>NC_135421.1:8718191-9371316 GCF_051991245.1 Festucalex cinctus
ATTAGCACTTTTCCCATCTTTGCCTGTGAATAGTTATTAAACCGTACGCAATTCACACCCCATGAAATGCATTGGCATTTTGATCTGATAGATATTCAACGAAAAATGGGTGTTGTGCAAGGCCACCAAAAAAATTTAATTAAATTAAATATTGAAAAGCCCCAGCACCACCATCAATGGGGGGCGGAGGGTATCGGCAAATTGTGACTATGGGTGCCGGACCGCGAGTATGCGTGATTCTCCACTCTAATATGGTCCACTCGGGAAGGCTCCTGCAGTGGAGACACGCACAAAACACGGGGTTGGCCCGTAAATTTACCCCGAAGCCTAATGAATGAAAAGCCAAGTGGGACTCAAGCGCTAAGGAACCAGGCGGAACCATAATCGCCTCATGAGAGCCCTCTGCTGGTGATACAAATGATCTACAAGAACTACATCATTGTGATGTGTTGTTATTTTTTTTACGTGTAGTATTTATTTATTTATTTATTTATTTTTAGAATAAACACATATTGGAAATATTGAAATTTGGTCTTAAATTATTTTTTCATAAATGCTAAAAGACATCCACTGCACAGTATTGTTTTAAGTGAGGCTTTGACGTTGGAGCCCGGGTGAGGGCGCGCCACCAAACTCGCTAAGCGGAAGTCGGCAGCAATCATTATTTACGTCACCACCCGCCGGCGCCCGGATACTCGGGTCAACTTCCTGTCAGACTCCTGCCATGTGAAAGTGGAGCGATTCGCTCCCGGCTGTTGGGGTGGAAAGAGGAACTGCCACGCAACGTGCTGGCCTCTTTTTCTCCGTCCAAGCCGGTAAGTTTGGTATTATTTTCACAACTTTTCTAAATGCGTGTATTTTGCAGTATACAACGCTGGGGCCCTTGTTGCCATGGCGTGACGGTGGTAAACAACACACGATTGGAAGCTGGCATGAAGTGGCTAGCTAGATGCTGATTCCTCTCAAACAAAAACAAAAAAAAACCTGAGGCATAAGTGACTGTTATACTTTTAAATACGCCAAAAAAATAATTTTTTTAGCGCATATCAGAAATACATTTGAGTTTTCCCCACAAATCAACCGACGTGAACATGGGGTTACAAGTCGTCACGTTAACTAATTTTAACTTGTTCGTCTTGTGCAAATTTTAATCCAACACTATCCTTGTGTTTATTGCTATTATCGCGTGCGTCACATTTCTGTTTATGTCGATAGGACGCACTTAGGATTATAGTGCATTCTCCACAGGGGTTGAGCTGGTATGTGACAAAAAAAAAGAAATCTTTTTAAGCCAAATCAAAAATGAGGCGAGAGCAGGCATTTTACTGTACGTCATATCTAAAGGTAGACACGGAAAACCCATTTACAACCAGACAGCGCATTTTTTCTGAGAAGAGCTCAAACTAACTCGACCTGGCATGGTACTATCACACAAAAATGGGGTCATTGAGTAATGGCAGAACCGGGCCCATTGTCACATTCCTACATTATTGGTGTTGTTGTGTGTGCGTACATATTTAGTGAACAGAATTATGTGTAAAATATAGACAGATGACAATCATAGCCTTTTCACTTAATACACTAATTTCGTCAAAATGTTTTTGATTGATTCTAACCCCCAATGTTTTATTGTTACAGTGTCCCAAACTGGGAGTTTTGTTGTTGTTGTTGTTGTTGTTGTTTTTTAACCTTCCTGAGAGTAAGAAGTGATCTGGGAACAGCAACAATTACATTAGGGTGGATTCGAAGCCCCTCTCACAAGTTTTATGCAACCTAAATTTCATGTTACACCACCTAGAGTTTCATTAAGACAGTTAAGGATTCGGGGAAACCTCATCTCATTCATTAAGATCCTAGGTAGATTTGGTACTTACTGTATGTGATTCCAAACCACTTCAGGAAATCGAAAAACATTCACATCTGCCTGTATGAGCCTGCCCAGAAGGCATTAAATGCTTCTTCACCTCCAGGAGTCACTTGGCTTTGTGCTCTTTGCAGGCATTTGACCTTGCGTCGCAGTGATGATTGCTGTCAGTCAGCAGCAACCAGCAAGAACTTCCTGCCCAAATCAATCTAGGAAAGTCCCAGGCTCGTCCAAATTGAGCTGACGTCTCCAAAAACCTCAAGTGTCTTTTCAAAGGAGAGGAATTTGTCATTGTCTCATTTGGTGCCATGCCGACCAACAAGTCACCACACTGGGACGGCAGTAGCCCCCAGACCTGCTGCACCGCGGCCATGTCTCCCAGCGTGTCAGTCAACATCAACCCAGTTGCGACTGCTCAAGTGCCTTTTCCTAACCAAGAGCACGCCAAACCTCCTGCCTCATCTTCTCAGGAGCAAGGGAGTGTAACCAAAAGCCAATCCGCGGCCATGCCAAGTCAGTCGCTAAAATTTAATGGCATTTCAAGTGCAATCAAGTCAATGGGGGTAAAGCCTGTTGGCAGCAGCACCATTGATACAGGTGACCATTTTTCTTCCACCCTCAAAAGGAAAATCATCAACGGGCCGAGTGGCGGCATCTTCCAACGAGACCAAGAATGTCCTATGCAGGTGCCTATGTTTCAGGTAAAAATACATTCAGCAAAAATATAAATAAGAGAAAATTCTGCCTTAAGAAGATCATAATGCTAATTTTTAATTAACAGTGAGAGCGATATTAAATAAGTAATGCGACACTATCCATTGGGGTATGACCTCTCCTATTAACTAAGTAATGCCCCACTATCCATTGGGGTATGACTTCTGCGAATAGCATAGAAACACAAGTACTTGACCTTACCGTAAACCGCACCCGCATGACCTAGTAAACCAATCAAGGCGCAAGACGTCATGTCTGCGACGACACGTGCGTTTTGCAGCGGACAAACAAAAGCAATCCATCTCCCCATATTGCATTGCGTGGTTGTTCAAAACCAAGAGAAAAAAAAAATCAATAAAATTGTTCTACGCCGTAGCCACGGCTTGTGTAAGTATGATAGCCGTTATCCCCATCGACTAACCGGTGTCCTGCTATAGTCACAGCTTGTGTAAGGGAGACATGAGAGAAACACTGTCCGATATATTCCCTTCCCTAAACCCTCAAACAACTACAAAAATATGTCTGTGCTGGATCAAACTTAGTGGAGGAGATGACATAACATTCCTCAGTCCAATATCAGCTAAATGGACCAATAACAAGAGAAGCCAGCGTCTAGCGCCAAGCCTATGCTGCCTGATATGGCACATAAGGCTTAGCCAGCACCCTATCTGTATGTTTTGTAAAAACTTGTGTTTTATTCCAAGCCGATGCATCTTTCCAGACATGTTTAACAGAAGTCTACAGTGTTGTTGTATTGCATGTTCATGCTCTGATAGACAACAATGCGTGGGACATCCATTACTGCGGACATATGGATGTCTGCTGTTTGTCCCACTGACTGTTAAGTTTGACAGCGCAATGACTGGATGAGGACTACGACATTAAAAACACAGCAATGCCTTCACAAAAGTTGTCGGCTTAACAAACGGCAACAACGATCTACAAGGCTTTCGAAACCAAAATAAAATAAAATTTGCATGGATATGTGATAGAACTTGTATAAATGACCAATGAAAATGTTGAGTGAAATATCAAGAGGATCCTAAAATCCACTATATAAGCTTTACATATGAACTTAATTAGACCGCCTTTAAAATTTTGAATGCAAATGTCCAACTGTTAAATATTTTAGTACTTTTCACATAACTTGCACATAAGTACTGAAATATCGCACGACCCTAATAACTAGCAGTATACAACATAGACTAATTTGAATAGATATTTCTTGTTCAAGAGCTCATTTATGTTTTGTCTTCTTAGCTTGAAGCTGCAGAACTTTCCTCCTCACCTTTGGTGCCTCTTATATGCATTACTCCTTGTGAACACCAAGGAGCAAAGATGGAAAAAGAAGCCTCCAGCCTTGACACCAAAGCGGAAATGAGCAAGAGCCATCCGTTGACTCATTCCAACCAGCGGGCCTCAGCAGCAAAGTTCAGTCTGAAACAAAACGGTCATGCTAAATCGGCTGCGGGACACAATCCCCTTCAAATCATAGGTGTTTGTCCGCCACTAGTTCATATTAAGCCTCTAACGCCGCTACCTTTGGATGCAAATAAGAAATTCCCACAAAGTACACTGGATGGAAATAGAACTGAATGTGGGAACTGTCCGCCACTAGTGAGTGTTAAGCCTCTAACGCTGATAGCATTGGATGCAAACAAGAAAATCCGACAAAGCGCACTGGAAGGAAATAGAATTGTACGTGGGAAGCTCAGTGGTCGCATGCCAAATGGACTCAATGTCAGTGCCTCACGAAAGGATCAATCCAGGCTGCCGGAGACCCTCCCAGGTAACCAGAACCAAACCAGTCTTGTAGATTTCAGTCATGACGATGTCCCTCCTAACCCACTGCCTCGTCCCACAGGCACTTTGATGGGCTCTGTGACCACCAAGATCTCCACTATCCACCTGACCAAGCAGGCACAAGCTGCCTGTGTCACATCCATGTGTTTGTCCCCCACCTCTATTCAGTGTGAGGCCAGAGATGCTAGGTAAGATTGTCAAAAGATTAACACACATTTCGTTCTTCATAGTTCAAGCACTTTGAACTTTTTACTTTAAAAAAAATTTTTTTTTTTAAATTAATCAGTCTGAATGTGTTAGAAAAAAATATATATATATTTTGAATGATATTAATGTTGTATGCCCCTAAGCATTCCCTCATTCATATGCACATTAATAAGTCTATGTAGAGGTGGGTGATGTGGCCTAAAAATCATATCACGATATTTCAAAGAAATTTGCGGTGACAATATTTTTGACGATATTGGTAATAATTACTGAACAATAGATTTGTGATTGACACTTCAGAATAATAGCACTTTTATTGCACCAACAATATTTAAGCCACCATTTTTTCCAGAATTGAAATGTAAACAAAGTGCAAATATACCAACTGTAATGGAATAAAATGGAAATAAAAACAGACCAGATAGTGCGAACTATAACATAACTGCTTAAAGGACATTTACCTAGCAAATCCAATGAAAGCACATACCTTCAGAAGTCAGTGGCAAATTGCATGAGTCAAAAAAGCCCACTATTTTCTCCTGTGTGGTTGAGCCTTGTGTTGTTGGGGGGGGGGGTCGCCAATAATACAGTAGCAGCCAGTTTGTGGCGTCATGCTTCGCCCATCGCAGGCAAGTGTATTGTTAAAAAAGTGGTTTTCCCCTCTGCGATTCTTTTGGCAGTGGTTATTTTTGCCGCAGCCAGCAGCAACCCTCCTTCTTGCCGTGAATGTCTCTGATTTTTTAAATTAGAGGAGCAAGAAAATGCAGCGTTTCCTTGTAGACATTACTAGCGGGTATGAATAACACAAATGTGGACTTTTAGGGCGCTGCGCGATAGAAACATGCACGCCTTCTCGTCGAGAGCATATTAGCTTAGCAGTCGATTAGCATCACAAACTCACGTGAGTTAGATGGCAAATTATCGTTTATGGTAAAATAAACACCGCGGATTGTTGATCTGGGCCAAACAATACGCAACTGCTTCAGTATTAACCAACCACCGTCTGTTTTTTTTTTTTCCCTCTCTCCATAAGGAGTGCGTCAAATGAACTTTTGTTCACCCCCAACCACACGAGCTGCTTATGTTTACTGCAACAATTTTCCTGCACGATTTTTTGTTTTTGTTTTTTGTTTTTTAGCATATCTGACCTCTTGTAGCAAAACAGCCTCCACACGACGAAGCTCACTCCCACTTTGTTGAGGACGCGACAGAAGTCACAGAACTGGCTGCTCTTGCACACGCTCCTACATTGTTTTTTGTGCAGCAGCGAACGACGAGTGTACGTCCAAGTTGACACAAAGACGTATAATTAAAGTTACGCATTACGTCATCACGTCAATTTCGCGATATGTCAAATTTTTATCACCTAAAAAAACACAGGTAATATCACAGACCATATTTTTTGGAACATCCCTAAGTTTATGAATGACGATAGTTAATATAATCAAAAATGCATATATACGTACTTTAACTTAAAGTTATAGGGCTTGTAATGTCCATAATATTCTAAAGGTATGTAGTGGAACAGGCACATCATGTTTTTTTTTTGTTTTTTTGTTTTTTTGTTTTTTTTTGTTTTTTTTTTGTTTTGTTTTTTTAAATTAACATTCATGTGTAGGATTTTTCAACCAGTTTGCATTTGTTGCTGTTACTATCAAGAAATAACTTTCCTCAGGTTTCTAAATGACAAAAATACATCTAGCTGTTGCATTGGCATTCGTTGTGTCTTGCCAATGTATCCTCAGGTGAGTAGGGATTTTTTTTTTTTACACTCTAAAGACAGAAATATTGTGTATGTGTGTGTGTCTTCCAGTTCAGAATGTGACATGCAGGTGGATGGCGGTGGTGAGGAGGAGCTGCCTTACGAGTTGGAGACTGCCTGCAGTGATGAAGGTAAGGTTGTCCAACGACAAACAAATGCTTGTGATGGAAGTGCTTGTCAATTCCCCCAGAGCGCCGTCACATCACCTACTATCTGCTGGCTTTTTTTTTTTTTTTCCTCAATTTGATTCTTTTTCCAGATTGTTCAGAGTCGTCCTCTGTCAACAGTACTTCATCCACTCCGTTACTAGTACACCTGTCTGGGTAAGTCTTCCAGTTGCACACACACATCCACACTCACACATTACCAGTAATTCCAAATTATCTAAGTCATGATAAAACCATGTCAGAGGAGCATTTCTCTTAGCTCCATAATGATCCTTGATTTTCACATAGATATTAGTAGAAATAGAACTAAAAATTTTGGTAGTGTATGTTTAACCCATTAAGGCCGTGAGCGTGACCGTGCTTCTACCGTTAAAGCCGGGAGCGCTCCAGCGCTCTTCTCTACATATACAGCATGATAGTGGATATGTCATTTTGTTTTGTTTTGACCATGATGAAATGCATCACAATGTGCACGAGAGGGTGACGTGGGCCTCGAAGATTGTCCTGGAATTTTATTTGAGCATTTATGGTTGATGCAGATTTGCGGGAGTTATGAAATAAATGACACGATTGATGTCAGTGTACGAGGAATTCGCATCTAAATCTAAGTCTACAGTGACATACTGTTAAGAAATATGTTTGTAGCCAATGAGGATGTTGAAAATTTTGACGGCTTTGTAACTGAATGGACGACAAATAATTGCCACTGGATTCCCCCAAGGTTATTACAAATGCTCTGAAGGTAAATGTATATGAAATTATGTACACGAAGATGAAATATTTGTTGATTTAAAAAAATAAATAAAAAAATTAAAAAAAAGAAATAAAAAAAAAAGAATTGAGGTTGTGTGAATGCCACAGGTGTAATCTCTGACATGTTTTTGGAATTATGTATGTTTGTTATCTGCTTCAGGAGCTGAGGTATCAACTATTTTTAATATTGTTGAATTTACAAGCAAACGTCAGGTTTTTGGGGGTGAAAGTCACTCATAGGTTTTAGAGGCATGTTTTGCCAGGCGTTTTAGGGTCAAACTAAAATGATCCAGAAAAAAAAAAAAACAGCAGTTAGTTATAAAACATCACTATTCACTAGCATAAATAAATATATAAACACATATGTAAAAGCAAATTGAACGAATGTGTAATTGTGAAAGTCGTAGACTCGTAACAAATCAGAAAGTGTATAACTTTAGGTGTTAAGTTTCCATGCAGGCTAACTCTTAACACTTTAACTGCCATACAACTACTTAAAAAAATAAGATGTAAAACATTGAATCATCCATTCATTATTTGTACCACTTACAGTTGTGATCAAAAGTTTACATACACTTGTAAACAAAATAATGTGATGGCTGTCCTGAGTTACCAATTATTTTAAGAACACTAATATTTCTCTGATAGAGTGACTGGAACAGATACTTCTTTGTCACAAAAAACACCCAGAAAGTTTAGTTCTTTTTTGACTGTATTATTGGTTAACAAAAAAAGTGAGCAAATCTGCTGGGTCAAAAATATACATACTGTAGCATGAATTAGCAATTTTGGTGACTTAGTTTGTCAATGAAATGAGCTTCATACCATTGCCTCTCAACTTGTGTGTTTTTGCGTGACTGAGACTTCTCTGAGGCCATTGAAATAGTGCTGATTGGATACCAACGCCCACAAATGCAACACTGGACATTCAAAGGAGCTCAGCAGTGTCAAAAGTGTCTGCATGCAATGCAAACCATTGACTTGAAGAAGTCAGGAAAGTTCCTTGGAGACATTTCAAAGCATCTGTAGGTCCCCAGACCAACAGTGCAAGCAATTGTTCGCAAGTATACTGTATAGTCCTTGGCACTGTTTATCACTGTCATGATCAGGAAGAACATGCAAGCTATCTCCTGTTGCTGAGACATAATGGGTCAGGATGGTGAAGAGTTGACCGAGAACCACCAAAAAGCAGATCTGCCAAGAATTAGCAGCTGCCGGAATTCAGGTGTCAGTGTCCACAGTCAAGCGTGTTTTTGCATCGCCATGGACTGGGAGGCTGCTGTACAAGAAGGAAGATCTTGCTCCAAAAGGGCTCAAATGAAGTTTTCTACTGATCATATGGACAAAGATAAGAACTTCTGGAAGAAGGTTCTGTGGTTACTGGTCAGACAAAACAAAAATTAAACTGACTACAATGTCCAGCAATAAGTTCGTAGGAGAAAAGGTGAGGCCTTAACCCCAAGAACACCATGCCTACCGTGGGGCTGTTTTGCTGCCCAAATAGAACTGGTGCTTTACACAGAGTAAGGAGGATTACCTTTCAATTTCTCCCCCAAAATCATGAGCTCAATGGTTGGGTCAGTTGGCTGTTCCAACAGCACAATGACCCAACCATACATCAAAAGTAGTAATGGAATGGCTAAACCAGGCTAGTATTATTAAGGTTTTAGAATGGCCTTCCCAAAGTCATGAATTATCCCCACTGAGAATATACGGACAATGGTAATGTACAAGTCCATGTAATCAAGCCAACAAATTTAACTGAACTGCACCAATTTTGTCAAGGGGAGTGTCAAAGAGTCAACCAGAAGGTTGCCAGAAGCTTGTGGATGGTTACCAACAGCACCTTATTGAAGTGAAAATGGCCAAGAGACATGCAGCCAAGTATTAGCATTGCTGTATGTATATTTTTTAACCAACAGATTTTCTCAGTTTTTCTCACTATTCAAGTCAAAAAAGAACAAAATTTCATGAATGTTTTTTTTTGTAACAAAGTATCCATTCCAATTACTCTATCAGAGAAAAATCAGCATTATAGAACTAACTGGAAGCTCAGGAGAGCCCTCATATTATGTTCTTTACAAGTGTATGTAAACTTTCGATTACAACTATATCCTCACCAGGGTTGTGGGCTTGTTAGAGTATATCCCAGCTGTCTTCGGGCGGTAGGCAGGGTTTACCCTGTATTTATTGACAGCCAATCTCGGCAATAAATTATTGTTAACTGTATTGTTTTCCTATGTCGCAATAGCATCCATTTCTAATATACATTTCTGTCTTTGCGTCACACAAAAATGCAAAATAAGAACTGAATTCTCACAATCGCAATGTAAATTCTTGAAGTGAATGAGTGAGTGGTCGATCGATCGATCAATCCGAGTTGTTTTTCCGAAGCCGTTTTTCCATCAAATATTTATTCAGAAGCCATTACATATATATATATATATATATTTTTTTTTTTTTTTTTTTTTTTTTTTTTTTTTTTAGATGCAGTTTACAAAAGGAGTCAGTGAGTCACTTTCAGCTAAACACCTGATGTTTACATTCACTATATAAAATGAAATTTTATATATTGAATTTTTTTTCCATCTGCAAATCATTGTGCTTGTTTTTTATTTGTTGAACACAAGGTCCCAACTTCATTGGAATTGGGTTTGTAAAATTATGACTTTGAAGAAAGTAATAAAAATTGAATTGGCTAAATAATGAAAATGATTCTCATGTTATTCTGACATTTAGCAAATGGTAATCCTAATTCTCCTAGAATAGGAAAAAATTAGTCTGACCTTTAATTTCGGACAGTGAGGAAACATGGCTTCATTAAAAATAAAATGAGCTGCCCATGAGGTCAATTCCTGATTAAGGATGATTTGTGACATGAGGAAAATGAATTATAGTTATTAGTCATGTCAGTGTGTTTAGATGTAAGAATTTTTAAATGTAAAACCGACAAACAACTTGCTCCTTTTATGATTTATGGCGTGGTCGTTGAACTGACACCTGGTTCTAGTGTCTAATTGGCGCCTCCCCCTTGTATGACATAAAGCATACATCCATCAGTTCCTGTGTCCATTCTCTACGCAGGCATTGTTAGATGAGGCTGAAAGCAGCAGAGTGCGGTGGAAAGCTCTGTAGCATTGTGCACCACATTGTTGTCGTGCAACTGTACAAGTGTCCACCAAACACTCGTAGGTGCTTCTCCGCGAAATGGATCACCCGCCATTGTTGGCTTTATGTGGGCTTTTAGGTAACCTGCAAGCCCCTGCCCTTGCCTGACAGCTGTAGCTCATGTCGCTATAGTAAACATACGTTAGTTGACTCAAGAGCGGGAAGCGAAGATCCACTCATCGTCTACCCACCTGTTCTTTTCACTTCTCCTCCTATATGACTGTCATGTGAGTGCTTGTCATTTTTATTTCATTTTTGATTGGACACGTCTCTAGCTGGTGCATATTAGTGTTATGATGGGATTACAATTTGGAATGGTTGATTTTGACATACTATATATATATATATATATATATATATATATATATATATATATTACACACACACACTAGTGGTGTTAAAAAAAATCGATTCGGCAATATGTCGCGATACTACATCGCGCAATTCTCGAATCGATTCAATAGGCGGCTGAATCGATTTTTAAACTTACATTTTTAATGGAAACATATTCAACAAAATGTCTTACTTTAGGTTAGGATTCACACCTTAAAGGGATCGTTCGGCTTTTTTAACATGAATCTCAATTTGATCCTCACCTCCCGTGTGTGCGATCAGCACTGACTTACCCCTGACAGCGTTCTGTGACACGAGTTCTGGTCCGGTGTTGGATGAGAGGAAAATAGTCCAGTAAGCTGGCTGGGGTGTCGGAAATAAAGCGTTTTTCTTCTAAAAACTATTTGTTTTCAAAAGCGTGATACATTTCCATCACAATACTCTTTCCTGAATAAAGTCAGACGCCATTACCGCCAGCCACTACTTTTCTGTTCGTTCGTATCACTGCGCGGCGCCCTGTAGACAGCAAATTGACGCACTGCTGCCAGCTGATCCTTCCGCCTGAAGTTGTTTGCCTTTTCGAAGGCGGAAGTATCAGCTAGCTGGCTGCAGTGCGTCGGTTAGTGCTCTACAGGGCGCCGCGCAGTGATACGAACGAACAGAAAAGTAGTGGCTGGCGATAATGGAGTCTGACTTTATTCAGGAAAGAGTATTGTGATGGAAATGTATCACGCTTTTGAAAACAAATAGTTTTTAGAAGAAAAACGCTTTATTTCCGAGACCCCAGCCAGCTTGCTGGACTATTTTCCTCTCGTCCAACGCCGAACCAGAACTGGTGTCACCGAACGCTGTCAGGGGTAAGTCAGTGCTGATCGCACACACGGGAGGTGAGGATGAAATTGAGATTCATGTTAAAAAAGCCGAACGATCCCTTTAAGCATGGAAGAATGTTATATGAACGGAACATTAAGCCTTAATATTTTATTTTAATGCTGTTCAAGCATTAAACAGATTACAACCTGTATAAGACTGAAGTTTCAGCTAAATAAATAATACATTTTCATACAAATCTTATACTCTACAAGTTTACTGATTAGTATTTTCTAAATTTGAATGAAAAAAATCGCAGCAATCGACTTATAAATTCGTATTGGGATTAATCGGTATCGAATCGAATTGTGACCTGTGAATCATGATACGAATCGAATCGTCAGGTACTAGGCAATTCACACCCCTAAAATATATATATATATGTATATATATATATATATATATATATATATATATATATATATATATATATATTTATGGTGGTATTTAGTTGCTGGCACATACGCTCACCGCCAATATTAGGTATACTCAGTGAAATCCAAGACAACCATGTGTGTAGGAAAAGAAAAACTGCTTAATAATGACACTTGTGTTTTGTTTTTTCGTCATTACTTATCAGTGGAACCAGATACAGTACACTATGGTAAAAAACGGGAATTTTTAGAATTTTCTTTTCTATGTTTCAGTGTTGAAGAACCCATGTCGTTGGAGGTGGAGGACAATCAGCAGAAGAAACCAGCTCTGGTTCCCAGCCTATTCCCACTCATCCCTCCCACACTCTATTTCAGTACTGCTAATGAACAAGGTATGCACACACTTACACAAACACACTTCGTGCTGTCAATAAAAAGCTCCCTCATTCTCCCTGCTGAGATGATACCTGAGACCTGGAGCTTCCATTTCAATTTCACTGAGACAATCTGTTTCTTAAACTCATTTTAGTGCAGTAAACAATTAAATGCCTCTTTTGGAAGCTAAGAGCATTATCTTGAAGTTGTTCCCTTGCTCAAAAATTGAGAAAGGATGTACAGTAAGCCAGAGCCCAGACTTGAATCTTTTTCGAACATCTCTGGAGAGATCTGAAAATGGCTGTGAAGTGTGAACGGTTCCCCATCCAACCGGAAGTGCTGCAGAGAGTAAAGGCCTCAGTATGCTACTGCAAGAGGCTCGCGTGGAGGCGTTACGGCGTAGCTCCGCTCGTGCGTTTGCCTTCCGACTTGTGCGCAATACACATCGGTGTCTGCTGGAGTTTCACACCAAGTCCCGCTGTCGCTATGGCTGGGCCGCCACAGAGTGGCGATTCCTCTGCATTTTATGACGGATTCAGGAAGTTCAATTTAATTCAGAAACACGAAACAAAGCCGGGGGGAGAGTAAGTTCATCACCGTGGCAATTAATTATTGCCAATTTGCACCGGTGTCGGCCGTAAACTCGCCAAAACACAACAGCCATGCGCTTAGCGAACAGTTTTTTTGTTTTTTTTTGTTTTTTGTTTTTTGTTTTTTTAAAGTTGTTGTTTTCCGCCTCTCGTCCCAGGCACATATCCACATGCACAGCCGTGGTCTCCGAGCAGGAAGTCGATTTGCGCCGGCAGTTGCCTTCACGGAAACTATCTGGGCTGGGGGCGGGGAGAGAGAGAGAAAAAAAGAAAAATCGCCATCGAACGGACCAATCAGAAGCGAGCGACTCCCCGCCATCTACGGCGTTGAAGGATTGGCGACGTGTGCGCCGCAGCCGGCCACGAGCGACGCGGCACTTAAAATTCATGGCTCGCGTCGATCATGTGACCTACGGCGTTCATCAACGCGAGAGCAAATGTGGAGGCATAAATTAGGCTTAATGGACGAAGCTGTCCCAAGATAGATTTGTCAAGCGTGTCGGCATCAGTTTAAAAAAAGACTTGAGACTGTAATTACTGCCAAAGGTGCATCAACGAAGTAGTGAGCAAAGGCTAATGAATACTTATCCACATGAGATGTTAGTTTTTTAGTTTTAATAAATATGGGGGAGGGGGGATTCATATTGTGATTATGGGGTGTTGTGTCTAGATTTTTGAGGGGGAAAAATTAATTTATTCCATTTTAGAATGAGGCTGTCAGATAAAAGGTGGAAAAAGTGCAACACAGTCTATTATCGGTGTACAGTCCCCTCCAAAAGTATTGGAACAGCAAGGTCAATTCCTTTCTGACTGTATACTGAAGACATTTGTGTTTCAGATCAAAAAATTAATATGAAGCAAATGTTCAGAATTCCAGCGTTTATTTTATGATGTTTACATTTAGATGTGTTGAACAACTCAGGACCGAGCACCTTTTGCTTGAACTCTTTACTGCTGCATGTGCTCAAGGAGGTTCTTGCACAGTATAAAAGATGATCCTGCATTTCATGGCGATGATGACTTTTACAAGGTTTACAGTTCCAGCATGCTCTGATCTGATGGTCACCGAAATGTGTGCGACGATGTTGAATGTTTCGGAGAGTAACGTGGTTTATTTGTTGTGGCTTAACTCATTTTCTCTTCTTGGTAGTCATTTTTATTTTGTTGTTTTGCAGTTGAAATGCTGCCTGAAGAGCAAACACGACTTTTAAAGTGGAAGATTAGCACTGTCACGCCCAATGTTGTGAAAAACGCCATTGCCAGGTCACACTTCGTACACA
Source organism: Festucalex cinctus (assembly GCF_051991245.1). Lineage (NCBI taxonomy): Eukaryota > Metazoa > Chordata > Actinopteri > Syngnathiformes > Syngnathidae > Festucalex > Festucalex cinctus. The sequence goes on from NC_135421.1 coordinate 8,732,452, forward strand.
CCAAGAGTAGGTTGCCTCATGTTTGGTTTTTGTGTGTATTTTTATTTTTATTTTTTTACAAGATCAAAGTAGTTACTTTTGAGTGCCGAATCTTTTAGAAAGCCACGACTGGTTGGGCTGCTGGGGCCACCACATGAAGTCTCTTTGTTTCAAGACTCTTCTAGAGCACCAGAAGGTGAGAATGTGAACTAATTCATTCTGACTGAAATCTTATTTGTTTTCCCTCTAAACTCCATTGTGCCCCCATTTTGGTACTTCTAGTTGAACCACTTCCCCGGAACATTCCAGATTGGCAGGAAGGACCGACTATGGAAGAATCTGTCCAAGATGCAGTATCGCTTCGGCAAGCAGGAGTTCAACTTTTTCCCACGCACCTTTGTCCTTCCTCACGACATCCTGCAGCTACGCAAGGCCTGGAAGGACGGTTACAGTCAAAAGTGGATCATCAAACCTGTAAATTCACATTGCATAACTTTATCCACTTTTGCCCTCGCAATTGTAGACATTTTTAACAGGATTTATCATTTCCCAACAGCCTGCCTCGGCCAGAGGAGTGGGAATCCAGGTCATTCACAAATGGAGCCAGATGCCGCGCAGAAAGTCACTTCTGGTCCAGAAGTAAGAAGTCATAAAATAGTATACAAAAGTCTTGGGATGCTTCTCTTCATCAGTTATATCAGATGCTCCTCAAACGGGGCTAAATATATAATATAGATAAAAATATATATTTTACTGGTCGTGTTTTTCTATCAATGATAAACTTTGTGTGCGTCAGGTATCTCCACAAGCCCTACCTTATCACTGGTAACAAGTTTGACCTACGCATCTATGTCTATGTGACAAGCTACGACCCACTCAGAATATACATCTTCTCAGATGGACTGGTCCGCTTCGCTAGCTGCAAGTCAGTGTTCACCAACCATTTACCGTAGTGACATTAAAAGTGCAGCAGGTGACTAACAATTTCAAATTGGATGTTCTCTTCCTCTGCAGATATTCGCCCTCCATGAAGACCCTGAGTAACAAGTTCATGCATCTGACCAACTACAGCGTCAACAAGAAAAATTCTGAGTACCAGGCCAACAGCGATGACAAAGCCTGTCAGGGACACAAATGGTAAGATGGAGTTTCACTATGTAACTCAATTTTTGGGAAATTGTAGTCAGGGTGAAGAATTTACTTAATTTAAACTGATGTAAACTCACTCGAGAGGAAACTAAGAAATTTAATCATTCCTGTATATGTTTGGACATAGCCTGAGTGCACCTGCATGTTTTCAGGACTGTGAAGGCCTTGTGGCACTATCTTGGCTCCAGGGGAGTAAACACCACCTTGATTTGGGAGAAGATTAAAGACATCGTCATCAAAACAGTAATTGCGTAAGACATTGATTTTTGTTTGCTTGTTGTTGTACCGTAATTTATCATTGTAGAGAGAGATGTGTAGATTGGAGTCAATTGACCCACCTCGTTTTGGTGCTCCCAGGTTTTAAGCAGTCCAACTCGCTCCTTCAGTCGTACATCCAACAAAGTGGTATAGGCGATAATGGCGTGGCGACAGTCACATTCGACATTGAACAAAAATAACTTAAAAAAAAAGAGTTACAGCCCCAATGGCATGTCTTTTTTTTTTTTTTTTTTTTTTTTTTTTTTTTTTTTCGTAAACAGGGAATGTTAATGTACTGAGAATTCTTTCAATTGGGTGCAGTCAAACAGTTTGGTGCAGCAATACCTAGCGGCTGTGATTACTGGGAAACATATAGTGCTAGGAAAGGGGAATTCTGAATAGGGGTGTAGACCCAGTGATGCAAATGAAGCAAATATCGGGTAAACAATTACAGGGGAAAACCAAAAATATGACATAAGAAATATAGCTCGGACTCGATCTTGCGTCCTCAGTACTGGGAGACGGACGTGCTCACCACTCATCATCCACCGTGCCACCCGCTTGGAAAATACTTCTTGCCTTATTGGGATTCCACTTTTACACAAAAAAAATGGCATCATATTAGACTCTTTTGGTTTTATTTATGGCTATTTTTAGAAAGCCCACATTGTTTGAGGTAATTGTAGACATTAACGTTTGTTTCACTGGTGGCAGTTTTCTGAATTTTTGTGAGCAGTCTTTAAAAGCACTTTTGTACCAAGCGTGTTTTTGTTTTGCTTCTTCTGATGTAGTTGTTAACCGGCCGTGTAGTCAAACTATGCAGTTATGGATAGCCTGTTCCCACGTTTGTTGTTGTTGTTGTTGTTGTTGTGTGTGTGTGTGCCAGGGGACCAATCAATTGGAATACCCGTCTGCCTGTGTTCTCGAACAGAACACCCTTTCTGTCCCTTGCCACTTGAAATTGAACCAACTGGAGATATCCTATTCCCCTTTTATAATCTTCTTTAATTCTTATATACAATTTGAGTGACATTTTTTTTCATTTCCCTAGTATATCATCTCTCTTTTTATATTTTTAGTCTGCATATTATACATGATAAATGAGGTGACTTTAAAGATAATTAAAATTAATATGCCAGATTTTGAAAGCTGACTTCCCGTCTTTTGCGTATGTGTCATCAGGTCAGAGCCGTACGTGAATTCTCTGCTCAAGATGCACGTGCGTACACCTTACAGCTGCCACGAGCTGTTCGGCTTCGATATAATGCTAGATGAAAACCTGAAACCTTGGATCCTAGAGGTCAACATTTCTCCCAGGTAACACACACACGCTCTCTCACACACACACACACACACACACACACACTCGCACACACAAGATGCAATTTGCTATGCAAACAGTGCTCAGTTTTCACTTTCCACCAACTTGGATGTTCGTCAATAAATAACCTAGCTTCTGTGCTGAACATATTTTCTGTTTCCATCATACAGCCTCCACTCCAATACAGCACTTGATGTTTCCGTCAAGGGCCAAATGGTCCGAGACCTCTTGAACCTAGCAGGTTTTCGTATTCCTCGAGAGGATGTTGTCACCTCCAATGGAAGCACCTCCAGCTCCGACAGCAGGTATGAGCAAGGAACGTGCTGCAACAGAGCATATGTAAATTGAAATGTTCACTGATGGGGGTTTTTCTCTCTGTGTGTGTACGTAGTCTGTGTGGTGTAAGCAAGGAAACAACCAATCTGGAGATCTCAGTCGATGAGAAGGTGAAACGGGCCTTTTACCTCAGACATCGTTTCGCTGACCAGGTATAAACCACTCTTAGGATTACATGACATGAAGTAAAGGAAAAATATCTCTTCTCAACTTGTTTACCAAAGAACACAATCTTAACTAACAGTTGTACCATTTAACTAGGGGTGGGGACTGGGGGGTGAACGTGGGCTGGAACAGTCCGATACTACGTTCCGGTAAAAGATTCGGGACTGGAACGATCCTGAACGGTGTTTCGGTCCTGAAAATATGACGGAAACTGTCAAAACCCTTGTTAAATAATAACCTGCCACAGCTGCCACACAAGAAGAAAATAATCTACTAACGTCATATTTACATACACAAGTCACCAAAGGCGGCGTGATTAGATATAGACAATTTAGTGTGGATGTGCGCGTGCGCAGGCCTGCATACGTAGTGGAAATAGTCATGTGCATACCAGATTCTATTGCCTCAGTGCGCTTTTGTGTTCCAAGCATATTGCAGCTCAGTGACTGGGGGCAAGGCAACCTTCAGTCAAAAAAACAAAACAAAATCTAGTCAATGCCAGTATTACTTCCTAGACTTTTATTTTGTAGTTGACATTGATGCATTTTGCATAGTATGAACAATCGTTAATTGTTATGGTGGCCTGCTTGACGTTGCTGGTTCTCACGCTAACAGCCGCTAGAGTCTCGGGGTGGTGGCGGTGGCCAAACGTAGGGGCACTGTCTCCTTCAATGGTCGGTCAAAATAATATCATAATCTTGGGCACCAGATAAAAAGTAAGTACATACACCCCTAAATTAAAATGTGGAGCAGGTCTGTTAAATTTGGTGTTATTGCACTCGCGTTGTCAAACTAAATAAATATAGTGCCTCATTGCAAAGAACTCTGTACTGAGCAGAAAAAAAATGCTCTTCATAAAGACGGCAGAAGCTATAAGATGATTGATTGGCATCCCTTGAAAAAATCTCAGAAAATATTTCCAAAAATGTGAGGATTTTATTCACTTTTGTGAGATACTGCGTGGTATATTCTGGATTGGTGGATACCTAACGTAACAGTCCATGACTGTTTGTTTTCTTTCTTACTTCTGTCAGGCCATCCAGGCGACAGTGTTGGATGTTTTGACTCCCAACGATGTCCGGGTGCTCGCTGAGAGCGAAGACGAGTTGAGCCGCCGTGGAGAGTTTGAGCGCATTTTCCCATCGGCGTCATCATCCAGATACCTGCGATTCTTTGAGTGTCCGCGCTACTTCAACATTTTGGTAGGCCAGTGGGAGCACAAGTACTGGAACGACAGGACAAAAGGTTTGTCGGTGTATTTTACTACCACCACCAGTGGTGGAAGTTTTGTTTTTGTTTGAATTACGCAAAGCTCTCCTATAAGAACAATGGAAATAGAAGTAATTGGTTGCAGGGTCGTTATGCCACGATCATGAAATCTTGCAACTCAACAGGAGATTCTAATTAACCATTGTAACACAAAATTGTAATTGTAGTTAACCGTCGTAAGTAGAAAGTTACTAAAATGATTGCATAATTGCAATCATTGTTGAATTACCTTTTTCAATACCTGTTTCCAAATTAAATTAAATCCAAGCTGTATTTATATAGCACTTTTCATACACAAAATGCATCTCCCGTCGCCTCCCCATGAGCACGCCTGCGCTCGCACAAGCACACACACACAACCTGAAGAAATGGTTAAAAAGTACATGGCAGGGCACAGAGAAACCACGTGAGGAGAAATCCCCAATGGGAGCTCATCCATACTGTGAGGGATGACTTCCCAGAGACCCCCAGCCCAGACTGATTGGACTAGGCCCTGAAACACTTCACATGATCCTCAGAAGACTGTGTAGATAAACCTACAGGACCCGTGTTCAACCTTAAAAGAGCCATAAACTACTTAGTTGTCACATTGGATGATTTGTAGCATTATGTATACGTTCACTAAACTGACGGGAGTCTGGGTTGGTGTCATGGTGTATGCAGGTGTCAATCTCCTCAGGCTTTTGTGTCAGAAAGGAGTCCATCTTGGTAGCATTGACCCCGCTCACATGGTAAGCATGACCATTTGGATCTCTATGAACAACAATGAATTTCAAATGCTAACCTCTGTGTTGGTTTGTCCACCTAGTGGTCCAAGTGTAGCAGCATCTCCAAATTTGAACAGCACAGAGAAGCACCAGGCAGGCCTTCGAAATCCAGGTGTGCACACTGACCGACGTGTTCTTAATGTCATGAAACGCAATTAAGATGTAACTGCTCTCATCTTCCAGGGTGGTGGTCGTCCATCAGCACCAACCGGATCACATGGACACGGACGAAGGCTCAGACGGGGATGCCTTTGATCCCAGTCCGCCTGCTTCGCAAAGTCCCGGATCCAGTGCCTGCAGCAGCGCCTGTGCCAGTCCTCAGCTCAGTTTGTGAGGTCTCCTCGCACCCGCAACTTCATGCTCAGGGTCTTCTACTGCCTCCTGCTAATATCCTCACCTGGGATCATATAGAGCAAGATCCGATCTCAGAATTCATACAATTTTTTTTTTAGGGAAAGTGTTGTTCATGGGACCTAAAAAAAAAATGCAATTTTGGTAGGCTACTATAATCGTGTGTGTGTATATATACACATAAAAAATAAAATAAAATACACATTCTCCATAGTTTCTGACCAAGAGCAGAGGTGCTGAATGGGCCACATACCGCCCACTAATAGTATTTAATCTGACCTGCAGTGCAATTCTAAAAACAAGTACATTTGTTGATAATTTGTTGTTGTTATTATTATACGGATTTTTGTTTCAGACAATTTTGCCACAAAGCTTTTGCCGCATTTAAAAGTGTGTGAAATACATCATTTGATTTGCGATGGCAACCACATGCTTGTTGGAGTGACGAGTGACAGTTGACCTTAAGCTTTTGGCTACGATGCGGAACGCCATCTATTGAATGGATGGATCCTGCAACTGCATCTTCCGATTCCGACCGCTCTGTTTGTGTTATTAGGAGTAAATGTTTACATTTGAAGTGATTTCCTGACACTTTAGAGGGTTGGCATCAAATCCAAACTTGCTCCTGGCTGGTTCCCTTCTGAAGTGGCCTTTGTGACTGACCTGTTGCTTTTTCACAATAGTCCTCAACTATGATTCCTGGAAACTTCTAACATTATCATTCTTGTTTGTTGATGAGTGTTGAATTGACAACCCACGACTGTGACACTTTATGGACATTGGTTGCTTTTATGGAACACGACACGGGATTTTTATGAACCACCTCAGCTCTTGTTGCTTTTGGATGCTGTTGTAACAAGTCGTTCACCTGAGCCAGATGCAAACCCACAGGAAGCACGTCGTCTTTTTCACGGAGAGCACTGGACCCATTGGCCATTATTGGCTGGTTGTTTGGGCTGTAGTTTCTTGCCCATAGTAAAAGTACAGTATCTTGGTTTCAGAAAACCACAAGCATTTACACATAGGATAAAATAAAAAGCTGTTAAATTCTGGCGAGGATCCAGATAATGATGGTAGCATCCACCCCACAAAGTCCCAATAAATTAGCACCACCAGTCCATAAAGTTACGGTTACCTGATTGCTAACAAACAGATGGGAAAACAATGTTCACAAATGTTTATTAATCAATTTGTTTGTGTTGGATGTCTGCATTCAACAGATGCATAATATGCATCCTATATACATGCACACAGGTCTTAATAGCATGGTGGCGCTGTCAAACAAAAGTATACACATTTTGTAATTTTTTGTTGGACAATAATTGCTCAAACAACAAATTTAATGGTGGTAAGATTTTTGCACAGTGCAAATTTTACAAGGCCTTGCACCATTTGTGTCTGCATGAAAGCGCCTTTACTGTATTAGCGATTGAATCTACCTCTCAGAATAAACACTTTTTATTCTCTTCTTTCAAAAGCAAGTATACAATACAAACCCAACTCGATTGCTTGGAGCCTAATTTGTCAGCACTTCCAAATCATTGTACAATTTCATCTGACGACGCTGCTTGGCGTCAGTGCCACTCTGATGGTAGTTTTATTAGCTGCTTTTTTAAAAAATAAATCAATAAAATATTGATGAGAAAAAAGTATTTGTTCCTAACATACCTGAGGTGTAATATTATATCTGAGATTGTAATGTTTTTTACTAACATGACAAATGTAGCATTTCTTAAGGGCTTGAAAATGTTGCTCAGGATAACACTTTCAAAATAAAAGTTACACTTAAAGTAGCTGTGTGTGACTTTTTTTTGTTTTGTTTTTATATAGTGCTCTTGCTGTTAAATTTTTATGATTGTTGGGGTCTTCCAGTATAAGGTACTGACTACATTGAGTGTGCGCTGCTCAGCGTTTGCAACTGGACGTGGTTGTAAACTATTTATATCTCGGCTTTTCACTCTTGAGTGGCAGGCCTGTTTAGATAACCACATGTATTAATAGTAAGATACTAGAAAACAGCTGTCCTTGCCTTCTGCTAACTGCGTGCGACATTAACCTCCAGTAAGCTAATGTGTTTAATTGTCTGATTAAGGTTTTGGGGTATTTGATTCTCTTTAGACTACAGGGGAATTGTAAGGCATTTTCTGAACCCCAATTCCAGTGAAGTAGAGACTTTGCCATCATTTGCAAACCCTGTATTCATTTCAATACACTAAAAAGACAAGATAGTTAATTTTCCATACTTTTAAATGTTCTTTTGGTGGGAGGCAAAATAAAAAAAAATGTATTTGAAGCCATCGTAGAATCATTTCCTGTTTTTGCTTCATTTACAACTTGAGCTGCTAAGTCCACAGTCACCATTCTTTTTAACATAAAGAATGTGGCTTGGCTTTGTCTTGGTGAAATGAGCAGAGATGTCCCTGAAAAAGAAATTCCTTTGATGGAAGCAAAGCTGCTCCAAAAGCCTTCAGTGTTAATGGTGCCTTCACAGATTTGCACGTTAACCCATTCCTTGAGCATTAACGCATCCCTTACTGTCACAGATGAATATTGTGCTCATAACAACCTGGATCGTGCTGTTCCTCAAGTTCCATGATTTCCCAAATCAATTTGAAATGTGGACTCGTCAGACCACAGCATGATTTTCTGCTTGTTAAGTAGATGTAGCAATGAATTGTTCACTTAGTGTTTTTCTGGAGTGTTCCTGAGCCCAGCTGGCAATACCGTTTCCTAGTGATGCAGGTTTTAACGCAATGCAGAGGGATCAAAGGTCATCGGCATTCAATGTTGGTTTTCGTCCTTGTTGTTTACATGCAAAGATTTCTGTGAATGTTTTGATGATATTATGGACCATACGATGAAATTCGTTACATTGAGAAATATTCTTAAATTGTTGGATTGTTAGCTCACCTTGATTGCCTCATCTTTGTTTGAGAACCACCCCTTTTACTGTACACCTGTGAAATGTTGCAACCATGCATATTTTTGAGCAATCCTTAAATTTACTCAGTCTTTTGTTTCCCCTCTCCCAGCTTTTTTGGGGAACGTGTTAAACTAGGCATCAAATTCAAAAGGAGAAAATAGTTTAACACTCCGTTAGATCAAGATTTACACTTCTAAATGTGCCCGTGACCCCAATCTTAATAACCCTATTTGCTCAACTACTTCCTTGAAATCTACATTTTCATTACATATTTGATATTGGAATGAAATATTTGATGTTGGAAAGATGTGTTATACATATTTCTGCACTTACACCGATTGATGGGGCTTTTCTTGGATTCTTCAGCCTGTCTTCCTTTTGCAAGCAGCTGACAGAATAGTGTTACAGTGGAAGAGTGCACTGTAACATAATTCCTTCAAAGACACACTTGACAGCTTCTGTCTTGGATCACATCCGATTTTGTAAGTGTTCCTAATGTGTACACCCAGACTTATTATTTATTTTTTATTTTTTTAACAGCTACCGGATCTCTTTCCTATTCTGACTCTTGGTTGTTGCATGTTTTCACCCACCACACCTCGCCTCCCCTCCTGGCTCCCTCGCAGTGAATGCCACAGGCCTCTCACCACGCGGTCCAGATTTAGACCTCAACTTTTCCCAGACTTTCAGGCCCAGCTGGTCAAATCGTACTGTCCTGCTTCCACTTCTTCACCACATCTCGTCCTCATCGCCAACATGGGCAGAGAGCCCTCCAGTTGCCGGCCACTGGAACAAAGGATATTTATCTCTTGGTTCTGATGCCAGCGGAGTCTGTGCCACCACTTCCCCAATCATGGAGCCTCTTGCAGAGGTAGGACTCCTCTCATCAATCAGTTTTTACTAGTTGTATGCCCAAAAGAGTGAGAAACCTTTTTCCTTACATGCCAACCAACAAAGCTTTTTATTTAGCAGTCTTCTGTATGCTGGTTAGCCTACTAATTCCCGAATATCTTTGAGTGTATCCCATCATCCATGTGGCTTAGCATAGAGATCAAATAGCATTTGTTTTAGATGGTCCAATAAAATGATTAGACGTGCTGCACAAACGCAAGTCTTTACTGCACCACCTTTTTGCTCTCACGTCAACTCCAGGAGTGCAGAGAGATAAGATGATGAATTCATTGCACAAATTTAACAAACAGCTGAATGATAAAATAAGGGACCATAAGGGATAATGCACACTGTTTGGGAATCATTGCCCTAAATCAACAAATTGTCCATGCTTGTTAAAGTAAAAATAGTAGTAGTAATAATAATAATAATAATGTTGTAGAAGTTTAAAAAAATAAATAAAAAATCGCTGGAGCCGTCTAATGTGCAAGTCATGAACTCTCAACTGGATGCCGGCTAGGACGGGTCTGCTCTGGAGCCACATGTGGCTTTTTAGTCCCTTTCTTGTGGAACCCTGAAGAAGAAAAAAAAAAAAAAAAGGTTAAAAAATTAATATTGTTTTTTTTTTTTACATATTTATTTTTTAGATAAATTATTCTTCAAATTAAACGATTTATTTTAAAACGATTAAATATTCAATTTCTGTCCAAATTTTTAAGTTAAAGAAAGAGATGAAAATTAGATTTTTTTTTTCTTTAAATACCTAAAAATGTCCAAAAAGGAATAACAGGAATTTGCCTTAAAATGTCCTTGAAATTGCCAAAAATGTCAAAGTATTGAATAAAACAGGCATAAAAGAAAACGTTCAAAAAGTAACGATAAAATGTTAAAAAATAAATAAATAAATAAAAGAAATCCTGAAAATTACCACAAATTGTCAAAAATGTTTAAAAAAAAATGGTAACAAAAAAAAAGGCAGAAAATGACCATATGTCCATAAAATTGCCAAAATGCTAGAAAGTGGCTGGGGACCGGTGGGGCACCGTGGGGGCCTGCCCGGCCTCGTTCTGCGGCGATGGGCACGGGCCGGGTCGGGGGCAGGGGCGCTCTGGGCCTCTGGGTTGACTCGCCGACCGGTATCCGCCCGGGTAGTGTGGGAGGTTGTGCCTTGGTGCTGCCGCGGCTTGGAGGATTCTGGGGGAGCTCGATTTGCTGGGCCATGGTCGATGGCTCCCCTCTTTGGTGGCGGTCCTTATGTATGCCAGATCCATCACACCAGCATCTACTGAAATTCAAACAGAATTCGCCTCTCCCTCCCACTGCTCGTTGAATCAGTGGGTGCTGGTGTCAGTGGATCTCACTCTGCTTCATCTATCCTTTCCTCCTTCCTCTCTTTAGTTTTTCCTCTGGTCTCTTGAGATCTCTGTATGATCTTGAGATTTGTTGGAATTTAGAGGTTTCTGGGGTTGGCGTAAGACTCTGGTTTTGTAACCATGTGGATGGGGCAGGAGGTGTTTAGTTGGTGCTGGATTTCACTTTGATTTATCTTTCTTTTCTTTGACCTTTCCTCTGGTCTCCTGACCTTCTGAACTTCACGACTCTGGCGAGACTCTGAAGTATCCTGTTAAGGTGAAGGGTAATGGGATTTTTATTAGGTTTTAGGTGAATTAATGAGTACAAATTTACATGTATTCACACGCATGCACGCACATACGCGCACACGCATGCACACATACGCACAAATACGCACACAAAAAAGAGAGAGAGAGAGCAATGATAAGATTCTTAAAATGGAAAAAAAAGTGGACAGAAAGGCAGAGAAGCCTAAAAATGTATGAAAAATTACAACAAAATCCAACAAATGGAAGATGACAGGTAGAGGAAAATTAATCTCAAAGGTTTTAGATGCATATTTTTGTGTTGTGATGGTGCAGTTCTAATTCAATTCAATGCAATGCAATTCACATTCAATTCAAAAACACTATTTGTCCCCGAGATGTAATTCAATGGCATATGAGCAAGTTAAAAAAAAAACGGGCATTAAACCAATACACATAAAAAAAAACATACATAATAAATACTTCTGGAGAATTCACACCCATTGTGCAGCATTTATGCTTACTAATTGAAGTTCGTGGTGACATATGTTTGGAAAACTGTCCAGATGGTCCTGAGTTTATAGGCAGAAGTCCTCTAAAGGACGCACACAAACCGATAATGCTACAACTGTATCACAAATGTATTCCAAAAAATTTCTGCCCTGTTCTGTTCTATTTACTCCTTTTAATATTGTTTGTAATGTGATAACTAAACTACAGCTTTTTATTTTTTTTAATTTGATCTCATTAGATTTTGCAGGTGTACCTAACATTTTGTCACTTTTGCTTCCTTTCCAGGTGCCCTTATTTGAGATGGAACTGGAAGAAGACAAGGCGGATGATGTCTTAATGGCCAACACAGGTAGGTAATAAAGATGTTGACTACGTTAATGGATGTTTTAGCCATGATGTCACACATGCTTCCGAGTGGCATAAGACAAGACACAACTACTTCTAGGTAGGGTAGCCAGTTCCATAAGGTCAAAAAGGACATATTTTAAATTAATACATCAGACTCGTAGTGTATTTTCATCAACAATAACGTTTTTCATGGTTTATAGATCATGTTTGTATAACTAAATTGTAAAAAACAAAAAAAACAAAAAAAAAACAATAAAAAGTCAAACTTCTTTTTGACTATTTAGTTTACAGTACCATGTTACACAAAACATAACATATTGAAAAGCAAATTAGGAAAAAAAATGTCTTCAAGAATGACACCGTCTGCTCGCCTCTTGCTTTTATGCTTTTCCGTTCCCGTTTTTAATTTGTTTTATTTTTGCTTGCTAGCACTGCTGTCAAAGAAGACGGTGAGGAAATGACATAGTCAAATAGCCACACGTGGACCTTTGTTTACATTTATTGAACCAATGATATGCAAGATTTTATGTTGGGTCACATAAACTCAACCGTGGCTCATTTTCTTTAAAAAGGACAAACCAGCATCCTAGGTTTGCTAGGACACATCACTGAAAATAAGGACTAGCCTGCCTAAATCAGGACACCTGGCCACTCTACTTCTAGGTCCTTTTCAGATGCAAAAGCAGTAGAGAAAATAGCTTGAATGGTGCCGTGTTTACCACTGTAGTTTGAATGTGTGAAGTATCAGTTGAAAAGATGACGTGAAATAGATGGCACGCTGTTGTCTATGAGCAGGCTAGCCATTTTGTTTTGTGAAATTATAGACAACCAAATCTAAAATTTTACCTTTTTGTGGTCATCAGCGGTAGTCAAAATGTTTCTGTCACCAAGGAGGTATCCTGGCGCTCTTTATTTATTTTTAATCAACATGAAATGATTCATTGAGCATGTGTGCTGTGACAGGCAGCTGTTCACCTACATGGATGGGTGTTGCGCTGCCCCCTGCAGACCCAGAGCGAGATGGCTTCATTTACATGAACTTCATGAAGAACCACAGCTGCTACGATGCCATTCCCACGAGCTCTAAGCTAGTCATCTTTGACACCGCACTACAGGTAGCGCAAGAGCAGCCGGATGTAATGTAGTTTTACATTAATTGATTGGGGGTGGAATTAACTGCTGGGTTTGTGTTTTGTGCGTTTGTATGAAGGTGAAGAAGGCTTTTTTTGCTCTAGTGGCGAACGGCGTAAGAGCAGCACCTCTGTGGGACAATAAGCTCAAATGTTTTGTAGGTGAGCTGCACTTTTTTAAAATGGATTTCTTAAACTTTTCCCTGCCTCCCTTACCTGTGTACAAGTTTCACACTCACTGCTGACTCATCAGTTCAGCCAGACCCGTCACCAGAAAGAAATTGTAGGGGGGGCATTGCCTTTTTTGGGGGGGGGGGGCACACTTTATCAACCTAAATCTAATGTTCATCAGGTTGAACAGCGGCATTGTGACAACTGCAAAAGTGTTCAGAAATATTTTCTGTCACTTAAAAGCGGCAGTTCGTTCCGAAATCTAAAAGACAAACTGAAAAAAAAATGTGTAGTTCATTTTGCATTTATTCAACTCAAAAGTTCATTTGAAACAAATCCACTCTTCACTCTGTAAACAACTATGTCCGAATGAATGACTCTGTGACCCAGCCCCTTCTATCTGGAATTGGCTAGCAGTTGCCTTCATTTGCGTGTTGGATTAGGGCTGTACGATATGGACAAAATTTCCTTTCATTTTTGCCAGACATCTCTATTCTTTGATCTTCGACTCAGCATGAGACTTCACATCATTTTACTTTTTTTATGGTGCCTTCTGTATTTTGTGTTATTTTATTTCTATACTTGTACAGATTTTTTTTTTTTTTTAGTATTTTATTTGCGTGTATACTTATCTACTTATATTTACTCTAATTTATTTTGTGTTATTTTATTTCACTTGTGTCTACTAAAAGACTAATTTCTATTCCATGCACAGCACTTTGTATGCAGCAATGGCTGTTTTAAAGTGATTTAGAAATAAGGTTGAGTTATGTCGATGATATACAGAAACAACATATGGGTTCAGTGAAAAACTAAGCAGAATATCAATCCAAAAGGATGTGTAAAGTGCTGTTTTTTTTTAATTAGAACTTAGTGACAGTCATCAACATGAACAAACTTGGCAATAAAAAAGAGAATTCAACTCACATTATACTGCAACTGCTTTAGTGATAAATAATTTTATGCTCCTTGTGTATGTGTGACTGCTTGGGTCTGTTAACAGCATACTGTCCATTGCTACAATTCATCCGTGCTGTGTGGCTCGACTAATTAAAATAAAAGTTTGACACTCACTTGTAAACGTAACCAGTGGACTCAGGATTCCCATTGATGTCAACTGTGTCATCCTGGATCGAGGTTTGGCATTTGGTGGCTTCCATTAAAGCGGCACGACGTACTCACTGCTCAGTCTTTGTCCCAGCGCCAGCCGGCAAATGCGCACTATCTACCCGGAAGTAGATTTGGCTAAGGCACGTCTGCAGAGCGCGCGTCTCCCCCCCACCCCACCCCATCCCTCCTGATCCTGATTGTCATTGGCTCGCTTAGTTGTCAATCACAGCCAAACTTGAAAGGAGGTATGTGGTTGGCTGGCACGCCATGCTTTACTTAAAACAGAAGGCGCAAGTTTACGTGACTGATAGGACGAATAGTTGGTGAGTCATCTTGCTAGGGCGGGCACGGCTGACTGACAGGGCGGGCACGGACCCCCAAGGCCCGCCCATGGCGACGGGTCCGAGTTCAGCGCTTTTTGTATTTTTTATTTTTTTTTTAGTGGATTGAAATCCAATTATCTCTGACTTCCAATGAAAATGTTACTCCTCTCTCCATTTGCTGACAAAAAACCTTGTGATGATCCCTACTAGCACTTTGTAAAAAAAAAATATATATATATATATATATATATATATATATATATATATATATATAAAATAAATAAAAAACAGCTGGTCAGTCCATCTCAGAGTGCTCTCTGGGTGGCCACGGGGTGTCACCATGGAAATGAACTTGAGTTAAAGAATTATCTTCTAGGCGGGGACTGGGTCGTTGCACTCCTGTGGCCGCCTCACAATGGCGGCAAGACATTGAAAAGACGTGGTTGCCAAAAGATGCTAACGTATTGACCACTACCAATCGGAGGAAATCTGTTTTCCAATACAAATTATGGAGAATAGCGACCCAATCAGAGCAAAACTTATTTATATATTGAATCCTTTATTCATTCATTCATCCAAATGCAATAAAAGGACACAGCAAAGATTAGGGGGTTTGGGAACTGAAGTGTGCCTGATCGGTGCTGAGCTGAGACAGAAGTGTTGCCTCTTTGAAAAAAATGCAGCAGTGAATTCAGGAGCGAAACTGAATCTACTGTATCAATCTCATCATGCTAATATTGATCCAATATTGATGCTGACTTGGTATATTGATAGATTTATATATTATTGATAGTTTGATGGATCCACCCACCTCTAGTCCTTATAAAGAGGGTCCTCGTCGTAACCCGTTTTTAGCTAAATTTAAAATCACTAACCTTTGCGAACAAAGTTATAATTAGTAGTAAATATTATAAGAAAAACGCTTGTAGGCCAAAGATATTAAACATTCAAATGATAAACACTATTAGGGATGTAAATCACGATACGATATCACGATATGAAGGTCACGATACGATAATTATCACGATATTGGGGGGAGGTTAGCGATACAAAAAAATAGGGCTGACTCTCACGATTCGATTCGATTACGATTTTTGGGTCTACGATTCAATTCAGAATTGATTTTCGATTCTCGATTCAAAAGATTTTCCATTCAAAATTATTTGATTGACAAATGATTTCTGCTTCAATTTACCGATATGCACAGCATTGTCATGATCTATTCCAGTCTGTTTTGCAAGACAAAACGACAAATCGAAACATTAAAGTGTCTTTTTTTTGTTTAAACATTTATGAATTTTGTATTGTAAGTGCCTTTTTCCACAAAAACAGCATGTGGGCTACAACTGCCTTTTCCCCTTCTTCTTCATTTCTAATTTAAATAAAATCGATTTTTGGATATTAATTAATATCAATTCGATTAATAAATGAGAATCTCGATTCTTTTATGAATCGATTTTTTGGCACACCCCTACAAAAAAAGGTCACAGTATTTAAAAAGAAAAAATGAGCTCATACTAAAAAAAAAACACAATATTGTGCTTTTGTACATTATAGCAATGAAAAATCTAAGAACATAAATATATATGTATAAAAAATATATCAATATATACATACATATTGAGGCACATACTTGCTAATGCAAGCACACATTGAGTTCCTACACATATTGACTGTTCACAAGCATATTACATGCACCTTCATC
The DNA here is from genome assembly GCF_051991245.1 of Festucalex cinctus. Lineage (NCBI taxonomy): Eukaryota > Metazoa > Chordata > Actinopteri > Syngnathiformes > Syngnathidae > Festucalex > Festucalex cinctus. Next base: position 8,748,759 of record NC_135421.1, read on the forward strand.
TGACTATTAACGTGGATTTTAAACATATAAGGGCCAAATCATGCCTTGTGAAAATTAAATGAGAAATGGAAATGGAAATCAACCCGACTTTTTTTTAACAGATGTGCTGCTTTTAATATCGTGACATGAAGACGACGATATATTGTGGCAGTTTTAATATAGTGAGACCAGGATATTGCTATTATCGTTACATCCCTATGGTGGTTAACTGAGCATGCGAGGGGAACTACAGTATTCTTAAACGGACCCTTCAGTTCGCTGAACATCTGCAGTTGTGGTGTCTGTGGATCAAGAGGTAGAGAGGGTTGTCCAGTAACCGAAGGGTCAGCTGTTCAGTGCCCACTCTCTCCAACTGCTGACCTAGCGTCGGTGTTCAGGCATGCTCAGAGATGGCTGAATGGAGGAAAGCACTACTTTGGGGGTGTTTTTAATTAATACTTAACATTTTAACACCACTAAAAGCCCCGAAAAAGTTGATTATTGATGATATATGGACCCTTTAACACAGGGGTGTCAAACATACGGCCCGTGAGCCGGATCAGGCCCGCAAAGGGGTTTAACCCGGCCGCAAGATTATTTTGTAAAGTAAAAAATAATTTGTAATGTCGGACCAATTAATCAGCTGGCCACAATCAAAACATATAAATTTATAATTTCACAAGCAGCCCTCAGATGAGCAATGCAACCTGTACGGGGAATAGTTCTGGATGTCACTATTTTACACACAACTTAAAGTTACGGTTTGTTTATTTATTTATTTTTAAATCATAGACTGACATAAACCTATGACACAAAATAATTACTGGTAACACAATAGATAAGATAAGGATTAACATCCTTATAACATCATAAATTCATTTGCTCCCAAAAACGTATAAATACGTTCTATTTTAAATATTAACAGTGTTCTAAAGACATATTTATACGTTTTATTTTATTTTATTTTTTTTATGATAGAGCATACAGAAGGCTTTGATGCAGCCTCTGAACTTAAGAGAACTGTTGAAGCAATGGTAGTTATTACAAAAACGGCCAGCAGGTGGCAGCAGAGTATAATAGATCAACCAGGGCCCTGTTGCAACAAGCTGTTTCCCCCACAGTTTTAAACAGATTTGTGAATCATGATCAAACTTAGCTATATTCTAATGCTAATTGCTGAAAAACGGAAACAGATAGAAATATACTTTTTTTTTCCTGATGAAAGAAGAGACTCTAATCTTTTTTGTTGATAGGTTCCATGTTTTTATAACAATAAAACACAATATTCTGTGGGCCTTCCAAAAATCAGTCAAAATCCAGTAAAACAGCCATGAGCGAAGGGGTTTGATTGAGTGAAAATGGCGGTGAGTGAATACGTTAACTGCGCCACCCAATGCATTCTGGGAACAATATATATGCAAAACAGGTAGATTTAACACGTCAAGAACACATACAGGCAAAGTGTTGCCACTGTACATTTGCATTCATGTTATTTTTTGGAAAGTATGATTACAGTTGAGCTCCATAAGTTAGGGCTAGCCCACAAATAGCGAAAATTTGCGTATAATTGACGGCAAAACTTATATACCATTATTTTACTGATCCGGCCCACTTGGTAATATATTTTCCTCCATCCGGCCCCTGAGCTAATATGAGTTTGACATCCCTGCTTTAAACTCTTATCGTACGTCAAGAACGTCTTAATCCAAGGATTCCTTTGCACCCCTTCGCAACATCTGAGTGACTTAGAATAACTGAGGTATCCCTCATTCTGAACTTATCATATAGCGCTTATGTTTGCATGCAGGAATGTTGACCATCACAGACTTCATCAACATTCTCCATCGTTATTACAAGTCTCCTCTGGTGAGCCAACTGACGTTTTCTTTTTGTATCAAAAAAAAATGTTTTGGGGTGTTTACATTTTGGCACGCATGTTCTACACAGCAGTGAGCCATTCAACGAGCAAGTTGATGGATATTTGTGTTGACTACAGGTTCAGATCTACGAGTTGGAGGAGCACAAGATAGAGACGTGGCGAGGCACGTATACATGACACAGCAGTGTAATAATAGTGCGCCCAAATCAGCACTTGTTATCGAATTTCATGTGCGCTTATGCTCTGAACTTGCTTACCCTAGAAATCTATCTGCAGTACTCCAGCAACAGGCTCATCAGCATCACCCCCGAGGCCAGGTCAACACCCCCCTTTTTTAAACTGTTAAAGTTGTTTGACATTTGTTTAAAGACCATATTATCCTCCCTTTAGTTTGTTTGATGCAATCTACTCGCTGTTAAAGAATAAGATACACCGACTTCCCGTCATCGACCCTGCGTCAGGGAATGTCCTGCATATCCTGACACACAAGCGCATCCTCAAGTTCCTCCACATATTTGTAAGCAGAACAATCACTGTATAATGTGCCGCACGTGTTTGTGATTCGCTATTCAGATTTTTGCGCTCAGGCCAAAGCCCCATCTAATGTAAAAGTATTGCTTTGGCGCCATCTTGTGGCATCTTAGCACAAAATCAATTTAGTTTCATGTATCATCTGGCTAGACATTTGACATCTTGGGCCTCACAATTTTTGTCAGCATATCAATGGGACAAGAAATAATGATGCTGTGTTGACAAAAACTTTAAAGGGATACTTGACTCATTGAGCCATTTTCAGCAGTAAAAAGTTAATATTTTTTATATAATTAATGTGCTAGCTTAATTACTTTTCATGTACAATGAATACCTTTAAAAAGTAATTTTTCTGCTTGCTGTCGACTGATGATGACATCACCTCTGCTGAGGAAGTAGGTAATGACCAATCATGGCTACAACCCCTTACAATCTTCATCTAAAAGATGTAATTTGCTATTATAGTAAGAAGACAACAACTTTGAATATTTACTTAATTTTGTTATTCTTTATGCTAAGTTTTTTTTTATTCACAAAATTTTTCCAAGTCTAACCCCAGATTTGTGTGCTTCCTTCTGGAATTGAAATCCATTTTCAATGCTGTAAAATTAATTAACAATAAGAAAAGCAGTAAACTGTCGAATCTGACGTTTTTCTCCTATGATGCGTCATTTGTGTAATATCCAAAGATGGTTGACCTGTTTTCATGTCAAATGCTTATTTTTTTTTATTTTTTGGATTTTGCTATCTTTAAATTGTACGATTTTTGTGTCTGGTATGTATGCAAGACGTATTCTTAAATGTAAAGCTGTGTTGAACTGTGTTAATAAAAGCATTTAAAAAAACAAAAACAAACGACCAATCATTGCTCACCTGTTTGCTGACCAACCCCAGAAAACAGGTGAGCCATGATTGGTCATTACCTACTTCCTCAGCACAGGTGACATCATCATCAGTCGACAGCAAGAGGAAAAAAAAATTTTTTTAAAGGTATTAGTTGTACATGGAAAAATAATGAATTTATCAAATTAATTCTGGACAAAATGAACTTTTCACTGCTGAAAATTGTTCAATGTGTCAAGTATCTCTTAAGGTCCAAATGAAAACTGAAGCAAAACAGAAAAAGGAGAGTGTACTCTATAGTGACTTGTGGGACACCCTGTATATTGTGTAGGTGAGGGGAGGAGCTTCATTTACTCAGACCGTTGCTCTGTTTAATAGAAAAGTAGTGTTTGGCCACCATCTTGTGTCATCTGTAGGCAACTATAAACTTTTTTTTGGGTGGTGTCAATTACTAACAGATTTTTTGCTATTCAAAGCGAAGCTTGTGCATTTATTTTTTTTATTTAATATGTCTCCCACTCCAGGGTTCTATGATCCCAAAACCGTGGTTCCTGCAAAAACAGATTGGTCAGCTGGCTATCGGTACCTTTAAGCAGATTGCAACAGTGCAGGAATCGGCGTCTGTCTACGACGCTCTGAGCATCTTTGTGGAGCGACGAGTGTCTGCTCTGCCTGTGGTCAATGAGCAAGGTAAGTTCGCCAAACCACGAGAGCATCTTTCGCGCGAGGTCCGTAGCATCAGAATCAGAGTCATAACATGAAAGCTGCAAAGGATATCTGGCGGGATACAAAGTAGTCATCTATAACCGTGCGTTTTTTGTTAATATAAATTTTTCTCTACTTCTTACTCAGATAAAGTGGTGGCGCTATACTCCAGATTTGATGTCATTGTAAGTTTCGCAAATTCATACTGCAACTTTATATACTTGGATTTGGGAGCTCAGAACTAGCAATTGTACATCTTATCACATCCAGATGTAGAGAATAGGTTCAACTTGCGTAACCCTCCAATTCTAATTTTGCTTTGGTCTGTGTGAAAGAATCTTGCAGCCCAGAAGAACTACAACAACTTGGACATGACCATGACAGAGGCTCTTGCCTCCAGAGCCTGCTGTGTGGAAGGAGTCCTCAAATGTTACCCTCATGAAACCTTAGAAACCATCATTGACCGCATCGCTAAAGCTGAGGTAAGTTATTTTTTTCCTACTTTTTTTTGTTGCGACTGCTCATTTATGAAATGAAAGGAGGTGAATGGTGCATATTCTCCTGTGGGCAGCTTCGTACTTATTTTGCAAGAAATTGGGTTGAGCGCGAATGGGACAATATTTACTGTCAGCAGCAAATGACTAACACGTGAACCAATTCTCTTCCTCTGCGAGCTGCTGCTCAGTCATGACACCAATTATTCGTCCATTGTTTTAAAGGCGGCATCCATCCATTTTCTGTATCCCAGATGACTTTGGGTGTGAGGCGGGATTGCACTTGACTGGTCACAGGCCAAATGCAGGATCAGCGTTATTATAGATTTGAAATTTTTCATTTTTGTTAGTTTTTATTTTGTTTTGAGTTTTTTTTTTTTAATTTAGTTAGTTTTAATTAGTTTTCAGGTTGATTCTGTTAGTTTTTATTAGTTTTAGTTATTTCATAAGTGTTTAGTTTTTATTTAGTTTTATTCAAATTAAAACAACACCATGGGAGCGACGTCATCTTTTGGTGCTTTTCTATTGGCTGCTGCTAGATGACGACACTTTTGTGTGACACATTTTCAAACGTCCTTATTCCGATTAATATAAAAATAAATCTACTTAAAATCACATTTAAAATCAACCCCAAAGGCTCATACATTAAATTAATTACCAAAGATGAAAACGAAGGAAATTTTTCCTAGAATTATAATGAGTTTCAGTTGGTTTTGTAAACATAAAATGTAGTTTTATTTGAACTATATATTTTTGTGACACCATTCTTGGAACCTTTCAGATTTTAACTCAAAGTCAAAAGGGATTTGAAAACAATGGGCACAACACCCGAAAACAATGGGCAGAAGTTGTAATAGTTCCACGTTTACATTTTCTAATGATCACTAAGGTCTACAACATTCCTAAGAAATCACAATGTCTCACAACTGGTCGGCTCATTTTAAAAACTGGCCTGCAGGCTACTCATATGGCTTTTGTCGGCTACCTGAGTTGTTGGTGACCTGTGAGCCTTTTAAAATTTGTCATCTCAAAGTAGAATAATATTGTTGTACTATGAGTGGCTTGGCAATATTGTTTGTTTGTTGAGGCTGGATTGGTGGGGGGGCATCTTTGATCTAATTTTATTTATGTTCAAATTTGTGTTTTATTTATGTTCAAGTTATGTTTCTGTTATCATGCAAAGTCAGGCTCATTGGGAAAAAAGGCAAATATTTGTATTTGATTAAAATCTGATGTGATAGATTAATCACAAAGCCTAGAACTAATTTGATCATTTTAGATTAGATTCTGATGTTATATACAATGCCTTGCAAAAGTATTAACTTCCAACGTTTTTACTATTTGCTACATTTTTATAACAAATAACTGAAAGTAGGGCATACAAAATCATACATACCCCTTTTCTCTCAGTGCAGCCAACTGACTCCTAATATTTCTAATACTTTCACAAGGCACTATAATGATAATTTATTATGGTTTTATGCATTTATTTTAGCTATCTTATTTGCAGATTATTAATTGTTTGACTTCGTAATAATCTGCAAATAAATTTATTCAAAATCAAATGCAATAAAATGCTTTTGGTGCAATTAAATAGTAGTGAATTTCATCCTCTGCTGGCTCCTGGCAAAGTAATCAATATATAGAAGATATACAATCATGACAAGCAGTTGTTCACTATCAAGCAGCAATGCGGTTTTGACTTGTGTTGCGGCTTTGCTTAGGTACATCGTTTGGTGTTGGTTGACGCCAAGGATGTGGTGAGAGGAATCGTCTCACTGTCTGACCTCCTCCAGGCCCTTGTCCTCAGCCCAGCAGGTATTGACGCACTGTGCACCTAACCACCACCTCCACACGTGTGCCTTGCTTTCTCTCTCAGTCCCGCCAAGGATGTGTGGCTGGCCCACTCCTCACCCACAAAGGCCACGACTGACTTCTCGTGGTCCACATGCCATCTTCTCCAGTAGTGGCTTATGTTGCGACCGCTTTTTCCATTCCCAAATATTAGCATCTCCAAAGTCAAGAACATGTTGAATTTATCTACAAAAACATCTCAACCGGTGACTCCAGTTTGCTTCAACCTACATCCAGACTGCTACGCTACCTTGATGCTACTTGACTCTGGGCTGCTTGTGTACATCAGTACTGTGTTCACCTAGGGCTAAAACAAAAAAAACAAAAAACAAAAGTCCATCAGTCTACCTTCTGCAAAAGAGTCCCCGTTCTGCAGCAGAAAATGTTTGCAGCTACTCAACCCCTCACCTTGCAGGTATGAAGCCGAGAGCAAGCCAATGCTAGAAGTTTGTTCGAGTTTTTCAAGTTACTAGCTGTCTCTTGTTTGTCTTTTTTTTTCTCTTTTTTTTCTTTGTGTTGCAAGCCAAAATTTTATATGAGCAATGCTTCACATGTGAGAGTTTTGCCCAGAGTGATAAAAGACCTCAACGATGGGTGTCTGTGCATGCGTGTGTGCATGATTCTTTAGCATACCATCCACAGTCATGGTTGCATAAAGTAAAATTCACACCTATCCAGAACAATGCCCATCACATTCATAAACAAACAGGAACAAATTGAAGTAAAAAGCAAAAACGTTTTGCTCGGCTTAATTTACAATATAATGCCATTTTATTTGCCGTTGCATTTGTCCCTCACCGTCTACCATCTCATGCACTGATCTGCTAGCAAACAGCCAATCAGAGTAATCACTTGTCGTTGATGGCCGCTGCCATTTTGCATACTTCAAATCATATATAAAATATCAAAAGTGACTTCACAATTCTAAATGTTGCTTTGTCCAAAGTTCTGGATATATGTGCATTTGATTTCATGAAATCATGACTGTGATGGGCTGATTCATTTTTGCTTAGGAAATTTCCTTTCTGAAACAAGACTGACATGGATTTATCTGATTTGCTGCTGACTGGCACGCGGGTAAAACTGATTGGCCCCTGACCCAGTTAAAGAGATTAAACATTCCATGGTTTCATGCAGATAAAGATTCCTGACATCACATAGCTTCTGACATCACATAGCTTCTGACCAGTTGAAAGATATTAAAGATTCCTGACACCACATAGCTTCTGACCAGTTGAAACCATTTGCTGGTTACATGCTGATTGCATCAGTTCAAACAAAACAAAACACTGTATTTACATGCCGAATGCATCAGTTCAAAAAATCAAACCAAACACAATCGTAACACCTTTAGGATATTACCCACAGTTCTTTACAGCAGCAAGATTTAAAGCAACAGGGCTTGACTTAGTTAACAGGCTATGCTCAAGATTTAAAATTATTATTATTTTTTTTAAACAGACGCATTTAATAAAAGCAGTGATAAACATTTTAGTTTTTGTCACAAAATCATTGAAACCAAGAAATACATGTTCAAAGGAAAAGGGAAGGTGTGTACAAACTGAGAAAAAAAAAACTTTCCATTATTTATTAGAGCATGTACAATTTCAAAATCACTGAAAAACATCATCATAGATCGTTTAAAAAAACAATTAGTATTTGTATTTATATATATTGTATTTATAAATATTTTGCTGATAAAGTCCGCAAGCGAGAGAACTTGTATCAGCAATACTCGAGTCGCCATCGAACGAGGACGTCAATTAGGAGAAGTAGAGTTGAATTTGTGCTGTCCTTTTCTATGTTTGAAAGGAAGCGCCTTTTCATTTCTCCTTGATCCAGTGATGTAATCCAATAAAAGGTTAAGGAAGGTGGCATAAACGTTAGGAGAGTTGACTTTCTAACCAGGCCCCAGAAGTCTCAGAAAACATTTATTTTTTTAAGGCAAACAAAGAACATGTGATTAATTAATTAACAAAGTGATTGATTGACTAATTAGTTTATTAATTAATTTTCCCCATCCACTTTAAGTCATTTATTGAATGAAAACACTAATCAAATCAAACTGATTTTTATGCGTGAGTAAATTGAGTTATGATGGTAACCCAACAGCAAACCAAACTTGCAGATACCACTGTAAGTTCGTACCCAAAATGTAGTCAGCTTTGGACTTCAGCCTGCATTTTATGAAAAATGTATTTCCATGCATTGTGTGTCTGGGACCCAGGGCGTTTGCTTTTTTCCCCCCACATTGTAGGCTTTGCTGCAAGTAGAAGCACGCTGGCAGTCAAGCACATTGTTTTAGTGCGAATTTCGGCAAGTTGTACCTTGCTATTGCAGAATGACTTTTTATCGATTTTCTTGTTTTTATTTTTCAGATTTTCTGAGTTTCAAACAATGAGGAACATGAGATGACTGAGAAGTGTGGTTCTGAACAAGCGGGACCAACCAAACCAAATTAAAATTCACCAGGGGGAAAAAATGAGAATCAATGTGAAAAAACAAGAGTGGGTCTTCAATCAACTCTTCTTTTTTGAGACATTTTATTTGATTAAAAGTGGACTTTGGAGGAAACTGATCATAAGTCTGGAAATGTTCATGCAATGTTTGTGTTTTGTACTTTTTGCCTGTAGATTGTTCATATTTTAAGTCGTTTTTTTTTTTTTCTTTTCAATTTTATTTAGAGCCACCAACACTGTGCAGCAAAAAAAAGAAAAAGAAAATATCTTAAATGCTAGTAATACCTTTTTCCGTAGTTCATAGCCATAACACAATACTGTATATAATTTAGCATTTCCTGCAGTATTAAGAATGATCTTAAGAAATATTGGAAGTCTTATGTCAAATATCCATTTGATTTTTATTTAAATTCTTGTACGGATGCCTCAAACCTTACAAGTGAATGTTTTTTTCATTGTTGTGAAATTAGCCTGAGCAAATGCCACATCTGTGTTGCTGTTCTCCACCTGCAATGTCTTGAATTATTATTTTTTGTATATATTAATTAGTAAGATGTACCAACTTTGTTCTTATAATTAGCTGGTGCTCTTTATACTATGTACAAAAACAAAATGTCTGCATATTTCAAGCCCCCTTGTGGACTCACGGGAGCCTTCAACTCGTCCGCCACTAATGTTCAATTCATATAACAATAAAGAAAAGGTCTAATCTTATATTTGCCTTATTATGGCAGATGGTCTATATGCGCGTGAGCTGGGCTGACTGTGTTGTTTACAAGAGGAGGGTTTGTTAACTCTAACAGTTTCTTACATCCTGGTCGCATGGTTACACCCACTCGTCATTCCCTGCATTGGTATTCAAGATGAATATTTTTTTAAGACCTCAAAAGGATAACACAGTTTTATTTAGTGTCACATAATCGCAAATACTGGTACTATTCTTGCCTTGTGATACTTTTCCATTTATTTTGCTGTTGTCGTTATTAGCAGTCATACATAAAATAATGATCCAGACTGAGCAAACCAAACAGAGAATAGACATTGTCACTCTTAATGAGTTCTGGGAATGCGTTGGTTCCTTCCTTTGGACAAACATGAGAGCCAATCAGTCATTCAGCCAGACTTTTGTTTGTTGGTAAATGTCTCGTTGTGATGTAACTTTTGACATGAAGTCAGCCACATGATCAAGATGCCATCCAGCTGCTGATGCTGACTGCAGACACCAACCAGATGCCCCCTCCACCATGGATCCTGCGTTCAGGTAAGAGTCTGGCTCATTCCTATACAAAGTGTTCATTTTAATGTGTTGTATTGTACATTCGAATGGCTATGTGTACGTCAATACACACACAAATATACAGTACAGTTATAAAGCTATTTATTGTCTGTGATGCATGGGAGTCATTTGAGAATGTGGGCAGGTCCATGAGTTAAAATCACAATTTAACAACACTAAATGTTTTGTTTAGCATGAGGAGGAGGTTTGACCAACACACTTCATGTAAATATAAAAGAGCATTGTGACAGTCATTGATTTGAAGAAGGATCTCTGTAATTGTTTGCGTTGAGAGGAGCTGTCTGAATCAATTTGCACTAGAATAAGTTTCGTTGTATTTTCGTATTCAGTCAGTGGTGCGCCTAAAAGAAATGAATTACGTAAACATTATTTAGCTTGATGTACAACACGATGGACACTACAGAGAGTCCTGCAACACAACAACGGTGAGCATTTCTTTTGTTTTTTTGGGGGGGTTTTGCGCATATTTGTTCTTAAAGTTTGTATCAATAGAACTGGAATGAAACTTCGAAAAGCTCAGATATCCACAGAAGCCTATTTGGATTTTTAACCTCGTATTAAAAAAAATAATAATTTGAATTTTGCCAATGAATGCCTGTATTTTTCAATGAAAGGGTATGGGGAAAACATGTTTTCATTGTTGTTTTTTTTCCCTCCCCTGAGCCAATGAAAGGGCCTATGTTAAATTGCCTGATTTTTTTGTGTGTACCATAATCCTTTGGAAAAAAAGGAACAAAACCTATTTGGTAGATGTGCATACATTTGTGCAATTTTAATATCTTTTTTTTAATTTATTTATTTTCTTTGAAGAGAAGATTTTTTTTATTTGTTCGTTTGTATTACGTGCCAGTCCTTTATTGACAAGTTGACACTCTTAGAGGCGGGAAAAAGTTATGCAATTTAATGCAAACATCATACTTTTTCCTTCCTTCAAATAGGAAATGAATATTCAATAATCCATGGTAAGTCTATTTTTCAAAACTTGCTTGTGGAGGTGGAAATTGAACAGTGAGTGCCCAAGCAAGCTGTCAGAATCAAATTTATTGGCCAGGTATGTAAAAACACACACACACAAAGAATTCATCTTCACAGTCACGAGTCACGACCCGTCCGAGAAACATGAAATGACACAAGCTTGGCACTTTAATAACAATTGCCAACATAAGGAGAAAGAACAGGAAGCCTGGCAGTCCACTAAGTAGCACCCCAAGTTTCTTAGATAGGGGGGGAAGACCTGGGGGTGGGAGGGTGCTTGGTGTACTTCGACTATCCATTTATCTGCTATTAATGAAATCTAAAGCGCTAGATCCAATCTAAGAATGTTGTGTAAAAATGTCTTTACACTTAAGACCTCTCTATTAATTGACATGCACAGATGTTAATTTAATGGTATTTCTTAAGATGGTATGATTGTCTTTATAAAGTAACATTTCTAATACCACGTTTGTATTAGATTGTGCATGTGTACATACATGTTTATAAGAAGCGTTTGTTGTCTTCGGCTGTGAGAAGAAAGGCGAAGCTGATGTTCGGCCTGAAAGGGAAGAAGAAGAAAAAGGCCCACTCAGACTTGGTCCTGGCAAACAAGGCGGCTCTGGGTAAGTCCTCGCACACACGCACTTAAATGCAAATAAAACTGTGCTGACATTAATCACTTTGTGTGTAAGAGAGAGAAGACTAACCTTTGTCAAACAGTCACATGATCACGATCATGACAGATCACTTTTGTTTATTTCAAGTGACACGTGAACGTCCAAGTTCCAACACTCAATTATCTTTGGTTAGAATAGCAGGATCTGAGAAGCATATTCTTCACATGCACTAAGACAAACCTGAATAACTATATCGAGTAGCAATTGCTAAAAAATTTCTGACCAGAAATGATAAACAAATAGCCATACATTATTTGGGAAAATGTAAATGATTTATAGTACAGAACATTAACAGAAAATCCAGGTAATGAAAATCTCATAAGCAAAAAATAATAATAATAATAATAAAAAAAAATACAGGACAGCAAAAGAAAAGAACTGTCATGATTGGGTCATGCCAGGGTTAAGTTTGGGTGATGCAAGGGTTATGTTTGTGTCATGACCGTGAGATCAAGTGTCTGTTTTGAACTGATGTAACCGGCATCTAGTTTCAACTTGTAATACGCAAATGTGATGTCAAGAGGTATGTGATGTCAGGAATCTTTAATCTCGTTATCTAGTCAACAGCCAATCAGATAATTCCATGTCAGTCCTGTTACCCACATGTCTAGCCACACCAATAAGATCGATTCACTGGCTATATAAGCTGGCTATAAATGTGTGTTTTTGTCGGATTATTACCTCTGTTCATTTGTCCAGCAAGCCACCTGCTTCTCTCTTCCTCGAGACTTTCTCGTTGTTTCTGGTCAAGTCAAGTTAGTTCCACGTCTTTTGATGCTATGCGAATAAAGTGTTGAAACTCTTATATGTGTCTGCGCATTTGGGACAGAAAACAATACACATGGGTTAAGTTCTGTAATAAAACTATGTAAATTTCCCCAAATAATGCATTTGTTTATGATTTCAAATGCAAGAGAAGAACTTGACAAAATAATTACCACAGTGGCAGTTTACAAAACTCCACTGTTGCACAAACTGTTCCAGCATAAAAAAGGGATACCCTCCATTCTGCATTACTTACAAAAAGAAAATTCATATATTGAATTCATTTTTCTATATAATGTTGTACATACGTTTGTTTGTTTGTTTGTTTGTTTGTTTGTTTGTTTGTTGAACTAGACAGTGAAGGAGAGGTCATTTCCAAAGCATCTCAGTTGCTGGAGGAAAAAAACGATGAGGATGAACATGGATTCTCAGCCATCAGAACCAGAATCGCACCCAACACCAAACGGTACTTTTTTGCATGTTTTGATAATGGCACACTCAAAGTTTAGGAGTCTACATCATGATCGCTTACGTTGTCTTTCTTCTTTTATTTATTGTTGTTTGTTTTATTTTTGATCAATGATTTACGGCAACAATGATAATTTAAATGTACATGCTGAAAATTTATTAAAAACAAATGCTTTGAGAGAAGGAAAAACCACCTTGCTTGAAACATGGGTAAATGAACTAGACTTTAGTGCAATTTCTGGAGAAATTGCGTGGGAATGCTGAAAGCTGAATGCCAATAGCTGAATGTTAAGCTGAATACTTGTGAAGTAAATTGAAAGACAAATTATGTGAAAATTACAAAGTTTTAATTGAAGATGAAAGATAAATGAATACAAAGAACTGAGCAGTATCACAGAGTTGGTAATGATGATCAGTTGTATGCATGGAAGTGGGCGTGGAAAATGGGACTTAGAAAAAGTTCAATGTCAGTCCTATTGAAAATGAATGGGAAAAAGTTTATATTTAATGTCAAATTGTGCGAGTACTGTAATTAACGTGGAATCAGTCGATATATATACCCCGGAATGCGTGGATTTTTGAAGCAAGTTGAAATTTGAACGGTGTAAATCGCAAGTATTATGTGGGAGTTGTTTTTCGGCAAAAAAAAGTGAGGAGAATAAAAATCTGAATAACATATGTATATGTATAAACAGCAAGTATGATGTCATCATATGACTCAACAGTTTTATTGTATAACCAACCAATAATTTTACTGAACATTTTTTTTCTCCAAAAAATATTATGAAAAGCTTTTTTTGGACCAATAATCAAATATGTGCAAAAAAAAAAAATGCAGAAAAGGGGTTTTCTATCTAATCTTTCCATCTTTCTATCTATCTTCTAATATCTAAATTTCATTTTAGATATTTGGAAAAATAATTGCTTATTATGAATAAAAAATGTTCATTATTTACTATTTTACTATATTACTATAGATTTAGAATAATAGAATCTTGTGCAATGTTCTTAATCCTGTCCATTGTGCATCTAATGCACTGACTTTGTTCAGGTCCAAACTCAACACGCGCATTCAGGACAGTGAAGAGAAACCACAGAGCTTCCAGGTAAACACACCACACACAGTTGTGTGTACATGAATGTATTGTGTGTGTGTCTTTCATTTGTTAATGTAGACATTTATGATGTGCATGTTTTTTTGTGTGTGCAGATTGCTATTAACATCACGGAGGCCAAACAGCTGGTGGGTGAGAACATTGACCCCAGTGTAGTGATTGAGATTGGCGATGAGAAAAAACAGACAACAGTCAAAGAAGGAACCAACGCACCCTTTTACAATGAGGTAAGAGGACAAACAAAGTTCAATGCCAAAATAACACTGTCTATTAATAGCAAATAGAGAACACAGTTTCTGGAGAATTGCATGTGAAGACTGAAAGGCGAAATGAAAAGATGTGGAATTATTTGGAATGATATTGAAGAATGTGGAAGGACATTCAATGAGCGGGAATGAGCTGAACATGTTGAAGATCGACTGGTTTAATTCCATTAGAATAGGTGGAAACTGTAGATGAATGTGTGGGTTTTGAATTAGGGTTAAGTTGGAATTGTCATGTTTTGGTTCTGTGGGAGCGGGATTTTGTTTTCTTTCGGCGTGTTTGGGTGTGTTGTCATGTATTCCTTGTTTCTTCCTTGTCTCGTTATGTCTAACCATGTCCACCTGAGTGTGTCTTTCCTTCCCAGTGTGTTGAGCAATCAGCTCCCCAATCCTCTTGTATCTTGCCCAGGTGTCTCTTGTTGTCGCATTACCATGTGTATTTATTTCTCTGCTTTCATTCAGTTCGGGTTGAGTCTTTGTCTTTGTTTCCCCCTGGCAGGCCATGTCTTGTTGCCCTTGTCGCTTTAGTTTGTTTTTGACCTTGTTAATTTTTATTTTGCCAAAGTACCTTGTTTGCCTTTGTTTGTTAATTAAACCTTTTTTTTTTTTCTTTTTTTTTTAAACTTGCATCCCTGTCTTGCCTTGATTTTGTTGCCCCCTGCATTTGGGTCCTGCATCCTGCATCCCCCCAAACCTGACAGGAATAGTTTGAATCAATCAATAAAAAATAAAAAAAAACATGTAGAAATTAAAAGGAAAACATAAAAATGTCTTAATTTTGGCCTTTTATTTTTGAAATTTTGAACAAAAGAGCGGTAGCCATAAATTGAATAGTTTTAAATTGGAATGGTTTGAATAAGTTAAAAAACAATAGAAAAAACCCCCAAAATAAAACAAAAAAAACCCCTCAAATTTTAGCTTTTAAATTTTGTTTGTAGCAATAAGTTGAGCAGTATAAAGTTTGAATTGGTCAAAAAATGTAGAAATACAAAATTCTTAAAAAAAATTTTGGATTGATTAGTTTGAATCAATCAATCAATCAATCAATCAATCAATCCAAAAAAATTTAGAAATTAAAAGAAAAACATAAAAATGTCTTAATTTTGGGCTTTTATTTTAAAATTTTGAACAAAAGAGCGGTAGCCATAAATTGAATAGTTTTAAGTTGGAATGGCTTGAATAAGTAAAAAAAAAAAAAAAATAGAAACAAAACAAAACAAAAAAAACTCAAATTTTAGCTTTTAAATTTTGTTTGTAGCAATAAGTTGCGCAGTATAAAGTTTGAATTAGTCAAAAAATGTAGAAAGACAAAATATTTATTTATTTATTTATTTTGGATTGTGAATGGATAGGGATTTTTTGTGGGAATTTATGTGGTAAATATTTCGTAAATTGGAATTTTTGGCAGGTTAATATATTGTTTCCAAGGTGAACTAAATGACATCAAAGGTTTGAATTTGAAATTGGGTAAGCTGTGAATTTGTCTTGTTGTCTGTGTCATTTGGAATGAATGGGTAATAATTGTGGGCGTGGAAATTTTCAGCATGCCAAAACCAATCCCAAAGTGAATTGAATGATCTTAACGTTTAGAGTTTGTAATGGCAACAATGTGAATAATTTTTGTAGAATGTATTGTTCAAATAAATAGGGAGTTTTTCATTTATTTTATTTTGTTGTGGGTGTGTGTGGTTGTGTGTGTGTGTGTGTGTGGGGGGGGGGGGGGGGGGTTAATTGATGAAAAAGTATTTTTGGTGTATGGGATTTTTTTATTTTTTTTTGCCAGGTTGAAAATAGTTCTCATGGTAAAATGAATGATGTTTTGAAATTCAAACAATATAAATCTGTTTTGTTGAATATGTTTTTTGGATTTTTTTTTTTTGCTGGGATTTTAGTGGTGAAAATATACTAATATGTGTGAGTTTTTGTTAAGCTAAATTAGGCTGAATATTTTTAATTGTGTGTTGGAATGACGTGAAACCTGTTTATTGAATGTTTCATTGTGAATTAATTTGAATTTTTGGGGCGCAAAATGGGAAAATCTGGGAAAACCTCAACCTTCACACAATGAGCCTTCCAATCAAGTGTGAGTATATGAATGATTAAAGTTGTCCCTCCTTTTTTATTTCAGTATTTTGTGTTTGACTTCTTTGCCTACAAAGAGATCTTCTTCGACAAAGTCATTAGGCTTACAGTAAGTTCCAGTGCATCAGGTAAAAGATTGTTTTGTCAGATGCTTGAACGCTTCGTTGTTGTTTCCTCTTCCGATCTGCAAGGTGATACACTCCAAGATGCTGAGGAGTTTCTGTATTGGCTCCTTTAAGCTGGATGTGTGGACAGTCTACAAACAACCAGGTGGACATTATGGCAATGTTTCATCATGTTAACATATCTTATGTTGCATTATCAATACAACTGAATTAAATGTTGATATTGTGACATTTAACGAAATTCTGAACTGTTAGCCCAAAACTATTTAGATACCAATGACTCCATAAATTAATTTCTTAATTACTTATTATAAGTTTTGCTCCCCTCTATTATGACACAGTATATCATTCTATCCATATTGCGCAGCTACTTTACAATAAGTATTACGATGTGGAAAGAAATTGCAATTTTTGTGTCATCATGAGCTACTTTTTCGTTAATCTTTTTTTTTTTAAAGCGTTATTATAATGGTGTGCTTATTATTACATAACTTGAATATTTCATTTTACTGTATACCGCTCCCCTAATTATTATTTTACTATTCTTCTTTGGCTTTATGTACTTTATATACTGTCAAATGAATGGATCCAAAACATTTCCCTAAAGAATTCCGCTCATAACTGTGTGGCTATCATTTGTATATCATTTGTTCTTAGTCGACTCGACTGGGAGCCTATCCCAGGTGAGATTGGGTGAAGGCAGCTTACACCCTGGACTGTGACCTGTCAATCACAGGCCAAATATTGACAAACTATTCGCACTATATGCTGTAGTTCAAGCGCTGTGTAAAAAGCAGTCCATTTACCATTTAAATATTCACGCCTATAAGCAAAACCTATATAAAACACATTTAGGAATATGGGAGAAAGCCACAAACATGCTAACTGTGCACAGGAGGGCCCGAATCTGTAGGAACCTGACATGGCTATACAACACATGGACAAAAATATTGCACCTCTTTGAAATAAAAGTGGAAGATTGAGGTCTGGTTTATTTGGTCCAAACAGTGTCAAATGAAATGTGTGTGTTTCTTTGCATCCGTTTTATTTTTCTATTTGAGGTCACCAATTCATCAACAAGTGGGCAATGCTGACGGTCCCTGGTGACATTAGCACGGGGTGCAAAGGTTACGTCAAGTGTGACATTAGTGTCTCGGCAAAGGGTGATGCCATGCAGCCTGGGATTAAAGCCAGTGATGCAGAGGAGCAAATAGAAAAGTATGTAAACACTTTGTGATGAATTCTTTGATTGTTTGTTTTGCTGAGGCAAACTCCAGTTATCTCTTTATATGCAGATGACATTCTGTTAATGTTCGAAATATTTTTCCAGGAACCTCTTGATACCAGAAGGCTTCCCATCAGAACGTCCCTGGGCTCGTTTTTCAGTGCGAGTGTATCGAGCGGAAGGTCTTCCCCGCAACAACTCCAGCATCATGGCCAACGTCACCAAGGCTTTCATAGGCGACAACACAGCGCTCATAGACCCTTTCGTGGTTGTTAGCTTTTTCAAACAAATGGTGGGTACCGTTCCAATTGTGTGCAGAATAGTAATTATCATAGTTAACAAAACCAATCAAAATAACTATACAATAAAAAAAAGTTAGTGAAATGAAATAAAAACAATTGTTTTAAAACAAAATAGAAACTAACTTGAAACCACATTTTATGTTCATAAAGAAAAGTTATGATTATGATGAAAATGTCTTTACTTTGTCAATTAATTTCATACATGATGTAACGCATGGCAGGTGATCAGCCATAGAAGGCGCTGCTGTTTAGCAAAAAAACAAAACAAAACATGGGACTGGAAGTCCACAGGTTCACTTTATTAATAGCAAAATGTAGGCTCCTTGGTGCTACCACTCGTCACGATTAAGTCCACAGCATCAAATACAATATCAGCAAAATGAAAAGTGCGGCAAAAACAAGGAGGCGCCACCTTGTGGATTGTTACAATGAGCTTTCGTTATTTTAAATGTATCTACTGTATTTCAGTTTTACTGTTCTGTTTTGTCCCTCCCGGCCCCCAGGTGGCGGTGCTGAACAGCACTGAAATTGCCTTTGAGCATGCACAGATGACATGCATACCATAGACAACGCATACCAAAATGACACGTAGTCCAGTTGTCCGGGCGACGAATGCCATGTGTGTTAAAGGGCATGGAACCCAGAAAACAGTCCCTTAAAACCTTTGCATACCGCTGTTCTTCTTGTCCGTCGCTAGTGGGCAGTGATCGTGTCAATTGAGGCTGCAGGTTGATTTCCTCCGCCCCCCTTTGGCTGCGACGGTGTTATTTTCTTCATATTTTCTTGGAATATCTTGATGGCTGTGATCCCACACCGGCGGTCGCTGCTGTTTTCGCTGGCAGCTCGCCTGTGTAATTCTGTGGACGCTGGGTTTCCCCGTTCTCCTGGATTACGGCTGGCGCCTCGTGGCAGGTGCCTCTTCAGGTTTGACGGTGCGGATTGTGTTATAACAGCAACCTTTGCTCTCTTGCTGGCGGTTGCTTTGATGAACTTTGGCTCGTGATGGTATCGTGTCTCGTACCCGTGTATAGTGTCACACACTAATACACAGTCGCTGCCTTTTTGCCAGCGGCTGCTTTGAAGAAACCTTGCTGCTAGTGACGGTACTGTTTTTTTGTACCCTCTCCTAGCTTGGCTTGTCCAGGACTCAGCGGGAGTGGATTTGGTGCAGGCTGTTTTTCTTAGCGCTTTCCGACGTTTACGGTTGGATCCGTCTGACCTTTCTTGTCTTGTCTTGTTCTTGAGAATGTGGCCTCTCTTCATTCGACTGTTCCTCGACTCATTTTTTGATGCCTGAGTCTCATCACTATTTGGTGGACCTTCATTCCTGCTGGTTTGATACAGAGTCTCTTTCTCGGCTCCTGGCAGGCGGCCGTGTCCTGGCATCCATGCGGGGTGCTGCAGCTACCGGTTTAGACCGTATGCCTAACGTGGAGGCCGCTGTGGCACCCCTCATCGTCTCCCCTGAGGAAGCCCTTACACGGTCTGTGAGGTGCCCTTACACTCAATGTTGCTTGACGGATGACCTGCTCACTAGGTCGTATAACGCAGGGGTGGTTGCAGCACGCCTGGGTAACTCTCTGGCTCAACTTCTGCTTGAACACAACAGGATAATGATGTGGAGGAGGCTTTGTCCTTCTGTAACATGGCTTTGAGGGACTTAACCCTCCTTTCTAGGGAGCATGGCCAATGTATATAATTTCTGATCCGAGTGCATCGTCAGGTCTGGCTGTCTGTCCCCTTTGGTAGAGGCTTCCCAGAGGAAACTGCGTATCCTCCCTGTGGTTCCCAGAGAACTTTTCAAGCCTGCCGCGATATGAGGTGCTAGAATGCACAGTCCGTGCTAATGACATGAGGTTGAAGTTCACTAGCCTTGTCAGGCCCTCTGTTCCTCCAAGCTCTACGGTAGCTGCTCTCCCGGCTGCCCCTCGGTCATGTACTGTGCAACACTTTCGGCCCACTTGGGTCTCTGGGACGCGTCGACCCTCGCGGAGATCTATCGCGGATGTCCGAGTCGTCCATGCCCCTGTCCAGTCATCCCCGGGTTGCCCACTCTTAAGCATCGTCCCTCCTGGACCCCTAAATCCCAGAGGTCTAAGGAATGAGGCCGTGGGGCCGGACGTCAGATACTTCTCCTGTCAGCAGCTCAGACTACTGGGCTGTTCTCGCTTCGGACCCATGAGTGAGCTCGACCTTAACCCATGGGTACAGGATTCAGTTCCAACACCGGCCCCCTCTTTCCAACCGTGTCAGAGAGACCGTGATCGACAACCCGGAGAGAGCACTGGCTCTAGATGAAGGGCTAACGACCCTCTTTGCCAAGTCCACTATTGAAGCAGTGGATCCCTTAGCGTATCCAGGGAGATTCTACTCTCCTTACTTCCTCGTTCCAAAAATACACAGGCGGATTCCACCCTATCCATCTCATGCTCAGACACTCCGAGACACGTCTGTTTCTTTGTCATATGTTGCCTCAAGGTCACCCTGGAGAAGTCCTCTCGTGTTCCCTCCCAGCGGACTTTGCTCATCGAACACCACATCCATGACTGCCCAGCCATCCACTCAGAAGGTAGATGGTGTCTCCACCCAGAGGTGGTAAACACCATTTGGAGTTACTTCGGAAGGTGTCTGTCGATCTCTTTGCCTCCGAGGCGTCCACTCACTGTCCCCTCTCATTTTATCTGAGGGAGCAGAACAGCCCCCGAGGCCAGGATACTCTGGCACACCCTTGGCCGGGGTGCCATTCTCTATGCTTTTCCACCTCTCCCCTTCATTCACCTGACAGTTCAGAGGGTCCTTCTGGAGAACCACACAATGCTGTTGGATATTGTTCCTTCTCCGCAGTCTTTGCTTCTCCGACCCATGGCCTCTGCCCGTTCGGTTGGATCTGCTGCCCCAGCAGCACGGTCGGATTTGGCATACCGGATCGTCCCCACCTACTGCTGTGCGTAATCACTCTACCAGGGGTGTTTCTACATCAGGGCTGTTCTGAAGGGCGTGCCCTTGGAGGACGTCTGTGCGGCTGCTTCCTGGTCGTCGCCTTGCACGTTCTCCAGATTCTACAATTTGGATGTCACCTCTCTTCATCCACTGGATGCGGTCCTCGGTCCTTCGGAGGCCCCTCTGTGAGGTTTGTTTTCCGGGGTCCTCGTAACGTCACTGGTATTCGGCGTTACGTGTTGCAATGTTTCCGCACCGCCACCTAGCAGTGGGGATGGACAAAATAGAACGACAGTTACGAATGTAACTACGCTTCCATGAATGGTGGAACAGTCGATCCTTAGGGAATTGTAGTTTACTTTTTTACATAATATGATTTTTTTATTATTTTTATTTTTTTAAATCTTGCACTCAACAAATGTCTCAATCATCAAAATGAAAAATAGTCCTCACCATATTTTTTGTCTCACCTTTAAGGGTCGCACTTCCACAAAGAAGTCCAATGCAGATCCAGTATGGAATGAACAGATCATCTTCACAGAAATGTTTCCTCCTCTGTGCCAGAGGATGAAGATTCAGGTCTGAAAGTTTATGCCTTGTAATCTATGTTTTTGAGTGTTTAAATCAGCTCAACCACTGAGCAATTCCGCTTGACAGTTCGCCTATGAACATCTCACTTTGACATTTGACCAACTGATTTAGACAATAGAGCAACTCTGATCAGTTGATCAGAGATTGGGTTTGACAGTAATCTCTCAGTTCGACGGGTGAGCCACTCGAGTTGACAATTTAACCATTTAGTTTTATGCAGTAGTGTAGTCCAGGGTATATGTGGGTATACGCCCACTTCTTTTTCAGTCAGTTTTGCGTCTACCCACTAAATCCTCCTTGATGCACACTGTTCAGCTCTTCTGCCTCTAATTGGCTGGTAGGTGATGCCTTCGCTGTTTAGACCCATGAGGACTGATGAGCCAATCGTAGGTAGAGTAGGGCGGGTCATAAACACCATGAATGATCCTTCAAATACTGTCCAGAGCGGCGACGGCATTCCAGAGTTTTATCTCAACCGGATGGCTTCGCGCTCATAGATATCTATTATCTATAACCCTGGGATTACACCCGATGAATGTGCGTTGCATCTGCGCTGCATTCCGGTGGCGCAGCCGATTCGTTTCCATTCATTCAGCTTGTTCAAATTACACCGACTACGTGTGCGTTGCGTGTCGACTGCGGCTCAACTACATCGTGCCCGCTGCACAGATAGACCTATTTTCTGTTTTTGCCATACGACGAATCCGTCGGCCTCCGTCAAATGGCAAGCTAGCACAGAACACATCGAGCGGGACAGGAAGACCGACACAGTTTAAAAATAAAATTTGCGGTTACTTTACGATTTTTTGATGGTTCAGTAGTTGAGTCATTCTCTCCATGGATTTAGCAACTTAATTTAGTGGTTGATTGAGAGGCGTTTTTCAACAGTCACGCTGACGCTTCTGCAACTCAAACTGTTAAAGGTCCTAGCGTCCACTGTACTTTTTCTTATCCAAAATTTGTTTGCTTGTAGGTTTGGGATGAAGGAAGTGTGAGTGATGTTGCCATAGGAACCCATTACTTTGACCTGAGGCGCATCTCCAATGAGCAGGATGGCGACAGAGGTAAGGCCGCGGATGTGAGCTTAGTGATGTTGGAACTTTTTGCTGAAAAACAACCCTGGTCTTGATGTTTCTACAGGTTTTTTGCCAACTTTTGGTCCTGCCTGGATAAACTTGTACGGCTCTGTCAGAAACTCTCTGGGCGATGACACTGCCGAGCTTAACGAGGGCATTGGCGAGGGGGTCTCTTATCGGTTTGTCAAAAATATTGGTGATTAAGAGAATAAACAAACACAAACCAAGTCTATGAATTCCTTCCTACAGAGGGCGTGTCTTTGTAGAGCTGGTGGTGGAGATCCTCTCAGGCGGGACGGGCCCAGAGTCCAAACTTGCCCGGATGGTGAAGCCAATAAAGGATGCAAAAGCGGTAAAGGCTGGAGGGAAGGATGGTAAGACCCCAGCAGGCGGGGGAGGAGCCGGGGGGGCATCTGCAGGTACAGGTGATGACGACAAAGGGAAAGCAGCTGCAGAAGTTCTTCCTGTGGAATGTCCACCTACAGTAAGACCGTTATGCCTGACCAGAAGTCTAAAGTAAAGTATTGTCAAGAGGAGGTAGCAGTTGATGAAGGATTTGTGGTCATGTTTTAGGTAAATCCTGACAACAAAGAGAACTTCCTGCTCTTTGGGGCCTTGTTTGAAGCTACCCTGATTGACCGAAAGATTGGAGACAAGCCTATAACTTTTGAGTTCTCACTGGGTAGGTCACATGTGTCAAGATCCGGGCCTCGAGGGCCAGAGTTCCGCATGTTTTCAAGGTATCTCTACTCCAACGCACCTGATACGATGATCAGGATAATTATCAGGCTCCTGCAGAGCTTGCTGATGAGCTTAAATATGAGTCAGCTGTGTTGAAAGTGGGAAACCTTGAAAACCTGCAGGACTGCGGCACTCATGGGATACAGTTTGACACCTATGGGGTAGGTCAATGAATACTCTAAAATACTCTTATACAGTACACACTATATTATTGCTTATGCCAAAATGTTAGCTACTACACCGTGGTGTTCTCTTAAGTAACAACAACACAGGAACTGAAAAAAAGACGCTTGCTTTAATAATGGAGGTTATTTTTAACTTTCACTAGCACTTTCTCTGTACTATGATTGTGTTTTAGGTTATGTCATTTGGTTTGCAGCTGTATGCGATTAAATTGGTCACAAACATTTGGTTTCAATAAGCAGTTGTCTTTGCTATTATTTGTTCCCAAAGGTAACTGCGGTAACGTGCAAGAGCCTGCGAGCCAGCCTGGCCTAAGCGCCCCAAGTCCCACTCTCAGCCGCAGGAGAGTGGCACAGGACTACCCTGACAGGACCTCCCCTTCCTCCCCACTGTTGCCCAGAGAATCTCAAGACCCCAGCAGGACCTCTAAGTCCATCACGCGTCCCCAGAAACCGCTGCCTGTCGAAGGAACCAGGTAGATGCTGTAATAAGGGAAGATTTTGAAAAGAGAGTACATTAAATATATATATATATTTTCAATAGAATAGCTGATTTCAAGCTTGATGTGATTTCCCATTAACGTGGAAGTGGGTTTCTATTGTGGTCATTTTTTCTGCCACTAGACGGCATAATTGCATTTTTAAGATGCTGGTGACAGCTCAGTGCATTTTTCTTTTTATTTTAACTCTATCTAATCTTTAATATGAAGTAACTTGAGAAATTCTGCACATTTTTAATATTGTAAAATGCAACTTGACTCCAGTCTCCACAAGTATATGCATTATTAATTACATTTATTACTGCTAAAATTTGGCATGGATGTGTCTGCTGCGTTGCGACTGGAATTCCTTCATTACAGGCTTTCCAAGTATCGGGCAGTCATTAATTGTGCGTTAAAAAATAATTAGTGACATTAAAGGAACTTTAAATTAACTCAAACTTACCACACTAATTTTGACACCTCTATATACATATAATGTTGGTTTGTGTGTGTTTATATACTGCAGGTACTACATGTATTTGCCTCTGGATAAACAGAAGCCGTGCATCAATGTGTTGAGTCAATGGGAGGACAGAACCTACCGGCTGTACAACTCCAACATGCTGGAGAACATAGCAGCCCTTTTTGTATGTGCGCACACACAAACACATCAATGTAACGCTACCATCGGTCAAATATTTGTTAGAACTGAGCATCCACTTACAGGAGGAAGGAGTGACCAGGGCAGCAGAACTCCACAGGAAGTCGTATCCCGGCGCCGAGCAGACTCTAAAAACAGCAGTCAAAGAATTTTGCATAGATGCCAGGTATATTTGAAATCCATCATTGCGATGTAAAGTGTGCAATATTACCCTTTAAATGTGGTCCATGAAGCATTTTATCTTTGCAGACGTTTCATAGCGGCAGCAGAAGCCAAGTTAAAGGCTCAGTTGAAGTCCAACTATCTGACGCAGTTGGACAGGAAACGCCTCTCAATGTGCAAACAGGAACTGGTAGAAGAAAACGAAATATTCATCCCCCCCCCAAAAAAATAAATAAAAAATAGACACACTCGCTTTTAAAATGAATTCATTTAAAAAAAAAAATGCAACCTCTAAAGTTGAACATGATACAATAATGCAGTGAGCCATGGCACCTATTTAAAAAAATAACTAAATAAAAAATAAAGTCTTGACAGCACACCACAAATACATTTTAGCATAGTTGCTCAGTGCCAAATGTTGGCCTGTTTGATTGAACACAAAGCTGATATACTTTCCGGAAGCCATAACCTAATTTGACCACAGGTTGATACATAGGTTTACCAAAAAAAAGTTACCAAAAAAAAGAAATGCATAGGTGAAATGGACTCTCTCTGAGCTAGCTGAAGTCTTAGCTTAAGGTCTTTTCTAAATGTGTGCACTGTAGGAAAGTATGATCGGAGATGCTCAGTCTCTGGTCGAGAGGAAGAGAAAGTCAGGTGGCGTTAAAGAAGCACTCCACGATGCAGCAAAACTCACACAGAAACTACGCTTCCTGGTGGAGGAGGTACAGAATGCATTTGTCACCATTTCAAACAATGACCATTTGTTTTAATAACACATCTGTGACGTGCAGCCTCAACACACAGTGCCAGACATCTTTGTTTGGTTGTTGAGCAACAACAAGCGGATCGCGTGCGCTCGCCTCCCGGCCAGAGATGTCATCTTCTGTAGCAATCGGGAGGCTCGAGGGGTCCACTGTGGAAAGATAGTAACGCTCTTCCTCAAGGTAGAAAACTTACAAGCCACAAATGATCAAACAAACCATCTTGGCAGAAAATAATGATTTGCACATGTTTGTGTGTACGTTCACAGCCGCCAGGGAAGCGTGTGACAGGCTTTTGTGTTCAGGCCAAAGTGGATGTGTATTTGTGGTTTGGATCCTGCGTGGACTCTGCTCACATGCTGGACGACCTGCCGGAAGGCTTCGATGCGGTCACTGGGGGCACTGATGCCAACAGCCCCCCAACTCACCTCACGTGTACAGGTGAGAGACTGTAACGATTATTGATTTCCCTTACATGACTGTATTATTATTATTATTATTATTATTATTATTATAATTATTGTTATTAGGGCTGCATCTATCAAATATTTTGAGATCCTAAAATAAGTTGTTTGGTTAAAGAATACTTATAAATACACAAGAGAAAATTTCACTTAATAATGAATGACTTGTTGGTTTTCATTTCTACAACCATTCAATCCCAGAAACGTGTAAAAACGTTTTTGTCTTACCCTCCCAAAAACGTGTTTACTCGTTGTTGTTGTTTTTTTTTGTTGTTTTTTATTTATTTATTTATTTATTTTATTTTATTTTTTATGCAAGAGCATACAGAAGGCTTTGATGCAGCTTCTGACATGAAGAGGTGGTTTAAAGCTATGGTAGTACTACTACTACTACTACTATTACTAGTAATTATCTTTCAATTTCCTTCATTAAAATTCAGTTTAGCATTCAGCTATTAGCATTCAGCTTTCAGCATTCCCACACAATATCTCCAGAAATTGCACTTCGTCTCGTTACATTTAGCAAGTGTTGTGGAAACATTAAATGTTGGTATAAATATGAGGGGGGAAAGTACTTGTCTGCGTTTTTTTTTAAATCTTTTCAAAGATACTTAATTCCTATATAGTAATGCATAATTGCATATAACTTATTGATAGAATTCAGGCATGAAGGTGTATAATTTGGGGCTGATACAAATGAGGGTTGTTGGGCCTTGGTGGAAATCACTCACTCCGTCCTCTACTAAATAACATATATTTCTTCTGTTTTGCCTCCTCAGTGTTCATTCATATGTGTGTGTTTGGGTGTTTATGTGTTTCTATGTGCAGAGCAGCATCAGTTCCAGTTAAGATGCCACATGTATCAAGCTCGCGGGTTGATTGCAGCCGACAACACTGGCCTTTCGGACCCTTTTGCTCGGGTCACATACTTGTCACACAGTCAGACCACCAATGTAAATAATAGAAATAATACCTTCTGCAGCTATGTTGTTCGCAGTGAGCATACTTGTGTTGATTTTTTTTTTGTGCGCCCCAGGTGATCAGTCAGACTCTCAGCCCCACATGGAATCAGTGCTTGCAGATGACTTGTATTTCACTGAGTGGAGATCTTCGACACATCCAGGAAGAACCGCCAAGACTTGTCATTGAAGTGTATGATGACGATGCATTGGTAAAATAGATAGCAAGCTTAGATACCGTAGATATAAAATCGATATGTCATAGATATCAGGTATCAGAATCCCATATCTACTACAGATAGAAATCCTAAATATAACTGAAGTGTCAATGTAGCTGAAGGGATGGGTGTAGATTAGAGGTGTAACAAGAAAACCATTTAAAATCTGAAAATTTCATTTGTATATCAAGATGTATCAAATTTTCTTCTATAGGAGAAATATATTTGTTGAAAGAAATGTCACATTTACACTATAACTTACGAATAAGTTCATCCATATTGTAAAATGACAAAGAAACTCATTGCATCATACCCTCTCAAAAGGAGCCGTACCATATCGAATCGAAATAATCCACTGAATCGAATCTTACCACTTTAAAATAAACCGGTCTTCTCTTATAGTGAGCGCTTATGGAAATGCTTATTGTTGTGATATTTTCACATAAATTATTGAGTTAGCTGATGTGTAGCGCTTCTACTAACATGACAAAAAGAGGCGCTAGTTTACAAAAGCACAGTCAATCTTGTCGATTTAGCCATTTGACCAACATCTTGTCTGACCTCTGTAGTGACTTTTTTTAAGTAACTAGTAAGTTTTATTCCTGCTAAGAAACTCACAACATGGCTACAATCATTTCCCTCTTTCCATGAGACATGAAAGGAGATGGTGGAAATCACAGTCACTTCTGCTTTAGATTTAGATTGAGCATTCTCATTTAACATTTAGGTGTAACATTTGAATGTAATATAATATATCTCCAAGTTGACAAATGTTGTAAACATATTAAAAACATACCACTTAGACATTTACAAAGGTAGTGATTGGGAATTCATATGCCATATTCAGATTTACGTGATATTGCTAGACTCTACCTCATAATCATTGGTTTAGTCTGTTCATTTTATGGTCGGTCCCGGTATGTACAATTATTTTTTGTATTCAGGGATCCCAGTTTGGGAATCACTTTGTCTGAAGAATTTTGTTTCACAAATGTCATGTGAAGGGCAAGGCGGAGTATTTGGGGGCCACAGTGGCCTTGCCTGAGGTCCGCCTGCTCTCCGAGTCTTACACACCCCCTACGCTGCAGTACAGCCCGCTACACCACACCAGCCAATCAGGAGGAGAGCTGCTGGCTGCATTCGAGCTGGTGCAGGTCAGCTGATACTTGATTCCAATTTTTTGACTGATCAAAAAATGAGTAGATAGCAAGTTATGATTTTCCATGTGTAGATTCCCATGTCTGGGGAGCAGAGTCTGCCACCCTTGGAGGAACAGGAAGGAGGCATCTACACGGTGCCTGAAAACATCAGACCGGTTCTCAGTACATACAGACTAGAGGTATGTGTCTAAAAATGACCTTCAAATGGATAGAATTGCTTCTTCATACTACAAAATAATATCATCCGTGCCATTTTGTGCATATGTGTTCTATATTTCTCTGCTAGGTGTTATTTTGGGGTCTACGAGAGCTTAAAGCCCCAGTGTGTAGCTCACGACCGCCATCTATCGGTCAAACAAGATAATGCAATGATTTTAAGCACACGAACTACGGCGTCCCAGAGAGACCCTACTTCAACAGCCTACCACCAATTTCACCGGAACAGAACGCAAACAACTTCTGGTATTCCCTCGAGTGATGACGTAAGTGAATTGCATTTGTTAGACATACTGTACAGATCCCTAATAATTGTGATTTAGTCATTTAATTTCAGAATTAATATTTTTGTCGGCATTGTTTGGAAATACTGTACGTCAGCTAATGATAATGGCTATCTATGTTCATATTTGTTAGTGCAACTAAACCATGCAACAGAGAACACACAGTTATGTTATGTTTTATAGACATGTGGACCATCTCAAAGGGGGCGAGAGAGACGAGGAAGAGAACGCGGAAGTGAACGCGGTGTCTCGTAACGTACAATTATGTCATCATGGAAAAATAATTCCATTCGAGCATGCATGTGAATGGCTCAAAACATACCTTTGCTTGGAATATGTGGTATTTAGATTACATCGTTTGCTGATATGTTTAGTATATCGTACAAAATAATGGTGTTAACTGAACTACACAGATGCAACTCAGACTCGTAAACCCCCCCGTGTCTTGTTGCTACTAACCACTCAGAAAAGTGCTGCTTACAAAAACATTTGAAACCCTTTACTCAGATATTGATTTGTCACCATGTTGAACAATTTTACCTAATAAATATCACTAAGCAACTTAATTAGTTTTGATTGAAGATACAACAGCTTCCTTGTACTTCGATGTGCAGGAATTTACATGGCTTTCACAAATAGTCTTGCTCATGTAATAATGTACTTCATTGGCTCAGTGACTTTCAGTTCATTGTTTGGTACCTCATCTGACATACAATTGTTACCTTCTTGCAGAGACTCGTACAGGAAATGACCATGGAGGAACATGAAGATATCCAAGTCCAGCTGATAGACTGACACCAAGAAATACTTTTTGACACATTGCTGACACATCAGCACCACCATGATTTCCTGTACCTGGATCCCACATCAGCACCACCATGATTTCCTGTACCTGGATCCCAGACTGCAGCACCTTGGTGGACTTGTAGCAAATAAGTGACACTTTCCCAGATCCTTGAGGACAATACAAAGGTTTTTTACCTGGCATATAATTAGTCCATGTCTGACACTTGTTGTTGTAGTTTGTATAACTTGTATATTGTTGTTGTGTGTTAATTTGTACATTTTGAATAACTAAAAAAATACTATTTCCTTTGGCGTCAACATGCAGTGTTCATTCGACACCTAACCTAACACTATTTTACATGACCAGAAATGTAAAACATCAAAAGCCTGGAGAATTATTATAAATGCTTGCAATGACAAGGAATTCTTCATTGGCCAATGAATGTAAGGTACAGTACATGAAAATGAATGAATAAAATAAAGTAAAATAAAAGTCTACATGAAATGAACATATTAACTAAAAAAAAAAAAAAAATGCTGTTAGAATATAATGAGCTACATGAATTGCAGTTGTTCCAGAATTTTACCAATACGCTGTGCATTTCAAAATATGGAAAATAGACATACAGGTTTGGGCCAAAAGTAGTGTTACAGAGCAGGTATGTGTTGTACACAGCTAAAATATCTGATTAACTCAATACCATGATGTTTTTTGTGTGTGTGTGTGTGTGCTGACATTGCCCCCCATTAACATTGCAACATTCCTCAAACTCTCCCGAACACAGTATGATCTGTAACACTACTTTTCGCCTACTCTATGATGTTATTGGGGCAAAATTAAGGAAGGCTTGTCCATTGATTGTGTGAACAGACTGCAGTAAAAATGAAGTCACTTCAATGTTTGCTGGTTTTATTAAGTTTGACATGCTCCTTGACTGCACAAGTACATGTTATGGAGTGAGGGCATGTTCCCACCAACGATGATATCATATTCTTCAAAGGCTTGCTGAGGAAAGTGAGGGAGGAGTCACTCCATGGCTTCAGACACCTGGTCAGCAGGTCCTGTGTAAAACAAGTGGTGCTTGTACATGTGACCATTCCGTATTGCTTCACACAAAAAGTTCATGTAGTGTCCAATGCCGTCCATATGTAAATGACATACCAAGACGTCGGCTGACTTCAGTTTGTTGCAGCTCAGATATGGTAGGTGGAGATACTGGTGGTACAACACCGAAGCCTTCTGGGGTCCTCCATTCAAGTGTCCTCATTCGGGGCATTCCAATATGGCTGCTGACTCTCCCCTTGATATTTGTTTTTCTTGCAGGTCGGTGATGTATTTAAACGGTGCATGAATGCTTGTATACATCAGAATATGGTTCTGGAACCCCTCAAGTTTGGCTGTTGATCTAGTGTGACACAAACAAAAACACAATTATAAAATAAAATAGAATAATTGATGATACTATTATATGTCACCAACTTTCCAACAAAGCCCCCAAAATAGAGGTAAGATCTTTAGTTTTTGGGCCCAAAACATTGTATTAGCTAGATAAAAGTAACTTGACTGCATACTGCATAGAATATGCAAAGGCTGCTTGCTTGTCGAATTTCCGTGGAAAACGTGGCAGCCTGTAAATTCTTGTGCACCCAATTACACAATGGACCAGTACACACTTGAGTGAGAGAGTTCAGACTCTAGCAGTGCTTACGGTACAGCCAGCATTTAAGTCCAGAAAGTTATTCCCTGCCGAAAATTAATTTCGAGAACACTATTTTCACCAACCACAACGAAAATAATTTTCAACTCCTCCACTAATACAGTATGCTTTAGATTCTCTATTGAAGTTATGGGCAAATATACCTCCGAAATCACAGTTACATTACATTACACAATAACTTGCGCATTTACTCTAAATATAACGTGCCAGCGGGAATCTTTTTTTTTTTTTCAAAGCAAGTAGCTACATAACGAAATCGTTCGAGTGGTGCGGAGTTGCTAATCAACAGATACAGTGATCGTAAAACAAAGGTACGAACATCGTATTAATTAGTACGGAGTATACTTTTTCTCTCGCTCTCAAAACGTAAACACAAATGTACTCTTACTTACCGGTCAAGTAGAAAGCAGTCGAAGGCACCGGCACGTCCCAAACCTAGTCTGTTCCTCATTTCTCTCCATCTGGCAAATGCGGCTACAATATAAACTCTTGTTTTGTCGCGCTGAAATAAAATAAATTCCCAAAGTAAGTGTGATGCTTGATAATGCTCTCTTCGGGGACCGGAAACTCTTCTTCTTCGTGGACATGCGGTCGCCATACAAACCGGAAGTGCGTTCCAAAAACGCGTTAAGAAATGGAGCGCTGAAAGTTGTCTTTGACGGCACCCGTAGCAGAAAGATGGCGGCGAAACATGGCAGACACTAGCAGGCGAGGCGCGGACATGTAAGATAATTTGCGATTTCTAGACTAACCGTTATATTTTAAAAAAGTACGTTTATGCGATACAACATATCTTTTTACATACTACTAACACAAACAATTGTTTTTTTTTTTCGAATGATTTATTATTTCACCACTAGATGCCACTGTATAATACTGAGTGTACCTTTAAGAAAGTTCAGTTACTGTCTGTTGATCGCCCTCAGGTATGCACACACTTGCCACTAATTACCTATTTATGTCTTTATTTTTATATTTTAGAGATTTGTTTTTTATTCAAAAATTATGTAATTTTAGTCATATTCATTTGAATATTTATATTTTTGCATATTGAAATAGACATTTCAACATGCACAACACAATGACACAAAAACCTAATTTTTTTTTAACACCATCCATTAAAAAACGAACAAAATTGCATTTGCAGGTGTTCATCGAATGTGCTGGAAAAACGTTGCGTTCTTCCGTCATTCAACGCTACAAGTCCAACCCCAACTTCACCACGCTGGTTGACACCATTGAGCTGGTCCATACATTTTTTTTTTGTCATATGTTTCGATGAACTTATTATCTGTGTCACCATGAAATACAGTACTTCATTTATTTTTTTCTCCTCTTGTAGGAGTTACCGGAAAACGAGCACCTCCACCCGCCACTCAGCATCACCGTTGTGGACTGGAGGGCTTTTGGTCGCAGTACGCTGGTTGGGAACCACGTCATCAACAACCTGATGACTTTCAAATATGTTGCGCCCCCAGCCCCACCTGCCTCCACACTGATGCACACGCCACCTGCAGTCACGTACACACCTGATGGTAAGGTTATATATATATATATATATATATATATATATATATATATATATATATATATATATATATATATATATATATTAGGGGTGTTAAAAAAAATCGATTCGGCAATATACCGCGATACTACATCGCGCAATTCTCGAATCGATTCAATAGGCGGCTGAATCGATTTTTTTTTTTTTTTTTTTTTTTTTTTAAAGAGCTCAGAATTGTTCATTCGGTAGTCTTACCGATTCAACGTCTTATCATCATTGCCTTTTTTTATTTTATTTTTTTTATTTATTTTATTTTTTTGTTTTTTGTGTGTGTGAATCGATTTTTAAACCTCCATTTTTAATGGAAAAATATTCAACAAAACGTCTGACTTCGGGTTAGGATTCACACCTTGAGCATGGAAGAATGTTATATGAACGGAACATTAAGCCTTAATATTTTATTTTAATGCTGTTCAAACATGAAACAGATTACAACCTCTATAAGACTGAAATTTCAGATAAATAAATAATACATTTTCATATAAATCTTACACTCTACAAGCTTACTGATTAGTATTTTCTAAATTTGAATGAAAAAAAAATCGCAACAATCGACTTATAAATTCGTATCGGGATTAATCGGTATCGAATCGAATCGTGACCTGTGAATCGTGATACGAATCGAATCGTCAGGTACTAGGCAATTCACACCCCTAATATATATATATATATATATATATATATATATATATATATATATATATATATATATATATATATATATATATATATATATATATATATATATATATATAAATGTGTGTATGGAAAAGCTTTTTTTTTTTTTAGCTCTTATATTCCATCTTTAATAAATTCATTATATTACATTTTTTTATCTAGACTTTGAATTTGTAATACATTATTTACTTATGACTTACTATTATATACTATTTACATACTATATTGACTTATATTTAGATACTTACATTTTTTAAACTGTATACTATTTATGTACTATTTACTTTTTATTCTCTTATAATTTTTTTTCCACATTTTGTTATAATACCGGTATATATGTAATGTTATGTGTACAGTATATACTTCTAAATGTGTATAAGAATGTGTTTACCTCTTTGACCCAAACTTCTTTTTAGTTTTTAATTTGTTTTTACTATACAGTAAATATTTTTTATTTTATTTTTTTATGGCACCATTTGTATTATATTTACCTTTTGCCCATGAGTTTGTGTTTGTTAGTGTCAGGGTTAACTGTTTGACATGTATTAAACACGACACAAAAAGGAGAGAAGACACTCAGTTCAAGGCTCGCGAGGAGAGAGGAGATGAACTAACTGATATAATTCACTACTACACTCTCTGAAAAGATCCCCTCCTCACCCTCTTTTTATTTGATTGCTGAGTGCATGTGTGGTCAAGTTTGCAATCATTTCTTAACAGAAAACTGTTGGCCTCAGCAGACTGTCTCTAACCATTCTGCTGCGTCAGATGTTCTAGTTCTTGAGCTTCTTGAGTGCATCTTCTGTTAAGATAACGTATGTATATATAGCTAGGCTATGTGAATATGAGTGTGGATCAGAGCAAAGCATTCATTGCAAGCAGAAGCAATTCTTCATTGCAGCAAATGTATGATAACTTATATTTACCATTATTCCTATAGTTAGTGTTAAGTATTTGTATGTATGTTTCATACATTTTCAAATCATTACAAATATTATTTTGTGTATTTTTTTTTATTTTTTTTTGTCCAGGATGGGATGGTGTCATTAACTCTGATTTGTCTCTTGTCTAACAGAATCGTCACAGGATGCTGCAGAGACGAGCTCCACTGTGGCATCAACAACTCCCGACGTTCTCATCACAGTTGAGGAACCAACCGCCGAAAAGACAACGCCCATGAGGAAAAAGGTGACCCCCGATGAACACACATTATCATAGCTTATTTGTAGATGCTATTTTCACGTTTGTATGACATGCAGGATAGCCACAAAAAGACCACACATCGTTCCTCGAAACGAAGGAGGCGGACCATCGCGGACGAGTCAGCAGAGTGCGTCATTGACTGGTGGTCCAAATATTATGCGTCTGTAGAGAAACAGGTAAACTGCCACATATTCAGTTTGTGAATTCGCCTTTTCATTTGTTTATTCATTTATTTATTTTGGGAGGGGCATGTTTTAGCCCCATTTATCACTTGTAAAGTATCTTCTTTTCACCACTTTAAGAACCGATAAATATATATGGGGGGGCGCGATGCGGTTGGACCGGTGAGTTCAAGCACAAAATCCTTGAAATTGCACAAATCTAAACACACTGCGCCAAATGGCCTTGTGTACTTCATAGATGCATTCCATTCACATTAGAACTGACATTTGTTTTTTTTGTTTTTTTTAACATGAACACAACTATTTAATCACTACTGTAGCCTAAGTATAGTTAATGAAATGACAAGAATGTGATGACTGGCTTAATTAAGAAACACTTTCACGTTAGTGTCCTAAAGGTGAAACATTCATTCATTGCCTCTGGTCATGTCATAATAAGGATGTGACGATAAGAGCAATATCGTGATATCGTGATATTAAAACTGCCACAATATCGTCGTCGTCACGTTCACAATATTTAAAAGGAACACATCTGTTAAAAAAAAAAAGTCAGGTTGATTTCCATTTGTGCAGTTCTAGCACCCTCTAGTGGCTTGTTTATTAGTGCAATTTAATTTTTATTAGGGATGTTTTGGCCTTCTATGTTCAAAATCTATACTAATTGTCAGATGAAGGGGAACCTAATTTGCTTGTGAAGCGATCAATGTGTGCCTTAGCAAGTAAGTGCCTCAATATTGTTATTTGAGATTGTAGGTGGTTTATATGCATTGCTGTTATGTACAAAAGCACATTATTGTGCTTTTTTTTTTTTTTAGTACGAGCTCCTTTTTTTTTTTTTTTTTTTTTACAATATTGTGATCTTTTTTAAATATCACCAACCCCCACAATATCGTGATAATTATCCTAATTATCCTATCGTGACCTTCATATCGTGATAATATCGTAATGTTAAGATATCGTTACGTCCCTGTGCCATAAGATAAGGTATTGGTTGGAGTATATAACAGAAAAAATATTTGTTGTTGATTTAGAAATCCTCTCAAGGCCTCCCAAATAAATGTTTCCTCACTGTAGCTGGCAAAAATTACATAACATCCTTAATTTTGCAGCGAGGAAATATATTGTATATTGTTCCAATGGGTCAACGAAAAGAGCGCTTGGGCTGATGTCGGAAATTAATGAACTTTAATATAACATAACAAAATGTCCCAAAACCCATGTGAGAAAATATATGTAATGAAAATGTGTTTAATGTTTTTTCTTGTAAAAAATGAAATATAAATAAATAAATAAATAGATTATTATTATTATTATTATTATTATTATTATTATTATTATAGATCTGATTTTATAGGCTATAAAGAAAATCTTTTGGAATTATTTGTCTTTCTTTCTTTCTTTTTAATTGCAAAAACATGGCATTTGAAGAGGGATATGTAGACTGTTTATATTCCTGTCAAGTGCATCTCAGATGCTCGCTGAAATGTGGTCTCATGAAGCCTTCAAATTTCCAAAATTGTTTGGGTCATATTTTTCTTTATTGGATGTCCAAGGTATTACTGAATCCTCAATTTCAAATACATTGTTTTGTTTTCATTACAGACCAAACAGGCAGAAGGTCCTCTGTTCCCACAAGTCTTTGAAAAAGGTAAGAATCTCTTTGATCTATGGTTCCGGTTTCACGGCAAAAATAATGGTTTGGTTGGTTTGTTTGAGAATGTTTAGGTTTGTGAAGGGTTTCTTGAAAAGCAAGTAAGATTAGTTGTAGCCTATACCTCTATCCAGGCATGTAGATTGGCTCAGGACCATCTCTGCGGGTGGAGGTATGGAAAGATGTGTCTCCTTGGAGGCTTAGGACAAGCATTTCATTATCACTGTGCGACAGTGTAGAGATTCAACCTATAACCGGAAATGGTGACTACAAATGAAAACCATCACTGTAAACACATTTTGAGTGTCTACAGCTGCCTGTTACATGCAGGTCTCCCGTTTTGCCTCTGTGTTAATAATATTATCGATATACCTTCGCTTACAAACATTAACTCATCTTTTTTGTATTTTGGTGAAATTTTGATTCAGAGCAGTCCCCCTATCCGATAATTGCTAATTGCGCAATACAGGTGCAAATCAAAGTGAAGTGTAAGGGCTGTGACGTTTACATCACTTTACACTGCACCTGTTTATTTTCATATGTAAAGGGAGCATAAATAAGTTTTATGTTAGATAAGCATTTTTTTAAAAAGTAGTATGCAGCAAGATGAAAATAAATCGATATTAAGGGTTATACAAGTATGAAACTGACTGTATTATTACAAGGAGCTGGTTTCATGAAGGCTAGATGTGCCGCAGGGATTTAGGGTTTCGTTTTTAAAATCAAGTACTGTACATTACTTGGCTCTTCCTCCTTGTTTGGATGAAGTTACAAAACAGAATAGTTGGTAGGTTAACCCAGCCATTTGCCTCATACCCACAATAGCATTGTTGTGTATTGCAGCTTTGCCGTACCACAGCTTGCTCAGCGATGGAATAGACACTTTAGGTAAGGACAAATGTAGAAATAAAAGTGGAACAAGCGTGTAGAAACTGCCACTAGGTCTTGGTTGATTCAGGTTGTTAGATAGAATTGTGGTTTGGTTCTGTTACGGCATGGTTGCTATGCCCCCAGGGAGGAACATTGCTTATTGTATTTTCATTTTGTACTGTATATCCCCATCTCAAAACTCGACATATGTTTTTGTCCTGTCAGTGAGCAGTGCATCGGATGGCAACAAGAAAAAGAAACAGAAGGGAAAAGGAACGCCAGAGCAGAACTTGAACCAGAGTCTCAGTCTGCCCACCAAACTGGCTACGCTGCAGGTACTCATTGTCATATAACAAAGAAACTTGCCATCTGACTGATATCAGACTAGAAAGTGTTTGGCCGCTTGTATGAACTGTTCAAAATAAATACTTTTCAGATTGGATGTCATAATTATTGCTTGTGGATATTGTCATTCATCCAAGTCATTTCATTCTCAGGGCATTGCGTCAATTAAAAATGGAATGCTCTGTTTGTCTTAGAAGACTCATCAGAGTAGGCTTCATCGGTTCATGCAGTAATGCTTGGTTAGGAATGACCGTAAGGTGGTGTGGAAAACCCAAATATTGTGCAATACTCCATTAATATTCCATTCCGTTTTAAAAAGATCATTGAATCTCTTTGGGATGGATGAAAGGCCAGAGCATCATAAATAGCGTTTGCCGGGTTAACTTCAAACCTCATAACCCTTGACTCTGCAGCTGTACAACAAGGAGCTGGAGGCAGAGTTAGGACCCTTTGACGACTGGGTCAACACATACGAGCTCTTCCGCGGGAAGGCCAGTGAGGAAGAGGGGTCTACAGAAGAGAGGTTCGTTGGCAAGTTCAAGGTGAGACATTGGTGATGAATTAACATCTCTATTGGATTTGCTGTACTCCACAATTTGAGTTTTCCTTTCTATAGGGGCGTTTTTGTTTGTATAAGCTCACTGAGGATGAGGAAGGTGAGTGGGAGGAAGACGATGGACATCTCAGAGTCAACAGAGGGATTCCGCAGAACACCCCAGTTCAAGTCCTTATTCGGGTTTACATCGTTTCTGTAAGTTGTGTTGTGTAGTGTTCTGATCTCCTTATTGTCTTGCTAGTCTTCATTGTGTTGTCCCCGAAGGCATCAAACTTGCACCCGGCCGACCCGGACGGAAAGGCTGACCCTTACGTTGTCGTTCAACTTGGCAAAAATGAAATCAAAGACCGTGAGAACTACATCCCTAAACAGCTGAACCCCGTCTTTGGAAGGTTCGCAGTCTCCATCCACCTTGACACTTTTGTCATCAAAAGTACACACCAGTTGATTTGATCTGCCTTTTCCCAGGTCGTTTGAGATGCAGGCGAAATTTCCTCAGGAGTCTCTGCTGTCGGTGCTCATCTATGACTATGACATGGTGGGAGGCGATGACTTGATAGGGGAGACCCGCATTGATTTGGAGAACCGCTTCTACAGCCGACACCGAGCCACATGCGGACTTCCAACTGAGTACAGTCTGTGAGTAGAAACGATTCCATCCTAGCATTCCAGTTTGGATCAGCTTGTCAGTTTTGAGTAATAATTCAGGGAATAGGCTTCAGGGTTAGGTTTACTAACCAGGGTTAGGTGAGGTGACTATCAGTATTTACACATTTCTCAAACAATAAATCTTAGGGGTCTTGTTCTACCCTAGGTCTGCAATTACCACCATTTGTTTTTTAATCTGAGAGCTACTTCTTGGTCACTGATTAATGTGAGGGCTACCAGTTAGATACTGTACACACTTCTAAATAAAAGTTTCTCAAATTACCTTTTATTTTATTGTTAATAAGTAATAATTTATGTGAAGACAATGACCATGTTAATGATTTCTCACATTAAATGAATGACCACGTTTACAACCCATGATGACCACTGCATTTGGCACTATACCACCGCAATTAATAACCAAACCGAAAGGTGCTGAAACCTGAAAAGTCATATGGTACACAGTAGTTGTTTATGTTGGTACGCTTCCCTACGGAAAACGAAAGAATTGATTGTCTCAAACTGAACCGATTGATGACTTCATGGATTTGCACCAGT
This sequence comes from Festucalex cinctus, assembly GCF_051991245.1. Taxonomy (NCBI): domain Eukaryota; kingdom Metazoa; phylum Chordata; class Actinopteri; order Syngnathiformes; family Syngnathidae; genus Festucalex; species Festucalex cinctus. The sequence goes on from NC_135421.1 coordinate 8,788,459, forward strand.
CAGTCTGTTGCAAGTCTGTGACATCGTCATATCAGTGTGAATATCTTCAAATACTATAAAGGTGGTGTTAGCCCAACGTGACAGTGTCGAATGTCCCATTTTGCACCTGCTGATTGTCTCCCTCAGTGAAGGTTACAATGCTTGGAGAGACTGTCTGAAACCATCCGAGTTGCTGTCAAAGCTGTGCAGAGAAAACAACGTGGACGGTCCTCACTTCAGACCAGGACGCATCACCGTGGCTGACAAAGTCTTCACCGGCAAGACGTTGTTCATGCATGAAGGTACGTAACGTCGTTTCTGGGACTGAAGATGATCCCGATGATGAACTTGATGTGTGCATGTCTACCAGATGAGGAACCGATGGAGTCCTATGAGCACTTGTCTCTCAAGATTCTGCATCGTTGGGCTGAGATCCCGGTTGTTGGGTGCAATCTGGTACCCGAACACATCGAGACCAGGACGCTGTTTCATAAGGCTCGGCCCGGGATGGATCAGGTCTAACTATTTAACTATCAAAGGAACCTAAGTTTCCTACTAAACAAGGCTCTGTTTTGTCAATATGATTGATTAAATATGGATTTTCATGGATTTTGTTTGTGTGTACACACGCAGGGTCAGGTCCAGATGTGGGTCGACATGTTCCCCATGGACCTGCCTCACCCCGGTCCTGCAGTGGATATTTCCCCCCGCAAACCCAAAGGGTAAGATCAGCATATGAATGGCACTAAAAGGCAAAGCATACCACCTATTTTGGACAGGGTGTCAGTATTGAGTGTGTGGTTGCAGCTATGAACTGCGCGTCATCATCTGGAACACGGAAGATGTGATTCTGGAGGACAGCAACTTCCTGACTGGTCAAAAGTCCAGTGATATTTATATCAAAGGGTAATATTTGTAATATTTTTACCATTTTATGTAGGCATGTAGCTGCAGTAAGCTATTCTTCTCATCTGTAGCTGGCTGAAGGGTTTGGAGGACGACCGCCAGGAGACTGATGTCCACTACAATTCTCTGACAGGGGAAGGAAATTTCAACTGGCGTTTTGTTTTCCCATTCAGCTACTTACCTGCTGAGAAGGTGATTGTAGCTCCTGTTCAGCAGGGAATTTATAATTGTGTATCCCAAGGGTCACCCATGGAAAACGGGTCCGAAGATGAGGGACCAGACAAAGCACGCCTCAAAAAAAATATCCATCCATCCGTCCATCCATTTTCTTGACCGCTTATTCCTCACAAGGGTCACGGGGGCGCTGGCGCCTATCTCAGTTGGCTCTGGGCAGTAGGCGGGGGACACCCTGGACTTGTTGCCAGCCAATCGCAGGGCACACAGAGACAAACAACCATTCGCACTCACAAACACACCTAGGGACAATTCGGAGCACCCAATTAACCTTCCATGCATGTCTTTGGAATGTGGGAGGAGACCGGAGTACCCGGAGAAGACCCACGCGGTACAACATGCAAACTCCACCCAGGAAGGCCGGAGCCTGGACTCGAACCGGAGTCCTCAGAACTGGGAGGCGGATGTGCTAACCACTCGCCCACAGTGCCGCCTTCAAAAAAATATATAACAAATAAAAATAATAAATTAGGCTTTCCTTTTCCTGGACAAGGGTCACTGAGTCCGCCTTTAGAGTCAGGCTTGGAGGTGGGGCACGATGGCGAGCGCTTGATGTCTGGACTCAGTCCGAAAGGACAACTTGGGTCCCTGTTCCCATGGGCTCACCACCTGTGGGCGGGGCCATATGGGTCAGGCGCAATGTGAGCTGAGCGGCCCAATCCTGAATGTAGAACGTCACCTCTCTGACAAGGAAAAGGCCCGTTTGGTGCGCAAGGTCAAGAAGTTCCGACTAGATATAGTAGGGCTCACCTTGACGATTAGGTAAGGCTCTAGCACCAGTCATCTTAGTGGGGTTGGACCCTCTTGCACTCTGGAGTTGCCCATAGAGTGAAGTATCAGTCAGGGAAGGCTTTGTTAGTGGGCGGAAACATCTAAAACCTGCAGGACTCTGGACCTCGGGGACCAGAAATGGTGAACCTTGGTCTAGTTCAGGGGTGCCCAAGTACGGTCCTCGAGAGCCCCTATCCAGCCTTTTTTCCATGTTTCTCGCCACTAACACACCTGATTCGTAATCAGGATCGTTATCAGGCTTCTGCCAAGCTTGCGGATTAGATGTCATTAGATTCAGCTGTGCTGAATTCGGGAGACATGGAAAACAGGCTGGATAGGGGCTCTTGAGGACCGAACTTGGGCACCACTGGTCTAGTTATTTGCCTCTTGTCCACATTTTTATTGGGATTTTTTTTTAATTTTCATACTATTCTTATCATAGGTAGTGGTGGTGAAGAAACGAGACAGCATTTTCTCCCTGGACAAAACTGAACAGAAGCTGCCCGCCATCCTCAGTCTCCAGGTGTGGGACTTCGAGACACTCTCCTCCGACGACTTCCTTGGTATGTCACAAGCACGTCAGCTTAACTCCAAAATGTTGTCATTTAATCCTTGCATGCTCGTGCACAGGCACGGTGGAGTTAGATCTCCACGGCTTCCCGCGTGGCGCAAAAACAGCCAAATCATGTAAATTGGACGTCTTCACGGATGGGACGGAGAGGATCTCCATCTTCCAGCAGAAGAGGTCCAGAGGCTGGTGGCCTTTCAGCAAGTCTGGCGAGTTGACGGTATGCTAACCTCACCATTTGGGACCTTGTACCAGGAGTTCCGTGGAGGACTGAGAACCAACATTGGTAAATCTATAAAGCTGAGTAGAATTGACTTGACAGGTGCTTCCCAATAACCTCACTAGGGGAAAGTAGAAGCAGAGTTTCACCTTGTGATAGCTGAAGAGGCCGAGAAGAACCCAGTGGGGCGGGCCCGCAAGGAACCTGAACCACTGCCCAAACCCAAGTAAGACCCATTGGTTGCTGATGTTTTTCGAACACTTAATGAACTCCTGCTCTACTTGATTGGCAGCTAACAGCAAAAATCTACAAATAATTGACACCTCCCCCAAATAAAGGTTTGTAATCGATGCCACAAAGCATTACTTAAGTCTTAATTGAAACTCCTTAACTCACTTCAACGTCAAGATGGTGCCAAAGCAATACTGTTATTGCTTTGGTACAAAAACAGCAAATAGGTAAGACAAAACCTTGGTGTCATCCAGTGCTCCTAACTCTGTGCTTGTTCCCCAGCCGTCCCGACACGTCCTTCTCGTGGTTCGTCAACCCCTTCAAATGTTTCTTCCACCTGGTATGGCGGAACTACAAGAAGTACATCATCATCGCTCTGTTGCTACTCATCACAGCGCTCTTCCTGGTCCTGTTGTTCTACACACTGCCTGGTGCCATATCCCAAAAAATAGTCAATGGATAACGCATGCATGTAAATGAATGTTTCATTTTTTTAGATTGAGATATTCAGATTATAGGTCAACATTAGTCATTTATCAGTCTCATTTTTCCCCCCCACAAAAGCTTGGCATTTGAAGAAGGGTTTGAATCTGCACTGTAGCCATACTTTTGTTTCTAGGCACTTGATGTTTTATTGTTTGAAAAATAAATATTAATTTGTAGGGGAAACCTTGTCTGTCATTTTTATCATCATAAGAGCATAAAAATTAACCATTAATTTGACAAAAACAGCGAGCACGTAAGTTTCTTGCACACAGCATATTTTAATTGGATTAAATACTTAACACGATTTCAACACACAAAAAGGTTAGTTTGTAAATTTCATTTAGAAAAAAAGTTACCCATTTTTACACCAGGTGGGTGTAGCTCATAACAGTGGAACAATACTGTGGTTCTCTATGCTCGCGAAAGATAAAAAGTGAAGACTTGAGGTGTGTGATTATCGGGGTGGGCATAAAAAATGTACAGTATTTAGTTGATTTGATTACTTGGGAATTTGTCCATTTTGGCGATGCTCTTGAGCGATGTCATCTCATGTTTGTTAGAATTCTTGGAAAAGAGGAGTAAAATTAAAAAAATGTTGTTGTTTTTTTTTTGCCATCATGTTTTGAATAAAAACAAGATAAATTGTTCATTACTAAATGAATCCTATTTATACAAGTCATTTGTTTAGTCAAATTTATTTATATAGCCCTTACCAGGATTTTTCCTGGCTCAAATCGAGACAGAGGTGGTATCACCCTGACTATGATGGATGACTACTGATAACAGGTATCAGTATCGTGCCAATACCAGTCTTATTTTAAGGTATTGGCACTCGCGGCGGTGACAGATTCCATTATGGGCGCGCCCTCCTGCAGCCATTTTACAATCAGGGACTAGAAATGAGAAATTATATGAATACAAAGTTGCCATTAATTTTTTGCCATTTTTAACTACAGTCATTAAAAATTCATCCAGTAGTACAAATTAAATTGTAAATATAGTTTAGCGTTGGTGTAAAACACTATTATGTTTATACTGTGTTTTTATGACTTTGGCTTTGGCTGGAGCGCGCCACCTCTGCCTCGCAACCAGGAAATGTGCGTGCGCAGCGGTTGCTCCATGATCTGGTTCTTCTTCAGTACATAAAAGTTTAAAAAAGAAAGAAAGATAGAAAGCTGTTTCTTCTTCAGTTGTTGCTTCAGGTCTTTCCGGTACACTGCTGTTGATAAAGCGAATCCATAATGGCGCAACACTGTAACTACAGTTAAAATGTGTTCCTGCCAAGCTCAATCAACAACTGGAGCGCTGTGTTGAGCGATATCAGTGGCTCAGGATGGAGTTGGGGAGCAAATTCAGTGGAGGTGGCCGCCTCTGCATTTTGTACACAGGAAAAACCCTGCCTTAATCACACAAGAGTCTCAAAGGGCTTCACATGCCCACAAATATCAACAACATCCCCTGAAGGAAAAACTAAAAAAAAAATCCATCAACAGGAACAGGATATGAATGGCATTCAGTGTCGAAACTACACAATAATGTTAGCTCAGCCTGGATCCTCATGATCCGACGTTGGCATCCGTCAGACACATGGTCTGCTGTGATAGGCTGACCTGCGGGTAGGAGGCAGACGAATGCGACGAGGAGGACATCAAGGCGTGCTGATTGACCTGAGCGCCCATATTAGGGCCCCTCAGGAACATGCCGGAGGATGACGACGGCGTGACGAATGGGAAGTTTGGGATTGCGGGGATGACCACGTTATTGAGAGGACTCGAAGTGGTCGCTGAAACGAGAACACAAATGTTATAGAAGTTGAACTTTCAGCATGAACCTAATGATTTAATGTTTTCACTAGTGTTAATTTTATCAGCCATTTTTAAATTTGGTCTGTTTTGGTCCAGCTTCAATCACGCTTGGTAGTTATTACCATAATTGCCGGACGATAAGCCGCGACTTTTTTCTCATGCTTTCAACCCTGCGGCTTATACAATGATGCGGCTATCCATCCATCCATTTTCTTGACCGCTTATTCCTCACAAGGGTCGCAGGGGGTGCTGGCTTTGGGCAGTAGGCAGGGTACACCCTGAACTGGTTGCCAGCCAATCGCAGATGATGCGGCTAATATATGAATTTTTCACCCTGAACCGTAACAAGCATTTGTAGTCATAAAATTAATTAAATTAACACTGGAAGCGAGAGAATATTTGATCTTTTTCCCCTTTCTGTGTGGGAGGATTTCCCATTGACAAATTGATTTATTTTCACATTGATATCTTTGGGGATCTACTTTGTACTGTGAATGAGGCCATCGGTGGAAGGATACATGAAAAGAAGTGGGGAACTTCTGCCATTAGTTAGTGTGCATGTTCAGTCAGCATGTGTCCTCTTTTTTTTTCCCCCCCCCTTTCTTTTTTGCTTGTTTTAGAGCTTAACAAGCCACTTAAAGTTAATTGTTTGATTGACACTAAAATGTGAAGAAAACACGATCAGCGAGCAAGTGAGGAGGGTGGGTGGTTGGATGATTATAACTGTAATTTACTTCTTTTTTTTTTATTTAAACTGTTCATCATGAATCCTCCTATCAATTCCAAGTGTTTGTGCATGTTGCACTCGCTAGCTGTAGATTTGAAAGGGGGTGTGTCACTGTCACATAACAGTGTCACAGTGACATTTTTCATTAGCAGAGACAAGATTTTACAAATCCTATCATTTTCGTCTCATCTTTGTTCATGAACTAAAATGTCCGTAAATTTTAGTCCAGTTTTTATCAAGTTAGTATATTTTCGTCTCGTCTTCATTAGTTCACGAAAATGCATACTGATTTTAGTCCTATTTATTGTTTATTAATGAGGGTTTTAGTCGAGTCTAGTTTTAGTCCAGTGAAAAACGTGTGTTGACAAAAATATTTTTGTTTAGTTTTCATTGATGAAATTGACACTAGTTTTCACAAAAGATGGTTGATGTAAAAAAAAATTATATATTAAAAAAGATTAAACATAATCCTATCAAAATTTTAGTCAAACTCCAAATTTTACAAGCTTTCATCCATGTAGTGTTAATTTTGATAAGGAATTTTAATGTAGTTTTAGTTTAGTCTTTTGACAAAATGAAAAGTTTTAGTCATAATTTATAAATTTGTTCATCTGATTGTATTTTAGTTGTAATCAATTTTACGAAAAGAGCAATTTTAGTCGACTAAATTGACAATTTATTTGATGTTTTTCTTTCAGCATACATTTCAGCTTTTATACGTAAAATTATAAACACGCCTCTCATGAGTATGATGCCTAATGTGCTGACAAAACCCAATTTGTATGCGCATTAGTGACTTTAGTATAACAAGTTTCAAGTGATTTGAGTGACCACTGTGGGTTTTTCTTTCATTAACAGAAGGGTAACAACAATTTTCTCCATGTTTGTAAGTATCTGTGCAACGGCTGTGTGCTGCACGTCAAATAAAAGAATTTGGCCATTTTTGATGCTCCTGAAAACGTTTTTGTCTGCGTGGTGAATTAAGACGTTCATTGATTTACTGTAGATGACATTTACGCAGTTTCGTCATTCTAACTGGCCCACTGGCGGCAACCATAACTGCGATGTTGGCCGCAATGAAGACAAGTTTGACGTCCCTGAAATAGAGGCTGCAAGGAGGTCCAGAAGTTGAACTTGCATCTTTAATTCATATTATTACCTGCAAGGTACAGATGTCACCACTGTAATTGAATTACACAATCAGAGCTAAGGGCTCATCTTACCACAAGATGCTTTGTGTTGCTGAGGACCACTAACGGAGAAACCATCCTGGGAAAGAGCCAATATGCCGCCTTGAGTCTGAAAAGGAGCATGCTTTTTTATTTTTTATTTTTTTTTATTTTATTTTTTTATCATCAGGATGCAAGCAGTACTGTTAGTAGTACGACTGGCTGATGTCATCTTGTATTGAGTACCAACCTGAACCTGGTTGAGACAAGCCTGCAGTTTCCGCTTTGCCCGCCATCTGGCCACCCTCAGTCTGGTCTTTTCCCGCCGCTCCCGTACCTTACAATAAATAAATTGATTAATTAATTAATAAATCTGGCATTTCAACTGGGCTTTTCTTTCCCGTGAGACATTGCTTTAAATTATTGGAATTGCTTTGAACAAACAAGAAACCACTCAATCAAAGGGATGTAACGATAAGGGCAATATAGTGATATCGTGATATTAAAACTGCCACAATATCGTCGTCGTCATGTTCACACTATTTAAAAGGAACACATCTGTTAACTCATTCACTCCCAGCCATTTTCACAGAAGCAGTCACGTTCGCTCCCGGCTGTTTTACTGGATTTTGACTGATTTTGCAAGGCCCACAGAATATTGTGTTCCATTGCTATAAAAGCATGGAACCTATCAAAAGAAAGATTAAAGTCTCTTCTTTCGTCAGGAAAAAAACTATGTTTCTATCCGTTTCCATTTTGCAGCAATTAGCATTAGATGAGAGCTAAGTTTCATCAGTTTTCACAAACCTATTTAAAATTGTAAGTAATTTAGCTTTTTTTTCTAGATGGCCCTGATTGATCTCCTTTGCTCTGCTGCCACCTGCTGGCCGTTTGTGTAATAACTACCATTTCTGCAACTGTTCTTTGCAGTTGAGAGGCTGCATCAAAGCCTTCTGTATGCTCTAGCATTAAAAAAAAACAAAAAAAAAAAAAACAAAAAAAAAAAAACGTATAAATACGTCTTTGGGACACTTAGAACATTAAAAAAACGTATTTATACGTTATTGGGAGTAAATGAGTTAATAAAAAAAAGTCAGGTTGATTTCCATTTGTGCAGTTCTAGCACCCTCTGGTGGCTAGTTTTTTAGTGCAATTTAATTTTCATTAGGGATGTTGTGGTCTCCTATGTTTAAAATCTATGCTAACTGTCAGATGAAGGGGAACCTAATTTGCTTGTGAAGCGATCAATGTGTGCTTGCATTAGTAAGTACCTCAATATTGTAATTAGAGATTGTAGGTGGTTTATATGCATTGCTGTTATGTAGAAAAGCACAATATTGTGTTTTTTTTTGTTTTTTGTTTTTTTTAAACAATATTATAATCTTTTTTAAAATATTGCCCCCCCCCCAACAATCTCAGGATAATTATCGTATCGTGACCTTCATATCGTGATCATATCGTATCGTGATATTTGGATATCGTTACATTCCTACTCAATCACTCACCAGATCAGCCAGCAGAGGCTGAGGCAGAGTTTTTTCCAGCTCTCGCCGTCGATTGAGGCTTCGCCGGCGCAGCTCGTTCCGCCGCAGTTTGTACTCTTCGTACAAGCTGAAGTCTTTGGTCCATGGGCCGCGCACCTGTCGCGGAGTGCCAGGAGGCAGCGGGGCAATAGCAGGAAACGTCTGAGGTGTGGCATCTAGCAGATGCACAGATTGGAGTTTAAAATAGATACAAGTGTAACCTCAGTCAGAAATTTGTTCAGAAGTTCGAATTAACACCATACAGTTAAATGCAATAATTTGGTGACATCTTGGTCCCAGAAACTATGATGAAGTTAATTTAGGAGCTTCATTTAGGCAACAGTTGTTCTTTTACACTACTTCTCCTTTATGCTTAATAATGGAACAGATTATTTTCTATGATTGCATGTTTTCTATCTGTTATTGTTCTTTAACCAGCATTGGTCCCTGCTCGCTTATAGAAGGTACTCACGGGAAGAGCTTGGTCCAGCTGAGCTGAAACCTGAGGAGCATTTTCTCTGGCTGGACTGAAGTCCCGACCACTGCGTGCCAGACATCAGAACCTGAAATCAACAATCACATTACAATATTGAAGACCTTACAACCAAGACCACAAAATGCTTAACACGTTCTTCCATAGGGTTGGGTACCGAAGACGGTATTTTTGTAGTATGGACCGATTTGGGTTGGTACTTCCGAGCACTGATTCAGGTATAATCAAAGGGTGCCTTGTTTTGGTTCTGAAGACATTGAAACATTGTTTGAGCGAGTGTGGGGGGACTTTTAGTTCAAAGCTACTTATATTAAATGTATTAACATTTAATATTTACTCAATACCAAACTTGTGAATTTTAATTAATAACGTTGGTTGTCATTTTAACTGAGTAGATCTGGTGCTTTTTTTTTTTTTTTTTTTACAGTGAAAGACGCATATTTTCAAAGATGCAAAATTACGGTAGAGAGCGTTAAGAGGGGTTGCATAAAACCTTTGATTGTGGAAGTTTTCTTATTTTGTATTATTATTATTTATTTAATTATTTTTAAATACAAACTTCTAAATAAATACATCCATGGCCCGCGCTGTCATGTTTCGGTTTTGTTTGGGTTGTGTTTTTGTTTTATTTTGGTGAGTGTTGGTTGTCTGGTGTTCCTGTCTTTTTCCCCAGTCTCGTTATGGTTAACCTTGTCCACCTGCTTGTGTCTTCCCTTCCTGGTGTGTGTTGCTGATTGGTTTCCCCTCCCTGCTGTGTCTCCCAGGTGTGTCCTGTTAGTGTCATTAGTGTTGGTATAAGGGAGTGGTGTTTGTTTCACGCGGGTGTGGGAGCATTGAATGTTTGCATGTTGTCTCACAGTGTTGTCCTTTTGCCAAGTACTCCACTCCAAGTCTTCCACGCCAAGCCTCTGCATCACGCCACGCCTCTGCATCACGGCACACCACGCAACGCCTCTGCGTCCACGCCACGCCTCTGCGTCCACGCCACGCCTCTGCGTCCACGCCACGCCACGCCTCTGCGTCCACGCCACGCCACGCCAAGCCTCTGCGTCCACGCCACGCCAAGTCTTCCAAGTCATCCACGCCAAGCCAAGTCTTCCAAGTCATCCACGCCACGCCAAGTCTTCCAAGTCATCCACGCCACGCCAAGTCTACCAAGTCATCCACGCCACGCCAAGTCTTCCAAGTCATCCACGCCACGCCACGTCTTCCAAGTCATCCACGCCACGTCTTCCAAGTCATCCACGCCACGCCACGTCTTCCAAGTCATCCACGCCACGCCACGTCTTCCAAGTCATCCACGCCACGCCACGTCTTCCAAGTCATCCACGCCACGCCACGTCTTCCAAGTCATCCACGCCACGCCACGTCTTCCAAGTCATCCACGCCACGTCTTCCAAGTCATCCACGCCACGTCTTCCAAGTCATCCACGCCACGCCACGTCTTCCAAGTCATCCACGCCACGCCACGTCTTCCAAGTCATCCACGCCACGCCACGTCTTCCAAGTCATCCACGCCACGTCTTCCAAGTCATCCACGCCACGCCACGTCTTCCAAGTCATCCACGCCACGCCACGCCACGTCTTCCAAGTCATCCACGCCACGCCACGCCACGTCTTCCAAGTCATCCACGCCACGCCACGTCTTCCAAGTCATCCACGCCACGCCACGTCTTCCAAGTCATCCACGCCACGCCACGTCTTCCAAGTCATCCACGCCACGCCACGTCTTCCAAGTCATCCACGCCACGCCACGTCTTCCAAGTCATCCACGCCACGCCACGTCTTCCAAGTCATCCACGCCACGCCACGTCTTCCAAGTCATCCACGCCACGCCACGTCTTCCAAGTCATCCACGCCACGCCACGTCTTCCAAGTCATCCACGCCACGCCACGTCTTCCAAGTCATCCACGCCACGCCACGTCTTCCAAGTCATCCACGCCACGCCACGTCTTCCAAGTCATCCACGCCACGCCACGTCTTCCAAGTCATCCACGCCACGCCACGTCTTCCAAGTCATCCACGCCACGTCTTCCAAGTCATCCACGCCACGCCACGTCTTCCAAGTCAGCCACGCCACGTCTTCCAAGTCAGCCACGCCACGTCTTCCAAGTCATCCACGCCACGTCTTCCAAGTCATCCACGCCACGTCTTCCAAGTCATCCACGCCACGTCTTCCAAGTCATCCACGCCACGTCTTCCAAGTCATCCACGCCACGTCTTCCAAGTCATCCACGTCTTCCAAGTCATCCACGTCTTCCAAGTCATCCACGCCACGCCACGTCTTCCAAGTCATCCACGCCACGCCACGTCTTCCAAGTCATCCACGCCACGCCACGTCTTCCAAGTCATCCACGCCAGGTTCATCATGCCCTTTCTGTTCGTCATGCCAAGTCTATCCACGTTTCACACAGTCAATGAAGTCATTCTAGTTGCTGTCATTCCACTTCTCCCTGCCTGTTTATTCCGCCTCTGGGTCCATCCATCACACCCCCACCGTAACACGCGCCATTTTGTAACTGTTCACAAGTACTCCCATTTATAATAAAAATCATACACACGCAATCATATTTTATTTATGAGAAAACTTTTTTTTTTTTTTTATTAGCACGAACTTCTGTGAATAATACATGCACTGTATCTGATTTATTTAGAGTTTTATTGATGAAAGATAAGTGTGAGTGATTGTTTCACATTCCCATGACTTAAGTTGCTTTTACTACTTTAGTCCACTAGATGTCCCATATGTTGTTTTCAACAGAAGCACCAAAGCTCCGAATCATTTTCGGCACAATTTGAAAGCCTGAAAGGTTCAGAAAGCTTCACCTGCACATCTTTAGATATAAGCAAAAGATTATAGCCAAAACTCATGCGGCAGGCTTTAGATAGATAAATTATGAATTTACATATTTACTGTTGAACTTTGTTATTGTGTTGTTCATTGCAGAGAACTTTGCTTCACACTTTATTTTTTTTAAATTAATTTACATGTATTACCGGTAATTAAACTTCAGTAATTGTAAAACGTCGTACCTTAATTTTTACTATTCCTCTCTGGCTCATTTGTTTAAAATTTTTGTTGTTTGTTGCAAAGTAATTGGTAAATTGATTTTTAAAAGATTTTACTGTTAGATCAACAATGATGAACATTTTTATCACCCCAATAAATAACATTTTTTAGAGAGCAAGAGAGAGATATCAAGAGAGAGAGAGTGAGAGAGAACAAACAAAAGTACCAAAAATTGGCACCGTTCAAGTACCGCTATCGATACTCAGGTACCGACGATTGGAACAGAACTGGTTTAAACGTGAAATGTACCGATCCCTATCCTTCCATGATGTTTATGGTGATGCTGTTCCACTTCAATATCAATTTTAATACTGGTCCCCAATACAAGTGGACTGTAACTGCAAATAAACGGCTAATTGTGCAGTTTTATGTACACAAAAATGAAATGGGCTCTTCCTTAAAGTAAGAACCGTCACCTCTGACTGGACCAGGTGGCCACGGTTCATCTGATTATCCAGCAGTAGGCACTCCATCACTTGCTGCTCCTCCTCTGGCTCCTCCTTGATGCAGATCACCTGCTGATCCTCCTGCTCCACCTTCACCTGCGACTAAACAAACAGACAAAAACGCAGGTGACGACATAAGTCCTTGTGATATATGACTGTTTCAACAATTCAACATCATTTGTGACGTTTGATACTATGTAACCACTCAAACAGAGCCAGGCAGTCACATGACTGCGCAGTGCACAACACTGAAGTAAAGTTTTCAAAGTGACTCATTTGTGTGTGAATATTTGTGCTTTGACGTGAAATCAATCCTGTGACTTCTAAGACTTATTTTTGTAAGACCTTCAATTGGGTTTTCCATTCATTAACTGACAATATTTCTAAAGCAAACAACTGTGTTTTAATATGAAATGTGCCTACAGTAATTCATTTTGGTATGTGTTGAGTTATTGCATACTATCACCTGTGTTGTGGAGATGGCCAGGGTTGAGCTATCCGCCTGTGCTGAGCCATGAGGAGACGGAGGACTGGTGGCAGGCTGCTGACCGGCGTCATGGCTTGGAAAAGGAGGCGGCGTCACAATGGTGTCGGCAGCGTCAAAGCTCGGATGCACGGCGACATTCCAGTCGCCCTCCTGACCTCCGCCGCCAGTGCTCAGAGGAACATCGTGGTCCGTGTGACAGAGCAGAGCTGCACGCGCACAAGTAGATATTAGAAATGTCGCTCAAAGTGGGATGTTGGTGTTGAACAAAAGGATCCGCCTAACCGGAACTCTCCAGACATTCGGTGCTCACGGGGAGAGAGACCGCCAACGCGCAGTCCGTTGGTTCAGGACTAACCACTTGCACGTTTGGCTGTCCGCATGATCTGATGCAATGTTGATTCATGCGCTGTGGAGATTCTATAAGAAAAAAAAAAATGGAAGGACAGAAGGTTAATTAAGCCACAATTTTGCTAGCTTTTCTTATTTTTCCTGTCAACCATGAGAGGAATGGGAGCTCCCTCAGCAATTGAAGCATGCCAATGAGAGCTAGCAATTATTTCATCCCAGTTGATGCAATGAGAAGCTTCTCATTGGCATGCTTCACTTGGACATGCAATTCCAAAAACAGCCACTAAAACTCCACCAATATCAATATATAAAAAAAAGATTAGGCAAAACCCCCTCCTAGTACGTTCGAACCTGATACCTTTGGCATCTTGTTTGGAATATGGCTCTGAAGTTTGGCGAAGATTTGTTTACCTCCATTTTTGAGCCTTAATATCTGTCAAACTAATCGTCCAAGAGAAACGGCATCTTGGAGAATGTTTAAAGAGATACTTGACTCATTGAGCCATTTTCAGCAGCAAAAAAAAAAGTTAATATTTTGTTCAGAATGAATTTGGTAACTTCATTATTATTCATGTACAATTAATACATTTAAATAGTATTTTTCCCACTTGCTATCGACTGAAGATGACATAACCTGTGCTGAGGAAGTAGGTAACGATCAATCATGGCTCAGTTTGCTGGCCAAACCCAGAAAACAGGTGATCCATGATTGGCCGTTACCTACTTCCTCAGCACAGGTTGGAAAAATTTGCTTTTAAAAAAGGTATTAATTGTACGAGAAAAATAATTCAATTCTAAAATTAATTCTTGACAGAATATTGGACAACAACAACAACAAAAAAACAACTTTTTACAGCTGAAAATGTCTCAATGTGTCAAGTATCTCTTTAAGACAGTGGTGTCCAAACTCGGTCCTCAAGAGCCAGAGTCCAGCAGGTTTTGGATGTTTCCCATCTCCAACACACCTGAAGCTCATCAGCAAGCTCTGCCTAAAGCCTGAATGACGATCCAGATCATTGGAAACAGATGTGTTGGAGCAGGGAAACATCCAAAACTTGCAGGACTCAGGCCCTTGAGGACCACGTTTGGACACCACTGTTTCAAGATGACATCAGAGATAGAGCCAGAACTGATAGAAGTCTTATCTGCAAAACTGGGAGCTCAACCACTCTTCAAATTTGCTATTACATTTCAACAAGCCAAATTTTGGAAAAGTTTAAGTACCTACCATACTAGGCTATACACTTCAGCTAGACTCCTGACATTCCATGTCTGGAGGCTATTTGTAACATATATGCACTGTTGAATATTTGAGGGCTACAGGTTTTCCGAGTATGATGCCAAAAAAACGTCTAAACTACCCTTCATTCAATAATATTTCATGAGAAAACTACTACTTGAATTGACCTAATATTTGGGCTCTTTCCTATCAACAAGCATATCTCCATACAATTGCTTTTCAAGAAATTCTGAAAATTGATAGTCAAGTCAAGTGGGAAGATTTTCAGAAATGTGATGGAATGACATGGAATGACCCTCCAACTTTAAGTGCCATACCATTGTGGTTGGTTCCCATATGAAAATTTATGGAGTGGAAATAATGCACAGAAAAGTTACACTTTTTTTCTTTATCGGGGTCATTTCAACCACAGTAAATTCCTCGAAGGACTTACCTTGGTTGCTTGTTGGAGGATCATCAGCTGTGGAGGTCTGAGAGGAGCACGATGGTGAAGCCCCTGTGGAGGAGACGCCGGCCCCACCGGCCTGCGCCGGAGAGCATTTATTCTGGTTGCTTCGTACCAGAGAGTTGCTGGCGGCTCGGTGCTGCAGCTCCTCCTCTACACCCTGCCTATAATACTTCAGTTTCAACTCTGTGTAGCGCAGCTTGGCTCGGACGTTGTCATGTTCCTTCTCCTTCTGGGCCTTCTCTCGCTGCAGCATCACCACGTCACGCTTCATGTGCGCCAACTGCGCCTTCAGCTCCTCAAATTTCACCCCAACTACCTTCAGCATCTCGGCCAGGACCGTCTCCACGGCACCGTTTACCGCCCGCTCCACCACTGCGCCCATCTGGCCACGGATCAGTGAAACAGCAATGCTGACATCCATCTCAGCACACCCTTCAATTTTACCTGTAGGCAATTATGTCATGGTAAATTCAATAAACTAGCTGTATCAAAAATATTGTGTAAAAAAATAGACAAGACAATCATGAGACTGATTTATTATTGTAGTTGTAGGGCTGTTTCTAATATTTTATTTGTCCAATATTATAACACAGGGTGTAGTAACTTTAATATCAGCATTAATGTCCTTACATTTCTTTAAAAATATATACATGATAGCTACAAATATAAACAATGGCTCACCGATTAGTGGTTTAAAACATGATGATTGTTAAAATTAATATATAAACACACACACAATTTGCCTTTATTTCAAAATAAAAGAAATTGCGAAACTTGAAATGAAACGTTACCTTTACAATAGTGGTGACCAAACTCGGTCCTCCAGGTTCGGACTCCTGCAGGTTTTGTTAGTTTTCCTGCTCTAACGCACGTTTCCAATGAACATAATCGTTATCAGGCTTATTATGCAGAGCTTGCTGGTGGCTTCAGGCGTGTTGGAGAAGGGAAACATCTAAAACCTGCAGGACTCCGGCTCTCGAAGACAGAGTTCGGCCACCACCGCTTTATAAAATACAAAACTACACTTAATTAGCGATAATGTTATTACACCTTTTATTTGTCAATCCGCAACCCAGAAGTCTTCCTCGTTTGTTTTGTTTTGTTTTGTTTTTTGGCAATTTTAAAATAAAAGCAAATAGTTAAGGCGAGACAGTATAGTCAACAATGGCAACAGTTTAGTATGAGGGTGTGATGTTCTGACTTTTGTCAACTAAATGAGAATAAAGTGGTCCAAAATGAATGACACCGCGGCCTACTACGTATGTATAAATTTAGAGAAAACGCGAACTCTCTAGTTGTGCTGTTTAATCCAGGCGAACACACAAGGACGCGCGATTAAATCGTAGCTCATGAAATCTATTATGATTTTATCCGTGTACCTTTTTTAAATTGACATTATTAGTGGCTTACGCGATAACAAGAGCTCGCTCTGTTCGTGTTAAACATGCAGATAAAATTGAGTGAATGCATGATAGTAAACAAAAAATACACATTTATGAACAATTGTTAACGCACCGTTACGCAAACGCCAGGTTTAACTAAGCGTGACAGATGATTCCCAGCAGCCAGAGGCGAAAATTAAAATCAAATTCCACAAATGTTTTGTCTCGGTACAAGACGAGTGGATGAGCAGCAGCTTCCCTGTACTCTTCTTTGGGGATTTTATTGCGCTATGCAAACAGGTGCAATACTGCCACCTAGTGAATGTGGTGGCGCTTCAACAATAACGGACTCAAGTCTGAAATCACCGAACTGAATAGGGACTAGTTTTATGTCCTGTTATGGAATTTACTGGTCAAATCAATCGTATGATGGAGGAAATGATGTAATAATGCATACACTGATTATCTTATTCTAAATATGTTTTCTTAGTCCATGTTTTTGATACTGCGTAACCTCACTATCCCAGCCGTACGTTAGTTAAATTCTGGTCAAATGTTTGTACTTGGAAAAACTAAAATTGAAACGGAAAATTCGTGTTGATATTGAATTTTGTAAAATATAAAAATGTAGTCAAAATTTCGAAAGTAAAATAAGTGGGTGAAACTTTTTTTCTGGGTCAAGTTTAATTTTGATTCACTTTGGTCATTCTTTTGAATAAATTATTTTCACTTTTAACTATATTTGACGTCTAATTTTTTTCAGTTGCATGTTTTTTCTTTCCAGAGTCAGAACAAATTACGTTTTAATGATTAATGATATAGAATGCTCTAACAAAAAAAATATCTGCAGAAATTTACAATATATATTCTAAGTCATACTGTTCTGTACACAATAGCATAGATTCATTATTCTTTTTTTGGAGAGTAGAAAACGTAACATTCCTAAAATTGACTACATATTCAAAACATTATGAATTATGTTTATCCTTGTGGGAATTTTATGTAGAGCAAATTTGTTGTTGTTTTGTAATTCTGATAAAGCATCTTTTATCCATCCATTTTCTTAACCGTTTAGGGTTGCGAGTGTGCTGGTAGGACCAAAACTGGCAAATAAAATTACAAATAAAATAAAAATTAAATACTAAAATTAATTTTGGCGGTTATGGTCCTCCATAGTGCTGCAGCCTATCCCAGCCGGTTTCGGGCAGTAGGCAGGGTTATAAAGAGACTTAAGTTTGGAATATTTATTTTTTGAATGTACATACACCAAGACATTTTGGGAAGCATTTAAACGCTGGATTTTGGAGGAGGACCATGATTCACCCACACTTTTATTACATTTGGGATGATAATACAAAACAGAAAAAGCCTCTGCAGACTCCTTTCTCGAAGAGCTGCAGACCTAAAAAACGGTTGGGTTTGCTGCTTATTTCACTAAAGCAATATTAACCAAACATACCATATTTAGACTAGAGGGTTGATTTCCCCTTTAAGGAGGAGGATATAAGCAGTAGAGTAAAACTAGTGTCTTGGTGAGAACTTGGATATTCCAACCATTACGTAAATATTTCTTTTTTCACTTTTTTTTTTTTGCCACCATGACAGAAGTCCTCTTGCCGCGCTGCTCCACGCTGCCTAGCAACGCTCCATTCCATGATACCCGCCCCTCATCACATACACAATGAAAGGTTTGACAACGGTGTGCTGTGACACTTTGAAAATCTGCAAGGATCAAGGTCCAAGGTTTGGTGAGGGGGGACCGACCTCCCATGATAGATAGGCAGATCGCATCAGGACGGGCATCCAATGTAAAAACAGTTCAACCATATAATGCGAGAGACTTGCTGTGGCGATCACTGATGGGACAAAGTTGTTGTTTCTTCTTCTTACTAAAATGTTGGCAATAAAATTAGTTGTTTTTTGTTTTTTTGTTTTTTGTTTTTTTTTCTTAAAACCACAGCTACACATAAACATGGTAACCCATTTCTTGGTGGCTTTAACTCATCAGGTTGGGTAGTTTTTTACCCCTGCCTGTGTCAAATCCTCAAGCCAATGCTCGCTCTGTAAAAACAACCCAGCATTGGCTCCGTCCCTTTTGATACCCAGCACTGTGTTAGCTATTTCACTCAGTTTGAGTTACTTTGGACACAGCAGTTTTAAGAGAGTGTGGTCTCATAAGGTTTAGTGGAATTCAGGTCCAGTAGCCGCAACAAAGCGAAATAAGAGTAGACCCACGGCCTGGAGATTCTCTGGGTTTGTCCCATCCCTTCAGCCTCCATCAGGAGACCCCTTTTGAAGGCCATCTGCTGCTGCAACAGTGTCATCTGCCTGCATGGAGAGCCAAATATAAGCAAGACATGATATTGGCCGCACAAGAAAACATGATACTGTATTTACGTGGAGGGTAGTTCCGCCTGCATGTTGGACTCCTCTTTGGCTCTCAAAGCTTGTTCATCTTCCGTCATTCGATGCTCTTCCTCTTTGGTCCTCCTGTCCTCCTTCTCCTGCTCCTTCATAGCGAGGTACTCATCTCTCTCACTCTCATCCATCTCCTGCAAGAGCTTGCACTCCTCCTCCTGCTTCCTCTGTTCCTCCAGGTGAAGATGCTCCGCTTCCGCTACAATAAAATAATTATTATTGGTACTATT
The DNA here is from genome assembly GCF_051991245.1 of Festucalex cinctus. Lineage (NCBI taxonomy): Eukaryota > Metazoa > Chordata > Actinopteri > Syngnathiformes > Syngnathidae > Festucalex > Festucalex cinctus. Next base: position 8,807,641 of record NC_135421.1, read on the forward strand.
TCTATTAATGGTATTGCCTTTTTTTTTTTACCTTTCTTCCTCTTTGCGTCCTCATCCCTCCTTATCTGCAGTCGCTCCATCTGTCGCCTCCTCTCCTCTTGTCGCCTCCTCGCCCTCTCACGCTCCGCTTGCTCCCGTCCGGTTCGCTCCTGCTCCTCCTGCTCGCTCTTCATCTTCACCTCTTCCTCTGCGAGCTTCCTCAGTCTATGTGTGGAGAAACAAAGTAGCAACAGCAAAGCTTGTAACACAAACTGAACAAGTTTCTTACCTGAGATGTTCAGCTCTCCTTCTCCGTTCCTCCGCCAGCTCATTCCTCATGTTATCCTTTGTCCGCTTACTCCCTTGCAGCTGCATCTTTTCTTCCTCCTCTTGCTCCCTCCTCTTCCTCTCCGCCTCCTGCCTCCGTATCTCAGCTTGCTCGGCCTGACGACGGTTCTTCTCCTCATTGCTTTTGGAGGCCTATAAATGGCACCAGATTCAAATCTAGTTGATTTCCTCTCAAAGGCTATTGCATGAAAAACGTCAAACCACATTGATGTTAAACTTAAACCAAGACACAGATACATTTTGACATACTGTGGGCATAAAACATAAATACATTTGCAATACTTATATACTAGGATCTTATCTGTGCCCCAAACTAACCTCAGTCTTCACCAGTTTTAACATCAGCTGCTCCTCGGTGACCATGACGGTGGAACACGACGACGATAGTTGGCCTCGAGAGGGTGTGAGGGTCCTCATGTCGCCCGATAGACCTTCGCAGGAAGACCTCAGCGAGGTCCTCACATTGGACACAGAAGGAGACATTTGGAAACGAATTGAATGGACACTGTTGTCAGTACTGTGTTTGTCATCAGTGGAAAGGCACTCATTGTCTTCTTTTATGCTGGTGTCCGCTTTTGGTGTTTCAGCAAAACGTCTGGGGGATTTTAGGTAAAAGTCTTCGCTTGTATCATCTCCAGCTGCCACCTCCTCTTTCTCCAGACCACCATCTAGTTGTTTAGGTGAGGGCACATTAAGACCATCTGCAAATATGAAGGAAAAATAGGGAATATTTTAATATTCTAAGCCATAGGTCTCAAACTGCAGTTCTCGAGAGCCACAGTCCTTGGCATGTTTTAGGTCAAGGTTTCTCAACCCTGGTCCTCGGGGCACACTATCCAGCCTGTTTTCCATGTCTCCCAAGTCCCAACGTAGGGATTCCAACGACAGCTCATCAGCAAGGTCTGGACCAACTTGATAACGATCCTCACTTGTGTTGTAATCGGGAAACATGGAAAACAAGCTGGATAGTGTGCCCCGAGTACCAGGGTTGAGAAACACTGTTTTAGGTTTCCCTCCTGCAACACACCTGATTCAAAGTATCAGTATCAGCATCAGCAAGCTCTGCAAAACCTGACAACGATCCTGATCATTTGATTCAGATGTGTTGGAGGAGGTCAACCTCTAAAACTTGCAGGACTGTGACCCTCGAGGATCTGAGTTTGAGACTTATGTTCTTAGCCATTCTTTTCACTCCTACTTCATGCATATGCAATGTATTCATAGACAAAAGTATTGGGACACACTTGTTAATGAATTATTCACAGACTAGAGTTCAATCATTCTTAGCACAATTAGATGCATCTAAATTTGCGGGAACCATTTGAGGGAGGTTCCCAGTGTATTAGTCTGCCTGTAGTTCCACATGGAAATGTTTTAGATCCCTTCAATGTGTAGTTTGCCTACACCTTGTCTCTGCTCCCAATATTTTTGTATTGTATGTGATAATGTCACATCGTGTTACCATCTTTGTGATTTAGCTTCGTTCGTCGTCTTATTCTGGTCGACTCCTCCTCCTTTTCTTTCTCTACTTTATCTGCTTTCTTTACTCGAATCTCACTATTCTCTCTTTCTTTGATGGTTCTCTTCTTTTTCTGAAATTGTATCATGGAGTTGGTAAAAAAAAAATAAAATGACCACAAACATTTCCTCACCACAGATGTCAGTGCAGAATGTTTTTGTGTCTCTCTTGCTTTTTTCTTGGTCTGTCTGTCGTCTAGGTTGCTTTTAGTCAGGTGAGCATCACTCTCTTCTTTCTTCTGCTTCCTCACATTTGTTTTGTTCTTTCTGGATCGCATTGGTTCTTCTTGTGACTTGACAGTTTTCACATCCTTTCCCCTACATGACCATACGTCATTAATGAGAATGTACAGATTTTAAGTTCAATATATATTGTTCTGAACATTTTTTTATATAATCATTGCTATTACAGAACTCAGTTTTACTGAATCCTTTTTTTTTTTTTTTTTTTTTTGCTACACCAGCCAACCTTTATTAGAATATGGTGATTTGTGGTGAATCAAACTTTACCGCTCTGCTCTGGTAACTCAAATCCTTCATAAGCCACACCTATCAGAAGTACATTTTTTACCAGGATGAACACATCTAGCTTTGTGATGGGCTGGAGATCAGTCCAGTTTGTACACTAAGAAAATAAAAATAAAATAAAAAAAAATAAAAAATGAATCTAATTTTATTCTACAATGTATAATAATAATAATAATAATAATAATAATAATAATAACACGTATTATTATTATTATTATTATTATTATTATTATTATTTTAATTGTATTTTATTCTCCAATGTATTTTTTTATGTACTGTGTTTCATTATTGAACCCCTAATTACAAGCACAAACAGTACCCAAATGGGCACCCTTTGGTTGCATGTAAGAGTACAAACATGTGACAGGCCAATGTGAATATCTTTCCACAGAGCCCACTGATGTACGGAAAGCAGTTTAAAGAAATAAAAGTAATCTAGTCCAGGGATGTCAAATGTATTGCAATTTGAACAAACTGACAAAAGTTCTTGTGCTAAAAAGATAAACCTGTTAATTGTGTACATTTTAGCCTCTCTTCAGTTCTCCGGATGCATTGTGGCATGCAATTGTGAACTTTTTCTGTCCTAAGGTTATTAATCATGATCTTTTAAGTATGTTTATATACCTACCTATACAGTATTTCGTTAGTCCATGAGGGAACTCTGGTCCTGTCTCCCTCCTCCAACACAGCTGACTCAAATAATCAGCTAATCAGCAAGCTGATAACGATCCTGTCATCATATCTGTCATGATCTGTACTGTCAGGCTGTGCTCTCAGGTTGTTTTTTTTACTTGCAGTAGCAGCCTGACCAGTGGATGGGTCCCAGGAGACGCACACCTGCAGCTACTCCCTAATTAGTGTGTGTGTGTGTATATAAGGCAGCTGAAGTAAGAGTCACTTGTCAGACTATTCGCTTTGCTCGCCTCCCTAGCCCAACTGTAGTCTTGACCTCCTGATCTTGATCCTGCTCCTCGACCACGTTTAGCCCTGCCCGTTTTGATCTTGTTTCTGTATTTTTCTGTAAGTACTTTTATCTGTTGATTACGGTCTTTCTTGCTGCCCTTTTTGTTTGGCGCAAGCACTTTTTGTTTGAGTAGATTACCGCGTTTTGACGTGCGCTTTTTGTTCTTCTCGTTCCTTGCATTTGCAAGCGATTTCAGTTGTGCTTTGTTTATTGTGTGCTCTTTGTGTAACAATTAAATTTTTGTGTTCCTACTTGGTGGCTGCATTTTTGGGATCCACTGCTTATACGTAACAGAATAGTCCGACCATGGATCCTGCAGACCCTCGTAAGATACGCCATGCCCTGGCCAGCCTGGGAAGAATCATGGGGCGCCATGAACAATCCCTGACTGAGCTGAGGGAGGCAGTAGCCATGTTAGTTTCACGGTTTGACGCTTTGTCCGCTCTCGTTATTTCGAGGGGCGAGACCGGAGGGATTCCTCTGGCACCCCGTTCGGCCGCTTCGGATGCGTCAGCAGACAATATCCGCAAACCCAGTTTACCGCACCTGGATCGTTATGGCGGCGAACCCGAGTTATGTGGCCAATTTATTCATCATTGTTCATTAATATTCGATCAGCAGCCCCTCACGTACTCTAGCAACAACGCAAGAGTGGCATATATTATGAGCCTACTTATTGACAAGGCAGCCACTTGGGCTATGGCGATCAAAAATACCAAACCTGAATTGTGCACATCACTCAGCTTTTCTCACTGAATTTAAACGTGTTTTTGATCACCCCGTTAAGGGCAAGGAGGCTGGGAGTCAGCTACTGGACTTCACTCAAGGACAGTTCTCTGTATCCGATTACTCCATCCAGTTCCGCATTTTGGCCGCTCAGAGCAGTTTCGGTGACCTTGCTCTTTGTAGTGTGTTTCGCAGAGGACTGAGTTCCCAGCTCAAGGATGAACTGGCAGTTTGTGATGAGACAACAGACTTTGAAGGACTCATTGCTCTCGCCATCAGGCTGGACAATCGAATGAGGGAGCGACGACAGCAGTGTCTGGAACGTGCCAGCACACCGCAGCCAGCCCAGTAACCACCCGTGAGGACCTGGGCATCGCAGACTCCTCTGAGCCAGCACAGAGGACTCCGGCATCTGAGGTGGGTCTTTCACAGATCGGTGGCAGTCATCTAACCCAGGATGAACGGTTGCGCCGCGTCCAGACCGGGGCATGCCTCTACTGCGGTCAGCTGGGACAGAGTATCCTCCTGCCCGGTGTGACTGCCACGCCCCCCTGGCTCTTCCACAGCTATGAGGGGGCAACGCCAGGTGGAGGGATCGGCAGTTGCTTCCCACGAGGGTCACCTGTGTGAGTACACTGAGGACGATACCGAGACAATCGGCTTGACCATGGATTCAAATGCTAAGAGACTAGAACTGCCTGGTGAAATCACAGGTTTTGGACACCACGTTAAAGTAAACGCTTTGATCGACTCGGGTTCTGATGACTGTTTTATTGACTAGGGCCTCGTGAGTTCTCTTAAGTGTCTTACGTTTTTACTCCGAAAACCCCATCGGGTTTTGGATCTTAATGGGCGTCCCTTGGCGGAGGTAACGCGCATCACGGCCCCCCCCTTAATGTTAAATTGTTCGGTAACCATGTAGAGACGCGACGATTTCTTATTATGCCCTCGAGTTCCGCACTGGTAGTACTGGGATTGCCATGGCTAAAGCAACACAACCCTGACATAAATTGGGACATCCCCGCCATAGAAAATTGGAGTGTTTTTTTGTTATTCCCACTGCTTAACGTCCGCTGAGTGACATTCCCTAGCCATGACAGATAAGGGTCCTGAGGTGATTGATCTAGCCAAGGTTCCCCCTGAATATCATGTCGCGAAGGTCTTTAGCAAGGCCCGTGCCCAGTCCTTGCCGCCGCACCGTCCCTATGATTGTGCCATAAATCTATTTCCCAATGCACCGCTACCCAACTCCAAGCTATACCAGGTATCTCATCGGAGCAAGCAGCCTTGTATGATTATAATCTAAGTCACTTGCCGCCGGGTTAATTCGTCCCTCCTCATCACCAGTTGGTGATGTTTTTGTTTTTTTTCTTTATTGATAAGAAAGATAAGACCCTACGGCCGTGTGTAGACTACCGAGGTCTTAATGACATCACTATTAAAGATAAGTACCCTCTGCCATTGCTGGACTCGGCCTTTGCTCCGCTACAGTCTGCCACGATTTTTACAAAGTTAGACCTTCGAAGCGCATATCACTTGGTGAGAATTAAGGAGGGGGATGAGTGGAAGACGGCATTCAAGACACCATTGGGGCATTTCGAATACCTGGTTATGCCATTCGGTCTTACTAATGCTCCCGCAGTGTTCCAGAGACTATGTTCTGCGAGATGTTGAATTGTTTTGTCTACCTCGATGATATACTGTCACTTGTCAGACTATTCGCTTTGCTCATCTCCTTAGCCCAACTGTAGTCTCGACTTCCTGATCTTGATCCTGCTCCTCAACCACATTTAGCCTTGCCCGTTTTGATCTTGTGTCTGTATTTTTCTGTCAGTACTTTTATCTGTTGATTACAGTCTTTCTTGCTGCCCTTTTTGTTTGGCGCAAGCACTTTTGTTTGAGTAGATTACCGTGTTTTGACGTGCGCTTTTTGTTCTTCTCGTTCCTTGCATTTGCAAGCGATTTCGTCGTACTTTGTTTATTGTGCTCTTAAATTAAATTAATTAATTTAATTAAAATTAAATTTTTGTGTTCCTACTTGGTGTCTGTGTTTTTGGGATCCACTGCTTATATGTAACAATATCAGGTGCGTTGATGGAGAGACATTGAAAAGAGGCTGGACACTGGTTCTCTACCCTTGCTATAAAGGGTGCAAATATGTACCATTAGCTACATAATAGAAAAGGTAAGGTAGGTTTACCTTTGAGGTTACCAAATCATTGGAACCATAAAGATAAAAAAAATTAGCACCATTTGTCTGATAGTGTACCTTACCACTTTATGATAGTGTACCTTAAGTCAACAGGAAAGGGACCCAACTCATCCACAATACAAATTAAGATAAGCGGAAGTAGTTACAAAAAAAAAGAATGGGATGAATGCACAAGACCTCTCCTGATTTTGGATTTTACAAACCATAGACTAAACTAAGAATTGAGCACTGGATGGTCCAAAATTAGTTAACTTTACCTAAGGTGGCCACCCCAAAAAGGAGCTCCAGTGATACAAGTGAAAACAGATGGTCATTGAACACATCGTTCATGCTTTCTCACCGTGCAGCTTCACCTGTGGTGCTCGTTTCTGTGTCTTTATTCAGTCCCACCAAAGTTTCCTCTCCCGGTGATTTTCTAGTGACTGTGTCCTGCTGGATCGATGTGGTACTGCCAAGGCAAAGTCGGAAATATTTTTGTTTCTCAACAACCTCATTAGGTACAGTGGAACCTCCAAAAGTGAATATATAAACAGTGGTATAGTAAACCCAAGGTATTTGCAGGGGATAGGGATGGAGCCCTGCCGTGGATATTGAAAATCAGTGAATAATTGATGGCCTCTTGTGAAGGCCACAAGATGGTCGTAAAGCACTAATTTTGTCTCAGTGAAGCTCCTCGAGTCTCTACAACTTAGTTCCTTGGTACAAAGATGACATCTTGGCAAAGAAATGCTTGTTTTGCTTTCACTAGAATACAACGCAGCGAATAGGTGAGTTTTCCACACAATGAGCATTAAGTTAAAAGAAAAATTGGAACACAGTAAACATGACTCGAAGGCAGGGATGATGTTCAAAACACCCAACCTCCGCATTAAGTGAAAATCTGTGTAATAGAAATAGCCTAAATATACCATACAAACTATTAAATATACCATACAAACATGCTAACATATTCACACTTTACGACTTTTAGACTTTATACAGATGTGTCACAGACAGCACTGTTCCACTTGGGAAGATCCATTTCCACCACAGTGTAATTAATTCTAGAGAAAGAAGTTCATACCTGAGTCCAGATTCCAGCGTGTTAATCGTGTCATTAGGAAGCTGGTCAACTGGTCCTGAACTGGCTTTTGGTAGGTGTTCAAACTCCTTCTCATCCTGCTCCTCGGTGCTGCCTCCTGCAGGCTCCTCCACCATTGCTGAAGGTTTCACAACTTGGTTTTTATGTTCGTGTTTGTCTTCCCACCGTGTTTCCTCAATTGGATCTGCTCTGTTTGTGCTTTCATTAGCTGTAACCACTAAAACAAGAAGGGCTGACTTCAATACTAATAGTAGACCTAAAAAATAGGATAAACGGATAATGGATTACCTAAATTAACATGGCTGTTGTGTGGTCTTATATCAGACTTTGTAGACTCTTGAAGATCTAAACACTAGTTTAACAACAATTGGTATAAAATGTAGTTTAGATGCCATAGATGCAAAATGAACAAAGCTAAGCTTAGTTAAAACATCACAAGATAGTAAATTAGTAGGAAAAACTCACAGTTTTAACAGGTGCACAATATTCAACATCCCCTGACGGTACATTTACGTTCAGTTCTCCATCTTCTACACAGAGAAAAAAAAATATAGTGTTTATAAAAATGTCACTGCCAATTGTTTGTTTGGTGTTTATTTTTATTTTTTATTTTTTTTTTTTTGCCAGACTGAAGCAAAAAAGTCTGACATCTGACCTTTTGGTAGCCCAAAGACATTTGACTAAACTTACTCCTGCTGGGACCTTGTCTAAGTGTTGGCACAAGTAATCTAACGTTATGCTGATGAATTTGATCAGGACAAATGCAGACAGATTCTAAGCTTTGGACATCTGTGGTAAATGTTATATTTAATTCATTATCATAACAGCATGTATCAAATACTCTGAATCATTGCTGATGGATTATTAATATTGTCACATGAATGATAGGGATGGAAGGCAGTCTCCAAGTGCCCATTTTGTAAATCTATGATTGAGAGTTGGGCACAAGTCTCTAAGTCCAAGTCCAAGACAAGTCTCAAGTCTTTGACCCACAAGTCCAAGTCAAGCTCAAGACTTTAGGCTCCAATTCCAAGTCAGGTCTCAAGTCCCTGAACACAAGTCAATTCTCAAGTCTTTAGGCTCACAATTTTACATGCAAATCTAAGTCTCAAGTCATTTAAGTTGAAACATACCAAAAAAGTAACTTCACCACAATTTATAATTTTACTTGAATCGAAAAGTGAATGAACATTTTCGGTGAAAGCTATAACAAACGGCAGCGCTGCAGCAGCCTGTTGCACAGAGTTTGCTATGCTTGAGGTCTGCTTGGAGTTACTTATAAATGTACTAGGCACAATTCAACCTCCCGCTAGACTCGAACAAAATCTGTTTCTTCTTCCGCGATGTCAACAACTAAATGTGCCTCTTGTGCAGCACATTTAAAGGTAATGAGTGGTGTTGCTACGTTTGGCAATGAATCAGGTCATCTGTCTTCACGCCCACAATGGCATAAGGCATTCTTTTTTTTTTTTAAATGCACTGTCTTGCAAGGAGACTTAATTTATATAAGACAGTTCATGTAAAAGGCGACTCAATGTGCTTCACACAACCAAAAGCACATCTAAATGCAATGCATGAACAAACCAAACAAAAAAGAGAACACAAGTAGTTGATCAAAATTACTAAATGAATGTGCTTTGACAACATTTAACTCATTTGCTCCCAATAACGTGTAAATACTTTTTTTGTTTGTTTTAAGTGACCCAAAGACGTATTTATACGTTTTTTTGTTTTTTTGTTTGTTTGTTTTTATGCTAGAGCATACAGAAGGCTTTGATGCAGCCTCTCAACTGCAAAGAACGGTTGCAGAAATGGTAGTTATTACACAAACGGCCAGCAGGTGGCATCAGAGTAAAGGAGATCAACCAGGGCCATGTAGAAAAAAAAAAGCTAAATTATTTACAATTTTAAATAGATTTGTGAAAACTGATGAAACTTAGCTCTCTTCTAATGCTAATTGCTGCAAACCGGAAACAGATAGAAACATACTTTTTTTCCTGATGAAAGAAGAGACTTTAATCTTTCTTTTGATAGGTTCCATGCTTTTATAGCAATAGAACACAATATTCTGTGGGCCTTGCAAAATCAGTCAAAATCCAGTCAAACAGCCGGGAGCGAACGGGATTGCTTCTGTGAAAATGGCTGGGAGTGAATGAGTTTAAGCACATTTGCAGCGAAAAGATTTAAAGACATTTAAAAGCAAAAGGAAAGACATTAAAAGTAGCCTACCGAAATTACTAAAGACCGTATTGTGAAATGATTTTAAAAGTGCTTAAAAAACCTTAATCAAAGGAATGATTTTTATTTATTTATTTATTTATTTATTTATTTTTAAGGAGCATAATATTTAACTTGTATTTAAAAACATTTTCACTTGGGGCTGACTTCACTTCCAAAGGCAACTTACTCTATTTGTGTGCAGCACAACAGCTAAATGCCACTACACCATGTTTGCTTTGAAACGTGGACACCACTAATTGACCAAGTCTGCAGAGCCCTACTAGGTTTATATTCAATCAGCATTTCCTTAATGTATTTAGGACCAAAACCATGCAGTGATTTATAGAACAGTAGCAAAATTTTTAAATCAATTCTACAGCTGACTGGGAGCCAGTGAAAAGCCTTTAGGACTGGCGTTAAGTGTTCTGATCTCTTTGTTCTGGTCACAACCCGAGCTGCAACATTGTAAATGAGAGAGTCAGTCAGATGATGCAATAATCAAGTCTACCGGAAATAAAATCATGGAGATGCTTCTTCCATTCTGCTTGAAGCAGGATATGTTTTTTTTTTAGCAGTTTTATTGACTGATTGGATATGACTGCTGAAAGTTAAGTCCAAGTCGCTATCTATCAGCACGCCAAAAATTCCAATGTGGTCTTCATTTTTGTTTTTGTTTTTTAAAGTAAGTCCAAGTGCCCTATTTTCGTTCCAAGCGCAATTCTAGCACAATGCACAGTATAACAGTGTTCATTGGTGTAGTTTTCTTTATTAAGGTATTTTTGCTTGACTTGCAAAAATAGTTGTGCACAGTGCGATGTTTGCATGTTCGTGTTTTCATGAACATACCAGAGTGTGTGTATTCATGTTGTAGCACCATGACGCAGGGTAACGTCTCGCCATCCGCAGACAAAACCTGGAAAGCTGTAAGGGGTAGATTTCATCATTATGTCATGTTGACTTTATCACTATAAGCTTTTAAGTCCAAATTTATATAGGATTCGTAAAAGCACAAAACTAAAACATGGATAAAAACACAATTTGGCATATTTCTGTTCTGTACTAAATTGTTCTCAACCTTTGCACGTTTTCAGCACTTACCTTCAAACATATTTAATGTATTTAGACATCAATTCTAAAAATGACTTTCCAGGTCTTTAAGTGATAGACTCACCTTGCTGCTCCGTGTCATTGTCGTCACCAAGGAGCTTGTAGTTGTCATAGAGTGATAGTTGAATAATTTCCCCATCAGGGCCGAGAATCACGCACCCCACGGCTTGGTCATTCTGCAAATCTGACAACCAGCCACAATATTATTATTAGGCATCACCTCATGACCTCTGTTACAAGAACAATATATGTGATAGGGATGTAACGATATCCAAACATCACGATACGATATTATCACGATATGAAGGTCACGATACGATAATTATCATGATATTGTGGGGGTGTTGGTGATATTTAAAAAAGACCACAATATTGTTAAAAAAAAAAAAAAAGAGCTTATACTAAAAAAAGCACAATATTGTGCTTTTGTACATAACAGCAATGCATATAAACCACCACAATCTCTAATAACAACAGTGATGTTCTTACTTGCTAATGCAAGCCCACATTGATCGATTCACAAGCAAATTAAGTTCCCCTTCATCTGACAACTAGCATAGATTTTAAACATATAAAGCTAAAACATCCCTGATGAAAATTAAATTGCACTAATAAAATAGCCACTAGAGGGTACTAGAACTGCACAAATGGAAATCAACCTGACTTTTTTAACAGATGTGCTCCTTTTAAATATTGTGAACATGACGACAACGATATTGTGGCAGTTTTAATATCACGATATCACGATAATGCCATTATCGTGACATCCCTAATATGTAATGCTATGTACTATGTTCTGTGTAGGCATCTGTACCTCTCAGCTCGAGTGGGAGAACCCCCCTAACCACACTTCTCTTTGCATTGTTGGAATCACAGAAATTGTGGGGATCGGGTATTCGGTTATGTAAAAAGGCTGAGGAGCTCTGCCTGCCCGGGACTTTGCATCCTGCAACGCATCCCGAGACTCTCTCTGGGAGAGGTTGAGACTCTTCGTAAAAGAGGACAGAGCAAATTACAAGGTAGAATGGAATTATAAACAGAGAAAAGATTTTAAAAAAAATAAGGGGAACAAAATATTATAATTATGCTCAATTTTTGACGCACCGTCCGCCAGGCCCAGCAGAATCTCTGATGATGTTTTAGACTTTTGCCCATGATGTAATGTCTCCTCACAGAATTGCTTTGCAGTTCTCTCCCTTCCTGCTGCTGTCTTTTTACACTTCATCTGTTCTATATGATGGAAGAATAACACAATCTTACAAGTTTCAAGTGAAAACACCATCATGACGTTTTCTCACCATGTTTTTTGAAAGGGAGTAACAAAGGAAGAAGCAGGTGGCTATGATGGGAGTCCTTCGGACATGCTTGGGGGTGAAACCCGACCCAGACTGGTTCTGTTCTGACCTCCTGCTGAGTCCGTGTCCCACCGGCATGCCCCACAGTGATGTGGTGGTCTTCTATAGAAGGCAGACACTGATTGTGGTGGACTTCAATGATGGAACCCTTTTGTCCCGCCTAAAACATCCAAGACAAACACAAGTTGTGGCAGTCATAGAAAATCACTAGGGGTCTTGCTCTGATATAGAGCCTGAACGTATTTAGCTGCTGCTCTGTTGAACATCGATACTGGAGCGCTGTCAACTACCTTTGATTTTTGGTATCCTCATGAACTTACAACTTACAAATGGTTTAAAATCAATAGATTCCTGACTATAGACACACAATCTGTCTGTCTGTCTGTCTGTCTATCTATCTATCTTTCTATCTATCACCACTTAGTGTGTGGATCTGGAGTTAAATTATCGCAAGTGATTTCAGACAAAAGGCAGACTGCACCCTGGCCTGTCGAGACAACAACCATTTGTACTTGCGTGTACATCCTTGCTGTGTGGGGAGAAGAAAATTAACTGAGGAGCAAGTGGTTCAGAAAATGGATGGATGGATGAATTGCTCACTAACACAGATTAGAAACAGAAGAAGGCATTCGTACTGTAGAAAGTTTTGAATCTTCTCACATCATGAAAATGGGACCAAAAACAAATGTTGCAGTTATGTTTGTATTCATCCATCCATCCATTATCTTGACCGCTTATTCCTCACAAGGGTCACGGGGGGTGCTGGAGCCTATCTCAGCTGGCTCTGGGCAGTAGGCGGGGTACACCCTGGATTAGTTGCCAGTCAATCGCAGGGCTGTTTGTATATATATATTAATTAATACGGTGTGGTTTTAAGCATTGTTGGTGTTAACATGAACTTACAGCAAATGGATGCTGGTAGTATGATTCAGGAGTGACTGAAGGTTCAACTCTCAGAGAAGGAAGAAAGGAGTCTGTTGGATGAACACAGCATTATATACAGAACACATGAGTTTTTACTGACTTTCTCGGCAGGCATTACCTGAGTTTGTATTTACTTCCTGCTCTTTAGGGTGTTCTGGAAGAACATGTCAACAAGTCTGCGTAATTCACTCTTCACACATTTACTGTATTCCTTTGCCATACCTCTCCTATTGTTGTTCCGGGTCATTGAGGTTTGAGGTTTGACCATAATCACAGATCCTCGGGAGACTGCTACAGCATCATTAGGATTTAGGACAAGGTTCAAGTCACTTGTCTCGTCGTGCTGTGAACTCTTCGCATGTGACTCATTGAGCTGGAAAAGAGGTCATTACATTTCTTCAATTGAGTGGAAACTGAGCGACAAATTACAATTTAAATACAGTACATTAAATGTAACTTAGATCACCTGAAGTTCTTCTGGTTCCTCTGGTGTTATGTGGTCTATACAGGTCTGCATATCAAGAACCAGATCCAACCGGACACTTCCCTTTATTTCCTTCTCATCTACAGGGAAGCTTGATTTGAAGTTTCATCCAAGTAAGGATGATTGAAGCAGATCTTCAAATTGTGTTTTACCTTCAGGTGGATTCTCCAGTTGGAAGTTGGATTCTCGGGGGTCGCCGACCAACTCCTGACTGGGATGTTCTTGTGTGGCATAAAGTTGGGAAACACTTGCACGACGGAAGTTTGGAAGTGGAGGTAAGGTAGTAGTGGCAAACCGCCAGGTCAACTAGGTCAGAGACATGCACAGTCAAAATTCATCCATCTATCCATTTTCTATACCGTTTATCCTGTGCAGGCTTTCAGAGCACTGCAACCTATTCAAGAAGGCACACCACTCCTGAGTTAAAGTTGGAGGATGTGGTCATTTCCTGCTTACCTGATAATTTTGTTGACGCAAGTTGAGAGCATCCAGCCGGTGGTCCACTTCCTGCGTGTGCTGCCGTGTGATCCGCCTCCTCTTCTCTGACCCCTGTGACCCACATTCAGTTCCTAGTGTAACCAAGTCCTGCAAACACAGGAGATCAAACTTTTGGTGGTTTCGTCCTGGTAAAGTTGAAGGACTTTTAGGAGACTTTCTGTGGAGAGGGGTGGGGAGTGAAGAGGGCTCATTCATACTCGTGAGTACAGAAGGAGAGGTCCCCGGCGAGTGGTGTACGTCTTCGGGATGGTTGACTCTTGGCTCCCGAGCAAACTTCCACTGTTGGTTAGATGCAGTAGAGCATCATGGGATTTCCAGATGTAGTAGTCCTATAGTGTTTAGGATAAATATCTTAATGACGTTTTTATGGATCAAAGCAGTTCTCATTCAATTAAAGGCACAATATCAAAATCGTTAGAAACAACCAACTGCCCAACATGGCCCAATATGTTGGGTTAAATGAATAACCCAAAAACTTTGTGTCATTTTGTACAAAATGACCCAATTTTTAAGTTGTTTTATACAAAACTGCCCAATTCTTTTTTAGTTTGCTTGTGTGAGATAACAGAGAAAGTTGGATGAAATTGACACAAGTAGTGAATCGGTGCCTGTGTGACCCAAATTGGATTAGTTTTGACCCAACTCTTTTAAAAGTATTGCTTGGATCAAAATTGCAAAATGGGCCAGAGTACACAACCAATTAAATATTAAAATTAAAGTAAATTAAAGGTGGCCCGTTTGTTTATTTTATAATTTTAAGTTGACATTTAACAACAAAAGAAAATGAGTCACATTTTTGTTTTTCAATTGGCAATTTGAAAGGGAAAGAATGAATGAGGCACATATTTGCCATTCTTTAACTGTTGTTTTGTCAAGCGTTTTGAATTTACTTTTTTTTTTTCAAATGTGCAAAAAATGTTTGTCAGTGTGATACATTGCGTTAATCTACAACTATATCCAGTTCCTTTCTTTAAGGAAATAAGCAGAAAAAGGAGAGCACAATCATGAATAAAAGTAATAAATGACAATGTTTACTTCACTCTCATGTTCAAACATTTCAAGTGAAATATGACATATGAGTACCTGTGGTGTGAAGCAGACATCCAGGCGGCCATGATCGCCCGCACTCTCCGTGATGACACGACCGCACCCTCGACTCAGTGGCGACAGAGACAAATCCTTCATGGTGTTACTTCCTATCTCATCTAAAGAAGCATTTATTAAACAAGCCCAACCATTCCAAAAGTTGTAAAAATCACAAACATGGATTCAAGGATTTCTTTAATGGGAGAAAAGTTTAACAAAAAAATAAATAAATAAATAAAATGGACGTACCTGCTTCCTCCTCAGTTGTTGTAGTGCATGAGTGCTTGTTGCTAGGATGTATGATTCAGTACTTTGTGTTAGCGTTGCCCCAGCTGTAGCTGCTTGGATTAACACACTCACACAAAACACACACGCACACACATTTAGAATAGGAATGTCCAGGAAGTGTCCTGATTGTGCAAGGAAATGGAGAACAGGTTCAGGATTTTTGTGGGATCATTTTGTCCACAGTTTACACAAACTGCACGAATGTACACTAAATAGAAAAAAGAATGCACAAATCAATCAGATCAATTAATTCTTAATTCTTCATCTTATTGACTCTCCATGCTTCAAAGTTTGTGGGAGGATTTTGGGAAAGGCTTTTTAGTGCACAAATGGTGTGGCTGAATAAGCCCTGCCATGTTTATACATGACAGCGCAACTCAAAGTACTTGACATTATTAAAATGCAATTACCCCCCCCCCCCCCCCCCCAATTGCCCCCACAACCCATAAGGATGCAAAGTTGAAACATGCATAAGCAAACATATACAAGTAAAAGGTAAGTAAGCAATGATTGACTGCAGCTTCAATCTAACGTCACTCGACAATGGCGAGCCTCATGGAGAGACAGACTGTGAATGGTAAAACATAGTTTACAAGATTTTAAATAGATATTTATTTATATTTACGTTGCTATAATTGGCCTCTCTGTGAGTCATCACCTTATCGTGGTGGAGGGATTTGCGTGTCACAATAATCCTAGGAACTATGTTGACTGGGGTTTTATGCCCCTGGCAGGGTCACCGATGACAAACAGGTCCTAGGTGAGAGACCAGACAAAGCATGGCTCAAAAGACCCCTTATGATAAGAAAAATTAATGGAATTAGTTTTCCCTTTCCCGGACGCAGGTCATCGGGCCCCCCTCTGGATCCAGGCCAGGAGGCGGGGCTCGAAGGTGAGCGTCTGATGGTTGGGCCTGTATCCATCGGGCCTGGCCGGGCGCAGCCCAAAAAGGTAACATGGGTCCCCCTTCCCATGGGCTCACCACCTGTGCAAGGGGCCAAAGTGGTCGGGTGTGCAGTGAGTTGGACAGCCAAAGGCTAGGCTGAGGCTTTGGCGGTCCGACCCCCGGCTACAGAAGCTACTGCTACTGCTCTCTGGCAGGGTAGGAAGGAATTAGAGATGTAATGATGGCAATATCGTGAAATTGCAATATTCAAACCGCCATCATATATTGTCATTGTCATGTAACGATATTAAAAGCAGCACATCTAATAAAAAAAAAAAAAAGGCAGGTTGATTTCCATTTGTGCAATTCTAGCACCCTCTGGTGGGTAGCGTTTTGGTACAATTTCAGTTTCACATGGCATCATTTGGCCCTTCTATGTTTAAAATCCACGATATTGGTCAGATGAAGGGGAGCGTAATATGCTTGTGGAGCGAGTCAATATGTAAAGGAAAGTAAGTGCCTCAATATTAATTAAGTGTTATTAGAGATTGCAGGTTGTTTATATTCATTGCTGTCATGTACAAAAGCACAATATTGTGTGTATTTTTTTTGAGTATGAGCCCTTTTTTATTTTTTTTTTATTTTTTTACAATAATAGGGGATTTTCCACCGCCGGAACTTTTGGAGAACTTTTCAAATTTGCCTTGGTAAAATTCAGTTTGCGCGTTTTTCCAACAACAATTTCCAGGGTAATTAAATTTCACAGGGGCCATCCAAGATGGATGGATGGATGGATGGATGGATGGATGGATGTTAACTTTAATTGGTTATTTGAAACAGGTTCACATAACAGAACGTGATCTGGAATGACGGCGTTAACCAGAACAATCGCATTCAACCAACTTTGTTGTTTTTATTTGTCTCGAACGCAGAGGCTCGGAGCTGGGAGAATCCAAGTGGGGACATATCCGACTTCCAACCTTTCTCGAATGCAGCATGAATGGACTTTTCTTGCTATGGTGAGAAGTGAAGCCACTGGTGGTGATGCCACTTGCAAAGCGTGCCTAACTCGAATACATTGATTTCTCCGCTGCCTTTTCACGTTTTTTTTTGTTTTTTGTGTGTGTGTGTTCGGGCTGGGAATCTTTGACTGTCTCAAGATTTGATTCGATTACGATTTTTGGGTCTACGATTTGATTCAGAATTCATTTTCGATTCTCGATTCAAGCGATTTTCGACTCAAAATTATTTGATTGACAAATGATTTCTGCTTCAATTTAGAGATATGCACAACATTGTCATGATCTACTCCAGTCTGCTTTGCAAGACAAAATGACAAATAGACACATTAAAGTGTCTTTTTTTTTTGTGTGTGTTTAAACATTTACTAATTTTGTATTGTAAGTGCCCTTTTCCACAAAAACAGCATGTGGGCTACAACTGCCTTTTCCCCTTCTTCTTCATCCATCCATCCATCCATTTTCTTGACCGCTTATTCCTCACAAGGGTCGCGGGGAGTGCTGGAGCCTATCTCAGCTGGCTCTGGGCAGTAGGCGGGGGACACCCTGGACTGGTTGCCAGCCAATTGCAGGGCACACAGAGATGAACCCTTCTTCTTCATTTCTAATTTAAATAAAATCGATTTTTGGATATTAATATCGATTCGATTAATAAATGAGAATCTCGATTCTTTTATGAATCAATTTTTTGGCACACCCCTAGTGTGAGTGTGTGTGTTGTGTGTGTGTGTGTGTGTGGGGGGGGGGGGGGGGAATACCACAGTGTGTGATGTATGATAATAAGACGACAATGATAAGCCTGAGAGAAGTGCAACATACACATTTAATTAGTAAGAATGCAATTATAAATGTTCTCTTATCATGTATGTATCCGAGTGCTACTCAAAGATTCCTCTGCATCATGTTGTTAAAACAGTCAAAAATGAAATGAAAGCAAAGCTCACCGGGGGAAAAAAATTGCTGAGAAATGCAAACCAGTCTAAACTGTAAGTCACAATTCACAATCAGGGTTGTGAAATGCAGGTCTAGAAAGTAACAACTCTGCCACAGTTTGGCCGCTTTAGCATAGGTGCTTCTACTCAACTGGCAGGTCAACAAACTCGTCTCCTGTTGATTAGTTAAGCACCTGTGGGCCGTGGCTAAAACCAAACTGTTTGTTTGTTTGTTTGTTTGTTTGTTTGTTTGTTTGTTTGTTTGTTTGTTTGTTTGTTTGTTTGTTTGTTTGTTTGTTTGTTTGTTTGTTTGTTTGTTACTTTCTGGGTATGCTCCATAAAGAGGGTGCTGGCGTAAAACATGCACTGATAAGAAAAGTTTTCAGCCAAACCCGAACAGAAGTTGTCAGTAACAGTGGCAACGTAAGATGGCTGCCCTCTGGCTTCAGCCGTCGGGGGCAATTGTTAATCCATTCATAAGCCTGTGGCGTGTATGCAGTTCTACGTTATTGTTATTATTATTGTTTTAATTAAAACATGAAAATATTTTAATTAATCGATGGTTCATTAATTACTGGTTGGTTGTGGAAGAAGGTTGTAGTAGTAGGAGCTGCTGTCTCCATAGCAACGACCAGGGTTGCTCGTGGACCAGTCACCAGCAACTGAGCCGGCCAGACATTACTAATTGTCACGGATACATCGCTTGCAAGCTAACGTTAAGTTAGCAAAGCAGGCTCTTGGATTTGAACGGACCGGACTGCGGCTTGGTTGCTGCTGCGTGACCAGGATGAGTTGCTTTACACGTCTGACTTGACGGCACTGCTGAGCACACTGATAGCATTGGCCTCAGCATTAGCATTAGCATGAACTTTAGCATGGACATCCTGCGTCAATCTCAAACGAGATAAGGTGCGTGCTAGCGAGGCTAATGCTAGTTGTGGCTGGATTCTTCTTATCGTCATGATGGATGAGTGACAATGATACATCCTTCAGGAAGCACAGATGGCAAAAGTAGTCACATTGCCTACACAGGGAGAAGTACAGGTACTTGTGTAAAAACAAAAATGGTACAAAGGGAAGTGCTGGTTTGTATACTGAAGTAAAAGTTAATAAGTATAGACTTGGAAATGCTGAAGTACGAAAGATAAAGTGAATTCCTGAGGTGACAATAGTGCCCCCACTATGTACTTATGTAGACATACAAATATACCTGTGTAATAGTAGAAATAAGACATTTTTAATTAAAACTTAAGCAAATAAATAGGGCTCTAAAGTTCTACAGGAAACAAAGCTTTCCAAAATTTCAATATAGCTGAAACGTTCTTTTTTGTACTTCAAACAAAAGCAAAAAGGGCAGGGAGTTTCCTCAACAATATCACTTAGAAAGTTAACTGAAAGTTTAAACCAGTACATAATTCCCCGCGGTTTATCCAGTTTTAACTGTTATCTGTTATCGGCTAGCACTAGATATGGAAGGAAAAAAAAGGCCAATGTCGATATGCATCAAAATGTCAAATATTGCCGCTAATAAGCAGCCCGACTGAAAGAACAAGGATGCCTGCACATTGTACTTGACTTCAAACTTGGGCTGTACCATCTCAACACTAGGGAGAACATCATGGCAAAAAAATCTAAACTTTTTGACATACTATATGATGCGGGCGAGGCATCAAATTTAGAGTTTCAAAATTCTTACTTAATGAAGCATTCCCGGCTGTACGTTTCACCTAGTTACCAAAATTTGAGGACATATGTAACAGCCCTCAAGGAACAAAAAACTCTTTTTGAACCATATGCTAAACCTAACAGGAAGTCTGCCATTTTGATTTACTTTGGTACGCGGGGCCATTTTTTGGGCCATTTCATAGGGGTCTTATTTTAACGAACTCCTCCTACAGAGTGTATCTGATCATCTTCAAACTTGGTGTGATTCATCTTAAGATGTTGACGATGAAAAGTTATTGAAAGCTTTTTATTTCGTCGCACGCTGTTGCCGTAGCATGCACAGTTTGCAAAGGAAAAAATTCCTTCTTAATGAAGCATTCCCAGTTGTACGAAGCAGCGAGAGCTACGAAAATTTGGAGACATATGAACAGCCCACGATGTACAAAAAAAGTCTCTTGGTGTCATGTGCTAAACCCAACAGGAAGTCCCGGGCATCACATTTTGAGCTAAAAAAAACCTCCTCTTTAACGAAGCATTCCCGGTTGTACGTTTCACCTAGCGCTATGATAATTTGGAGGCATACTACATTTGGTTGAGCACGCCACAATAAAATTACAGTAAGGTAACCTGAAATAATTCTTCCAAGATTCAAAAGTTTGGGGTTCTTTTCTCATCAAATGTTCAGTAGCTACAACAATTAAGTGTCTCAAACACCGTTTAACTACACGAACGTGTTCTCTTCCGTATGTTTGGCATTAGTAGAGAAGTGCACTAAAGTATAGTGTGCTTATTTGCTTGTTTTGTCTCTCTTTTCACGTCATGTCTGCTGTGAGTTGGGACATTATGCTCTCAATCGATGCCACTAATATGTAACATCTACGGCCGTAGTCGGCTGCAATTAATGTTCAGTGATGTAATTTCGTTACGTGCCTCATACTTTGAATAATGAGCTCATGTTTGGTGTGTTGTATAACTTTCTCGTGTGTTAGTAACTATTCATGTGGACAGCTAAGACAGTGCTTGTTAATGTGAATTAGCAATGTTGCAGCCCAGTTATTATTTAGACAAGTACATCTGTGCCATTAAGTGATACAGTACAGTACAGTAGTGAGAGAATAGTGGGCCCATATACACACACGTGTCTATAAGTGTAAAACACATTAAACAGCAGAAAGTGGCAGCGGTCCACCGCAACAATGTCTGTTTAACCAAGTTATTCTTACTATTATTATAACCAAGTTATTTTACTCTACCTTTTTCTGCGTTGATTGGGGCATCCTAAGTGGCACTAAACTACATGATGAAGTGTCTTTTGACAGTTCTCTTGTAGAGAGGAGTAGCATGATATTGCTGTTCTCGATTTAAGATCCTCAGCTTATCAAAACTGTCTATATGGTAACAATAACAATAATCATAATAAGGTCTACAAGAACTGTATGGTGTTCAGGGATGAATAGTTTTTCTCATGGAATATATTTATTTATTTATTTTTATTTTTTTTGCTGTAGTAATAAGTAATGCCACAGCTGATGCACATTTTGAATGACAGGGTTCCTCCTATTACTTCAAAATATAAAAATATAACATTTATAGAATAAAACTACAAGTATCCCAAATGCTATAAAAGGTAATGTCACATTGGCCCCCACATTTAACTCCCCCCGCCACCAACGTCTTATTGCAGATAGAAGGATGTAAAATGAAAAGTGCAGTGTGAGAATCCATTGTAAAGAAGGGTTAGGGTTTGCATTATTCAAAAATTTGGTGCCAACATTTTAACTTTTACTGCAAATGTATATCGGCTTCAAATATCGGTTATCTGCCTCCTTGACTACCGATAATCGGAATCGGTATCGGCCCTGAAAAAAGCATATCGGTCTATCTCTAGAACTTGACACAAAAGTAAACCTCATGAAAACTGATCGAGAAATGGGTAAGAAAAAGTAGAGTCATTGATCTCAAGGTGCTGTTGTATGCCAGTGAGTGCAGTGCAAAAGGTTTTTTGTTTCATTTTATTAGTGTTGAGGATGGTGCTGCGGCTCCCCCTGGTGCTGACCGTCCAAGTGGACCTCCTTCTGCTCCTGGTGTCATTGTTCGCCTTCTGGACCAGGCTGCACCGCCTCGCGCACCCCAACGCCGTCGTGTAAGCGACTTGCATCTAATACACATTTAATGTCTTATAATGGGATATTTGTGTGTGTACGTGCACACATGTGTATGTGCTTATGTGCAGCTTTGACGAAGTGTACTACGGCCAGTTTGTATCTCTTTACATGAAGAGGATTTTCTTCATTGATGACAGCGGACCACCACTCGGTCACATGATCCTAGCCTTGGGGGGTGGGTTACCATGACGACCAAATACCTGTCCAACAAATGTGTATGTGTCACTGATGTGGCGTTCGTGTTTGCACTTTGCAGCCTACTTGGGAGAATTTGATGGCAACTTCACATGGAATCGAATAGGAGCAGGTAAAACACACACCCTTGCGTATTTGTATGTGTATACGTACGCGTGCGTGTGTTTTGCATCATTAACTGCGCGTGTGTGTTTGTTTTACGTGCCAGAGTACCCATGTGGTGTGAGCGTGTGGAGTCTACGTGTCCTCCCGGCCGTGTGCGGAGCGTTGTGCGTTCCTTTGGTGTATTGCGTGACTCTGGAGTTGGGCTTTGGTCACATGTCAGCATTGGGAGCGGCATTGCTGCTGTTGCTAGGTAACCACGTGTCTGTCTCACACACACATGCATACACGTAATAAATTGAAGTGTCCCTATTGTTGTTTGCAGACAACGCTCTGATAGTCCAATCACGGTTGATGTTGCTGGAGTGCGTTCTGATCTTCTTCATCCTCTTGTCCTTCCTGTCTTACCTGCGCTTCTACCGTGCCGCCAGCAGGTGAGTCCAGACCCTCGCCACTTCTGAACTGTGACCTTGCAGAGGGGACATCTTGTGACCTCTGACCTGCGACCTCACAGCTGGCCCGTCAGATACAGTTGGCTCCTCCTGTCTGGAACGTCTTGCTTTGCCACCATCGGGTCAGGAAAAGACACACACTCACACACAGAAACAGGCACATTATGACTCGTGTGTGCTTGCATGATCAGGGTGAAGTACATGGGCGCCTTCTCCTACCTGCTGCTGGTGGGCGTGGCCTGTGTGCACTGCTGGAAGTTGATTGGCGACACCCGTGTGCGCGGCGTGAGTGCACACAAGCATCCCCAGAAGCCCTACAACACGTCTGACTGTGTGTTTGTGTGTGTTAGTTGAGCGTGTTTGTTGAGTGTGTGTGTCGCGGTGTGTGCCTGTTGGTGGTTCCTGTCGTGCTCTACGTCCTCTGCTTCTATCTGCACCTCACTCTTCTACACCGCACTGGACCACACGACCAGCTGATGAGCCCCGCCTTCCAAGCTAGCCTTGAGGTACACATGCACACGGGCAATTGCACATGCACACATACTGGAAAACACATGATGCTAATTGATTGATTGATTGCATTGTCAGGGCGGTCTATCACGGATTACGCAAGGTCAGCCTCTGGAGGTCGCTTATGGCAGTCAGGTGACTTTGAGAAGCTCTGCCTCCCAGCCAATCCCGTGCTGGCTACATTCTCACAAAGCCAACTATCCAATTAGGTAGGGCTGCTCGATTATGAAGAAAATATTAATCATGATTGTATTGGTAATAATCTAAATCAAGATTGAGGCGATCATTTATATTTTGGTACAAAAGAAATTGTTTTAACGTAAAAATATATATATAAAGACAAATACAATTCTTTGAAACACTAAAATTATGCAAGTTACTTTTGGATGAAATAAAATGTATTAAATTTGTACTTTTAAAATAAAAAGATGCAAATGTATCAGTTTAAACAACTCAAAATTAGTATTAATATATATATATTTTTACTATTATGCTGATTTTGAAATTGTGGAGTGTAATACAGGAAGTCCTCGTTTTACGTCGCACGCGACCCACGTCGTTTTGACTTTACAGCGCCCGTACCTCGTCTGTGGCACCTTCTTTTTTGTTAATTTCCTACAGTATTCACGCCATTTTAAAGTTATTTGAAGTACAGACATCCATCAAGCAGGTTAGCTCTCCATCAGGCGCGACACATTTCCGTGTTTAAGTTTGAATTAGCGCCGCCCTGCCGTCCGTCAGCATTGAATGTCCGTGCGGAAACACAAAATATTGGGTTGTTCCGGGTTGCTCAAATATGTTTTATAAAATTACTATACAAAGTATTTAGATGTAAATATCGACTTTAATGGTGAAATCCAACTTAAGTTGAAATTGGGGTTACATCGCCATTCGCCAGTGTAGCAACGGAACTTGGCCGTAACTCAAGGACTCCCTGTAATTGAAATTGTAATTTAATATTGATTAATTGCACAGTCCTACAATCAGGTGTAACTCTGTGTCTTACTGTATGTGTGTCTGTGTGCAGGTGAGGGGGAATACACGTGTATCTGTGTGTTTGCACACGTTTGTATGTGGTATCCATGTGTGTGTGTGCGTGCATGTACAGGTATGAGAACGGTCGCGGCAGCTCTCACCAGCAGCAGGTGACCTGTTACGCCTTCAAGGATGTCAACAACTGGTGGATCGTCAAGAACGCCGACAGGTAGTTGGCCTAGTGGTGGGGGTGGGGTCAACGTGCGTCCATCACGTGTGCATCACATGTCTGTCAGGGCTGAGCTCACGGTTGGCCATCCTCCTCGTGTGGTGCGTCATGGCGACGTGGTCCAGCTGCTTCATGGGATGACATCACGATTCCTCAACAGGTGATTGGTCTTCATCCAACGCATTCGGGGGATGCCAGCGAGGATTGAACTTACTTGTGTGTTTTGTGTGTGTGGCAGCCACGACGTCGCAGCCCCTGTCAGCCCCCATGCCCAGGAAGTGTCGGGATATATTGACTTCAACGTTTCCATGCCTGCACAGAACCTTTGGAGAGTGGTAGGTCACCTCACAGGAATTTATTGGGCTCTCATTGTCAATGTCACAGCTCACCTGTCTTCTGGGTTTGGTGTCCCAAGGGCAATTTCACGTCAGTTTCAGTTGACAGTAGAGGGCAGTGTAAGACCAAAATGGCAACCCCCAGAGATCTGTGAAAATTAATAGATTAATCTGCTTAAATTCTTATTCCAATCAGGGTTTAATAGATGCTTTCATTTCCTCGCTGCCAAATTGCAAACTTCTCAAGAGGACTTTCAGATTTGCGGCTCTTGTTCCCATAGAGAAGTATTCCGCTCCTCAAGTCCATCCATCCATCCATTTTCTTGACCGCTTATTCCTCACAAGGGTCGTGAGGGCTCCTTAAGTCATTTGCTTTTATTTGCGACAGTCATAGGTATAGAAGCAGGCTTTCCCCCTGTGTCTTATCGGCCCGGTGGCCATCAGACTTTCCTTGTCCCCCCACCAGGCTAAGCCCCCTCCTCAAATAATAATTCTGCGCTTGTGCGCTGATTTCCCCGACAATGAACGATGAATAGTAATCATTGGATGTTTTTCGCCACGCTAACCCCCACCTTGACGAACACTGTATATGATTCGGGCATATAATTCATGAAAATAACCTTGATCCTGGCAAATAAAGTACTAACTGTTATATGCACAATCAACTTAAAGCTGCTGAATGCAGAAAATTCAATTTTGAATCGCTACTGCCACCTGTTGACAAAAAATTGAACTGCACTCACCCTTCTTCACAGATACAACGCATACTCTACGTCACATCCGCAGATGTCGGGAAATTCAAACCTGAATCCAGTCTGAAAACTATTGACCAGAGGCTTGCAGGAGTTTCCATTGTGAACAGCTAAGATATTAATCTACTAATTGGAAGATGGTCAACTAAAAAGGCTATTGTAAGGATATTTTTGGCCAAACAGAGAGTAGCCTCAAGCATTTGGCAAAATAGGCGTATGTAAATGGCAGAACCCAGAGCTCATCTCATTTCTTTGTTTGCACCGTCCTAGGTACTCTCTCCTCACTCATCGGTTTACATGAGTGACACTGTAAATATGTTCACAGTGTTGATATGTTGTTTATGTATTATATTGAATGTTAAAACAGTGTGAAAGCATCAGAACATTTATTTACGACAAACTTTATAAATACTGTAGGTGGTTGGTTAGTCGTAGTGACCATGAGCCAGTGAACACACGAAGCAAAATAAGTAAATTCAAACTAAAACAATGAAAGAATTACTAACAGAATTTTAACAAAACTTCCGCTCCAAAATACAGACAAGGTTTTATTTTTAATTTCAAATGGCTTACCTTAAGTAGAATCCCACACCCTATCCTTTATTGCACCTTTCTGCGCTGTAAATAGTAATTCATAAATTAGCGATGCAGCACACATTAGTTGCTATGACTGCTACTTCTTCAGTTTCTTCTTCCACTTTCTTTTGGTGCATTACCGCCCCCTTCTTTAGCGTGCAGTGTCCACTACAACAAGGATTTACTATTTACTGCACCAAAAGGAGCAATAACCTACCAAAAAAAGTGGTTTTGGATACGAGTCCCACCTCAACTGTTTTTCGTCTCGTGTTTTTTTTTTTATATATATAAAATACATTTCCCCCAAAAATGCTACTTATACTCTGGAGCAACTTTTATATGATTTTTTTTTTCTTCTTCATCTTCATGATGATTTTTTTTGTTTACCCGTACGATTTGATGTTCTGCATGCCAAATTTATTGATTGAATCGATGAAGTTTTAGTTGATTTGGTTTTATTTGTATAATTCCTGTCGACACAAATAAATTAACAACCTTGCTCCTTAGAGAGAAGTGGCAGTACAACAGGCCAAAATCCAGATTTCAGGGGCTAAGTTAGGGCAAGAGGCAATCTTCATACAACATGCGGTTGAACTAAATAGCATAGTCGAAAAATACAGTTTACGTTGAGATTTATGGAAGTGATGAAAATGATGATGA
Organism: Festucalex cinctus; assembly: GCF_051991245.1. Classification (NCBI taxonomy): domain Eukaryota; kingdom Metazoa; phylum Chordata; class Actinopteri; order Syngnathiformes; family Syngnathidae; genus Festucalex; species Festucalex cinctus. The sequence goes on from NC_135421.1 coordinate 8,834,412, forward strand.
TTACAGTCATTGATAAATTGATGACGATATTGATGACGTTTATTGTTATAACGATAAAGATGGTGACGATGATGCGGCTGTTTCAGGACATTGTGAACCGCGAGGATGATTCTGAGGTGTGGAAGACGATCTTGTCAGAGGTTCGCTTGGTTCACGTCAACACGTCAGCAGTCCTCAAGGTCGGGACAGGAAATCGCCTCATATGCAGTTGCGTCAATTCCTCCTCATTCACAGAAACCCATTTGTGTGTTTGTTAGTTGAGTGGCCTGTCACTTCCAGACTGGGCTTCGGGTCAGATGGAAGTAGTTGCAGAGAAGGTGAAAGGTCACAGCAGCGGAGTTACATGGACAGTGGAGGAGCACAGATATGGAACCAGTACGACCAGTCACTTTATTATTGACCTCAAACGCCTTTCACACTTGTTAAGACAACTGTTCAGTTTATTAACTTCTTAGGTAACAGTGGCACAGGGCAGCCTGCGTTCTCTCTATGCGGGAAGCGGCAACAGCCATAAAAAATATACAGACAGACAAATAGTGCATGTGTTCATGTTTGCAGGTGAGGAGCAGAAGGACAGGGAGGCGGAGCTTCACTCACCCACGCACATTGACGTGAACCGGAAGATTTCCCTGTGGTCAAAGTTTCTGGAGGTTCAGGTGCATTGACGTCGCCGCAGGTGATGTCACAACATGTCGTTGAAGGTGATGATGTCATGCTGCCATGTCATCACCAGTGGAGAATGCTGACAGTGAAGCAGGAAGATAATGAGCATAAATATAGCTCCGCCCCTTTGGAGTGGATCACCATGGAAACAAACATCGCTTACTGGCTCCACCCCTCCACCAATGTGAGACAAATACTGGCGAAAACACAATCTTACACGGTCTTTCTGTGTGAATATATGTGAGAGAGAAAGAGATTGTAGTGTGTGTGATTATGGCCTGTGTGTAAGACTATAGCACGTGAGAGAGAGAATGACTGTGTGAGAGAGTGATTATAATGTGTGTGTCTGCGTGTCAGGCTCAGATCCATCTGATTGGTAACCCAGTATCATGGGGTGTGGCCAACCTCAGCCTGCTGTCCTATCACATTATAGCAGCAATCTACCTACTGAGGAGGAGGCGGGGCATCAAAGACTTACCTGATGGTATATGCACACACACGCACACACAACCAACAAAAAAAATAAACGTGCATCTCATTTAAATGTGTGTGTAGCTGCATGGGAGCGTTTTGTGTTGCTGGGCGTGTTGTGCGTTGGTGGCTGGTTGTTGAACTTCCTTCCGTTCGTATTGATGGACAAGCGTCTGTTCCTGTACCACTACCTTCCCGCGCTCGTCTTCCTGCACCTGCTCAGTGCCGCCCTGTTGGAGCATGTGTACACACATTTGCTCAGGTACACGCACACGCATACATATTACACATATATGCACACAAACACACGGACACAGACACACATGCACACACATCTATTGTAGCTTAGCATTAGCATCATACAGAACAGAAACAAACCTCACTCATTGAGGCTCAGTGCATCAATAGGTCACCATGCATAAGACGTGTGTGTGTGTGTGCGTGTGTGTCCATGTGTTTTCAGCAAAGACGCACACCGCCGCGTGCTGCTGGCGTGCGCGTTTGTCGTGTTGGTGTGCGTCTTCCTGTCCTATCACGCGTTCAGCCCTTTGACCTTTGGGAGCCCAGAGCTGTCGGCCAATCGCCTGCGAGCGCTCAAGTGGAGGAGCTCCTGGGACATCTTGTATCGACGGCGCTAGACTCCTCACCCTCCGTGACATCATGCCTTTGAGAATAGACTGTGCTTCATGTCACATCACTTTTAACAAACAATAAAGGTCAAGTTTATTTTTACTCTCTTTGCCATTTTTTCCATGTATTCGTTTTCTAGAGCAGTTGTCGTCATTAGGGGAGCTGGGGCCTATCGCAGTTGACTTCAGGTGAAAGGCAGTGTACACCCGGAACTGGCCGCCGACCAATTGCAGAGTACAACACAACAGAAAACAATGGAATGGTCACCAGTTAATGTAGGACACATACAGTTGGAGGAAAAAGCATATGGAATGTTACTTCATGTTAGAATTACAAGAATGAGCATATTCTGCTTAAACGAATAGCCTACCTAAAAATTGTCTTTCCTATTTTCATAAACATTGACAGAATTGGGAGGAAAAAGTGAAACCTTGCATTTAATAAGTACTCTCTTCTTTTGGTAGTTTCCTGTTGTTACTAATCAGATGTGCATAGCGTTGATCAGGATTAATTTTGGAACATTCTTCTTTACGAAACTTGCCGTTCAACAAGATTCTTGGTCTGATTTTGAGATAACACTACAGCATCTCCAGTTAATTACAAGGGTGATTTTTTATTTTTTTTTATTTTTACTTGTTCCTCCCTCCATCCCTTATGTGTTAAATGAAAATATTGAATCATATTATTGTTTGTCGGGGTCAGGGCAGTCGGGCACACGTAAACAAATAAGTGATTGGTGGCCAGTCAGTGTTAGACGGGACCATATACACAAAATATGGGCTAATCGATAGTAGCTCGTCAGTCCAAGTCTGGAAACAGACAAACGAGCATATTTGGTCCTTTTTGAGCCGCACGGATGATGGATGGGCAATAAAGCAAATAAAACTACATTTATGTGAGCTTTCTAATATATTTTTTATGACGTTTCTTTTCTCGCGTATTTGTCTCCCCCTGGCTGTTGTACTGTTTTATACTGTTCTTTGTACAATAAAACATAAAAAAAAAAAAAATTGGATGGACGATCGTCTTTCATGACGTCATGCCATTTCTTTTAATATGACGCAAGTATTTGTTCTTTATGAAAATGTCTTAAATTTTGTTGTTTTTGTAAAGTAAAATTTTTAACATTTGCTCAAACGCATCCGAAGTAGGGAAAAAAAATGACAGCTGTCAATCGCGTCTTGACTGGGAAAACAACCCCGGAAGTAAAGGGCACCCACCGGAGGTGACGAATAAGGAAGCCATTTGGAGCCAAATCGGTGGAAATCACTCTTGTTTTTGTGTCTGTGTAACTGTTTTCAGATATTCTTTTACATTTTTCGACATTCTTTGACATTGTTAAACTTTCTCGGAGCACGTTGATTGTGACGCAGTGCTGGCTACCATGTTCTATGGACATTTTTGCTGTTATGACGCAAAGCCTGTTGGGTAATATGCTAAAATAATAAACCCAACACAACGTTGATTGAACGACACAGAGTTGGTATAAATTGCACGAAAAGGTATGTCAGACTTCCCGCCAAACAATAACCGTGTACTGTACTACTCCCCGGCAGTGTAAATAGATGATGTCGTGGAAAATAAAGTGCACTTGTAGTGTAGTTTGTCGTAATGTACTGTCGTGTAGTTGTGTACGTCTAGTTTATGTTTTATTTGTGTAGGCTGCTTGTTATAGCACTACAGTTTGGTAGGCTATATGTGTAAAATTTAATTTCTACCCTATTTACTTGAATCTGTTTCAATCTGCAATACCTTTCTTAATCTTCATCCTATTTAAGACTGGTGTCATTGGAAATATTTCTAATAGATAAAGATACATATGGCATGTAACAATAATGATGTTAATTAGTCAATTAATTATGTGGCAGTGCAGTGGTCAAATGGTCAATCACATCCGCCTCAAAGCTCAGACATTGTGACTAAAAACTGGGGCTTGTGCTCCGGCCTTCCTGTGTGAAGTTTGGTGGATATTTTAAACGCAAAAATCGTCAGCCAATCAGAGAATGGCTTCCCTGGGTTACAGATGAAAGGAAAACATTGAGGAGATAGATATGTTGAGAAATTGCCCTGCGATTGGTGGGCAACCAGTCCAGGGTGTCCCCCGCCTACTGCCCAGAGCCAGCTGAGATAGGCGCCAGCACCCCCCCGCGACCCTTGTGAGGAATAAGCGGTCAAGAAAATGGATGGATGGATGGATGGATATGTTGAGAAATAATAGGTTTTAGTTGCACTTGTCATTATGGCTGGAATTACTTTAATTATTCATTAATCTGTCAATTTTTATTCAGTTAATGGATAAAATTAGATTTATTTTATGTTTAATTTCTATTTATTTATTCGAAAACAGGACATTATTTTTAATTGACAATGCAAAAATGCACAAACATGAATTGATTATTCACTTACTTGTTTGGTCTGTAACATCCGACAGAAAATTGGCAAATATGTTGATTATTCTTCCTTCTTAATAAACACGTTTACAAATGTCTTGTTTGATTAAACATGAAAATAATCAGTGTGCTGTCAAAGAGGATGACAAAAATTGAAGAATATTTGCTGTTGAGAGGCTTAATTTTAAGATGATTAATCAATTATCAAATAGTTTTTGATTGTCATAATCGATTTGTTGTCAATTGATTGATTAATTGTTCATTCTGTGCTTGTCAGGTTGCAAATTGTAGTGATGATTAGGGATGTAACGATATCGAAACATCATGGTACGATATTATCACGATATGAAGGTCGCGATATGATAATTATCACGATATTGTGGGGGCGTTGGCAATATTTAAAAGAGATCACAATATTGTAAAAAAAAAGAAGAAAAAAAAAGAGAGAGCTTGTACTAAAAAAATAAAATAAAAAAGCGCAATATTGTGCTTTTGTACATAACAGCCATGCATATAATCCACCTACAATCTCTAATAACAATATTGAGCCACTTACTTGGTAATGCAAGCACACATTGATCGCTTCACAAGCAAATTAGATTCCCCTTCATCTGACAATTAGCATAGATTTTAAACATAGAAGGCTAAAACATCCCTAATGAAAATTAAATTGCACTAATGAACTAGCCACTAGAGGGTGCTAGAACTGCACAAATGGAAATCAACATGACTTTTTCAACAAATATGTTCGTTTTAAATATTGTGAACATGACGACGACGATATTGTAGCAGTTTTAATATCACGATATCACGATATTGTCCTTATCATGACATCCCTAGTGATGATTGCAATTGCATTTACTGCGTTTGAGATCCAATCCATCCAGATTCAGCATTTTCACAGAATGTCATTTTGAGGAAATATTGTCATGCATGTTGTTACTTGTGTATTGTACAATTGTGTAGTAGTATGCAAGTGTAAATTTATTTTACGCTACTAAGACTTTTTTTTGTTTGTATGTGTGTAGGCATGTCATTGTGCGAACAGAGAGAGAAGATCCAGCAGCAGGTGGAAATTTTAGAAAGACGTTTGTGTACCAGCAACGGTGAACTACAACAAGTCAGCAGCGATGACACAGGTTATCTTTTCACTTTTGATTGATTTGTGTATTTCTGCCAAATGGAGAAAAGCTATTTTTTATTATTATTTTTTTTTTTTACATTTATTTATCAACAAATGAAGCTTCCAGAAAAATGTAAACATACAGCTGAGCGATACCAAAATCAGAAAAGAGAAAATCAACAATTGTACATAGTACAATGGGGTCAAAAGAAAAGGTCATCATGTCATTAGAAAGCCATACAGCCTTTTTAGATTTACAGCATTGTAGCTAAGGTTACGAACAGCAAGTGTGCTTGTGAGACTTCTTTGATGATGTTGACATAAACCATCGTGTCGGCCATCATGTGACATTAACTTCTTGTCTCTCTGTTAGATGATGAGTCCAGTGTGGATATGGACCAAGAGTCAGGACAGGTAATATGTGCATATGTACACGCAGACAATTTCTCCACATTGCGAAACTCATTCAAGAGCACTCCTCTCTCGTTTTCAATGTTGGTTACATGTCTGAAAACGCCAGTTTTTGCTTAAGATTAGATGAGCCCATCCTGTGGTACAGTGGTTTCTTGAGATAAGAGTTTAAATTGATCTGTGACCATGATCATAACTCATCACTTATATCTCAAATAATCTTTCTCTATCGAAATAAATGGAAGTGTCAGTAATCCATTCCAGCCTATGACCCCCAAAAAACTCAAAAATGTATTGTAAATTAATTTTTTATGGGAAAAATGATCCTCCATTATATTGTTCTTCATCAAAACATACAGTAATGGCAAAAATACATACAATTCAAACGAATTTAACAATTTTTGTTTCTCATTAACTTCAGTATGCATTGTGCTGCTGCCCACTTTGGCCACTTGTGGGCAGTATGAGACAGTTATGCTGTACTTTGACGTTTGTGCAGTGTAAACCAGGGGAAGGTGCCCATATGTTTTCAGTATGCGAGCTACTTATAGGTAAAAATGATCTAGCTATAATATGTATTCCTTTCATTCTAAACATACTGACAGTTCTTTATATGTACAATATATAATGGTGTACTTTGCATAACTGTAAAACACCATATTGCAGAATACAACTAGTGTGCTTTTTTTTTGTCTTTGTTTTTCTCTGATGACTTGCACTGAATGGAATCAGCCAGGGATGTAGTCCGGACAGGCGTTGCGGATAACAACCTGTGCGCACACTTCCCAATGAACATCAGTCATTTCGGAACTTACTGTTTTCATCAATGGCGCAATAATGGCGCTCCACATTTACCTCCTTTGGCCAGCAAACACCCTGTGTGGACCTTGGACCGATCGATGTGACGCGCAGTTCAGCTGGTCGTTCCGGTCACCACCACAATTACCACACCGACCGATTGACAGCCGCCACATACCATCAATACCATCAAAGGGCACGCCTAAATCAAATACCAGGGCCGATTTATTTAATATTTTATATATTTTTATATATTTTTTATGCCAGTCCAACCCTGGTGGTGATGCATGCAACATAGACAAGGTGGTCAAAGCCTTCTTCCATGCTTACGCAGTGAAAAAACGTACTTGACGAATATATTCGTCTGTGGCAGGAAATGATTGACTTCCACTTGATGGATAGACATGTCCAAAAGTCAATAGAACACTGAACAAATGTAATGGTGTGTGTTTGTGTCTGTGCATGTATGTTCAGTCAACTGCAGGTTTGCTGGCTCAGAGGCAAAAGATCGAGACGGACATTCAGAACTTGGAGAACTTTCTGGGACCGCACAGCCCCATTATCATGCCAGGTAGCCACTGCTTCTATTTCCCGTCCTGTGACCATGCATCTACTAGGGCTGGGTATTGCCGCCAACATCACGATATCACGATACAGGGGTCACGATACGATATGTATCGCGATACATATGTATCCCAATACTTGATCTTCAAGGCGATACGTATCCCGATATTTCACATTCATTTACTTACATTTTATAATAACAGTCATATGTATAGTACTAAATGATATGTTTATTATGCTGGATGACAAAAATGTTTTTGTTAGTAGCTCTTCTGGTTTACCACCAAGTGGCATGCCTGGTAGAAATATGTACACACTGCAGAGCAAGGGGCTGTTTTCACAGACACACCGGGAAAAATTATTAATAGGCATGAGCCGATATGTATAAAAATATCAAAGTATTAAAATTACAGCTCTAAAATGTGCTTACTTGAAATATTTGGGGAAATAAAAACAGCATTTTTTTTTTCATGTAACACATTCTATTTTATTTTTTAAACAAAATATAGGAAAATTGGTGCATTAAGATACATGTGTCATGTTAAGTTTATAAGTAAATAAATGTTGATAATCTTCCTCTGCTTTAATTTTTCTTAGCAAGACACTGGTCCAATCACTGGTGAGCTATTTTTGCGTTAATTGAAGGCAATTAACTTCAAAGATGCTGCTGGTTTTTATTTTTAGGCACAATGCAAGCTGCAAAGGTAAACGTTGACTGCCTATTTAAAGTTAACGAGCAATATTGATTCTGACGCCTGTGTATCAATTTGTGTATTGTAATGAGGCCCGCAACGATATATTGCCGTATCAATTTTTTGAGCACACCCCTAGCATCTACTCTCTCTCACCGTGTGTGTGTGTGTTTGTTAGATGATAATGATGATGATGATGATGATGATGATGATGAGAGCAGCAACAGCAGCAGCGAAAGTGAGGTCAGTGGACCATCAAAACATTTTTGAACATGTGACAGCTCACCAACATGCTAACGAGCCAATACCTGTGTGTATATGTGTTGCCGTTAGATAGGTCTGTCCAAGAACGTGGAATCGTGTCTTCAGATGAACTTGGTGTACCAACAGATCCTTGAAGAGAAGCTCAAGCAGTTGGAAACTCTTCTGTCGTACAACCAGCGACAGCAGGTCAGTAAGCATAAACATACATGCAACTCACACAGATACGCACTTTCATATGTACACGCACTCACTCACGCATGTACTCATGCGTATACACGCACACGCATACATATGTAGATTGCTTAATGCTAACATACACAATAATAGACACATAAAAATGCATGTACTCACACACAAGTACACAAATGAGGAAATACACGCGTACACAATAGTCATTTCAAGTCTGCGTGTGTGTGTGTGTGTGTGTGTGTGTGTGTATGCACTGTGCATGTACGTAGAGGGAGTTAGAGTCTGATTTGCCCGGGATATTCAAAGACGCTTCCAAAGAAGATCCCGCCTCCTCGTCGTACCACAAGCATTCCAGCCTATTCCTGGGTCACTTCTTGAAGCCGTACTTCAAGGACAAAGTCACCGGCCTGGTGAGGTCTTCGCCCGATCGTCACGTGACCTTTCTGCCTAATTACAACGCTGTTCTGTTCGTCCTAAGGGTCCTCCGGCCAATTTGGAAACAAAGGAGAAAATGATGAAGATGAAGGGTTGCCTGGACAACAGCAAGATGAAAGTCAAACGATGTGAGGAAACCGATCTGTCACCGTGGACAATGCACATTTTTTTGCGTCCTCTTCATTTTCCTCTGTGCATGTGATCAGGGGAGAGTTGGCAGAAGATGTTGCTGATTGACTCGGTGTCCAGAGATAGTATGAAGAAACTCATTCAGCCCAAGATGTCCAGGTTGGAGTATTGCTCCTCTTATGCATCTCTTTCACCTGCTGCTGCTGCTGCTTCTTCTCTGCATTCTTCTTATCCTCATTCTTCTTCTTCTTCTCCCTCTTCTTCTTCTTCTCTTCATTAGTCTTTCAACATCGCCTACTCTCCTCCTTTTCCCTTCTCATTCTTTTTAGCCTTCTTGTTCTAGTTCTTCTGCTCCTTTTGCTGCTGTTTTTTTTTTTATTATTCTGCGGGTTCTCTGCCTAATCCTCCTCCTCTTTCTTCTCCTTCGCAGCCTTCTTCTTCTCCTATTCCTTATCTTCTCCCCCTTCTCCTCCTTTTTCTCTGTTAACATTGTCTTCTTCTCCGTCACCTCCTTCTTGTCCTCTGCTTTTTGTACCTCTACTGTTACTTCTTCTTGTTCTCCTTCTTCTGGTCCTTTTCCTTCTTTGTCTTCTACAACCTTTCCCCTCTTCCTTCTTCTCTTTCTCTTCATTTAGGTTTTTCATCATCATAATCTCTTTTTCTCGGTGTGTGTCAGGGTGGACTACCTGAGTCAGAAATTGTCTTCATCAGACAAATCAGAAGATGACAAGCAGCAGCTGAAAGTTCACATTGAAAGTCTGGAAAATGACATCGAAACCATCAAGTACGACGTCACATTTTTTATTTACAGTGGGACCTCGGTTTTCGTGATGCATCTGTTCAAGAAAGTCTGATTAAAACCATTTCTCGTGGGAAATCATGTAACTCCAATTAATCAGTTGCAGACACCAAAAAACACATTTTATAGAGAATACTGCAGTGTTACATAGGGAAACAGTGTAAAATACATATGAACCACTGAAGTGGATAAATTAACATTTAAAATGACAAATCTTGTCCCGTCATTATATTAGCCTTTATTGAAGACTCTTGATGGTGCATGGAAGACTACAAGGAGTTATAGGTTCTTTCTTGTATAAGTGAAGTGCGCATTAAGTTTGTGCAATCTTTGCCTAACTGTACACTTTAAAGCTTGTAAGTCAACTTACCCGATATCAGTAAACCACATGCTATGCATGTTAATAAAAAACAGCAACTTTCCAGCCGTTGAAACGTTTCTATCAGAGCCGATTCCATCGGATCCAATTCATTTTCAATGACCGTTTGGTAGTCTCGCCTACCCACAATGCACCACGCCTCTACCCATAATGCACCTTCAATTCGAGATGCGCACTTTGCTTCTTTTATTGTTGTTTCTCACCTTAATTACCAAATGACCAACACTCTGAACTTTCTGTCGTATGCCGGTAAAAGGTGTCCAACAGGCCAATTCCACAATGCAAGCTTTTATTAACTCAAGGCAACTTCTCTCTTGGTCTGCTCAGCAGCACTTGGATGGAACATCAAAAAACACATCCTGTCAAAAGTTGGGCCTTCAAAATAAAAGCACACCAGTATCCATCCATCCATTTTTCAAACCAGCTATTCCACAATAGGGTCGCGGGCGTGCTGGAGCCTATCCCAGCTGTCGTTGGGTGGTAGGCGGGGTACAGCCTGATCTGGTCGCCAGCCAATCGCAACAACGAACAACCATTCACATTTCACTTTGACTCACAATCACGCCTATAAACGATCTAGAGCACAGTTCTCAAACTCCAGTCCTCGAAGGCCGCAGTGCAGCATGTTTTAGAGGGTTCTCTCCTCAAACACAGCTGAGTCATATAATGAGGATAATTATCAGGTTCCTGCAGAGCTTGCTGATGAATCAGGTGTGTTTGAGGGGAGAAACCTCTAAAACATGCAGGACTGCGGCCCTCGAGGACTGGAGTTTGAGACCTGTAATCTAGTGTTCAACTAAGCACCCATGCATATGTTTTTGGAATGTGCGAGGAAACCGGAGTAAGCGGCAAAAACACACAGGCACTGGGAGAACTGCAAACTCCAAACAAGAAGGTCGGAGTCCGGATTCTAACCCACGACCTCCGTTCTGTGTGGCGGATGTGCTCACAAATTTGTCACTGTGTCGCTGCACTCCAGTACATGAGCACCATTTTACCACCCTTTCTGGCCCTTTTATTTTGAAGCCCTGACTTTACACCTTGCCATCGATCAAACAATTTCATCACAATTCACAAAATGCCTCGGATCACCGCACAGGAACATGCTCACACAAATAGTGTCACGAGTAAATGGCACATTATTTCTACGAATGGCTGACTCATGTTTTCTTTTATGAAACCGAACGGATGTAAGAGAACTGGAGCTAAATTTCGGCGAAGGAAGTCATTGAAAACCGAGGTTCTATTGTACTTGTTTATATGTGTCATGTTATTAGCATCCTGTTTGAGTGTGCCTGTGCAGCTAGCTAGCTAGCTACTTGGTGATACTGGTGCGCTGTGATTTGCCAGAGTGAAAAAGGAAGACACGCTAGTTGGGGAGCAATATGAGGACCACGACTGGCACAAAATCGCTAAGATCGATGTATGTGAACGCCTGTTGAAAATTTTTCTTTGAGTGCTCAGCTCATCCTCTGGATTTATTAGCATGTGTTTGATTAACACCTGTGTGTCAGTTTGAAGGCCATCGCGAGGCGGACGACCTTCGTCTCTTCTGGCAGAACTTCCTGCATCCCGCCGTCAACAAGAGCCGCTGGAGCGCCGAGGAGGTTCAGCGGCTCAAGGAGATCAGCAGCAGAAACCAGGAGACCAACTGGGACGTCATCGCTCAGGAGTTGGGGGTGAGCAGCGAGGATCCCTCGGAAACCGCGGGTGGATGACGGTGAGGTTGTGGGATGACGCGCTTCTGTTGTTTTATCAGACTGGCCGCACCGCCTTCATGTGCCTGCAGACATTCCAGAGGTTCATCACGTCCTCTCTAAAACGCGGTACTTGGACCCCCACCGAGGACGAGAAGCTCAAACAGTTGGTTGACAAGATGCGTATTGGCAACTTTATACCGTACACGCAGAGTAAGCACACCCGTGGTGCCACGTTGCACTTGATGCGCCTCTGACCACACTTCTCCTGTTTCCCTTTTCCTCAGTCAGCTACTTCATGGAGGGTCGAGACACAGCTCAGCTCATTTACAGATGGAGTTCAGTTCTGGACCCACAGCTGAAGAAAGGGCCCTTTTCCAAAGAGGAAGATCAGGTCCGCTGCATGGTGACATCATATGGTCCGTCTCCAGTCCACTCGTTGAAATGATTTGTTTGCTCGCTTTCTTGCTCTCTTCACAGCTGCTGCTGAGAGCAGTCGCACGTCACGGGGAGAAGATGTGGTGGAAAATCCGCTTGGAGGTTCCAGGACGCACAGACGGAGCCTGCAGAGACCGGTGAGGAGGATCGGGACAGACGAGACTTACAACAATGACGAAGTCAAATCAAAAATATTCTTTACGGTAATATGGGCACGTCAGTGAACTTCCGTCATTCGCCAACAGCGGACCCAGAAGACCAACATTAGGGCTGTCACTATTGATTATTTTTAAAATCGATTATTCTATTGATTATTCCATCGATTAATCAAATAATGAATACAATTTTATTTCACATTTAACTCATTGACTCCCAGCTATTTTCGCTCCCGGCTGTTTTACTGGATTTTGACTGATTTTGCAAGGCCCACAGAATATTGTCTTCTATTGCTATAAAAACATGGAACCTACCAAAAAAAAGATTACAGTCTCTGACTCTCTAATCATGAAAAAAGTATATGACTATCTGTTTCGGTTTTGCAACAATTAGTATTAGAATATGACTAAGTTTCGAATTGTGAGGAAATCAGCTTGTTTTCATCATGGCCCTTGTTGATCTCTTATACTCTCTTGCTACCTGCTGGCCGTTTTTGTAATTACTACCATTTCTTCACTCATTCTCTTCAGTTGAGAGGCCACATCAAAGCCGTCTGTATGCTCTGGCATAAAAAAAATAATAAGGTATAAATATGTCTTTGGGACACAATACATTTAAGATGTATTTAGACGTTTTTGGGAGCAATTATGAAACCATTTGTCCCCAATTACTGTTTATTAACCAATTATTGTTGTTCTTTAGTATTTTTTAGTGATTAGAAAACCAAAATTAATTCAGCAATAACAAGGAGAGGAATGTAACTGGTTCAGTCGTTGTTTTACAAACTAAAGGTAAATGTCTTAATCTGATTAAATACAAAAGATAATCAGTCTACGCTAATGAAGGACTACAGAAATCAGAGTAATTACTGTTTTTGGGAGCAATTATGAAACCATTTGTCCGCAATTACTGTTTATTAACCAATTATTGTTGTTCTTTAGTATTTTTTAGTGATTAGAAAACCAAAATTAATTCAGCAATAACAAGGAGAGGAATGTAACTGGTTCAGTCGTTGTTTTACAAACTAAAGGTAAATGTCTTAATCTGATTAAATACAAAAGATGATCAGTCTACGCTAATGAAGGACTACAGAAATCAGAGAGTAATTACTGTTTTTGGGAGCAATTATGAAACTATTTGTCCCCAATTACTGTTTATTAACCAATTATTATTGTTCTTTAGTATTTTTTAGTGATTAGAAAACCAAAATTAATTCAGCAATAACAAGGAGAGGAATGTAACTGGTTCAGTCATTGTTTTACAAAGTAAAGGTAAATGTCTTAATCTGATTAAATACAAAAGATAATCAGTCTACGCTAATGAAGGACTACAGAAATCAGAGAGTAATTACTGTTGAAAGACTGAAATTGGAGGATTTGGACAATTTTAATTTAAACAATGGCTCTAAACAATTACTCGATTATTAAAATAGTCTATTAATTTGATAATCGATTACTTGTCGATCAATTTTGACAGCTCTAACCAAGACAATCATTCCAGCATTATCTTAGGCCGACTCCGTCCGTCACTCAGTCATTGTGATTTTAATCACACTTCCTTCATTATTAAATTGAATTTTGACACCGGTATTTTAGGACCATCAGTAAAAAAATATATATATTCACAAGGGCAACATCGCAAAATGTCATTTTTAGAAAGTGTGGACAACTTTGCACACCTAAAATATAAATTGAACTATTACTTCTCGTCTTCCCTGTTTCTAATCCCCTTGTCTTTGGTTTTTGGGTTTGTGACTACTCGGGTGACAGCGGAAAATCGCTTCCGTCTCCGCTTATTCCGTCAGTAATCAGCCCACCAGCGAAAACAGAAGCCCGTCAGTAACGGACCTGTACATCTCCATTAGTCTCAACATAGCATTCTGATTGATATCAGGTATAATTTTTTTTTATTTTTTATTTTTTTATCTTTATTAATTTCAGTGGGCATCTTGGTCATGTGAAGTTCCCATACTGATCGCTTTGGCACTGTGATGTCAGACAGAAAGTGGCAAAATGGCCTCCCCCATGAGATGGACAAAAATGGGTGATTTTTGCTGCTTGAATCATATTCCACAGATTCCAGATGAATCACAATACTGTTTTTAGACTAGTGGGACCGCATGGGACATATTATTGTAAAGATTATTTTTTTTTATTGACTTTTTGACCTTTAACATACTGACCAGTTTGATGTGACTGACAGGACTGACCGGATTGACATGACTGAGGCCGCATTTGTCATTTGTCCCACAGATATTTGGACTGCCTGAAGGAAGGAACCAAGAAAGGAGCTTTTGATGACCACGAGCGCCAACTCCTCGTCCAGTTGCTGGACAAACATGGCGTCGGTCTGTCTCGATCGTTCTCGCCTTGATTTGCATGTTAGTCAGTGCCGCTAACACTTGTCACATGGTTGGTCGGTTGGCAGGTCACTGGGCCAAGATCGCGGCAGAAATTCCGAACCGTAATGACGCGCAGTGTCGTCGAGAGTGGAAAAAATTAATGAGACATGCAAAAAAACCTATCAACATACCAAGAGACGTAAGCAGCATTCATTGTTAGCACAACACACAAGGGAATCGTCCTCATATTTTTTGGTGAGGGTGTGTGCATGTTTTTTCTCCAACAGAATAAAAGAAGAAGACAAAAGACTTCTCAAGAGAGCAAGACCACCAGGACGAAGGAAACCAAGATGAAGGCAAGCATCAGGAGGCGTCTGCGTAAAGTCCAAGAGGAGGATAGCGGCCAGGAAGACAAGGAAGAGGATCAAATACCATACATGGACACTGATGACGAGAAGGAAAAAGAAGAGGAAGGGGAGCCATTGGTGGGAAATGGTGAGGAAGTAGAAGAGGAGGTGGAGGAGAACGAAGAGGAGAATTATTCAGTACCACCCATGAAGGAGTGGATTCCAAAAGAAGAAAGTCAAGAATTCAGTTTCCCGAGCGGGAAGCTGGTGACACTGGAGCCGGCGACGGACTGCCCCCGGTCAGAATCTGTGCCTGTACGGTCCACAGTGGTGGCCAAGTTCGGCCGCTCGGTGGTGGTGGGCCCGCCGCCTCGTGAGCTGAGCAGGGACGAGCGCTACGCGGACGGCGCCATGCTGATGGTGTCGCAGAAGCAGCTGCATTTGCACCTGTGTCACCAGGTCAACAAGTGCAGCGACCTCCGTCATCGCCCCAAGAAGGGCTACATGAGCGACACCGAGATGGACTACATGTTGCAGACGGCCGTGTTGCCGTGGGTGGGCAATGTGCTCATGCCCAGCCGGGCCGTACCCACGCTGGCTGACGCCCTCGGGGACAAGACGGCGCTGAGCTCCACCCCCGTCTTCAGGCTCCTCCTTCATGCCATGATGGTGGACATCTCGGGCTGCAAGGAAGTCATCCTCAGGCGGGGTCGGCAGACACTGATGTCGCCCCTGCGTAGGCTCCAACGGCCACTCCAGAGGAAACCTGCACGGATGCCCATGCAGGCTCCCCCGCAGAAGCCCCAACAGAATCCCCCATGCTTCAAAAACCCCAAAACTGTGGCAGCCATGTTAAGGGCCAACCAGGCCCGCCGCCAAGACGTGCAGACGATGCAGCAGGCTCCGCCCGCTCACCTCCTCCTACAATCACCTCCTTCAGTCTGCCTCCTGACCACACCCCCTTTACTGACCTTCCCGCCTCAAGCTCTGCCCTCTTTTCCAATCCAATCACAGGTCAGCTTTTTTTCTCATGAATGTCCATTGATTGACTCTTTTTGATTCACGTGGTGATTGATTGACATGCTCTTCTGTCCCCAGACGTCACGCCGGCTCCCACCCCTCCTCCCGCGCACCCCTCCACGTCCTCCGATCTGCCTGTTAACCACGCCCCCTCTTTCTGTGTGCTTTGTGTCACCGCCCCTACCAGCTGGCCCCACCCACCTGCTGTTGACCACACCCCCTAAAGCTCCACCCCCTCCCAGCTCCTCATCTGTCAAACCAGCCTTAGCCCCGTCCACCTCCACCGTCACCGTTGACCATGCTTACACCTGCCGCAGCCCTAAGCCGCAGCCCACGGGGAAGAAGCGGGAACGGGAAGAAGATTCTGGGGGCGGAGTTGTCACCAATGCAGGGAAACGAGTCAGGAAGATGACTCACAAGGCTCTTCAGTTACAGGTCAGATTTTCACTTTTTTTTTTTTTTTTTTTTTGTATCACTAGTTTCTCACTTTTCATTGATTGACAATTCAGGATTTACATGCCTGTATGTACACATACATACACACACACACGGAAACGCAAACACAAGCGCACACACATGTACACAAACTGCGCTGTTGTAATTGTGATTGACATGTTTGTCAACAGGCTTCAGCCACTAAGAGGAGACAAAGTCGACCTAATACCAAACCTAAAGAGGGTGGATCCACACAGGTGACTCCCCCCCAGGTACAGGCGCCTTTGCGGTTTGCTCCTCCAAGTGAGCGTGTCCAGCTGCCGCAAGCTCCTCCTTACGTGCTAAATGCGGTCATCGGACCCCTCCCCTCCGCCAGTAGTCCCGCCCCCACATCATCGCAGAAGCCGGATCTGAACGTTGACCCCTCCCTTGTGTTCCCGGGGTCACCGGCAGAGGTCGGTGATTGGCTGAGTGGCCAAGGAGGCGTGGCCGTGCCTCAAGCGGGTGTTTCTCTGCCCTACTTGCCCCCGTGCAGCAGCAGCCTCAGCGCACTCGCCACCATCCTCGCCAACAAAACTCAGCTTACTGGTGCCGCTGCCCAACTTCTGGCCATGCCCCATTTCCTGCCTGATGCCCCGTCTGACAAAACAGGTACATGCACGCACGCAGGCACGCACACATTCACAGTGTGGATGATGATGTTTTCCTTAATGTTGGTGTAGAGTGTATGCTGCGTGCCTTGGTGAAGGAACGCTTGGGCTCCAATCCGGCGTACGTGCTGCTGAAGGCTCGATTTCTATCCATTTTTGCCCTCCCCGCCCTCCTGGCCACCATGCGGCCTGTTGCCACTGCGACGTCTTCACACACGCCTCCACGTGACAACAAGAAAGTGAAGAAGAAAGTAAAGACACATCAGCCCAACGTCCACGTGAGTCGAGAAACACACGTTTGCACGCAAGCAAGTGATGCACCACATATGTGTGTGTGTGCGTTTGTTCATGTGTGTCACACAGAGAAAGTTTGCATGTGACGGCTCAGGAGCTCCAGCCAATCACTTCTCAGGAATCGGCACCATTCGCCCCGCCCAGCCACACTCCAGTGACACCGTCAGCAACCAATGAGAAGCTTTGAATGTTTTATTTTAGTTTTTTATTTAACAGTATGTTTGTTAATCTGAGCTGTTGTTAATAAAGTTTTTTGTGGTTATTTGTTCATCTGAGCTGTTAATAAAGTTTTTAAAATAAGTTTGATATCAGCTTTAAGTAGTCTTTGCAACGATCTCCTGGGCTTATATAAGAGCAGAAGGTATTTTGCAACATTTTGTGTTTTTTGTTTTTATTTTATTTTTTCCCGGCATTCGCAAATTGAGACGTGATAGCCACAGTATTTAACTGATTAGAAAAAGAGGAGGATGTGTGTGCAGTGGATAAATTTTTTTTTGAAGATGTCCTCATAACATCAAACGTCAAAATATTAACAGACACTCTTTAAATTGGGCAGGCAAAAATAGTTGATTGAAAAAGCCTTTTTAATTAAGCGATTAATCAAAATTCTAAGATGTGATTAATCTGAAACGAATCGTTTGACAGCTCTAGTTTACACGGTAACTTTCTATGACAGTTGCAGACTTTAACAATGTGGGACCACCACTTGTCGCATCTTAAAACAGAAAATCAATCCCACGCCCTTCTAATGTAGATGGTAAGCCGTCAAAAAGTGGCCAGCGACAACGTACAGTTGCATATTTAGCTACTTTCTCAACTTAAGCAGACGTTTGACCCAGCAAAACCCGCAGCATCCCATAGCATGGTGAACACATGACCAGAACAGTCTAACGCAGGGCAGGGGTGTCAAACTCATTTAAGCTCACGGGCCACACCGAAGAAAATTATTCCGTAGTGTGCTGGACTAGTAATACCATGAAAAAATGAGTGATATAACTGCACCATACCCAAACACAAAGAGCTGAAAACAAGCATCAGGAAATCCTGGGCTACTCGGAGCCCCAAGCAATGCCACAGCGCATCGAGGCAGTTCTTAAGGCACAAGGATTCCCAACCAACTACTGAAGATTCACATATTGTTTTGAAAATACCAGCCATCCTTTTTTTCCCATGTAAAACACTGGGAAGTATGCATAGTGATTTCTTCACAGTAGTTCCCCTATTCTAATTTTTTGAAATTCTGATTTGTGGTTTTTCTGAGCTGGAAGCCCAAATTATGCAGATAAATACATAGAATAAATACTTGAAATTGAATTGTAAGCTGAATGTGATCCTCAAAGTTGAGGCTGATTTCATCTCTTGAGAGGTCAAACTTCCAAAACATTATAGGGTTTTAAAATCTCGGACGATGGCCTTGCCTGCTATTTGAATTGACTTTCCATTGATATTTTAACAGGTTCATATCTTTTTCCTAAGGTACTGATTGTTATGAACATTTGAAAGATGCAAGTACCAAAACTTTAAAACCCTTTCTTTTTCAAAACTATGGGATTTCAACCTTCCAACATTATAATTGCTGTAACTTGCCAATTTTTGAGGTATGTCCATGTATTATATATCATTTTAAAGGGAATTAAGTGCGGAATTCGAATACAGTGTTCCCTCGTTTTCCGCTGGGGTTAGGTTCCAAAAAATACCCGCAATAAATGAAATCCGCGAAGTAGTTAGCTTTATGTTTTACAACTCTTATAAATGTTTTAAGGCTCTAAAATCCCCGACCCCACAATTTATACACTTTTCTCATTGAGGCATTTACATGTTCTCACATTTCTCTCTTGTTCAAACATTGACAATGTTCAAACCTTCATAAATTTTGTAAAATGGGTATATTACTGTAAAAAAAATATGCAAAATTGCACTTAAAAAAAAATCCGCGATACAGCGAGACCGCGAAAAGTGAACCGCGTTATAGCGAGGGAAGACTGTATATCAATATTTCAATTTTGATTTTTCTATTTGATTCATCTGGACCCTTTGGCCATATCATATCCTGATCATTTAAGACAGACTTTAAAGTAGCACTAAGGAACTTTTCAACCTTAATAAAATATTTTCATAACTCTTCTTATGAAACTGTTGAATGGTACCTTTGCCGTGGCCTGAGGGGATTTGTGTAATTTTTACTGGCACAAAGCTACTTTGAGGAGGATGGTAGGAACACTACCACACAAACGACAACTGTGCTGACTGCTTTAATTAAGGCATAAGACAGAAAAGTCAAGTTGAATGTTGATGCACGATTACTGCTTTTCAGCAGAAGCTGCAAAACAACTGAAAAGTTTTGTCTGAGGAGACAAAAAGAAAAATAGAAGCTATCTGGATAAAAGGACAGTCAAGGATCAACACTGGCCCGGGTTTCACTCGCTGGCGTGAGTTCAAAAACAAGGCAATGTGCGTGTCCTCATGTGAAATGTGGCCTTCCTTCAGGCAGAACATTAGCGCTTTTGTACATATGGCGGCGCCATAAGCAACATGAACTGAAAGTTAAGTGTTGCTTTAAAGAAGAAGAAAACGTGTTTTTTTTGTTTTGTTTTTTTGTTTCGTATCATGTGACATGTGGGCGGAGTACGGTAGGCAGCGGTGTGCCACAAACACACAAACCTAACATTTGTGCTATTTGTGAACACGCTAACTCCGAAAAAGATCTAGGGTTAGAAAAACGGTGAGCCCGCACCACACCATTGCCTTTTCTTTCTTTTTCTTTTTTTAACAGTTTAGAGAGAGAAGAAGAAATGAGAAAAGCATCTCACTGAGCCTTTAGGATTCCAGGAACCCTGCTGGAATGTCCAAGTTCCTTTCAAGCAGGTTTTTTTTTTCTTTTTTTTTTCTTTTTTTTTTAAATCCAGGTGGTTTGCAGACTTGATGAGAGGAACAGCTGTTTTGTGTGTGTGTGTGTGTGTGTGTGTGTGTGTGGAGGGGGGTGCGTTGGACATAAAACCATGAAACAAAGAAATTGATGCACGTTAAAACAAGCTCAAAAGATCAATTATGTAATTTTATCGGTTATTTTATGCTTTCGTTGCATTAAAAAAAAAAAAAAAAGATGCGCATAGGCTAAGCGGTTCGGATAATGGTTGAATGGAAAAAACGGACAGAAATCACTTCCGGTTAGACTTTTCCTTGAAAGGAACAAACAGGAAGTGTCTGACTGTGTTATTGCTGCTCAATGACACGTGCAGTTGGAAGCATCGCGAGCCGCTCAGCTGTTTTCAACGTGAGAAACAAAACAAACTTTACTGTTTATTTTCTGACATTTTGTGTTTCGTAAAGGCCGTTGTATTCCTCACGGTAAACTTTTTGTACGGCAGAATTCGAGCGGTCGGACGGTCATGTTTCTGTCGATTGTGATTTTGTTCCTGGTTCTCTCTCCGAACCCGCGTCCGTGCATGCCTCTTGACAACCAGCCCACCGACCTGCCGCCCACCACCGACGTCACCGAAACGGCGTCCCCTCCGGCTGGTTGCGGCCCGTGCCAAGCCGACATGTGCCCGGCGACCCTCGGATGCCGGGCGGGCGTGGTCGCGGACCGCTGCGGTTGCTGCATGGAGTGCGCCAACCTAGAGGGGCAAGCCTGCGACCCGGGACGAGTCAACGTCCGCTTTGGACTCTGCGGTGCCGGGCTGCGGTGCCAAGCGGACCCCCGACCCGCTGGATGGGGATGGGGCCACGAGGAGGAGGAAGAGGAAGAGGAAGATGAGGAGGAAGAGCAAGTGTGCGTTTGCGAGGAGCGCGAGGCGGTGTGTGGAAGTGATGGAGTGACGTATGCAAACATGTGCCACTTCAAAGAGGCCGCATTCTCAGACTCCAAGCTGCACACCAGGGGCAGGGGCCCCTGCAAGACTGGTATGTAGGACTGTGCACGCACATACACACACACCCACACACGCACATTACCCCCCCCCCCCCCCCCCCCCCCCCACACACACACACACACACACACGTGCACACCTTACTTCTAATTCCCTCCCTCGCCAGTTCCGGTGATCAAAGTGGGCCCTAAAAACCAAGTGAACGGGAGTGGCAGCCATCTTGTTTTCCTGTGTGAGGTATTCGCCTTCCCGATGGCGGCGGTGGAATGGCGCAAGGACAAACGAGGCGAAGGTGACAAACTGGAGAAGGATGGAGGAGACGACTACAACGATGTCGTACTGCCCGGAGATGATCCACACATCTCTGTGCAGGTGACACGTGTGTGCATGACCCTACAACAGAACTATACTAAACCAAACAGTGAAGTACTAGGCTAGCCTAGTGTAGCGTAGCATGACAAACAGAAAAATGACTGGCTAGCATAGTATAAAGACCAGAAATTTGACTAAAATGTTAGCCTAGCATAGCGCAAAGACTAGAAAAATGACCGAAACGTTAGCCTCGTCTCGCATAAAAACCTGGACTGAAACATTAGCCGATTGCAGCATAAAAAAAACAACAGAAAAATGACTGAAACATTAGCCTAGCTTAGCATAAAGCAAGGAAGAAGTGTTATTTTAACAACATTTGGAATGAAAAGTGAGGAACAAATGTGTTGCTAGCTTTCTTTCACGTGTGTGTTCCAGAGTCGTGGTGGTCCTCTTCAGTTTGAGCTCTCCAGTTGGTTGCAGATTGAAGGGGCGGAGCCTCAGGACTCGGGAACCTATCACTGCATTGCCCGCAACAACCTTGGTTCTGCCTCTTCCTCGGCCGCACTTGGGATCCTGCCACCAGGTGAGGCATCTCTGACAATAGCATCATTCAGTTCTCTATTCTGAATGGTCCCTTGATAAATCATGATTCTGATTGGACGCTTCAGTCAATGATTGGTCGCATGGCTGTAGTGCTCCTCTGAATGTTTGAGTATAGAAGCTTTCTTCTGACTGGTCAACTAATGAAATTCTAGTTGGTCACATGACTCTTTCTTCTGATTGGTCTCCTAATGAAATGCTCTCTTCTGATTGGATGCGTGAGGCGATGCTCACTTCTGATTGGTTGCATGATTCAAGGCCCTGTTCTGATTGGTAGCTTGATTTCGATGCTCACTTCTTATTGGACCCATGACTGAACGCTCTCATCTTATTGGGTGCTCGATAAGATATTTTTCTTTTGATTGCGCGCTTGATAACTCTCTTCTGATTGGTCGCCTAAAAAAATGCTCTCATGGATGGATGCTGTTTAGCGCTCTCTTCTGATTGCACACTTGAGTCGATGCTCACTGCTGATTGGTTGCATGATTAAATGCACTTTTCGACGCCCACTTATTGAGCGAATTATTGATAAATACTTTTTTTCTGATTGGCTGCTTGATTAGATGATCTCTTCTGATTGGCCAACAAATAAAATGATCTCTGATAGGTCACATGGTTTGATGATGTTTCATTCCGATTGGCTGCTTGATCGACATGCCCTCTTGCCCTGGTTGGTCCACTGACAACACTCTTCTGAATAACACTCAATGACAACCTCTCTTCTAATTGGTCACTTGATTCCATGCTCACTTGTGATTGGACACGATTAAGCGCTCTCTGCTTGAGTCAACAATTTATTTGGATAGGTCGCCCAATGTAATACTCTCTTAATGGTCACACAATCTCCTGATTGGTCATCATGTGTTTGTCCTTCAGAGGAGCTGTCATCCTACTTGGCCAATCACGTGTCTGTCATGAAACAGCTGAGTGACGCCCAGGACTACGACCATGACCTTTATTGATGACGCTGATGACGATGAGGAAATCTTTTCCTCTGGCCCACCATTAGCTTTTTTTTTTATTAAAGCTAGAGTAGTTTACATAGAAAGAGATATACTGTAGAAATACAAATAGAGATGAGCTTAACAAGTATGCTGTTTTGTATTTTATTCAACAACAATGTGATTGTGAAGTGTCAAATCCCAGCGACACAAAACGAAACAAATTCAAAATAAAACATTTAATACAGACAGAAGCCAAACAGAGCGTTGTCTTGTTGCTTTAAACACAAACAAGAAGTTCAGCTTGTGTACGACGTATGTTGTGCGCGTATGTGTGTTTTTAAGAAACGTACAACAGGAAGCCGCCGCAATGACGTCTGTCAAGCTGATAATGCAGAAGAGAAGAAGTGACAGTGAGCACACAAGAAGAGGAAGTTGAAGCCACAAACGTTAGCAAAAGACGCGCAACAAACAAAGAAGACAAACAAGACGGTTTAAGTGGATTAAGACGACGGCGGCGGCGACTGCGCGTGAGGATGGACGAGGACGTAAAGAAAGAAGGAAATGTTTACCTTCAGCACCATAGGTTTGGAAAGGTAACGGATGCGAACTCAAAACTAACGCTAACATGGAAACAACAGCAAACAAACATGTTTTATACAAAAGGGAAATTGAAGCCAAATGTTGGTTTTGTGGTTGTGTGATTTGTTTGCATTCCTTTTGACTTCCTTGGCACACTTTGTGACGGTAAAAGTTTGCACCACAAAGAAATATTGATGCTTATGTGTGTGTGCAGAAGTGGAAGAGCATGTGGTGTGTGCTGTTCCGGGAAAGTTCTTCATCCATCTCCCGTCTGGAGTTGTGGGAAATCAAAGATGGCGGCAGCGGCGAAAAGAAGCAAAGGAGCGGACGCAAACACACTAAGGTTCGTCCGTCGCTCGTTGCCACGGTGCCGTGTCCCTCTTGAATGACATCATCGTCCGCCCCTCAGGTGATCCGTCTGTCTGACCTGGTCCGCGTGAGCACCGACATCCACGTGGAGACGTGTCCCGCTGACTCCGCCCCCTTCCTGCTGGAGACCGTTGACAAGGTTTTGGTGCTGGCGGCCCGTGCTGACCACGTCGACGACTGGACCACAACGCTGTGCCAGCTCGCCTTTCCTGTACGCACATGACCGTTATTCTACGTTGGCCAGGATAAGCATCCCATTAATATAAAATAATTCAGTTAGATGTATTTTCAGCCCTCGGGGTATTGGCTCTCTTCTCAGATTCTTATTTCCCCACTTTAAAGGCCGAGTCTGCCGGTTTCACACTTGAAAAGGCACTTTTTAAATACAGGATTTAAACAAACTACTTCTCAATTTACAGATTAGGGCTTGTCTTCATTTCTGGTGATGATTTTGTCTTAAACCCCCACCAGCCTGTATTTCGCCATTTTATGTTTGTTTTGTAAACAGCGGGACGTTTCTGTGGAAAGACAGTGTTTACAACCCTCCAGCCAATCGCAGAGCGGGGGGTGGCATGTCACAGACGGGGCCGGGCAAATTTGCCAGCTACGTGACGTCACTCCCGCGGCAATTTGAAAGCACGCACGATTATATATTTTTTTCACTCACTCATAGAAGCTTACATGTGTGAAAAGCATGTGTGTGTGTGTGCATATAGACTCAAAATACATGTAATTGTAGTTAACCATATGCTCATTATTATTATTAGCATAGTTCTTATTGTTGTGATTGTCTACATGCAGGTGAGCTGGGAGGAGCCTAGCAAAAGCAGAGAGCAACAACAACAAAAACAAGAACAAGGAAAAGAGCAAGAAGGGATGGAAGACAACGCTTTGTACAGCACCACCACCAACACTGGTACTGTGTGCGTGCTTGCGTGTGAGTGAGTGTGTGCGAGAGAGCTACATTGAGCTTCAAAGCATGCAACAGGAAATGAGTTTTCCTGACAGTAAAGCCAACTTTTGTTCTGGCTGAAAGCAAATGTGGACAAAATATTAAAACGAGCATAACATACATTGAACTTTGTGTACATTGAAGAAATTTGTAACAAACATGTAAAAAACTTAATGTACATAAAAGAAACATGGAACATAGCAATATATGCATAAAAACCACATATCATACATATAACATAAATATCATAGTATGTATACTGTAACTAACATAAATAGCCACCATACATTCATACAAGTACATGCATGTGTTTTGGACATAGATGGAATGCAGAGTGCAAACCTTATAGAAAGATTCTGAGCGAGAAGCAAGCATGTATTGCCTGCACGGATGTCTAAATATCCTGGAGTCACAGTGGCCTTTTGAAGCGAAGTCTGAGGGCAGCCATCTTGCGTCGCCATGGAATTT
Source organism: Festucalex cinctus (assembly GCF_051991245.1). Lineage (NCBI taxonomy): Eukaryota > Metazoa > Chordata > Actinopteri > Syngnathiformes > Syngnathidae > Festucalex > Festucalex cinctus. Next base: position 8,859,820 of record NC_135421.1, read on the forward strand.
TGGAAGACGTGCCAAGTGCATGTCGGACTGTTGACACGTGATGTGCAAAGCTCGCTGGTTGATGTTGCAATGTGTTCCTCGCGCAAAATGGGGCCCCTTCCAACAACGGGGCCCTACGTACATTTATGGAGGGGCCCTGAATATACCTTATGAGAGAAAATTTACAATCTTGTTCTTAATGATGACATGTACATATAAATCTTCTCCCAGATTTATTGGTACAACCGTACACCCCGCACTGTGGCATTTTCACTTAAGTGCACTTAGTGAGTGGCAACACAAAATGAACGCCGGTGACTTGAGTTCTCGCTTTGGCAAAATTACACGTCCAGGTTATTTTTAGACATCCGTGGTTGCCTCTAACTTTGTGAACATTTACTTTTAATAGATCACACAGGAAATGAGCAACTCAGACAGGAAGTCGATCGCTGTGCAATTGACATTCGACAGCTCATTGACATAAACAAATCTTTACTGCCAAATGAGCCATTTCATGCCAAAAACTGTCTGGAGCCGCAAAACATTTGAACACTGTGATGATGTGTTAGTGTTAGTATAATGTACTTATACAAATACAATAGATTCATTTTCTTATACCTTTCATCTTTGTTTTTCATACTTATTTTTATTTAAAAAAAAAATTTTTAGATTTTTTTTGGACATATGTTAGTTTTCTACCTCTTCTTCCTTTTTTGAACATTTTATGGCTAGTTTATTTTTTGCCTTTTATGCTATCAATTTTCTGACATTTGGCAATTTTGTGGACATTTTATGGTGATTTTCTTGATGTATTCATTTGTTTTTAGACATTTTATGGCTACTTTTTGAGCATTTTCTTTCCTGCCTTTTCTTAAATTCATTTTCCGATATTTATTTATTTATTTCTGTATTTATTTATTTATTTTTTATGTATTTTTTTTGGGGGGGTGGGCAATTTTTTTTTAGATTTCTTATTTTGTTTTTGGACATTTTATATTTACTTTTTAATTAAACATTTTCTTTTCTGCCCTCTCTTTTTGGGGCAATTTTGTGTATATTTTATGGTAATTTTCCACCTTTCCTCTTGTTTTGGACATTTTATGGTTACTTTTCCAACATTTTCTTTTCTGCCTTTTTTTTTTTTATTCAATTTTGAGATTTTTGGCAGTTTCATGGAAATTTTATTGTAATTTTGTGTTTTTCCTAATTTTAAAACCTTTTTGTCTATTTCATGGAAATTTTATGGTAATTTTCTGCTTTTCCTAATTTGAAAACCTTTTTTTTTTATTTTTATTTTTTTATTTCAATTTCAAAATTTGGATTCTGACATTTTTTGAATATTTAATTATTCATCATCGTTTAATTTAAATCAATTCATTTGAAGAACATATATATATATATATATATATATATATATATATATATATATATATATATATATATATATATATATATATATATATATATATATATATTTATGTTTGACAATTTTTTTATTTCTTTTTATTTGTATATTTGTATTTATTTATTTATTTTTTTGAGCTCCACAGGGAGCCACAGGAGAGGGACCGAAGAGCCACCTGTGGCTCCAGAGCTGCAGGTTGCAGACCCCCGACATACACTAACATGGTGTGTGTTTGTGTATTCGTGTGTGTGCGGCTGCATGTGTGTTTGTAGGGCGTGACTTCCAGGTGCATGTGCGTAGTACTGCGTCATCTGAACGTTGCAGTTTAAAAGGCGATGGCATCCTAAGAGCCAGCGTGGACGCCCTCCACCTGCTGGACAACCAAGGCGTTACACTGATGTCCTGGCCATACAGATTCCTTCGCCGCTTTGGGCGGGACAAGGTTACACACACACATAAACAGGCGCACACGCACACAGTAGTGATGCGTCACATTTTTGTGTGTGTGCGCGTGTGTGTTTCAGAGCTGTTTCTCAGTGGAGGCGGGTCGCCGTTGTGCATCCGGCGAAGGCAATTTTGAGTTTGACACCAGAGAAGGTTACACCCTGTTCCAGGCGGTGGAAGCGGCCATTAGCATTCAGCGTGCCCTTCAAACGTCAGGAGGCGTGCCCATGAAGCGGGACCCCTCCCGGAAGGTCAACCTGCCGCCATTACCGCCCACGCCGCACACCCATGACTGGCCACCCTCGGCTTCTCGGGTCAGTATTGTGATGTCACAACATAATAGCACAACAAGCATGTCATGATGATGTTGAGATTCGCCGCTGATTTGTGTCAGGTGGGCGTGGCCTTGGCACAGACGGTGGCAGGGGTCGGCGGGCTGGCGTTGGACGATGGCGTAGGCATGGCCTCTGGAAAAAAGTGTCCCCGCGCCTCCGAGCCGCCGTCCATGGACTCCACGTATTCCCAAGTGACCTTTCCCGCGCCGCACACGCCACCCGGCACGCTGCCGTGCACCGCACACAACCGTCAGCAGGACGGCGAGTACTCAGAGGTGACGCTGAACCCGACCCGCCTCTGCGACGAGGCCCCGGAGTGCCGCACCCCCACACCGCTGTATCGGAAAGCGGATCACATTTACGACGAGCCCCAAGTTGAAGACGCGCGAGCCCCAGCTGCCCCGCCCTCCGAATACGACTTTCCCGAGGAGCTGAAAGGAGACGCGTGGAGGGTCATGGCCGCCCCCGCAGACCCTCGCAGTCAATTCTACGCCGCCCCCAAACGGGGCCGCAAGGTACTTCCTGTCAACGTGCAGGAAGTGTCAAAAGAAGACCACAAGTTGTACAACAACGTGACGGGTGCATGTCACCATGACGACAGTGACAACGACATCGTCTGACCGCAGCTGAGGGGCTGTGCACTATATAGCAGTGCCTTGACTTACAACTTGCTCATAGATCCCCTAAATGTTTTTTTGTTTTTTTTTGTATACATATACTGGTCTAACTTAGAAGAAAGAATATTAGCACACAAAAAACCCACACAAAATAGCGAGGTAAACCTGCGATACATAAAGTTATGATCACGGATGAAACTCCACAAAACAGCAAGGCCGTGAACGGTGAACCACAATATAGCGAGGGAACACTGTAATCCGTTCCAGACATGTCAGGTGCCTCTGTGCACAACATAAAAAACATTCCGTTCCTGTTTTTCTTGAAATTGGCTGTTTTCGTTCTTTTGTCAAGTTTATTTATAGTACAGTATATAGCACTTAATCACAAAATGGCTTCACATGCCCACAGTTGACAAATGTTAACAACATCCCCTGATCTAACCACAAGAGGGCAATGAAAAACAAAAAAATCCGAGGTAGAATAAGAAACCTTGAGGAGGGGCCACAAATGTCCACAAAGGATGAACAAGCTGCAATGGATGCCAAATGGGCAGCAATTTACACAGTATGTGGTGCTAAACAACTTTAACTAGAATAGAGCGAGTCCATTTAATAATGTGAAGCACTGCAAGAAGATGTCGTCAGGGAAGTGGGTTTCCATGGTAGCAACTCTAAGGTGAGGGTCTGCCTCCTCCAAGGTGCTGCTGCACGGCACGTTTGAAAAAGACTTGACTGGGTGACAAGATATCTTGTCCATTAACTAGATTTATTTTTATTTATTTTTTGCCGAAAGCTACCATGAGCCTGAGCTATCCTAGGCCTAGCCCACGAGTAATTCAACACACACACAACGCCCACAGGGCAACGACACATTTAAATAAAAAAAAAAAAAAAAAAAAAAAAAAAAAAAAAAAAAAAAACGGGCGGGGAGGCTGCACTAACATGAGTAGGGGGCTGCAAAATCATCCTGCTGAGTGTAAATGTCCCCTGTGCCACAAGTTTGAGATTCCTGCTCTACACTATTGTACTTCCTATTATAGTAATGACAAAATTAAATATAATGTAAAAAAAACAAACAAAAAAACAACGGTTTATGCATCATGATTTCATGCTAAATTTCAATGGCGATTATTCTGCTCATGTGTGAATCTTGGCCACTAGGGGGCAGTGTAATACACGCTAGGGGTGGACATCTCTTCAATAAAGACAATTTGATATGAAACATGCGGTGCGATACCATCAAGAACGGTTCATTTTAAAGTGGAACGATTCTATTTGGTTCCATTCAGCTGGATTCTAATTCGGTTTGATACAGTACAGCTGGTTTCAAGAGGGTATGGTATGATGCAGAGTTTCATTCTCATCGGGACAACACTGAAGTAATGACACTTGGACACAATGAAAAGTATGCGACTTAATAATTGTAAATTAATTGTTACCTCAAAATACACAAACATAAGCAAACCCCTGACAACAAAAGTGAGTACAGTACACTCTTGTGAGTACACAAGTGGATCTATTTAAAACATTTTTGGTTAATGTAAAATGGCGGCCCCATCCTCGGAGTAAGTTTGGTTTGTTTTGGCTTCAAATTATATTTTTTGTTTTATCGTTATAATGACACTCAAATCATTAGGCACCGGTTTGTGTTTTTCGTTTTTCTTGAATAAGTGTTACATGAACCTACATCCTACAGTATTTTAAAATGAGCAATTTTGCCACCTGGTGGCCAGTATTTTATTTTCAGTCCAGCACGAGAGAGTGCACGCAGCTTCATGAACGTGTGCAACGTAATGACAGAAGACAATAACGAATACACAAAATAAATATTTAAGTATGAATTAAAGTAATTTTAAATGAATAAAGCTAAATGTCATCGCACTTTGTCAAATGAACTATACTTACTTTGGTGACCAAGATTATTCATCAAACAATGTCCCAACAGCAGAAAAAATGAAATAATTTATATTACTGTAATTTATAAGTAATTACAATAATTACAAATTCAATTGTAGATTATTATTTTTATATATATATCTATTTGATTATAAATGCTGGTGTATTTAACTCATCATCAACATGTCACTGTTATAATAGTTGCACCAGTTGTTTTGCCAAATAAGGTGACTTATATTACACTTTAAATTCTACTCTTTATTACTGCCAACAGGTAGTACCTTAAATCTCTGTTTGATTTTCTTCTGGCTCAGATTGATGTTCCTGTTTTTTTGGAACTCGGAAAATACAAGCAGAAGAACAAAACCACAACACAAATTACCACTCCACGAAGCGGCTCATTTCTACCATCCACCCGAACCCGAAGCATACCACAAACCCAAAAGAAAACCTCCAACCCACTACAGCCCTCAAAATAGTCATTCCTTTTTCATCAAAAAGCCTTGTAATCTCCTGTATGAAGTTTCTTGATTGTTGTGATTGTTTTGTGCAATTGTTGAAACCAACTGTTTTTCATTTTTTTTTAATATGTAACATACTCAAAGCATATAGTTGCATGTAGGCAGAATATTCATTTTGACTCTATTCACACGTCCCCACAAAAATTTGAGCAGATTTTCCTATTTATGTATGCTTTATTTTCTCAAAGGTTTTTGAGACTTATTTCTCGTGATAAGTTCTAGTTTATGTTTTCCGCCCTATTTGTTTCCATTAAATGTTTGTATTTTGCAGACACATACAATGTTACAGTGATTATTTTTGGGTGGAGAGAATCACATTTTCTGTCAATTACTTTCTTGGATAATAATCTGTATAATATTGTTAATTGAAGAGCTCACATCAGCAAAGGGTATCATCACAAAAGCAGTCATATTTTGGACTTTCAATTATGTTTTGTATTATTTCCAGATGTATTTTTTTCCCCCAGATAATGGTTCAACCATATTCATTCTGTTGCTCTAAAGTTTTTTGTTTTTGTTTTTTTTTTAAATTTTTTAAGGTAAAGATGGAATAATCCAAAGGTAAAATTTTAGGTAGTCACTGTTTTCCAATATAATTGAGCTTTTATGAAATTAATTCACTTATGATTCATGACAGAAATTATAACCTGACCTCATTTTGTCCACAGCATTGAGATTGTGGATACTATAGGCCTACATGCATAATAACTTGTAATATCTAAAATAAGACTTTTTTTTTTTTGTATGCCAAGATTGTTTCAAGAAGTATTTATTTGCACATTGGGAAAACTCAAATTAAGCACGGATGAACACATACATTATGCATCGGTCACTTCATTAGGAAAGAACACTTAAATGACACAATTTGAAAACAATACTAACAACACAAGCTTTCAAACTTGAATATCAACACATGACATTAAAAAAAAGAACACGAAGGATATTGAGTCTTGATTGAGATTCAGACAATTTTATGAATCCATCCTGGAAAATAAATGGACAACAAGCCAAGGGAGTTATGGAATAAATACAAAAAGAGGGATGCTTCTCTTAAAGTGAAACAAAACTGTTTATTTTTAAGAGTCAACATAGGTACTTTTTAAAATTTCATAGCGCCAATTTACGACAGATACACACTCATTGAAATGAATATTGAGATTCATTTGTGTGTGCAGTGAAATCCTTTTCCATCTCTGTAATGATTAATACACAAGTAAATATGTAGAAACTCTTTGAAAGGGAGCCCAAATCAAATCATGCTAGAGTATTTTGGCATCCCTGGAGCCCGGCTTGAGGATCTGAAGCGTGACGATGAGTTTGATGCTCTTGCGGAACCACGGGTAGAAGAGCGCGTAGACGATAGGGTTTAGGCAAGAGTTAATGTGGGTCAGCCAGATTTCGAAGGCGGCCGAGGTGGCGTCCACCGAGGTGTCCTCTCCCGCCAGGGTGGGCGAGTAATAGGGAATGAAACAAATCAGGAAGACCACCACCACGATGCCCAAAGTCCTGGCTGCCTTCAGCTCGCTCCTCTTCACCAGACGTTGGCCCTGGACGGCGCCCACGCGGGAGCTCGTTCTGCGCGCCTGGCTGACGGCGATGGCAAACACCCTCAAGTAGAGGATGAGGATGGCAACGACGGGCAAGATGAAGGTGAACACCAGGTCCACCGTGCCCGCTACGTTGCTGATGATGACAACGCACTCCCCCAGGCAGGAGATGGACCTGCCCGGCTCTCCCAGGTGATCATGGAGTAGCAAGAGGCGGTAGACGAAAGAGCAGAGCCAGCAGAGGCTCACGGCGACCCACGCCCTCCTCTTGGTGACCTGGCTCAAGTAGGAGAGCGGTTCGCTGATGGCCACGTAGCGGTCGGCCGAGATGAGCACCATGTTGGCCACCGAGGCCGACGTGATGACGTAGTCGGCCACGTAGTACAGCGTGCACGCCACGTCGCCCAGCTGCCAGCACGCCTCGATGTAGATGATCTCCACGGGCATGAGCAGGAGGCCCACCAGGAGGTCGGAGACGGACAAAGACAGCAGGATCAGGTTGGTGGGTGTGTGCAGCTGTCTGGAGAGAGCACAGCAACATCATGAGGACGGCGTCCGATGCCAACAAGCAACCAATGAATGAAGCGTGCCTGAAGTAAGAGATGGCAAAGATGACCAGCAGGTTGAGTGCCACGGTGAGGAGCGAGATGGAGGACAGCAGCACGTAGATTAGCAGGGCCTGGCCTGGCGGCTGCTTGGGTGTCCTGCACGAGGAGTTCAACTGTGGGTAGCAGAGTTCGGACAACTCACCGTTCTCCATCGCCAATCGACGCGAGCAGAAGGAATGAGGAGGGGGAGCCACTCGATGCTCTCTGGTCTAGTCTCAAGTCGGCGTGTTGGTTTTAATCACTTCATGAAGCCGACGTGGTGGCGTTTCGTTGATTGATGGATAAACACCCGCCCTCTTTACCTCACCTAACATGCACTCCTTTATCTTTCACTAGGCTTTACACCAGGGGTCCCCAAACTATGGCCCGCGGGCCGGATCCGGCCAGCCTTCACATTTGGCCCCGGAGTATTCAGAAGGTGTGCTGGAGAGCGTGCCCCCTGGGGGACTCGCTCGTTTGGCTGGGGGACTTCAGCGCTCACGTGGGCAATGACAGTGAGACCTCTTGACTTGACTTGTGATTGGGGGGAATCGGGGGAATTCCCCCCGCTCCCTGATCAGAACCCGATCGGTGTTCTGTTATTGGACTTCTGTGTTTGTCAAACATAGGTCCATATGTGCACTTGGCACCAGGACACCCTAGGCCACAGCAATGATCGACTTTGTAGTTGTGTCATCGGATTTGCGGCCGCATGTTTTGGACACTCGGGTGAAGAGAAGGGCAGAGTTGTCAACTGATCAGCACCTGGTAGTTCGTTGGCTCAGATGGTGGAAGAAGATGCCGGTCAGACCTGGCAGACCCAAACGTATTGTGAGGGTTTGCTGGTAACATCTGGTGGAATCCCGTCAAAAAGAGAAAGACTTTCAACGCACACATCCAGCAGAACTTCCCACTTATCCCAGGCGAGGAGGGGGACATTAAGTACGAGTGGTCAATGTTCCGCGCCTCCATTGCTGAGGTGGCCGATCGGAGCTGTGGCCGTAAGGTGGTCAGTGCCTGTTGTAGAGGCAATCCTCGAACCCGCTGGTGGACGAGAGCGGCAAGGGATGCCATCAAGCTGAAGAAGGAGTGATATCGGGACTTTTTGGCATGTGGGACTCCGGCGACAGCTGACAGGTACCGTTTGGCCAAGCGGAACTCAGCTTCGGCGGAGGAGTTTGGTGAGGCCATGGAAAACGACTTCTGGTCGGATTCGAGGAAATTCTGGTCCACCATCCGGCATCTCAGGAGAAGAAAGCAGTGCACTATCACACTGTGTATAGTGGAGATGGGGTGCTGCTGTCCTTGACTTGGGACGTTATGAGTCGGTGGGGAGAATACGTCAAAGACCTCAATTCCACAGACAAGTCTTCCTTTGAGGAAGCAGAGTCTGGGGACTCTGAGGTGGCCTCTGCTATCTCGGGGTTCAAAGTCACTGAGGTGGTTGGAAAACTCCTCGTTGGCAAGACCCCGGGGGTGGATGAGATCCGCCTGGAGTTCCTAAAGGCTCTGGATGTTGTGGGGATGTCGTGGTTGACAGGCCTCTACAACATCGCATGGACATCAGAGACAGTGCCTCCGGATTTGCAGACCAGGGTGAGCCCCTTTTTTAAGAAGGGGGACCACAGGGTGTGTTCCAACTACAGAGGGATCACACTCCTCAGCCTCCCTGGTAAGGTTTTCAGGGGTGCTGGAGAGGAGGGTCCGTCGGGAAGTCATATCTCGGATTCAGAAGGAGCAGTGTGGTTTTCGTCCTGGCCGTAGAACAGTGGACCAGCTCTACATCCTCAGCAGGATCCTCGAGGGTGCATGGGCGTTCGCTTAACCAGTCCACATGTGTTTTGTGGATTTGGAGAAGGCATTCGACAGTGTCCCTCGGGGAGTCCTGTGGAGGGTGCTTCGGGAGTACGGGGTACCGAGCCCCCTAATATGGGCTGTTCGGTCTCTGTACGACTGTGTCAGAGTTTGGTCCGCATTGCCGGCATTAAGTCGGATTTGTTTCCAGTGAGGGCTGGACTCCGCCAAGTCTGCCCTTTGTCACCGATTCTGTTCATAACTTTTATGGACAGAATTTCTCGGCACAGCCGAAACGTTGAGGGAGTCCGGTTTGGTGGCCTCAGCATTGCATCTCTACTTTTTGCAGATGATGTGGTGCTGTTGGCTTCATCAAGCCGTGATCTCCAACTCTCACTGGAGCGGTTCTCAGCCTTCAAAATTACTTAATAAATGCCAACTTAAATTAGCCCTCAACTACGTCGATGACCACTTGACTAATCTTGCTAGCACCAGTAAATATTGAACAGTTTTGACAGTTCTGACCCTTTTCTAAGCAAATCAACACACGCCACTAGAAAATCGGTCAGGATAGTCATTTTGAAGACATCTGATAATCAGGCCTTTTGTAACTTTGACAATGATAGATTATTGATACAGTATGTGCAGTGTCATCTCAATGTACCATAGTTTGGAGGATAAATGGATGGATGGATGGATGGATGGATGGATGGATGGATGGATGGATGGATGGATGGATGGATGGATGGATGGATGGATGGGTAGGGGATCAGGTTGGTGGCTAGGTAGTCACTGTTGGTAGGTACAGTAGATAGGTAAGCAAGTACTAAGTAGATAGATAGACAGACAGACAGACAGACAGACAGATAGATAGATAGATAGATAGATAGATAGATAGATAGATAGATAGATAGATAGATAGATAGATAGATAGATAGATAGATAGACAGACAGACAGACAGACAGACAGACAGACAGACAGACAGATAGATAGATAGATAGATAGATAGATAGATAGATAGATAGATAGATAGATAGATAGATAGATAGATAGATAGATAGATAGATAGATAGATAGATAGATAGATAGATAGTATCTATCTATATGCACATAAAAGGAAGACTATTTGTTTATTTTGTTTCATCATGTTTTGGTGTGAGGCTGTCACAAACGCACAGGATTCACACCTGCTACAATTAGTGCTCCGTAATGACGTGACTGCAATTAAAGGTGTGAAACAAACAGGCGTCATGATGCAAGCATTGCACCTAGTAAAAACAAGTCCAAGTTTGCACAAGTCATCCTAATGAATCCCCAATCTACCACCTACGTAAATGATGCATTCATCTTTAATTATACAAACACACAGTACACACATCATTTTACTGCTAATTAAAAATTGAATTTGGCATTTTTATGTGACACGTGTGACATTAAAGAACAGTAAAGCAATTGCAAATACACACATCTAGTGCTTAAATTACTATTATGTTGCCTTACAACAAATTGTGAACATTTAAAAATGATAATCAATTGAATTGAATTTGACTTATTTTAATAAGGCGATTTAAATTAAAATAAAGGAAACAGTGTTAACTCAAAAATATATTCTGAACATTGATTCTGACATTCTTGACTTGACTTAATGTGGAAGTGTATTGTTAGGGCAACATAAAAATCTCAGAACTATCCTTTTCCTTCCATCTTTTAAAAGCTGACAAGAAGGAAGTGCTTGGACAGAAGAACTTTATTATTATTGATAAACAAGAAGACGGTAAATGTGACTTTTGTAATAATATGGAATTAATTAGTGTGATGAGTAGAAGAGTGGTGTTAAAATCAGAACATTTTTAAATCATACAAGGAGATGGTATACATCCATCCATCCATTTTCTGAACCGCCTGTTCCTCACAAGGGTCGCGGGTGGTGCTGGAGCCTATCTCAACTGGCTATGGGCAGTAGGTGGGGGACACCCTGGACTGGTTGCCAGCCAATCGCAGGGCACACAGAGACGAACAACCACTCACACACATAAGTACACCTATGCACAATTCGGAGTTCCCAATTAACCTGCCATGCATGTCTTTGGAATGTGGGAGGAGACCGGAGTACCCGGAGAAAACCCACGTAGGCACGGGGAGAACATGCAAACTCCACCCAGGAAGGCCGGAGCCTGGACTCGAACCTGAGTCCTCAGTACTGGGAGGCGGACGTGCTAACCAGTCATGCACCGAGCCGCCCAGATGGTATACAATCATTACATATTTAATTTTCTGAGAAGAACTGGACTATATACAAGAATTTACATTTTGCAACATGTTATCTGATTTGAGCCCAAAAGCTTTGTCAGGGCAGATATGCTCCACATTGAAATATGACTAGCTTCCCAGATATTTAAGGAACTGATTTTAAACTCAATTAATAGTTATGTACTAAATAATAATAATAATAATGACAATAATAATAATAATAATAATAATAATAATAAATGAACTCCAACAAACATAGAATTAATAAAATAAAATAAAAATAAAAAGGTGAATGAAAAAAAGTACTATGACCAGAGAATAATTAACATCCAAATAAATAAAATTGTAATCTTACTATAACCCCGAGTGCACCTTGAAATTCTTTGGAGAGCTGAGACACCGTACACACATCCATCAATGAGAACGCGCAATTGAGGGGCACAAAGGTGGCACTGCAAGTATTGGGACATGGCCTATATGACGCAACAGCCTAGGTGTGTGACTTATGGAAGTCAGCAGTCCGTAGCATCTACCTCATACGAGACAGGCTGGTCCTTGGCATGAGTGACGATTGACGAAAGCCGCTTACTTAGGGAAAATCATCTCACTCTAGAGCATGGGTGTCAAACATACAGTCCGTGGACCAGATAAGGCCTGCAAAGGGGTTTAATCCGGCCCGCGAGATGCTCTTGTAAAGTATATATATAAAAAAAAAAAAAAAAAAGTAATTTTGGACCAATTAATCTTACAGCCAAAATCAAAACATAAAATAGCAATTTCACAACATTCCTCAGATGAGCAATGCAACTTAAACACGGAATTGACCTGGATGTCATTATTTTACACACAACCTAAAGTTACGGTTTGTTGAAAAATAAATAAATAAATAAAATCATAGACTAACATAAATCAAACATAAACATACTGAATGCGACACACATTCAGCTACTGGTAACACAAACACATATGATGATGTATTCTGGCAACTATATATATATGCAAAACAGGTAGGTATAACATGCCTGGAATTCATACGGACAAAATGTTGCCGAGTTCCATTTGCATTGGTGTTATTTTTTGGAACTATATATTTACAGTTGAGCCCCACAATTTAGGACTAGCATGTAAATAGCCAATTGTTTTTAAGTTATATACTATGATTTTACCGGGCCGGCCTGCTTGGTAATATATTTTCCTCCATGTGGCCCCAGAGCTAAAATGAGTTTGACAGCCCTGCTCTAGAGTCTGCCATCGACATACGCACATCAGCTGAAGTGACTGACATAAAGCTGAAAATGATTCAAGACAGACCCACGGAACAAGTAGATGCTGAAAACAGACAACGGCAGCGAGCCCTGTCTATGCATGACCACTCAAGCAAGCCCCGTCAGAATGTGCGTCAGGCGGCCAGTACCAGTGTATGTACAGTACTGTGGACTAACACACAACCGCGGGCGTGATGAATGTAGTATGTAGTATAGAAAGAGCATAATAATAATATTTTAAAAATCTCCCTTTATACTGTATGTGTTCCCACAAGATTTGTGTGTGGATGTTTGTTATCAGAAGGAAAACCATTCCCAAAGTTGATGCTAACTTCCTGTTAGCATCAAATATACAATGGATGGTATGCAATTCGTAATGTTATGTATTTAGCTTTACAGTTAACTCCAACTGTGGCGTCATTAAACAGCTTAAAAGGACTCTTCGGGACAACAGAAAAACCACATATGCTACATACTTGCTAGTTGCTAATGCCATGCAAGCAAAATGGTGCATTCCGGTTACTTTCACAGCGTTGGATACTTCGGTTTTCTTCGATAACTTTTTAAGGGGAAAATAATTGGCCATTTGGCCTAATTGGCTGATTGTTTTACCCAATGTTTGAAGGCCAATAATCGGCCAATTATAATCGGCAGCCGAATGATTAGTCGGGTCCTACCCTTAATTAAATAATGTTTTAAAAACCATTGTTTTATGGTGTACCACTCTTCTAATTAAAAAAATAAATAAAAAAAAATAAAAAAATATCACGTGCGACACCTTACAGATTTTCTGCTCTGCATACTAAAGTGATCAGTACCATTAGCGTCCACCCTCCTGCAGCCTTTTTACGATCAGGTCCTCCTCTTCATTTCAACACTCTTTTAATGGAGAAAACACACACACAAACGCATAAAAGCACTGCTTTCATGCCATGTATGCGCATGGCAAGGGATACAATTTTTTTTATTTTTTTTTTTTATTTATTACATTGATAGAAGATTTGCATGTACATCCACATCTGCCACTTCGGCTTCAGTGAGTGACCATATATGCAACTACAAAATGTGCGTGCGCATTCATTGCTTAGCACGACTTTGTGGTGATTAGACCACACAAATGAATCAGCACATTAACACTGCATACCCGTTCCCCGGAATGTTCAGGCTAAGGATTTATTTACTTTTTTAAACCCTGAATAAAGTTAAAAAAGAAAGAAAAGTGAGGGGGGGACATTCTGTTTCTACTTCAGTTGTTGCTTCAGGTCTTTCCGGTGCACTGCTGTTGATATAGTACCTCAATAATGGGCACAACGCTGCAACTGCAGTTAAAATACATTGCTGCCAAGCTCAATCAACACACATGGAGCGCTATGATTTCAGTCGCTCATGCTGGAGGTGGCGGGCAAATTAGGTGGAGGTGGCCGCCTCTGAATTTTGTACACAGGAAGAACCCTGCGTAAACACGTCAGATACTTAACATTTGCTTTGAAAGCTTCTTGATTACTGCGTTCCTCACCAGCACACTTGTTTCTCTTGACCTCAACCTTGTGAGAGACTCTTTGCCCACAAACTGAGCAGCTATAAGGTTTCTCACCAGTGTGGGTTATTGTGTGTGTGTTTTAACCTTCTCTTGTCAGAGAATCTTGCCCACAAACTGAGCAGGCATACTGTTTCTCACTAGTGTGGGTCCTTGTGTGTATTTTTAAACTTACTTTTCGAGAATCTTTGCCCACATACTATGCAAGCAAATGGTCTCTCACCAGTGTGTGTTATTTTGTGCGTTTCTAAGCTTCCCTTGTGAGAGAATCTTCTACCACAATCTAAGCGGGCATAAGGCTTGTCCCCAGTGTGGTTTCTTGTGTGTAGTTTTAAACTTACTTTTTGAGAGAATATTTGCCCACATACTGTGCAGGCAAAAGGTTTCTCACCAGTGTGTGTTATTTTGTGCTCTTTTAAGCTTTTCTTCTGGGAGAATATTTTACCACAATCCAAGCAGGCATAAGGCTTCTCATCAGTATGGGTTCTTGAGTGTTGAATCATGTCTTTCTTGAGAGAGAATCTTTGACCACAAACTGAGCAGGCATAAGGTTTCTCACCTGTGTGGATTCTTGTATGACATTTTAAATTCCACTTCTGAGAGAATCTTTGGACACAGACTAAGCAGGCAAAATGTTTCTCACCAGTGTGCATTCTCATGAGTTTTTTCAAACAGCTCTTATTAGCACAAGTTTTCCCTCACTTAGAACATTTCCAGCGTTTGTTATCAGTGTGACAAATCATATCACCTTCAGACTCCTCCTCATCATCATCGTGAAGATCGTCTGACATAGCGTCGTCACTATCTGATAGTGGAGCTAGTAGGCCGTCTGCTTTTGACCCTCCACAGTGGTCTCCATCACCTTCAGTTGTCATTTGTTGACATGAGCTGCTGCTTGGAGGCTCCGCCCCTCTGCTTGCCTCACTTGCACCATCTTTACTCTTCAAAGGGAGACCAGCTGATGGCAACATAGACATCCGTCTCCTCCTCTTTGATGTAGAGAGGGTCTTCTCTCTCCCCTTTCATGCAAGGGTGCTCTGGCTCCTCCTCTTTTTTAATGGATGGATACTGCTGCTCTTCTTCCTCTTTAATGTGAGGGTGCTCTGGCTCCTGCCACTCAGGACAAACATACTCCCTGATGTCTGCAAGACAGAAGAAAGCCAAAACACATGGTATTATGGCTCCTATTTGATCTTATGATTGCAACTTTTATTAGACTTCTAGCTGAAAACCCCTCACGCATTTTCTTGCGATTTTAAAGTTGATTGTTTTAACGGTAAACTTAAAAAAAATCAGCAATTGACATAGCTGCTAGGGGTGTACTCAAAAAATTGATACGGCAATATATCGTTGCGGGCCTCATTACAATACACGTATCGATACGCAGGCATCAGAATCGATATTGATCGTTAATTTTAAATAGACAGTTAACGTTTGCCTTTGCAGCTTGCATTGTACCTAAAAAATAAAAACTAGCAGCGTCTTTGAAGTTAATTGCCTTCAATTAATGCAAAAGTAGCTCACTAGTTATTGGATACTGCGTCTTGCTCAGATAAATGAAAGCAAGGAAGAATGTCAAAATTTATTTACTTGTAAATTTAACATGGCACATGTGTCTTAATGTACCAATTTTCGTATATTTTGTTTAAAAACTAAATAGAATGTATTACATGAAAAAAAAAATGCTGTTTTTATTTCCCCAAATATTTCAAATAAGCACATTTTAGAGCTGTCATTTTAATGCTCTGATATTTTTGCTCATATCGGCTCATGACTATTAATAATTTTTCCCGGTGTGTCTGTAAAAGCTGCTCCTTGCTCTGCAGTGCGTACATATTTAGACTAGGAATGCCGCTTGGTGGTAAACCAGAAGGGCTACAAACAAAAATATTTTTGTCAGTCAGCATAACAAACATATCCTTTAGGTATGCATATGACTGTTATTATAAAATGCAAGAAAATTAATGTAATATATTGGGATATGTATCGCCTTGAAGATCAAGTATTGGGATACATATGTATCGCGATTAGGGATGTAACGATATTCAAACATCACGATACGATATTATCACAATATGAAGGTCACGATACGATAATTATCACGATATTGTGGGGGCGTTGGCGATATCTAAAAAAAATTACAATATTGTAAAAAAGAGAGCTCATACTAAAAAAAAAGCACAATATTATGCTTTTGTACATAACAGCAATGCATATAAACCACCTACAATCGCTAATAATAATATTGAGGTACTTACTTGGTAATGCAAGCACACAGTGATCGCTTCACAAGCAAATTAGGTTCCCCTTCATCTGACAATTAGCATAGATTTTAAACATAGAAGGCCAAAACATCTCTAATGAAAATTAAATTGCACTAATAAACTAGCCACTAGAGGGTGCTAGAACTGCACAAATGGAAATCAACCTGACCTTTTTAACAGATGTGTTCATTTTAAATACTGTGAACATGACGACGACGATATTGTGGCAGTTTCAATATCACGATATCACAATATCGCCCTAATCGTGACATCCCTAATCGCGATATGTATCGTATCATGACCTCTGTATCGTGATACGTATCGTATCGTGAGGTTGGCGGCAATACCCAGCCCTAATAGCTGCTTCATTTAAAAAAAACAACAACAAAAAAACTATCAAATCCCAGACTACCATCGTGAACAGCTGAAGCTAAACTATTACAAAGAAAAATGTTGAGCTGCCGAAACGAAGTGGAGAAAAAAATAAGCTTGAAGTTTATTTACAAATATTTAAACAACACCAAACTACTTACAATAAAGCAGTTATAAATGTGAGCCAAAGACATTTTTCTAATCTGATAAAAAATAACCACGATAACCTCAAAATCCTCAATAGACAATATGAGCACAAGACAATAACGTACACAAATTTTTAATCAGCTTTAAGGTAAATTTAACACACAGCTTGTTAAAAAAAAAAAAAGCTACTCATAGCCTTTTATTCAACTTAAATTTTTGTGAAATACTTCGAAACGTCTCAAAAACCACCTCATGAGAGTGTAAAAACTTTTTTTGCGAAATTTGAGCATTTTTTCCCCTGAAATTCCTGTTTCCATTACCAGTTTGCTTTTGCGCAACTAGCATTTTGTGCAAATCTGAGTATTATGGAAAAAATAGTAGGAAGTTGTTATGCCTTGGATCCCCAAAGATTACTGACAAAGTATGGGAGGGTGGTGATGAGGAGGAGGAGAAAAGGAAACTGTAGTATTTCATGAAGAATATCTAAACGCAGTCGCCATAAAAAGCTGACCGAGCTGAGGGGCTGTTCGTCTCCTGCTATGATGAAGATGACGGACCAAGCCGAGCTGTGCTTCCCACAGCTCGTCAACACTTCCTGTAGGAAAACGCAACATCCTCGCTCCGTCTCCGCTCTCACCTACTTGCTGCTGTCGGTCATCTCTCTGATCACCGTCACTCTTAATCTGCTGCTCATCATCTCCATCTCTCACTTCAAGTGAGCGCATCGTTCTTCTAACTGCACTTGAGTGATGACCAAGTCCAGGAATAATAATGAATGTTTCTCTCTCTTTAGGCGACTGAAGACCCCCACAAACCTGATCCTGCTTTCTCTGGCCACCTCTGACTTTTTGGTGGGCTTTCTCATGGTTTTTCAGATTTCCTCTTTTGAAGGTTGTTGGTTTTTTGGCGACCTTCTATGCACTATATACTATCTTCTGAATTTCATAATGACGTCTGCTTCAATAGGAAGCATGGTGCTCATATCAATCGACCGCTATGTGGCTATATGTGACCCTCTGCGTTACCCCGTCAAGATCACCCAAACGAGAGTAAAAATCAGCATTTTCCTATGCTGGTCTATTTCCGTGGTTTTCCACTGTGTGTGTTTTATGGACGCTCTAGAAAAGCCTGGCAGGTACAGCACCTGTGTAGGCAAATGTGAGATTTGGTTCAGCTATGCCTGCAGCATGACTGACCTCTTTATCTCCTTCATTGGCCCTCTCATTGTCATTGTAGTTCTGTACACGAGAGTGTTTGTGGTGGCTGTTTCTCATGCGCGGGCTGTGCGCTTCCACGTGGGAGTTGTCACATTGCAGCGCTCGCAGGGATTGTCTGCCAGGAGTTCTGAGCTGAAGGCAGCCAGGACCCTCGGCGTGGTGGTGGTGGTGTTTATTGTGTGCATCATGCCCTATTTCTGCGTTACCATCTCAGGCCAGTACATTTTGCTCAATGCGTCTTCAGCCTTTATCCTCATCTACTTGTTCTTCTTCAATTCCTGTTTGAATCCGTTAATCTATGCCCTTTTCTATCCGTGGTTCAGAAGGTCCATCAAGCTCATTGTGACACTGCAGATTCTGCGGCCTGACTCCAGCCAGGCGAACCTACTGTAGTGCTTTCACATGTCCACAATACGACATTTTCTACATTCTGTTTCACATTTAACATAGCTCTATTATTGTTGCTTTGAAATGTATTGGTTTTATTGTTGGATGTATCTCACTAGGGTTGCAGGTGTGCAGGAGCCTACCCTAGCTGTCTGTGGGTGAAAGGCATGTTACACTCTGAACTGGTCACCAGGGCAAAATAGAAACACATGAGAAAAAAAAAATCCTATTCACTTGTGATATGTTCATAAGTGCAAAAGCACCATTGAAGGAAGTCACACTGTTCCTCCACCATAAGCCCCACACTCTTCCAATCACCCACAGCAAGCAACATTCAACATTGTGATATTTTTGCTTCGTACTTATACATTGTTTAGATTTTTTGTCTTCAAAAATCGAAATTGTCTAAGATGTTAAGTATGAATGGTTGTTTGCCGATATGTGCCTCATACAGCATACAATAAATTCTCAGTCAAACGTTTGAACACACTTTCTTTGCTATTGAACGAGAAACTGTCCAAACTTTACTGGTAGTGCATTTGTATACATACATACATATACAGGTATAAAACCTTCTTACAATCCAGTCCTGATGCCAATTATCGTTGTTGTTACTATTTTGTTGTTGTTGTTAAGTTTATTTATTTATTTATTTATTTATTTATTTTGCATGTGTGCTTTCAAGGAGAATCGTCTTCACAACAGCTTTATCGTGCAGCATGTGTTTTCATGACTCATCGCACAATAATCATCAATCCCATGTAGCTATATTACAATAAGCCTATATAAACAGCATTCATTTTAGATCACACATTAATACTGTAGTTGACGTGATGATCAAATTATGGGTCATATTGTTCGAGAGTTGAAATCAGGATAAGGTTATATTACCTGATGAAATGAGTAATTATCATAAGTGCACTGGTGTGCACAGTTAGACACCCTTGCCCCTCTGCCTTAAATAAACGTGGTCTCCGGGTGGGACGCCAACCCGCCGCCAGCACCGAGCCGAGGGCAAGCGATGTCTCGCCAGTGCCCATTTACACTCCTTTAAACAACACCTTTTCTTTTTATGCCGCTTTTTCGGCTGAAAACCAGGATCGACTCATGTTGACGACTCGGAAGCTTCGTTTAATCTCGAGAGGTTTTGCGAGACTTCCCGCCACATTCTTGAATGAACTCGGCTCGTGTGGAGTGTGTTGATTGTGCAGTGTGGCCGCACACCACGCACGGTACGTTCAAAACTGGAACTCCCGTGATTTTTTCTCTTCACGTGTGGGGTCTGTCAAAGATTGGAAATCGGCCGACAATTTTAAAATCTTGCCGTGTGAACCAGGCTTTAGTCGGAATAGAGTTTATAAAACATACATTTATTCATGAATGTTACACTACAAAATCAAAACACTGCCTATCTAACTATTCTACCATCAGAAGAAATTAAATAAAATGAAGCTAATAAAAACAGGGAAAGAATACGACCGAATGCATCCAGTACATCCTGAAATCTAAAAGACAACAAAAAACAATGGTGTAGTTCTGTGTGCATTTATTCAACTCAAAAGTTCATTAGCAACAAAGCCGAACGCCATTTCTGTAAACAACTATGTCCGAATGAATGACTCCGTGACCATCCCACCACCTCTGAGATTTGTCATAGGAGGTATGTGGTTGGTTCGCACGCTGTGCTTTACTTGAAGCAGTAGCGATGGCTTGACTGAAAGGAAGAAGAATAGTTGGCTGGCGAGGACTCTCAAAACATCTCCCAAGCCAGGGTGGGCATGGCCCCCCTAATGCCCACCCATGATGCTGGGTCATGTGGACAGGTTTGAAAAACAGCTCGTGTTATGAATACAGTCAGTATGTATTATAGGTCTGGGGGGGATTTGGATTCATGATGGGTCATATTTGGTGCGATTTAATCATTTATGTTAATTTTTGTCAAATGAAAAATTACAGTTTCTTTCGGTTCATGTTTTTTTTTTATTTAAGAAATATATTGTTTTGAATATTACAGTCTTATCATGTGTGGCCTGACTGACTTGAGAAATGGAACCTTTGACTCATTGAAAAATATCTTTGTGGCCTTTCAGGATTTGTATTCAAGTAAGCAAACCGCTAATCTAAAGTACTGTATATCTAGTAAACAAATACACATGTACACAATTCATCTCCCACACTCGGCTCAAAATTATTTTAATCTGACTTAATTACACAATGGAAGTGACAAACTTTAATTTTGCTACAGTCAAATCATAATCATAAAGTGCTTTGGGGGAAAAAGGGGGGGGGGTTGCGCAAATAGAATACCTTATAGAAGTGTAAATAAAAAAAAATGGTTGGTACAAAATAAGAATTATTATAATTAATTAGCTAAATTTAGCTAATAATAGCTTCATGCCTGCAGATTTAGTGCAAACCACTTACAAATAAAATGTGAACAGCTTTAAAGATTTCAATAAAATTAAAATTAAGGAGCAAATCAATATTAAAATATTAAAATAAGAGCTTTAAAAGGTGCTAAACACTAGTTAACATGACTCTCTGGTCTTGACCTTTCATCCTCATGTGACTTTGGTTTCATCCAAGAGAGCAGAGAGGTGTTTCCCTTAGCTGCTTGCTGTAGCTCCTTTTCTTTTTCTCTTTTCAGCCTCTCCTTTCTAGGCATTATGCTTCAATTAGTAAATAAATAGACCAATTAGTAACCAAACTTATCAAGGGCCTGAGAATGAATAAAACTGACAGTTGTCATTACAAGAAGGCAAAAGGGTATTTTTCACAGGCAAGTGACAATTCCAAACATCCGGGCATTTCTGATATTTCCACAATGCAACTCAATTCAAATGCTTCGACCACCAATGACGTGTTGGATTGCTTTTGCATGTGACTACTAGCATAATACAAATTAGACACAAACAATTCATTACATTTGAAGTCAAAATAATCCCCACAAATCAAATTACAATGATCCAAAGTCTAATGCTTTTCATCACAGAGAGCTTCCTTTCACCGTCATTAGTCTTACTCTGTGGTGGTTATCACGTTATCTATTATTGAATTAGCATATAGCATTTTAAACTAGCTAATTAGGTGGTCATTCGGCTAATTTAAGCTGTTGTTTGTGCTGTGTGAGACATGCTACTTCACAACAAAACAAGTATAGGTAGTGAATAGAGGGCAAACAAACAATACAATTTCACTGGATTCATAAGAAAGTTAACTGGCTGTGTGTCTGTCCCACTGCGACCAACGGTGGCTAATTAGCGTTCATGTGACAAAGGATGCCAGCGAGAGAGAGAGCTAGACGGGTACACTACACACGCATATTGTTCTTTTCCCCCCACGTGATTAATCATGCAGCTTTTCTACGATTGTGTCAACATTGACCTGTCCTCAGTAAAAATGTTAATTAAATTAAAAAAAAAAAAAAAAAAGAAAAAGAAAAAAAAGGGGGGCACTTTCCAAAGGGCACTTAATTGTGGAGAATGTGTGTGCGTGTATTTAAAAAAAAAAAATACAAATAATTAAAAAAAATAAAAAGAGTGTAATAGCACGGACTTTCTGCTGCGTCATGACTGTTTTGATTTTGGATTCCCCACCAGCTTCCTCGCTGGCTCGCTTTCTGATTGGCTGCACGTCACTGTCAATCTGCTGCGCGGAGCGAAATCGGGCCAAAAAATCCACCATGTTAGATATGCCCGATTTCAAGATATCGGGAGGCGCTGTGTGTGGAGACAATATACACGGGAGGATTATCTGTGAAGATTATCGCTTGCGTCTCGGCGCGTCCTTAGTAAGGACGTGCCGACTCCTTACGATTGTCGGGAGGGGAAATTCGGGGCTAAAATCGGGCCAATTCTCCTGCCGTGTGAACCAGGCTTAAATCATCTGTGTTTCGAGTGGATTATTATTCTTTTGTTACTACAACGGACCACTGAATATTGAGTGTAGTGACTTTAGATTATGAATGACTGATAAGAACGGATTTTGTCATTGTTTGCTCCTGTTAACCAAAGCAAAGCCAACGTGGTGCCCCTAGAGGTTATTGAGATAATTACAACTTAATACCGTCCAAAGTATTAATTCGTCAAAAAGACAACCCAATTATCGCTACACCTGTTTGTTCAACGGTTGGCGGTACTGTCACTGCCACAGATGATACAAAACACATAGCAATGGCAAGTTACATAAAAAATAGTAGAAGTAGTTGGATCTCCAAAGATTACTGACAAGGTATGGGAGGGTGGTGATGAGGAGGAGGAGAGAGAGAAACTAGTGCAGAACATCACAACATTGTCATAATAAAAAAGCTGACCCAGCTGAGGGGCTGTTCGTCTCCTGCTCTCACTGATGATGAAGATGATGGACCAAGCCGAGCTGTGCTTCCCGCTGCTCGTCAACACTTCCTGCAGGAGGATGCAACATCCTCGCCCTGCCACCGTTCTCACCTACATGCTGCTGCCCGCCATCTCTCTCATCACCGTCACTCTTAACCTGCTGGTCATCATCTCCATCTCTCACTTCAAGTGAATGCATTGTGTTTCTAACTCCACTTGTACGTCTTGAGTTATGACCAGGTCCAGGAATAATAATGAATGTTTCTCTCTCGTTAGGCAACTGAAGACCCCCACAAACCTGATCCTGCTTTCTCTGGCCACCTCTGACTTCTTGGTGGGCTTTCTCATGTTGTTTCAGTTTTTCTCTTTTGAAGATTGTTGGTTGTTTGGTGACCTTGTGTGCGCTATAATACATCTTCTGAATTTCATAGTAACGTCTGTCTCAATAGGAAGCATGGTGCTCATATCAATCGACCGCTACGTGGCTATATGTGACCCTCTGCGTTACCCCGTCAAGATCACCCAAAAGAGAGTAAAAATCGGCATTTTGTTATGCTGGTCTATTTCTTTGGTTTTCCACTCTGTGTGTTTTATGGACACTCTAAAAAAGCCAGGCAGGTACAACACCTGTGTAGGCAAATGTGAAATTATGGTCAATTATGTTGCAGGTATGATTGACCTCTTTGTTTCCTTCATAGGCCCGCTCACTGTCATTGTGCTTCTGTACACGAGAGTGTTTGTGGTGGCTGTTTCTCATGCACGGGCTGTGCGCTTCCACGTGGGAGTTGTCACATTGCAGCGCTCGCAGGGATTGCCTGCCAGGAGTTCTGAGCTGAAGGCAGCCAGGACCCTCGGCGTGGTGGTGGTGGTGTTTATTGTGTGCATCTTGCCTTATTCCTGCGTCAACATCTCGGGCCAGTACATTTTGCTCAATGCGTCTTCAGCTTTTATCCTCATCTACTTGTTTTTCTTCAATTCCTGCTTGAATCCGTTAATCTATGCCCTTTTCTATCCGTGGTTCAGAAGGTCCATCAAGCTCATTGTGACACTGCAGATTCTGCGGCCTGACTCCAGCCAGGCTAACCTACTGTAGTGCTTTCACATGTCATAATGTCCACAATATATTTTCTACATTTTGTTTCACATTTAAAATCGTTATGTTGTTTTGTCTTTGAGATGCATTGTTTTTATGGTTGTATGATTCATTCATGCATCCTCCGAACGGGGGATTCTTACATGGGTCTAGGGTGACCAACTGTCCCACGTTTTGCGGAAACTCACAGGACACGTGAATTGAGCTTCAAAGGGCTGCATGCACGCGTTATGCAGGACGCAATCGCGTAGCGCGTGCATGCAGAGCGTTTGAAGCTCAATTCACGTCATTAATACAAACGCAGTGCTACGCGGGAGACAGTTGGTCACCCTACTACGGTCGCAGGTGTGCTGGAGCCTATCCCAGCTGCCTTTGGTGAAACTGAAATGGTCGCCAGGGTACAAGTAGACAAATAGGCCAAAAAAAACAAAAATCACATTCACTTGGAATGTGTTCACAAGTGCAAAATCACCATTCCAGGAAGTCACACTGTTCCTCAGCTATCAGCCCCACACTCCTCCAAACACATTCAGCAACACAAGTGCCATTAAAAATGTGACATGCTACTGAATGGGAAACGGTGCCCAAGCTTTTCACCAATCGTTCATATGTATAAATCCATCCATCCATTTTCTTGACCGCTTATTCCTCACAAGGGTCGCGGGGGGTGCTGGCGCCTATCTCAGCTGGCTCTGGGCAGTAGGCGGGGGACACCCTGGACTGGTTGCCAGCCAATCACAGGGCACACAGAGACGCATATGTATACAGTATATACAAATAGAATAGTTGAGCGGTAAATACATTTATATGTGCAGTAAATATAATAAACTTCTCTTACAACCCAGTCCTGATGCCCATGATGTTGTTGTCCCTGCACCAACAAAAAAATAAAAATAAAAAATGTGAGATGTGAGCTCAGCCGCACAACAACTTTATAATGCAGTTTGCAGGGCCGGCCGGAGTCTATTTCCATAGTAGAGATTATTTCCCCTCTGTCTGTGATTATACATACACTTACATGCTACTGAATGGGAAAATGGTGTCCAAGCTTTTCACCAATCGTGCATATGTATACGGTATATACAAATAGAATATTTGTGCGGTGAATACATTTATATGTGCAGCAAATATAATGAAGTTTTCTTACAACCGAGACCTGATGCCCATGTTGTCCCTGCACCAGAAAAAAAAAAAAAAAAAAAAGAAACAAAGAAAAAAAAGAAAGAAAGAAAAAAAAAAAAGAAAAAAAAGAAAAAAAAGAAAAAGAAATGTGAGCTCAGCTGCACAACAGTATGCGGTATGCAGGGCCGGCCTGAGTCTATTTGGCGCCATAGACAAGATTATTTCCCCTCTGTCTGTGATTATACATACACTTACAAATCATAATAGTAATAATAATAATAATAATAATAATTTCAAAATAAGTTAAATAAATACAAAATGTGGTGATTTTTTTTTTTTACAAAAAAGAAAAAACAAAACTGAGGAATATTGTCTATTATGCATGTAAATGGTAAATTAAGCAGATTATACATGTACAATAATTAGATTGGACACTTCTATGTCGGTAAAATGTTGATTAGCAATTTATTGTAGTTTGAAATAGCATGTGGTATTAAGTTACGTTTGGAGTATTTTACCAACGCTAATTACAAGAATACTCATACTCATAACAACGATGCGTGAAAGTTTAAAGCAATTAATGCTTGAGACCAGTGATACTCACTATACTTTTACACAAGTGCCACGTTAGCAGAGAAAAAGTCAAGGGGGAAGCCACTTTAGCTACAATATAGATCAAATCACCGGAGCCTACAATAAGCTGGAGCACCGACAGGAGCACACTGTGTTGCCATGTATGACAGTTGCCTCTTTTTTGGAAACAAAATTAATTGAGATGAAAGCAGACTTTTAATGTGGGCATTTGTATCTTAGTTGCATAATGTTAGTTATGTATTTATGTGGCAGAATATTAAAAAAAATGTATTGACTGTGTGTTCTAAGTTGTCACTATAGGCATGTGCCGATATTACATTCTGATGGAATGATAACAGTGAGCGTAAATATTGCCGTGTCACGGTATCACAGAATTAAAATTACAGCTCTAAAATGTCCTTTTTTTTCTTTATTTGGGTAACCCCATTGAACACAATCATTTTTTTTCTCTCTTTAATATAGAATATTTGGGACATTAACAAACATGTCCCATTGTTAAGTTTAAATAAATAAATGTTTACAACCTTCTTATGTTTAAATTCTTCTTAGCAAGTCACAGTGTCCAATCAATGGTTAGCTCTTTTAACAGACCCCAGCTACTCCTAATTATAATTAGTATATGGCACCTACACAAGGTTTTTGATTAGTGATTTAGTTGTTGTTATCACCAGTGACGTGCAAAGAGCTCTAGGCTTGGGTAGGCAGGCAGTCGTAAATTGAAACATACACACCAATTACAAATATGTGTGTCGGCAGGCGAGTGTACAACATATAGGGTGACCCTATTTTCATGACCCCCCCCCCCCTCCTAAAAAAAAAAAAGAAAAAAAAGAAGACACTTAGGCGTAACTAATATACTTAAAAATGTTTACTCCAAGATGTATACATTCAAACTATTTTAATGCATGCCTCCTCTGTATTGTTAGAAACAAAAATTACTTGACAAAAATGATTATGACAGACAATGTTTTAAGCGCATTTTTTGTTCAGCAAACAAATTGGGATGAGCGAGGTTCGTGCTCTTCGCCTCCTGTGAGGCAGCTCATCACTTCGCCACTCAGCTAAAACTCTGGCCACCGTTGCAGCCGAGGACAATATTCGAACGCTAACTGCTGTACGCAAATGTGGGTCTGCCCGTCGCGATAAATTTAACACTGTGCAGTGCACTCCGCCTCCCATTTGCCGCACAACAAAACCGGACAATTTCATTCATTAATAAAAACCCATCTGGACCCCCGGAAAGGATGTAATAGAGTGGACATCTCAAAGTAAAACAGTCTTAATTCCTTGCAAAATCAAGCTAGCAATAGCAATGTCAAACATTATGTGAAATGAAACCATCCACAAAGCCAGTATTTCCTTTTGTAGCATTCTTTGTGAAAAGTACGAATAATTCTCTATCCCTTACTTTGCTGAAGATCCGGTAGCTAAGGCGTCGGTCTCCCATCCTTCAAAAGATGACATTTTTCCTCAAAAGAAAGGCGTGAAAATAGTTTTATATTTTTCAGAGTGGCGTCATCTTACCGGCGTACTGTGCACTAAGTGTGTTTTGAATTCACGAATAAACTGTGCAAACGTATGCTCGCATAGGAATAATACAGCTACGTAAAAAGGCTGCGTAGCAATCTGCCTATTTGCCTAAAGGACTTTTCTACTGGGAAACTGACTACGCATGCGCGAACACACATCACTACTCAGAAAGGGCTGCTGGAGGCATTGGAGGCGTGTGCCTTCAGCAGGAGAATTTTGCAGCATTTTTGCCTGCGGGCCAGAAGAAGTCGTGAGTCCTTTTTAATTGAGCTATGAAAATCGCCAGACGTCACTTTCAAATCTAGTGTAGGCTATGTGAAGTGCAAAAATAATTTAAATCAATAAAAGAAGCCAATTCGTTTTTGTTTCATTTCAGCCTTGGTCAGGCAGTGCCTACCTTGCCTGCCCTGACCACACATCACTGTCTATCACTAATTCCAACCCCCGTCACTTCTTCCCCCTACTCCGCCTCTATGTACGAGCCGCACGTGACCCACGAGCCGTGCAATGAGTATCACTGCTTTAGATGATTTTAACAACACAACATCCAACTAGGATTAAGATCCTAACATATAAAGTGTAAAGAGAAATAGGATTAGACTATTAATAGCAAAACACATTAGAACCCACACCGTGACCATGTCTCCGGTTTTGTTTGCCGAGTGCTTCCAGTGAGCTAAAATTCTGGGGAGCCAACAAAGCGAAGGACCTTATTTGAACGTTCAGGAAGTGAGGTAAAAAAAATTAATAAAATAAAAAATCGAACCTACTTTTTTTTTTTCTCTTAAAACACATAAAACTCTTCCATCCATCCATTCACTTAATTAACCCCTTATTCTCCACAAGTGTCACGGGGGTGCTGGAGCCTATCCCAGCTGGCTTCGAGCAGTAGGCGGGGTACACCCTGAACTGGTTGCCAGCCAATTGCAGGGCACACAGAGATGAACAACCATCCATACACAATCACACCAAGGGGCAATTCAGAGCATGCAAACATGAACATGCAAACTCCACTCCGGAAGGTTGAAGCCCGGACCCGATCTCACTTCCTCAGCACTGGGAGGCGAACGCGATAATCAGTCAACGCAAAACGTTTTTGTTTGTTTTTTTTAATTTTTATTTAGTGTTTAATTTAGCATTTTCTTTATAATATTGTATATGTTCTCCCATTAGTCTAAACATTTTGAATAATACTGCATTTTGGAATATGAGTGAAGCAGCAAAAAAAATACCTTTTTTATCCATATAATATATATATTTATATCTCACTGAAAATGACATCACAGTTGCTCAGGGCTCAGGTAACAACCAATCACAGCTCACCTGTTTTCTGAGTTTAGTCATGTGACGCTTGCAAGCTGAGTTGTGAATGGTCGTTACCTTGGCCCTGAGCTACTGTGATGTCATTTTCAGTCGACAGCGAGTGGCAAAATGGCCACCCCGTAAGATAGTTAAAAAGATTTTGCCGCTTTCTTCATATTCCACAAAGACAATATTAATCAGAATTCCACGTTTTTAACTAGGCTGTAGCAACATAGACATATCATTGTAAATATTCTTTTTTTTGTGTGTATATATATATATATATATATATATATATATATATATATATATATATATATATATTTTTTTTTATTTTTATTTTACTTTACCTTTAAATTCATTCCTGGCTGTTTTGCTGGATTTTGACTGATTTTACAAGGCCCACAGAATATTCTGTTCTATTGCTATAAAAACATGGAACCTATCCAAAAAAAAAAAGATTAGTCTCTTTTTTTCACGACTCCTCTGTCGTGAACTGTGATCAATCTTCACCAAATGTGCACTTCTGTGCTCATCCCAGAATCATACTCTAAAAATATCAAAAGTCACATGGACATGGACAGGAGCCACCTCGCAACATTAGGTGTGTTTCCATTACCCTCAATTTTGCGCAAAAGGCAAGTTTCGCAAAAGCAATGGAAAGTAATGGAAACACTGGATTTGTGAGAAAAAAAAAATCTCAAACATTGCAAAAAAAAAAAAGTTTATGCACTCTTATGAGGTGGTTTCTGAGACATGTCGAAATAGAAGTATTTCGCAAAAGTGTAACGCATACACTTTTTGCGCATTAGCAAAAAGTCTGCCCGGTCACGGAGGAAAGGAATGTAACACGTTGTTTGCCTATGTGTACTTTTATTTACTTGCAATTGATTTAGATTTGTTTTGAGAATGATTAATTTCGGTATTGTATTTTAGTTTTACCTGCTGAAGTGTTTTGTATACTGCACAAAAGAGAGTGAAGTGTAACCGAGCGAGCCTCGTTCGGGAAGGAGTTGAATAGTTTTACTTCCTCCCACGGGAAGAACAAAACAAACAACAACAACAAAAAATCTCTTGTAGACATATACTAAATCTACCAGAAAGTCTGAAATTTTTAATTTCTTTCAAATTTCGTCAGTCCACATTCGGCCAGTGATTGAGGTCACATTTTGAAGAACTCTTCCTAGAGATTGTATCTGTCTTGAAACTGTTTCATGTAAAGATGTTCAAGATGAAAAGTAAAAAGCAAACTTTTTAAATCACGAATGCTGCTGCTGTGATTTTGATGATCGAAACATGTGTGAAAATGTGAAAAAAAAAAACTTGTTAAAGGTGTGCAATTAAAAAATAAAATAAAAAATTGAATTCCAATGTGTCAGTGCCCCAACATGCAAGTACTCGAGACTGCGAGAGCCCTTCATTGCTGCTCGCAGATCTTTTATTTTTTTGACACTCCTTGCCCCAGTGCTCCCGAGATCTTGGGTCCAATTTTGTCAGTAATTCCACCACACAAGTAGTGGTTATTTCTTGTGCCAAGCCAGAAAACATGATGGCAAGTAAAGTTTTAGTTTTCATGATCAGTCTTGAACTCGGTGGCATTTTTATTGTCATATTTTTCCAACTCTTTCCTCTCCATTCCCCATCCAGTACAATAATGAGAATACTGAGAAAACTGCAATAAACAAGCTGTTGATATCAACCGTAATAACTAAACTTAGGTACACACACCCGCACGAACACGCACGCACACAGACACCGATAATTGGGCCTAATTTTGCTTTCTTCCATTGAAAGTCTATGAAAGATTATCCTATGGCTTGGGCCATGTTAATGACTCCCCCGCTCACCCCACGTGTTTGTTCAACGGTTGGCGATACTGTCACTGCCACAGACGATTCAAACCACATGGCAAAGACAAGTTACATAGAAAATAGTTCTGCCTTGGATCCCCAAAGATTACTGAGAAAAGAATAGGAGTGTGGTGAGGAGGAGGAGAAAGAGAAACTAGTATAGAACATCTGAACAAGCTGAAGTCTCTTGTTTCAGTAAGATGTTCTTAATCCCAAGGGATTGTTCTGTGTGTATTAACAGAGTTAAATTCACTGGCACTTTGAGTTCAAAGAAAGCCAAATTAAGTTTAAATAACATTCAAAATACTTTTGTCATTATTTTTATTTTACAAAGAAATCGTTATGGAAAATCGGGTTTGAGAGAAAATAATCAGGATTTTCTTGTTAGGCAAAATCGAACAGCTCTTGCTCTTGGGTTCAATTTTATCACTAATTCCACCACAAAAGTAGTGGTTATTTCTTGAGCCAAGCCAGAAAACATGATGGCAAGATAAGTTTTAGTATTTAGGTCCTGAATACACAGTGTGAATTTCACACTGTGCTTTTTGCAAGTGGACTCTATTGCGCAATCACCTCGACCCACGTGATGATCTGTGCTCCCATTGGACAAAAATGACAAGGGCTGGACGCATAACGAAGCCAGGAAATAGAGGACAACTTGAAATTTCGGCATTCTGCATTACTGCTGTAGATTTGTGGAGTTGTTAGATCCAAGATATTTGCGAGCGTCAATGGAAGCTCATTCAACGGAGTTTCCGCGACGCTGTTTCTAATTTTGGTACAGCGTCGTCGATTGCGAGGGACCGTTGCACTTTGCGTGCCCCGCCCCCAGCACAACGTGATGACAGCAGCGTGGCTAAACAGAATATGCATAATTATTAGAGCTGTCAAACGATTAAAATTTTTAATCAGATTAATCACATCTTAGAATTTTGATTAATCATGATTAATCGCTAAATTTAAAAGGCTTTTTAATCAACATTTTTGCCCGCCAAATTTAAATTCTTGTGTTAATTTTTTCGGCATTTAATGTTAAGAAGAGGACGTTGTCAATTTTTTTTTTTTTATCCACTGCACATGCTCATCCTCCTCTTTTTCTAATCAGTTAATTACTTGCATAAATTAAAGTGGAAAAAAAATGACCCCAATAGTTTGACCTGAACAAATATTCTGAATGTCACAGGCAAACATTTATTAAATGCTTCACTTAATACATGTTACGTTTATTGTTCAAACACAACCTGTGCTACCTTTAACATAGCCATCCGCTGTCAAGCTAAAGGATCATCTGCAGTCAAAATTAATAGTGCGATTAATCTGCGTTAATACATGATCAATGCGATAATTTTTTGTGATTAATTAATTAGTTAACACTTTAACTTTGACAGCACTAATAATTACGAATGAATTTAGCACAATATTCACTGCCGGGCAATATTCCCCCCCGCGATGCTTGGCTACGGTGGCTTGTTAAGCCCCAAAAGGCGCATATGTCCTGCACTTGGTGCGGCTCAGCCATGGTTTGTATTCAGACTTCACAGAAGTGAACCGTACTGAGTGCGTTTGGAAGCGAACCAAGACCACCTGAAAAAGTGGGTCTCGGTCTGCTTGTTTGGTCTGCACCAGGATTCGTTTGTGTGTATTCAGACCTGCACAAAAGGTCCGGATCAGCGTGGGAAATGAACTCTGGTCCGTTTAAAGCGGACCAAACAGTGCAGGTCTGAATACACCCTAAGAAAACCGCAATAAACATTCTGTTGATATCAAACCTAATTCCCCCCCCCCCCCCCCCCACACACACACACACGCGGCAAAATACAAAGCACTTGGGACATGGTTGCCTTCACTCTCAAACTGGAGAAATTCAAACAAATTTAAACTAAACTTAGGTACACACATGCACGCACACGCAAATACATGGATAATTGGGCCTAATTAAAACATTTTCCTTTCTTCCATTTAAAACCTCTGAAAGATTATCCTATGGTTTTGGCTGTTATGTGCTGAGGTTGGATCCCAAAGCGCAGACACATATAAGATTTTAATTATTCACATCAAGAGGCGTGGAACAAACTTGACTAGACGAGAAACAAAGAGAGTTGCACAGAAAGACGGTGATAACAGAAGTAATAATCCGACAAACACATACACTTCTCAGACCGCTACCACAGACAGTGAATTATCTGATTGGTTGTGACCAAGTAAAGGATTACAGATTGACATCACAAAGCTCCTGACATCACATAGCTGTGTACATAACTTAAAACCAGTTGAACCTAGATGCTGTTACATCAATTCAAAGCAGACACTTGTTACATCAGTACATAACAGACACTTGACCTCACGGTCATGAACCCAAACTTAACAGGTCATGAACTCAAACTTAACCCTGACGTGACCCCAGACATGACATGGGCTATGTTAAGATTGACTGCTCCCCTCACCTCACCTGTTTGATCAACGATTGGCGGTACTGTCACTGCCACAGATGATACAAAACACATAGCAATGGCAAGTTACATAAAAAATAGTAGAAGTAGTTGGATCTCCAAAGATTACTGACAAGGTATGGGAGGGTGGTGATGAGGGGGAGGAGAGAGAGAAACTAGTGCAGAACATCACAACATTGTCATAATAAAAAAGCTGACCCAGCTGAGGGGCTGTTCGTCTCCTGCTCTCACTGATGATGAAGATGATGGACCAAGCCGAGCTGTGCTTCCCGCTGCTCGTCAACACTTCCTGCAGGAGGATGCAACATCCTCGCCCTGCCACCGTTCTCACCTACATGCTGCTGCCCGCCATCTCTCTCATCACCGTCACTCTTAACCTGCTGGTCATCATCTCCATCTCTCACTTCAAGTGAATGCATTGTGTTTCTAACTCCACTTGTACGTCTTGAGTTATGACCAGGTCCAGGAATAATAATGAATGTTTCTCTCTCTTTAGGCAACTGAAGACCCCCACAAACCTGATCCTGCTTTCTCTGGCCACCTCTGACTTCTTGGTGGGCTTTCTCATGGTTTTTCAGTTTTTTTCTTTTGAAGGTTGTTGGTTGTTTGGCGACTTGGGGTGCGCTATATACTATCTTCTGAATTACATTATAACATCTGCCTCAATAGGAAGCATGGTGCTCATATCAATCGATCGCTACGTGGCTATATGTGACCCTCTGCATTACCCCGTCAAGATCACCCAAAAGAGAGTAAAAATCGGCATTTTGTTATGCTGGTCTATTTCTTTGGTTTTCCAGTTTGTGTGTTTTATGGACGCTCTAAAAAAGCCTGGCAGGTACAACACCTGTGTAGGCAAATGTGAGATTGTGGTCAGTTATGTTGCAGCTATGATTGACCTCTTTGTTTCCTTCATAGGCCCGCTCACTGTCATTGTGCTTCTGTACACGAGAGTGTTTGTGGTGGCTGTTTCTCATGCGCGGGCTGTGCGCTTCCACGTGGGAGTTGTCACATTGCAGCGCTCGCAGGGATTGCCTGCCAGGAGTTCTGAGCTGAAGGCAGCCAGGACCCTCGGCGTGGTGGTGGTGGTGTTTATTGTGTGCATCATGCCCTATTTCTGCGTCACCATCTCGGGCCAGTACATTTTGCTCAATGCGTCTTCAGCCTTTATCCTCATCTACTTGTTTTTCTTCAATTCCTGCTTGAATCCGTTAATCTATGCCCTTTTCTATCCGTGGTTCAGAAGGTCCATCAAGCTAATTGTGACACTGCAGATTCTGCGGCCTGACTCCAGCCAGGCTAACCTACTGTAGTGCTTTCACATGTCATAATGTCCACAATATATTTTCTACATTTTGTTTCACATAATCGTTATGTTGTTTTGTCTTTGAGATGCATTGTTTTTATGGTTGTATGATTCATTCATGCATCCTCCGAACGGGGGATCCTTACTTGGGTCTAGGGTGACCAACTGTCCCACGTTTTGCGGAAACTCACAGGACACGCGAATTGAGCTTCAAAGGGCTGCATGCACGCGTTATGCAGGACGCAATCGCGTAGCGCGTGCATGCAGAGCGTTTGAAGCTCAATTCACGTCATTAATACAAACGCAGTGCTACGCGGGACACAGTTGGTCACCCTACTACGGTCGCAGGTGTGCTGGAGCCTATCCCAGCTGCCTTTGGTGAAACTGAAATGGTCGCCAGGGTACAAGTAGACAAATAGGCCAAAAAAACAAAAATCACATTCACTTGGAATGTGTTCACAAGTGCAAAATCACCATTTCAGGAAGTCACACTGTTCCTCAGCTCTCAGCCCCACACTCCTCCAAACACATTCAGCAACACAAGTGCCATTAAAAATGTGACATGCTACTGAATGGGAAACGGTGCCCAAGCTTTTCACCAATCGTTCATATGTATACATCCATCCATCCATCCATTTTCTTGACCGCTTATTCCTCACAAGGGTCGCGGGGGGAGCTGGCGCCTATCTCAGCTGGCTCTGGGCAGCAGGCGGGGGACACCCTGGACTGGTTGCCAGCCAATCACAGGGCACACAGAGACGCATATGTATACAGTATATACAAATAGAATATTTGAGCGGAAATACATTTATATGTGCAGTAAATATAATAAACTTCTCTTACAACCCAGTCCTGATGCCCATGTTGTTGTTGTCCCTGCACCAACAAAAAAAATAAATAAATAAAAATAAAAAAGTGAGAACTTTATAATGCAGTATGCAGGGCCGGCCGGAGTCTATTTCCATAGTAAAGATTATTTCCCCTCTGTCTGTGATTATACATACACTTACAAATAATAATAATAATAATAATAATAATAATAATAATAATAATAATAATAATAATAATAATAATAATAATAATATATTTATATATATAATATTTTTTACAAAAAAGAAAAAAAACTGAGGACTATTGTCTATGATGCATGTAAATGGTAAATTTAGCAGATTATACATGTCCAATATTCAATAATATATTTACATAATTTTAATTTTTAAGTGCCTATTAGATTGGACACTTCTATGTTGGTAAATTGTTAATGAGCAATTTATTGTAGTTTTAAATGGCATGTGGTAATAAGTTACATTTGGAGTATTTTACCACCGCTAATTACAACAACACTCATACTCATAACAACGATGCGTGAAAGTTTAAAGCAATTAATGCTTGAGACCGGTGATACTCACTATACTTTTACACAAGTGCCACGTTAGCAGAGAAAAGTCAAGGGGGAAGCCACTTTAGCTCCAATATAGATCAAATCACCGGACCCTACAATAAGCTGGAGCACCGACAGGAGCACGCTCTGTTGCCATGTATGACAGTTGCCTCTTTTTTGGAAACAAAATTAATTGAGATGAAAGCAGACTTTTAATGTGGGCATTTGTATCTTAGTTGTATAATTTTGTTATATATTTATGTGATAGAATATATAAAAAAAAAGAAGTATTGACTGTGTGTTCTCAGTTGTCACTATAGGCATTCTGATGAAATCATAATAGTGAGCAAAAATATTGTCGTGTCAAGGTATCACAGTATTCAAATTTTAGCTCCAAAATGTCCTTTTTTTAAAATGTAATATTTGGGTAAATAAAAACTGATTTTTTTTTCCCCTCATTGAACACAATCAAATTTCTTTTTTAATATAGAATAGTTGGTACATTAGCAAACATGTTCCATTGCTAAGCTTAAATAAATAAATGTTTACAACCTTTTTATGTTTAAATTCTTCTTAGCAAGTCACAGTGTCCCATCAATGGTTAGCTTTTTTAACAGCCCCCAGCTACTCCTAATTATAATTAGTATATGGCACCTACGCATGATATTTTTGATTCGTTTATTTTTTTGTTTTGTTTTAGAATAATGTAAACTGCCAAGGCCAGCCATGTGTAGCCTATCACTAATTTCAACCCCCGTCACTTCTTCCCCCCTCCTCCGCCTCAGCCGTCCAATGAGTATCACTGCTTTAGACCAGTGGTTCTCTCTTGCCTCCTAAGTCCAGCACAGAGGGAGTGGAGGGAAATCTAAAACGGCCATTCTGATCAATGGAAAATAAAAAAGTGGAACAATCACAACGTGTTACGGGCTTCATGGGGAGCGCTCGGGGATTTGGCAGCTCTGCGGTCTCCTACATAAGCACCCACTCAGTTTTGTGTTTCAGTGTGTTTGATTGATGCACAAAATGCGAACTGAGATGTGCAACTGGAGATTTGATTTGCATAGTACTGCCCCTTGCTAGTTTCATTGTCACTTTTGAAGTCAGTTTCACAAGCTGTTTACTTCACCCCCCTCCCCCCCAAAAAACAAAACAAAAACAAAACGAAAATCATTATAAAGATGTTTGCAAATGCTACAATAGACCTTCTAGTGTTATGTCACGCTTAAGTGTGCCGCTTGCGGTGGAGGGCAGAGCATCAATGCGAGTGAATGGGGTGTATGCCACGGAAGAGGCGGGACTTCCGTGTTTTTGCACATCAGCTTTGACTCCGGTTCCGGTTTGCGACTTGTGGGCCGCGTTCCAACACTCGCATCTTCCACCCCTCCGTCGCGTGCTCGCACAACTGACAGACACACTACACACTCGCACCCGTTGAAGGGGAACGCGCAACTGAGGGGCACAAAGTCGGAAGCACAAGTATTGGGACACGGCACACGTCGTGAACTGGAATCAAAGCTGATGTGCAAAAACAGTCCCGCCTCTTCCGTGGCATATACCCCATAAGAAAACAATCAGTGTGACCTAGAAAATTGGCCAAACAGTTGATAAATCAGCAACTAATGCTATGGTGAACTTGTGTGCGGCCAACGGATGCTCTAAGGACTCAAAGAGAGATGACATCATTCTTTCGGCTTCCGGCAGTGATTCTAAAAACCAGGTGCAAGACAGTGAGGAGTGAAAGACCAGCACACTGGCTAGCGCAAAACTACAACGCAACTGCTTTGCACCCACAAAAAATACGAGGATATGTTCAGATCCTTTTATATCAGGTAGTTTTTCTGTTTTTCATATACAGTGGGCCATAACATTAAACTCTGATTGTAAATTCCAGGCAGATGTGATGAATGTGCCATATTATCTTTTGTAAAACAATCAGTCATACTTTTTTTGCATAAGGATTCAAGTTATTCTGAACACAAAGTTTTTAAATTTAACACGATTATCACAATTAACATTTTAACTCGGGCTTGATCTCTGCTGAGGAATGTGTTGACATCCCTTTAGGTTAAAAAGAAGGACATATTTTAAAAAAAAGTGTTCCCTCGCTTTAACGCGGTTCACTTTTCATGGCTTTGCTATTTCGCGGATTATTTTAGTACAATTTTGCATGCATTTTTTTTTTTTACAGTAATGTACCTATTTTATCAAATTTATGAAAGTTTGAACATTGAGAATGTTTTAAATGAGAGAAATGTGAGAAAATGTAAATGCCTCGATGACAAAAGTGTATAAAATGTGTGGAGAGGGGTTTTAGAGCCTTAAAACATGTATAATAAATTTAAAACATGAAGCTAACTACTTCACGGATTTCATTTATTGCGGCTATTTTATATATATATATATATATATATATATATATATATATATATATATATATATATATATATATATATATATATATATATATATATATATATATATATATATACATATATATATATATATATATATCAATAAAAATACTCCTACTTCGTTGCGAGTTGCCCGACAGCTCCTCCTCTCCCCCTGCCCACCACATTGGTGTCGTGTTGGCCTATCCTCTCTTCTTGCTCCGCGTGGCGTAGTTGTTGTGATCTAACTTCTGCCATGGCATGCGCAGTGAGCAGTTAGTTATTTATTTATTTGTGCTTGTTTCGGACCTTAAAGCAGCTATATGGAAGATTTAAAATTTCAAATGGCTACTGCCACCGGTGGCCGAAAACAAACTGCACGCTCGTACACGCTCCGTGCACATTTACGTGCACGACCTCATTACTGAAGACTCAGAGGCTGGACTCTTCATATCCAATTAACTATGTTTTCATATGTATTTTCAGAGGTAAGAAGTTTTATAAAATTATACAAAACTGGCCACTTCTGTCAATCATCAATTCACGGAATGCGACTCTCCCCACTAAGCAATTGACGCCCACAGCACGTGCAGATCATATTGCATTGGTCTGTCGAACTCCAAAACGACGTGTAAATTACGTCAATTAATTGGACCTCATTCTGACGTCAATATGCGGTTACATATTGTACTCGTCCCGCTCGACAGACGTGAACCTGATTCAAGTCATTTTTAGTTTGTCGCCTCGAGGCTAGTGTCACTGTGCATTAGCCGAAAGGTGGACCGTCATTTATGGAAATTGACGATTGAGAAAAACATATAGCCAGGGGTGTCCAAACTTACATCCAGAAAAATAGAAAGCTGCAAGGGCCACTTATATATATTTTTTATTTATTATTTATTTGTTATTTATTAACACATTCATTGCCAGACCAGCAAAAAAAAAATGCATCATTTGACGCGTTTTTACGTCAATGGCAGTGAATGAGTTAAACATGGTAAAAATCAATGAAGCAATTATAAATTGTTGATATAATGTGCAGTTACTTATTGAAAAGTGATAACGGTCACAAGGCAAATAGTGACCCCTGTGTGCCACTATAATAGATATGCCTCTCCACTGAGCAGCAGCTGATCCGAACTTGACATTCTGAACCACAAGAACAATCGGTCGTCAACTGACCACACTTAAGACCCATTAATCTAATGTGATGTTTTCACAAATTGGAGCTTGACACTAAGCAACAAGTGGATGAAACTTTTTAATTCTGAGACTGAATTATTAGCTGCAAATTTGGGTCTTTGCATAGCTAGAAATGTTTAATCCACCCTCTTTTTTTTTTTTTTAAACAGCATTGAAAAATTATTTTTAGTATTTGCTGCTCGCCGCCAAGAAATGTATGGCGGGCCGCAAATGGCCCCCGGGCCGTAGTTCGAACACCACTGACGTATAGACTCATTCACTGCTTAGTGTGATACGGCTGTGAATCGGCATTCAGTAGTAGCGTTCACATTCCGCTAGCATGATGTAGCTACAATAGGCTCTCATCAGAGAGGAAAATAACGAAACATTTAGCCTGTTTGAAACGCCACGGAATGGAACATCTGTTCTTCATAAAGTTATTCTATTCTATTTCTATTTCATCCATTCTTGCTGCTCCTTTCACGCTAAATGTCGCCTGTTGCCGTCCACCTTACTTTCACCCTTAGTTATGACTGAGAAGTGGTCAATCTTGACATTACTGCTAATTGAAAACAACACATTTTTTTTCTAAATGTCAAGATCCAAGTCCGATCTCAACTCTCTCCACCACTGAAATGCAAAACCGATGTTCACTCTCGTTCTTGCATCGGCGTCAGTCACTGTCAAGTTTAGATTTTTCCTTGACACTTTACATTGTTTTCTTTTTTTTTTAGCCTTCCGTGGAGTAACTGTGGGTGTCAGGGGCACGCAGCACACTAGATGTAGATGGTGGTCTCTCTTCTGAGTAGACTCCATTGCAGCGAAATACTGTAGTAGCTCTGACTTCACGACTCCAGGAAACAACGAGCGAGAACGCGTTTGACATCACATCCGCAGACAGGGCGGGAAATTTGAGCCCGAATGCTTCCTGAAAAATATTGGCCACAGGTTTGTAGGAGTACCTACTGTGAAGTCAAGGAAAGCCGGAGCCTGGACTCGAAACAGAGTCCTCAGAACTGGGAGGCGGACGTGCTAACCACTCCCCCACCGTGCCGCCCTATACATATATATATATATATATATATATATATATATACACACTCCAAATAATTATTCGATTATTAAAATAGTTTTTAATTTGATCAGCGATAATTTTTTTTTTTGATTAGTCGGTTTGAAAAAAACAACCAATAAAAAAAAAAAAATTTTTTAGTTTTCATCAGTTTGAGTTGCTTTGCCATTGGTTCCTTTCTCATGACTGTTGGGATCAATTTGCCTGCGAATTCAGCCTTACAATGTGTATGGATGACTGTCATTTGCATACATTAGAGACTAAATAGTAGCAGGCTAACAACAGAGACTTGTGGTGCACGCTTCAGTAATGACATTGTGTCATTGACACAAGCATGGACACATTGGTCATGCCGAGATGGATATGATTTGAGAACTAATGGGAGGTCATTGGCAACTAAATAGTAGAGGGCAAACAACAGCGCCTTGTGGGACAACCCATGGCGCATGGTTTCAGATGTGCATATCAAGATGGATGTGATTTGAGTGAGCTACAAATATCCAAGGAAAAATTCTGCATGGTTAGTTTGGCAAGTAAAACTGTGATTTAGAGTTTTGTTGATCCCCAAAAGAATATTGACATCAAAGTATGGGAGGATGATGAGGAGAAGGAGGAGGCGAAAGAGGCGTAGCTACTTTCAGATGTTATAGACCTACAGTATGAATATCGTCATGAAAAGAAGAGCTGGCTGATTTGAGGGGCAGCTTGTCTCCTGCTCTCCCTGATGATGGCGATGCCGGAGCAAGCCGCACTGTGTTTCCCTTTGCTCGTCAACACTTCCTGCATAAGGACGACGCGTCCTCCCTCCGTCGCCGCTCTCTCCTACATGCTGCTGTCAGCAATCATTCTCATCACCTTCACGCTGAACCTGCTGGTCATCATTTCCATCTCTCACTTCAAGTGATGCATTCTGCTTTTCAATTTTTACTTTCGTGCCTTATGTCCATAATATTATTATAATAAGTGTTTATTTTTGTTTAGGCAACTGCGTACTCCCACAAATCTGCTGCTGCTTTCGCTGGCCGCCTCGGACTTCTTAGTGGGCTTCCTCATGTTGTTTCAGCTTTTCCTTCTTGATGGTTGTTGGTTTTTTGGTGACGTGATGTGTGTTGTGTATTACATCCTGGATTACGTGATTACGTCTGCCTCCATAGGAAGCATGGTGCTCATATCAGTCGACCGCTATGTGGCTATCTGTGACCCTCTCCATTATCCCATTAAAGTCACTCAAATAAGAGTTCAAATTTGTGTTTTTCTGTGTTGGTCTGCTTCCTTAGTGTTCCACTGTCTTTGCTTTTTTGACGCTCTGAAGCAACCAGGCAAGTTCAATACTTGTGTAGGTGAGTGCGTGATTGTGGTCACGTACGCTGTAGGAATGACAGACCTCTTTTTCTCCTTCATTGGCCCACTCACTGTCATTGTGGTACTGTATATGAGAGTGTTTGTGGTGGCTGTGTCTAAAGTGCGCGCCATGCGCTCCCACGTGGGGATCGTGACATTGCGCGGCACAACTGTAAAAAGTTCTGAGCTGAAGGCAGCCAGGACCTTGGGTGTGGTGGTGGTGGTTTTTATTGCGTGCATCATGCCATATTTCTGCATTGCCATCTCAGGCCAGGATGTTGCACTCAATGCGTCCTCTTCAGCCTTTATCATCTGCTTGTTCTACTTCAACTCCTGTTTGAACCCGCTTATTTATGCTATTTTCTATCCGTGGTTCAGAAAGTCCATCAAACTCATTGTGACACTGCAGATTCTGAAGCCCGATTCCAGCCAGGCCAGAATAATGTAGACAAGCCAGCTTGCTTTCCACCCTTCATGCTGTCCAGATTAGAATATTTCCTCCATTCTGTTTCAAATGTGGATAACGGTTTTGTTTTTTTTCTTGAGAGTTATTGGTCTTGTCTTGTCTTTGACACTTACTGATTTTGTAATGTTATTGATTCAGTGTCGACAAAAAACGTCATGCAAAAAAAAAAAAGCGTGAAAGCACCATCACAGGAAGTGATTTTGAGGGGTCCTCAAGAACATGATGCATATAATACAAATGATTTTCACTGTCCTGCGATTGGCTGGCAACCAGTCCAGGGTGTCCCCCGCCTAATGCCCAGAGTCAGCTGAGATAGGCACCAGCACCCCCCGCGACCCTTGTGAGGAATAAGCGGTCAGGAAAATTGATGGATGGATGGATGGATTTTCACTGTAGCATCTGCTTTGGTTCAACATTTAATCATGTCATCCTGCACAACAGGTCAGCCATGCGGAGAATTAGAAATGCAGAAGCTTGTGGGAGCAACCAAATGCACTTTGTCCTGTAAAATACAGTACATTTTTCACAGATATAATGTTTATATGTTCCCATGACACGACTTCATTAGATTTGTATTAATTGCACCCCTTTCATTTTTTTACGTATCATGCTCAGAAACATTTTTTGATCATCATGACATATTTGCAGCATCTGTTCAAATGGGTATGACAGTAAAAGCAGCACTGGCAGTTTACAGTTTATATGTATAGTTGTTTGCTACTCCTCTATTATTTTATCTAAAATAAAAAACAAAACCCTCATAAGATATGTTCTCTTGCTGAGTTGACTATTTCAGCTCTTTGCCATTGGCCCCTCCCTCCTCCAATCACCTGTACCACAGTATTGTATTGTTTGTTGAAAGTACATTTATTACACTACATTTTAATCAGAGAAAGCTTTTTATGTCCCTAAATATATTTTTGACGCTGATTTAATAAAATGTCCTTACTTTTTTCAAGCACGTCAAGTTTTGATATTTATTTATGTATTTATGTATTTATTTATTTATTTATTTATTTATTTATTTATTTATTTATTTATTATTTAAAATTTGACCTATTAAAGCTTGTGCAATATGTATTGTACCATGTGTTACAATTTACATTTTTGCAAAATTCCACCTGTTCCTGAACCTATACTCCTTAATTTAGAAACCTTATTAAATATAGTACTATATTACATATTATTATCCATTCATCCATTTTCTTGACCGCTTATTCCTCACAAGGGTAGCGGGGGGTGCTGGAGCCTATCTCAGCTGGCTCTGGGCAGTAGGCGGGGAACACCCTGGACTGG
Organism: Festucalex cinctus; assembly: GCF_051991245.1. Lineage (NCBI taxonomy): Eukaryota > Metazoa > Chordata > Actinopteri > Syngnathiformes > Syngnathidae > Festucalex > Festucalex cinctus. The sequence goes on from NC_135421.1 coordinate 8,903,094, forward strand.
TTGCCAGCCAATCGCTGATCATTATTATTATTATTATTGTTATTATTATCATTATTAAAGTCGGATATGATAGAGGGAAAAAACGAGGGTAGATTTGGAATTAGTACAAAATAATTCATTTTGAGAAGTTTACTTGCATCTCTGATTGAAACATTTTGTAAATTTTGGTGAGATCAAAAATTAAAAAAAAATATAATAACCGAATGAAGAAAACATCAATTGTGTCGTATTTATTTGTGCTTTAAATCATTGTCGAAGAAAAAAAAAACTTGCTGATTTTGAGTGATGCTGGACACATGGCAGCATCCATCACTGAACATTTGTAAATTCTTTGCATGGTAATGTTTACGACATTTCTAATAATTAGTTATTTATGAATAATTCACCACCTTAACATAGGGGTTTGAGTGACTAATTGAGTGTGTGGCTGAAACTGGTCGTGATCAGTAAGGCCACAGAGGTTCTGGCAATTTTTTTTTTTTTTTAATGATGTCATGCAACTGGCCAAGAGGAGACCTATGAAGTGACCAGACAACTGGAAATAATGAGGATACTGTATAAATAAAGATATTGCAACAAAATTATTTGATTTTCTTTCCTTTCTATTGAGTCTATTAAAAGATCTACAGCAGAGTGTAAGGCGGATGCCCGCTATTCACCAGGGAATAGGAAACAAGCAAATATAACAAATATTGCGGGGGAAGTGAAGAAAAACAATCTAGAAAACAAATGCAAATAACCAAGAGTGCAAGGTTAAAAAAAAAAGAAGAAGCTATTTTTGAATTTGTGAATGCTGAACTGTGAATATGTGGGGAGCCACTGTACTGTACACAACAAAGCGTAGTGTAGAGCTATACTGCATAAACTACTGGCACTGACAACTGAGCAACACACCTCAAAAAAGTCGACCAAGGTTATCAACAGCAGCTAATAACCGAAACATTGTGAGAGCTGTGTAGAAACACCCAAAGACAACTGCCAACCGCTACAAGGCCGTGGTGAAGATATCACAATCCACTGTTCAAAAAAGACCGCGAGAGAAGAAATATACAGGATGCAAACCACTCATCAGAAATAATTGGAAGACTAGATTGGATATTGCAAAGAAGTATGAAGATGAGTCATCAAAGCTTTAGAACAAAGCTTTATGGACTGACAAGACAAAGATTAATTTCTTACAAAATGATAGAAATGACAAAAAAAGAGAGAGAGAAAAAGAAAACTTCGGTGGGGCACGAAGTCAGGACCTTCTGCTTACAGTGTGAGCGCGCTACGTTCAATGGCGCCAAAGTTTTTACTTGTAGTTTACACAAGTGTCAGACACCATGGAACCTTTCTGGGAATTCAAGGCGGCCAATCGTCATTGCAAATGTGAAGGATAATCGATTGTTTTGAATTAATTTGGAAAGAATGTTTACTGACAAAGGTTACTTTTAGCACTATCCTGCGAGCATGGAGGTCTCAGAGAAAGTGGGCGTGTGTTTAGTCCGAATAGGCGGTCTGGGGGTGGGTACTCAATTGTTGGTGTCATAGATTGAGTACCCCCCCCGTTTTCTCGGGTTGGGAACAGAATGACCTTGAATTTCTAGTAGAGGGGCGAATGGCAGAAAACACTAATTTGGCGATGTTTTTGGTGAAGAATTAGCATTTTAACATGGCTAAAAGTTCCAAAAAGTTCATTTTTCACGTTAGTGGCTGAACATATTAACTGTGCAAAAACTGCTCCATTTAGTCACTTGTAGGGCTGGGTTTAAAAACATTGAATAATCGATATCAAATCAATTTTCCTGTTCAAACCTGATATCAATTCATAAAACCATGAATCGATTATTTTAATATCTCTTTTCCCATGAATTCATAAGAAACTAGAATTTTAAAGGCCCTTTTTTTAATCTGTTTTCTTGAAATTTACTGTTCACATAATTTTAAAAGTATTTTCCGCATTATAAGGCGCACCTTCAATGAATGACATATTTTAAAACGTTTTCCATATATAAGGCACTACAGTAGTGGCTGGGGTTACGTTATGCATCCATTAGATGGTGCTGCACTAAAGGGACTGTCAACAAAACAGTCAGATAGGTCAGTCAAACTTTATAGATTACAAACCAGCTTTCTGACAACTCCATTCACTCCCAAAATGAATAAACAGCTGTTTGATTATTTTCTCTGAGCTAAAGTATTCGTATTAGCTAGCGATCCAAGATGGCGGGATCTTCTGCGCATGCGCGTCACCGATCGTGCAGGGTCAACGATAGCATCTTGATAGCGAGACCTGTTGCAGCTCAATATTGATCCATATATAAGGCGTACCGGATTATAAGGCGCATGGTCAGCTTTTGAAAAAATTAAAGACTCTTAGCTGCGCCTTATAGTGCGCAAAATACGGTCCTTTCAGCTATGGCTATTACCTAGCATCTTTCTGACATCCCATTGTCTAAGAGGAACCTCTACCATAGGTATCTATAAGCCTAGATAATAGATCGGTGTCTTGCTATCCTCGTCTTTCATCCCTCGGGCCATGAGGTGTTCCGTTTTTCGTAAATGTATGAACTAACGGCCGACGAATTTGTGCAAAAATTCAAACAATTGGTGATTGATGAAGGCATAGTAAGTTTTTAATTGCCACGAGACTGGCCTTTTTTGGAAAGAGATGCCTCACCGTACCTGAAGTTTCCATGAAGTTTTGGAATTTGTTGAAAAGAATCACCCAGAAAAAGTGTTCACCAGTCGGGCGATTGCTCACTAAGATGATGTTTGCCTTGGACATTTTTGAAGATTTGTAAAAAAAAAAAAAAAAAAAAAAACATCCTTGGATCAGGTCTTTACAAAACACAAGGCAAAAACCACTTCTGAGAGAGACCATGAACCAAAGAGGGCAAAAAACGATGAGGACAGCAGTTAAAAAGGTAAATGACCATCATTTTTATTCTTTACTCTATTCTTTGTGTTTTACATTACGCACAACTCTCATTTATTGTGCAATAATCTAATTGTAACATGTATTTGTTACATGTTTTGATGCATTTTTATGCTTTATGAAACATTTATGTCTGAATTTTGAGAGGCTTGGAACGGATTAGGGCATTTACATGGAAAATGCGTCTCTACTTCCAAAATTTTCTACTTAAGAGCTTTCTTCCAGAACCAATTAATTTCGTAAGTAGAGGTACCACTGTATATGGAAAACTTTTTCATAGGGTGAGAAATTTCAAGCGTGAGAGTGTCAGAAAAGACAAAAATGTGTGAATGTTGACAGCTCCGCCAATAGAGATAATAAAGGTTCCATGATTTGCCATAGTTCTTGATCCCAAAATAACACTGACCCCTAAGTATGGGAGGATGGTGAAGGGGAGGAAGCTGAAGGAGGTGGAGAAAGAGACGTATATGGTATGATGTGGTCTTCAGTGTTGGATGAGATGAAATAAAAAGCCACGTCCAGTGGAAGGGGGCCGGCTCGTTAGCCTGATGATGGAAACCCCGATGGAGGCCGAGCTGTGCTTCCCACTGCTCGTCAACGCTTCCTGCAGCAAGACGCAGCATTCTCAACCGATCGCCGCCTACTTGCTACTGTCGGCCATCTCGCTGATCACCGTCACTCTAAACCTGCTCGTCATCATCTCCATCTTTCACTTTAAGTAAGGTTTTGGCTGTTCGCAATTGATGACATGATATCATAATAATGTTTTTTCTATGTTTCAGGCAGCTGCACACCCCAACCAACCTCCTGCTGCTTTCTCTGGCAATCTCAGATTTCTTGGTGGGTTTCCTTATGTTGTTTCAGATTTCCCTTCTTGGAGGTTGCTGGTTCTTCGGTGACTTGATGTGTGTTGTGTATTATATCGTGGATCACTCTGTCACATCCGCCTCAATAGGAAGCATGGTGATCATATCAGTCGACCGCTACATGGCGATCTGCGACCCTCTGCGTTACGCCGTCAAGGTCACAAAAACCAGGGTGGATATCTCGGTTTTTATATGTTGGTCATCATCATTTGTCTTCCACAGTTTGTGTTCCATCGACGCTCTGAAGCAACCGGGAAGGTTCAACACCTGTGTAGGCGAGTGTGTGATTGTGGTCACGTACGCTGTCGGAATGACAGACCTCTTTCTCTCCTTCATGGGCCCGATCGCTGTCATTGTTGTTCTGTACTTGCAAGTGTTTATAGTGGCCGTGTCTCATGCACGGGCCATGCGCTCCCGTGTGGGCAACGAAGGATTGCACGGCGCGACCAAAAGTTCAGAACTGAAGGCAGCCAGGACCCTCGGCGTGGTTATGGTGGTGTTTATTGCATGCGTCATGCCGTATTTCTGTGTCGTCATCTCGGCTCAGGATGTTGCGCTCAATGCGTCCTCTGCAACCATTATCATCTGCTTGTTCTACTTCAACTCTTGTCTGAATCCGCTCATCTATGCTATTTTCTATCCCTGGTTCAGAAAATCAATTAAGCTGATTGTGACACTGCAGATTCTGAAGCCCGGCTCTCATCAGGCCAACATGATGTAAATACCATTGAAACTGTTTCTTTGTTGTGTTTAGCTGCTAAAATGTGAAAAAAATAATCAACAAATGTGTACAAAATAGAAAGTGTGTTGCTACTGCTTCTTTTTTGTTTGTTTCTGTCATTAAAACAACACCTCATTGCTCTTTTGATCACATTGTCAATTTGTCTAACAATTCTAATCTGAGCACCGCACCAGTCGACAAATATCATTCAGCTAAAGCCACCTTTCTCTGACTTTCATGCCAACTGTGTGACTCCAGAATTTACGTAAGCTGCACAAACTTTAGTTTGTTCTTTCACAAATGTTTATATACCCTGCACCAATCAATTAGAATAAATATTTACATATATAAAATGCACTTTTCAGAATTGTTTGTATTGTCAAATGTCATTTTTATACATTCAAATGCTTATGTGTACTGTGTGAGGTGAGTTTATTTTTTTCCACCTGGTTAACAAGTATACCAATTTCCTTATTTTCTCATAAGTAAACTAAAATGTAATTAACACTTTTTACTCATAATTGCTTATTGCGATAAAAGCATTGGTTACATCAATTTTTTTGTATTACATGTAAAGGTGTCCATTGTTCAATATTATCATGTTATTATTATATTGCAGGGCACATTTAGAAACCCGATCATCAAATACAGTAGTAAGAAGAAAAAAAAAAAAAAAGACTCATTAAATGACAATATTGGAGTACAAAAAGAAACAACTACAGTAAAATCAGTACCATAAAAATGCATCATATAACACAATTAACAATATCTTAATAAATAAAAATAATTGTAAAAGGCAGCTTGCTTGTGATGCATCATGTTTTCTGGCTTATTCTGTATGTGTGCATGGCCCATTTTGAAATAAGGTTAAGTTCCCAAATATTGGGCTGAATAAAAAAAGAAAATAATAATAATTGTGATAATAATAAGCATAAGAACTGTATTAATAATATAAATGCCAAAGTTTATAGATCACTTGTGAATTGTGACATTATCCGGCTCATAAAGTGAGGTGTGCTCGGCCTGTTCTGAAAAGGTACCTAATCGGATTAAATCAAGGTCGAATAAGTAAAATATATATACATACATTTTAAATGAAATAATAATGCACATCAAATATTATTATAAAATACAACATTTGGACTAATTGTCTCAGTGTAGGCATGAAAAATAAAACATCAAACATCACAGTCTCACAGACAGAGCGCTATGACAGTAAGTCACATGACTTCTTAACCCCGCCTCCAAGCCCCAGCACTACTGATTACTACAACTGCTCATAAACTCACACAGATTTTGATCAGATAATTTGGTCCTTAGAGACTCAACTAGTACACCCATTAGTCGCTAGCACATACTTCAAAAAGACTCTAATGAGACCTCCTAAAAACAAGACGTCCATTGCATCCTTCAGACGAAAGATTGTCAAATGATACCTCAAGGGAGATGTACCAATTAGAGGTGATAAAAACAACACATTCAACACATGAGCCCAGCGAGCTATGTTTATCATACAAAAGCAAAACATGATATAATACAAAAATAATTATTGTATTCTGAAAGTCATCAAATTAATGATTTGAGGAAATTCCATGAGGATTTAACTTGAATACATTGGACTGTATGAGTTAAATGTGAATGTGAAAGGTTACCTACAAGTGTCATTAGACTTGAAGTCGACAATGTGAGTGTCAATTGTGATTTCAATCATATTGCCTTCCACAATAAAAGTGTGTGCACTCTCTAAATTGGTCTGCAACCAGTCCAGGGTGTGACACTCCTCTTGCCCAAAGTCAGCTGGGAAAGGCTGTAGCTGCCGCACAACTCTAATGGAGCTAACGGTATTTATAAATGGCTGAGTGGAAATTGATGGCCAATCTAAAAACAAATCCACTAACTGCAAATGATGATAATATGAATAAGCACCAAGGCACTATTTGGTTCACTATTTGGTTAACATCTTTGCCTCATATTTGAGATGTTCTGGGTTTGAACTCTCTTGTGTGGAGACAGTTTGCATGTTCTCCCCGTACTTGTGTGGGTTTTCTCCAGATACTTAGAAACCTGCATGTTATGTCAATGTAAAACTTTAAAGTATCCCGGATGTGTTTCAGCACACCAGTGACACTAATGACAACAAGTAACCTTGAAAGTTTTGAATAATTGTAACTGTGTTATAGGCAGAGGTGGGTAATGCAGGTCCAGAAAGTAAAAACCCTGCCACAGTTTGGCTTTAGCCACAGGTGTATCTAATCAACCCGCTGGTAAACAAGTTACCAATCACTTCCTGTGACTAAAGCCAAACTGGGGCAGGGTTTTTACTTTCTGGACCTGGAATACCCACTCTGGTTATAGGTATAACATTTATTTGGCAAACGTTATGATATCTGACCAATCAGTGATGCATCAACAGTAACTTGCAAAACCGTACAGTAATATGCACCTCAAAGCTGCTCAATGCAGGAAATTGAATTTTGAATCGCTACTGTGGCTGAAAAATTAAACTGCTCTCACTTCTTCACGAACACTCTGCACACATGACATCACATCCACACACAGAGGGTGGGAAATTTGAATCTGAAGTCAGTCTGAAAACTATTGGCAAGAGGCTTGCAAGAGTACCCATTAGAAGATGTTTGAGTCACAATAAATATATTTTTGGGGAAAAATCCTACATAGAGCAGCTTTAATAAGAAAACTAAGTTATGGGAAGTGGAGTAGTAGCTACATGCTAACCATGTGAATTAAGTGGCACTGGTCATCAAGCTGAAAGCTCAAAATTTGGTTAATTTCATATCTCTTCACAAATCGACACCATCAATTAGTCCACATGTGTGTTATTTAAAGGCACTGTCTGCCAGTTTCACTCTGGAAAAGGCACTTTTTAAATACAGGATGCACACACTTTAACTCCTTCTCAGTCTACTCCTCTAGGCTTAAGTTAATGTATGGTTGTGATTTTTTTAATTTACCCCCAACCTCCAGCCTATATTTTACCATTTTGTGTTTGTTTTGTCAACAACGGGACGTTTCTGGGTGGTGTCTGTGGACAGACGGTTGTTTCCCCCTCCACCCAATCGCAGAACGGGGGTTGGGAGTGGGCGTGGCTGGAGCGGCGGGGGCGTGTAGGCAGACGGGTTGTTTGTTTACGAGTAGAGTGATTAGAGTGATCAGAGGCAGGGGGGCGGTGGGCAGAGGCAGGGGGTGTGAACGTTGAGGTCGTGTGGGTTGAGCCATGGGAGGCGCCCATTTTGAATTGTTTGTTTACAAACTGTCACGCCGCCACCGGCGTGACGGCCCATGCTTTTATTTTTGTGTTCATGTTTCCTGTTTTGTTGTGAAATAATGATTCCCCTCTCACCTCAGGTCACTTACCCTTCCTGCTGCTTGCTAATTACCGGTCCCCGCCCATGATTACCACCACCTGCCACCAATCAAGCCACAATAAAAGCCACCTGCATTCTCCCCTCCGTGGCCGAAGTGTCACACACAGTCAGTGCATGGAAGCGTCCCACAGTCCTCGAGTCCTCGAGTCCTCGAGTCCTCGAGTCCTCGAGTCCTCGAGTCCTCGAGTCCTCGAGTCCTCGAGTCCTCGAGTCCTCGAGTCCTCGAGTCCTCGAGTCCTTGTTCCCGGTGCCTTGTTGTCTTGTCTTGTCTGGTCTTGCCTTGTTTTTGTGCCTTGTTTTTGTGCCTTGTTTTTGTGCCTTGTTTTTGTGCCTTGTCCTCCCCAGCGGAGCGCCTTTAGTTACCCCTTTTGCCTTGAGCCTTTTTCCTCCCTAGCGGAGCGCCTTTTGTTGTCCCCTATACCTTTTGCCTGTTTTTTCCTCCCCAGTGGAGAGTTTTTAGTTCTCCACTTTTTGATTCCCCTTTCTCCTCTCAGTGTGAGAGGAGACAGCTGCTGACCGGCAATAAACCTGTTGCCTTTGTGGCCTACCTTTATCCTGTGTCTGGGTCCTACCTTTCCTCGTCTTGACACAAACAGAAACAGTTTGTTTACTAACAGAAACTGTCAAACCTACTGACAGGCCCTTTAATTAATTAATTTATTTATTTATTTATTTGTACATATTTCTGACCAGTATTAAGTTTAAAATGAACACCCGACGCCAGCGATATATAACTTGGCAGCATGAAGTCATCGTAGCCATCTTCTGAATAATTCAACATTAGTGCTTGGTGCTCGTGTAGAAGTTCTGCAGTCCACAGTGACATTCCGTTGATGAGAAATGACTTCACATCAAAGTACTAGCGTGACACTTGGAATTTCTGTGTTATGCATTGTAGTCAATGGAGTTCGCGCGCAACGGAACGAAAGTGCGTGGGGCGGCGCGGAGGACGCGTTTCGCGCGTTGGGACGCGGTGCGCAGCAGCGAAAATCCGCACATTCGTCGAAGTTAAAAATTTTTAACTTTTTTCGCGTTTCGCCTCGCGGTAGCCAATCGGCTTCGAGTACAGGCCACGTCACACACACCGTCCTCTCTATTGTCACCCCGAGCGCAACAACACGGCCAGCCGTGACAGAATGATGATCAAGAAAGTGCTGGTAAGTCTGTTTACTTGCTTTTGAACTGTACCGAGTTAGCAGCAGCGCTTATTATTAACGCCAAAGCTATTTTTAGCTCAAATGCCGCCCGCCCGATTGCCACTAAAAAAGCAAAAGTGTTATCACGTACCTCAAAAAAGGAGAAAATAGTGCCACGGCTGTTTAGTCCCAGGAAAGATGTGAAAGTAGTTGGCGGCAGGGCCGGCCCTACATGATTTGGTACCCTAGGCGAAAATGTACATGGTAGCCCCCCCCCATAATCCCATAAAAAAAAAACACACACACTCACACAAAAAAATTAGAGATATATTATATTTAATAGCACACCACGCAATAAACACCAAATTCCACAAACAAATAAAAATAAGAAAAATAACAGAAGTACAATGCAATGCAACTTTTTATTGCAATTTTTGAAAAATGACAGTATTTAAAACCTCAAAATGTTTTCACTATGTACATTAATAATTGTGTAAGATACAAAAAATAGTAATGTATCAATATACAAACTTTGATATATCGTAAAACTTGGGCAATAAGGTTATTCACAGATAATGTGAATAGTGTGCAAAAAAACTTCACTAAATAACTTAGGAACATAACGGCAAATACTTAAAATAGTGCACGCCGGGACCTCCTTGCAGCAAAGGCATCAATTGGTGCGTCAAAGGATAGCTGCCTGGATACTTCTTGATTGATGCTGATAAGTGCCACTCAAGTTAGCCGTTCTTGTGACATGGTAGACCTTAAATAGTTTTTTATTAGTTTAAGCTTGGAAAAGCATCTCTCAGCTGATGCAACAGTCACTGGTATGGTAGCGGCCACTCTGAGTGCTACCCACATGTTGGGATAGATTTCTCTAAGTTATTTTCTCCTCTAGAAAAACTATAAAAGTTCCATGCTTGACATATTGGATTTTGGCCAGGTAAGAAATGACTGCATCTCTACTAAGAGTTTTTTTTTTTTTTTTATTTATTTTTTTTTTAAGAGTACATATTGCACAAATAAGTAGACCCCGAGAAAAAGGCTAATTGTTAATTCCAGGCCTAGCAGACATGTTGCTATCCATAACAGTCATGGAGATCATAGAAAATACTAGATGTCGTCGTTTTTGTTGTGGGTTGCATTTTTTTTTTTTTTTTTGCATTAGTTAATTTGATTAAATTGAAGATTTTGTAATCTATGCATCCTATTACAACCTTACTTTCATGTTGTGAGTCAAGTGTGTATTCTACAGAAAACATTTTGTCAATATTTTGGAAATTGTTCTTATGTTTATTGAGATATTGAACATCCATCCATCCATCCATTTTCTTGACCGCTTATTCCTCACAAGGGTCACGGGGAGATATTGAACAAAATCTTTAAATTTTTCAAAGGGGGTATACTCATATATGCTGAGCACTGTACATGATGCAGCAATAGCTGATATAACTGAAATAGTCACCTGGATCTAGAAGATCGAGCTTTGTGTCACTCAAAGTACTGCTGATTGGTGCTTGACTGGCTGTTGCTTCAGCTGTACATTAAACAAAATACATCACTTCAAATTATTTTGGTGTTAAAGCAGGGAAAACAAATCCATTTGCATTATGATAGAATACAATGTAAGAAATTATGGCTGTTTGTATTAAATGCACCATTCATGCACTTACATTCAGTAGCCTTTGGTGAAGATGACACTGAAGGATTGTTTACCACAGCTTGTGCAGGTGCTTGTTGTGGCTGCAAATATTTTCTCAGTGCATCTAGTTAAAAAAAAAATGCATTTACTATATAGATTTTTACATTAAACCAGCACATAATTCTTATTTTCAATAAATTAATAAATTAATGTGGTTATGTGAAACAATGACTTGTGCAAATCCATTTGCAGGTATCTGGACTTACTGTCTGTTTTAGTTTAAACTCAGCAAGCGTTGCCCCACTCTTGTGTGCAAAGTAGCTACTAGCATGGATGTAATGGTGCAATGGTGATGTAATTGTAAACAAGTTACAAGCAAGCTAAGAAGCTAACGCTATTTTCGTGTTTATTTTATAAAAAATGATGATTGACTGACATACATACCTCTACCCTGGGCCCGTTTTTCCTCCTCCTCCTTTCGCCGCTTTCTTAACTCTTTGACCGCCAAAAACGTTTAATGACGTATTCTAAAATCCTAACGAATCCAGCCAAAAACGTTAATTTACGTTTATTACGTTGTTGTTTTTCTCTCAATGGGCAGCGCAACGTCTTGTGCAGCGCTGCCTTGTAAATAAACAAAAAATATTAGTGTCAAAGTCACTGTTGTGCAAAAAAATTTATATTTTCACAAAAAGCTTTTGTTTTTCTCAATATTTTTGTGTTTTCGCTTTTGTCACTCAAATGACCTAATTTCAAATAGTGATTACTAAAGAACGGAATAAGGTAGAAACATACTTTTTTTTTTTCTCATGAAAGAATTGAATCCAATCTTTCAAATGGTGTCCACCATGTTTATGTAGTCATACTGTACAATGTTCTGTTTGCTTTGAAATTGAGTGAAAATGCTGGCACCGTTGGGGTTTTTTGGCAGTCAAAGAGTTAATGCAGCACTTGAAGGCTTGGACCTTTTCATTGTTGTCGATGTCAATGTATAAACAACACAAGTGTGCCAACCATCTATCTATCTTTCTAAAGTGCTGCCACTACACTCTGAGATGATATACGACCCCTCCCCCTACCTTTCATTCATTGTAATCGGCAGCAGCGGGTCAGGTTCAGGGCGCCAGGACAGCAGGTCGTGAACTCACAGTCATTTATTTGAAAAAGAAGTAATAAAAAAAAGGAACTTAATAAAATATATTTGCTATATAACACATTTTATGTTAGAAAACACGAGAGGGGGGGAGGGCTTTTTGTGTTTGTGTTTTTTAAATTTTATTTTTTTTCCTTTCTGCAATTTGGCGCCCCCTCCACAAGATGGCGCCCTAGGCGACCGCCGAGCTCGCCTGGAGCCTAGGCCGGCCCTGAATACATGCCATATGTATATTTTATACATTCTTCTCATGTCTATTTTGTTGTTTGCTCAGGATTTGAAACATCTTGAAGATACAAAGATATCATTTGAGGATGGGAGGAGTGACTGGAGCCCATACGAGCTGCACCTGGCGCAGCTGTTCTGCTCCATGGCCTCACAGCTCGAGAGGCGGCGAGGAAAGCGCCGAAATTGGAAGAAAAGAGCCGAGGAGCTTGAGGGCTGTCTGGAGACCTGGATGGAGACCATGTGGATCCAGCTGCAACTCCCCAACCAACAACACGACAACAGCGAGACCCTCGTCGGAGGCTTCGTGGGACAAAACGGCAGCTTATCGGTTAGCTCCCCACCTCCTTTCTTTGATTGGTTGAATCATGGGCAGGACAGTAACCTAGTGGTAAGGATGTCTGCCTCGCAGACTCCTAAAGTATCATTTTTCTTTTGTGGTGTTTGCAAGTTGCCCATGAGCTTTTCCTCTATATCAAACATCTTTACATGTTAGCTTGAGCTTCATTTAAAGGGGAAGTCAAAGTCAAAGTTCAAACAACTCCATTAGTCTGAACACGGTATACTGCAATACTCAGTCCTGTCACACATTCTCCCCAATCTGTGAAAAACAAGTTGTATGGACTATATGCACAAATGACTTCCGCATTCGCCGGATGAGCGCACACTTCAGCGGAACGCACTGTTCCATGCTATAACACTATGTCTATCAGAATTTCAAAACTACTAATGAGATCTCACAGAGCCGTAATTTTGACCGCTTGAGCTCTGGTAATGATGTAATTGCTTAAAATGATTACTACACGGAAATACATATAAGCCGCCTGCTTAGCGAGGAAAGCTTTTTTTATTTTATTTTTATTTTTTATTTATTTATTTTAATGTAAATTATGTATTGTAGCTCCTCTACGGCTCCACCAAATATTTCTCGGGAGCACGTCACGGCTATTTGTGCATAGAGTCCAATATTTCATAAACCTTTTTTTTTGTTTGTTTGTTTGATTGTTATCACACAAGCTACCTCTCGTAAGCCACACATGATCTCCAGGTGGAGAAGCGAACCCAGGCCAACCGGCACTGAAGGTAAGTGACGGTTCCACTCCTCCACCTGGAGCCCATATTTTATAAACGGTTGTGATTTAGGTTTATTTTCTACTCTTCTTGGTTCATTTTAAGTGTATACTCTATTTAATAATGGCACTATACTGCCTCCAGGAGGCCAACACGCGCATCGCAGGAACAGCCTGTATTTATTTTGTTGGCCATTATTTCAGTATATTCTTATATCACGTTGTTTTTCATTTATTTTCAGGTTGTTGTTTCAAGTTAAGAGTTGAGTTTTAAATTATTCATAATATATACATAATATGGTGCGAATTATATACACAAGGTGATGTCCCAGGTTAGCGCAGTAAGTCCCAAGACTTGTGAAAATAAAACTCAGTAAGGGTAAGAGAGATGTTTATTCCGTTTGAATGGATGCAACAGAATGAAAATGCAGGTGGCTTGAATTTCACATGATATTTATTTACAAGATTATTTGTAGTTGACAAATGTAATACAATGTTTAAGAATAAAATGTTCAATGTGAAGGGATGAGTCGGCATGAGGCTATGATTGTAGTTGTCAATAGTTGAGTTTTTTCTGTTGACATCTATAAATGTTTTTATTAATCATGATTTCAATATCAATCAAAATAATCTCGATTATTATTTTTTTTCTGCTAATGTCAAATGTTTTTCTATATACAGTACATGCCATATGTATATTTTATACATCCTTCTAATGTCTATTTTGTTGTTTGCTCAGGATTTGAAACATCTTGAAGGTACAAAGATATCTTTTGAGGATGAGAGGAGTGACTGGAGCCCATACGAGCTGCACCTGGCGCAGCTGTTCTGCTCCATGGCCTCACAGCTCGAGAGGCAGCGAGGAAAGCGCCGAAATTGGAAGAAAAGAGCCGAGGATCTTGAGGGCTGTCTGGAGACCTGGATGGAGACCATGTGGATCCAGCTGCAACTCCCCAACCAACAACACGATGACAGCGAGACCCTCGTCGGAGGCAGCTTATCGGTTAGCTCCTCACCTCCTTTCTTTGATTGGTTGAATTATGGGCAGCACGGTGTACTAATGGTTAGGATGTCTGCCTCACAGACTCCTTAGTATCATTTTTTTTTGTGGTGTTTGCAAGTTGCCCATGAGCTTTTCCTCTATATCAAACATCTTTACATGTTAGCTTGAGCTTCATTTAAAGGGGAAGTCAAACAACTCCATTAGTCTAAACACGATATTCTGATTTATACTGCCTTTGTGGAATTTTAATTAAGCATGAAAGTCCATTTGGTTTTATCTGTTGCAATTTTGCCACTAGCTGTCGACTGAAAATGACATCACAGCGCCCAAGGGCGCAGGTGGCGACCAGTTGTTTTCTGGGTTTTTGTCATGTGACGATCACAAGCTGAGCCCTTATGATGTCATTTCAAGTCGACAGCAGGCGGCAGTAAATGTGTAATAATTTTGATAGGGTTGATGAATTGTTTAATTGACAGTTGGTGTCTCTTTTATTTTCAGAGTGACGGCATGAAGACAAATGAAAAGAAAGAGCCAAGAAAAGAAGAGAAAGAAAAGAACAAGAAGGAGCGTGCCGCCAAAGAGAAGAAAGAAAGGAAGGAAGAGAAGAAGCGTGAGGCCAAAGACAAAAAAGAAAGGAAAGAGCACGAGAGGAAACTAAAGAAGGAAAAGAAGGAGCGTGAGGAGAAGGAGAAAAAAGAAAGGAAGGAACATGAGAAAAAAAGAAAAGAAGCAAAAGAAGGAGTGTGAGAAGAAAGAAAGGAAGAAGCAATAGAGGAAAGAGAAGAAAATAATACAAAATGTGTGAGAAAAAAAAAAGCTGAAGAAAAAGGTGACCTCCTGTGAGAGGGTGACCAATCCCTGTCACTGTCAATGACTTCATCCATTTGCACTTTCTATTCATTTATCTCTTTTCCTTTTTTTTTTATTGATTTTAAATAAAATATTTCTAAAATAAACAATTTTGCAGACTGTATTTATTGATGTTTGTTTACCGAAAATAATAAAATATTAGTAACAAATAAATGCGGATATGTACGTTGTTTTATTCAAGAATTGTTTATGTATTGCAAAGAAATGAAAAATGACTTTTTCAATAATGCAGGTGAACTATTTAGTTCAATGATATCGTGACAATTAATGGTAAATTATTCTCAATTTTTAAACAACAATACAGTACAGCTGGGAGAAAACTGCAACAAATGTAAACGTTTTGAAACCTGTTACCTGGCTTAGAACATTAATGATATCATATGCTATATTTTGTCATCAATGTGGACAGATGTAATTTTACTCTTTTGTGTGTCAAAAAAAATACTGCTGTTTCATCAGAAAATAGCTGCTTGTACTTTGTGTAAAGGACAGATTAGGTAAACAAAGAATATATACAGATCTACTCTATATTTCTTTCAGTACAGCCAGGTCATAAGACCTAAATGTAGAAATGGGATTAAAAAAAAAACAAAGCAAAGTAAACATTGCTACAGGCCCTTCCCGTGTGATGTCACATTTGTGTGCCGAGTGCAAAGGCAGCCATGCTGGAGGACCGGCGGTCGACACGAGTGAGTTACAAGATGTCAGGACCAGTGTGATGCACCTTTGTTTTGAAGTTCTTTGAGTTAGATGGCATGTTGGATTTGGCAGATGTTGTTCATCTGTTTTCAGGCCTTCCCAGGAGGCTGGAACAACCATCCCATCTGATGGTGAACTTTCACACCAGGATTTTGGGCCTGTTTATCCCATACATTCGGGCCAGGAACCTGTGACCTGAATAAAGATTTGCAGGTTTGCTAAATCTCACACTTAAAGAGCTGTAAACAAAGGCAAAGTACAGTTGACAAGTTTCAGCATCAGACCGAAACCTCTTGAGTCACAATTTGATGAATATATGTTTTCAAAAATAAAAAAGAAAATTTCTTTTTCCTTGTGGTTGCTTTCATTTTGCTATTTCATTTTTTTTTTTAACGTGTTGCATCAGGCAACTTGAATTTCATTATGAGCATTCATGTTTTACCAACAGGACAGATTTACAGTACTTTGAAAACATTAAAGTAGTTGTTATAGTTAGTCAATGTATTTATTTATTTATTTTTAGATTAAGCATCTCAATGCTAAAACTGCATTTTTTTTTTGTTCAAATAAAATTCTACAAAAAGAAAAAAAACATTTAAAACCTCTCCCTACCTCAAGACACTTTTACTGATTTCCATGTTGACGCGTTAACATTATTTATTGACTGTATATTTTCAAATAAAGACGTAAGAGCCAGGGCGGCACGGTGTGAGAGTGCTTAGACATCCGCTTCCCAGTGCTGAGGACACAAGATCGAGTCCAGGCTTCGGCCTTCCTGGGTGGAGTTTGCATGTTCTACCCGTGCCCGCTTGGGTCTTCTCTGGGTACTCCAGTCTCCGCCCACATTCCAAAGACATGCATGGCAGGTTAATTGAACACTCTGAATTGTCCCTCAGTGTAAGTGTGAGCGTGGATGGTTGTTCGTCTCTGTGTGCTCTGCGATTGGCTGGCAACCAGTTCAGGGTGTCCCCCGCCTACTGCTCAAAGCCGGCTGGGATAGGCTCAGACCGAAACCTCTTGAGTCACAATTTGATGAATATATGTTTTCAAAAATAAAATTTCTTTTTTCTTGTGGTTGCTTTCATTTTGCTATTTCATTTTTTTGAACGTGTTGCATCAGGCAACTTGAATTTCATTATGAGCATTCATGTTTTACCAACAGGACAGATTTACAGTACTTTAGAAAACATTAAAGTAGTTGTTATAGTTAGTCAATGTAATTATTTTAGATTAAGCATCTGAATGCTAAAATAGTGCTTTTTTTTTTGTTCAAAATTAATTAGCCGGCCATATCATTGTCTCACTCTGATTTTTGGGGTGTTTATTCAATTAATCAATTTAAAACCTCTCCCTACCTCAAGACACTTTTACTGATTTCCATGACACATTAACATTATTTACTGACTGTATATTTTAAAATAAAGATGTAAGAGCCAGGGCGGCACGGTGTGAGAGTGGTTAGCACGTTCGCCTCCCAGTGCTGAGGACGAAAGATCAAGTCAAGGCCTCGGCCTTCCTGGATGGAGTTTGCATGTTCTACCCGTGCCCGCTTGGGTCTTCTCCGGGTACTCTCCTCCCACATTCCAAAGACATGCATGGCAGGTTAATTGAACACTGAATTGTCCATATGTGTGAGTGTGAGCATGGATGGTTGTTCGTCTCTGCGTGCTCTGCGATTGGCTGACAACCAGTTCAGGGTGTCCCCCGCCTACTGCTCAAAGCTGGCTGGGATAGGCGCCAGCACCCCCGCTACCCTTGTGAGGAGTAAGTGGTACAGAAAATCGTGGATGGATGGATGGATGGACGTAAGAGCCATTTTGTGGGATCACATGTAGGTTACAAAGTTGACCATTAGATGTTACTATATGGCATTGCGACATACCATCTCAACTCGATGGATATCACTTTCACAACAGCTGCAACTGAAACAAAGTACTTTACAGAACAGTACATTTTTATAAAGTGCTGATCAAATTGCAGGTGTGTTATACAGACGGAGCTCACATATAGCTTTTTACCGTGAGTTCGTCACATTGTTTATTGGTTTAAAGCAGTGGTGTCCAAACTACGACCCGGGGGCCATTTGCGGCCCGCCATCCATTTTTCAGTGGCCCGCAACATGTTAAAAATGGCATTTGACTCAGTTCAAATAAAATAAACAAAACAAAAATGTTTGGAGATGGTCAAAGTAAGACGGGAGGGTATCGAGGTGCTATTAAAGGTTATTTTAGTTAACTAAAACTAATGAAAAAACTAAAACTAAAATTTAAAAAACAATATTGTTACCGAAATAAAATAAAAACGAAAATGCTTTTTAGATAACGAAAACTAACTGAAACTACATTTTATGTTTACAAAACTAACTAAAACTAACTATGTCCTTCGTTTTAGTCTTTAGTAATTAATTTTATGCATGAGCCTTTAGGGATGATTTTAAATGTGAGTTTTAGTAATTTATTTTTATACAAACCAGAATAATGACGTTTGAAAAGTTTGAAAGTATGTCACACAGAAGTGACGTCATCTATTAGCAGCCAATAGAAAAGTACCTTCAGATGACGTTGCTCCCATGATGTTTTTTAAATATTGCGCACAAGTAATACACATTCAAGAAAAAAAAACTAATGCTACTCCGAAGCACTTCAGAGACTCCCTGCGCGCTCCTGCCCATTGACGCAAGCACACGGTTGAGGGGCACAGGGGTGGGGGATGCGGGTGTTGGAACGCGACCCGGAACCGGAATCAAAGCTGATGTGCAAAAACACGGAAGTCCCGCGTCTTCCGTGGCATATACCCCACAATAGTCATTTGAAAAATAACTTTGATTTTCTGTCATTGTGTTAGCAGGTACTGGAGCATTCGCGACTGGCAAGGCACAGTGTTTCTCAACCCCGGTCCTCGAGTACCCCATCCCTATGGTTGCAAGTCTCAACTTGCTAGACAACAAGTCGACAGTGGACAAGATAGTCATCCATTGCTGGAGCTCTCCAATGCAAGCCGGCGAGACTTCCTTGTTCGCCGAGCCGCTCATTCGACCAATGAAAGGCTGTTTGCAACCGCGGAGCCCAACCCAAAACACGGGTCGGACCGCCCCCTCAATTTGAATAACATTTAGTCCATTGTCCCTAGGTGTGCTTGTGGTTGTTCGTCTCCGTGTGCCCTCCAGTTGGCTGGCAACAAGTTCAGGGTGTATCCCGCCTACTGCCCGTAGCCAGCTTGGATAGGCTCCAGCAGCCCCTGCGACCCTTGTGAGGTGTAAGCGGTAAAGAAAATGGATGGATGGATGGATGGATGGATGGATGTTTATCCCATACATTCGGGTCTTATAACTTAGCTGTGCTAAAAATATAATGCATGTACGCATTTAATTAAAAAAAGAAGTCTAAAATTGAGAATATGTTTTACCTAATCTGTCCTAGCTATTTATTTGATGAAATGGCAGAATTTTGTGATACACGAAAGATTTAAATTACAACATATCCATCCACATTATTGACAAAATATAGTATATGATGTCATTAATTTTCTAAGCCAGATAATAGAAAGGTTTCAAAACTTTTACATTTGTTGCAGCTTTCTCCCAGTTGTACTGTATTGTTCTTTAAAAAACAAGAGAGAATAATTTACCATTAATAACTAAGTAGCTGACAAATATTTTATTTCATCATTTAATCAATCATCTTTTATGTAATCTTACTTGTCACTATGTCATTGAACCAAATAGTTTGTTTGTTTGTTTTGCTTGTTTTAATTATTTTTTTATTTATCTGTATCCAATTTTTAAAACACGTCTTAAAACAAATCTGTATTCTTTGGCTTTTGGCGCACCATGAGAGACTTGTTCCTGGTGTTTTGTGGTGTGTATGAGTTTGATGTTTAGTCGACTTATTTATGTATTTATTTATCTCTTTATTCACCACTTCTATTTATTTACTGATGTAAAATGTATTTACTTGTTTAAAAAACAAACAAACAAAAAAAAAACTTGTATTTGCACTTCAAAATGTTTGCTTTGCAAAATGTAACCAGTTCAGGGAATAACCCGCCTCCTGCCCGAAGCCAGCTGGGATACTGAAATAGGCTTCGGCACACCCGCGACCCTTGTGAGAAGCAAGCGGTTAAATAGACCCCTTCAAAGTTTGTAAATAATGTGATGCAATTTAAAGGGCGGGGCTTAGCTGAAGGCAAAAACACCTTAGTGGTTCCAGGGCCGGCGCTAGCCATTTTGGTGCCCTAAGCATAAATGTTTTAAAATACTAAACAATATAACCAATATAGCATCAAGAACATCAGGGAGTGACCATAAATATTTTCCAGATTATCCTAGTTTAGAATTAAAGTGGGATTTTTTATTTTAATGTACCGTAACCATTTTTCCCAACATTTCTCAAACCAACCATGGTTCTGATTCACAATTGATGTTAATCTTTCCATTTCGTAAATATTTGTTACTATATCCCACCATGTTGACATATCAGGGATATCCGGTGATAACCATTTTTTCGTTATCGTTTTTTTTGCTTGCAATCAATAAAGTACCTAGTAAATATTTATCTTTTCTACTCCAATCCTGAAATAGACATCCAAAATACACAGTCTTCATTCCAAATGGAAAGACACAATCAAAAATGTCTTGTAGTGCACCATGAATTTCCTTCCAGTAGTGTCTAATGAGTGGACAGTCCCATAGTATATGAAAATGATTTGCTCGTTGAGCTCCACACTTTCTCCAACATGTAGAAGGGGCTCCAACGTAGTGTGTAGTCTGACATGGTGTGATAAAGTACCTTATTAGAGTTTTCCATCCAAATTCTTTCCATTTGTAGGAGTTGGTTGATTTCCACACAAGCTTCCATGTTGTAGTCCATTCCTCTTCTGATATGCTTATTCCCGCGTCTTTCTCCCACTTTGTTCTCACATGTTTAGTTAAATGTGTATTATGACTTGTTAGCCATCTGTACCAGAAGGAAATAAGCTTAGTATTTGTCTTTCCATTGTAAGAATTTCTAAATAGTTGCAATAAATCCTTATTAATCTCAGGAATCACAGTGACATTTTTGTCTATATAGTGACGTAATTGCAAATATCGATAAAAATCCTGCCTTTCCAAAGAATATTTATGTGCAATTGTCTCAAAACTGACCACTTTCCCATCCTGAATCAATTTACTCAAAGTTGTTATCCCTTTATGAGTCCAGGTTTTAAAACGGGTATCCATTTTGTTTGGTAAAAAATCAGAGTCATAGGCAAACCATTTTAACATTACAATATCTTTTTTCAAATTATACTCCTTTACTATGCCTTTCCAAATGGTAAGAGTGCATTGCACCCATGGGTTTTCTACTCTGTCAATGTAGTATTGAATGTTTGCATCAGCCAGAGTTGCCTGTATTGGGAGAGGAAGGATTTTCTCTTCAATATTTTTCCACTGTGAGTCATAGGATGCATCACACCAGTTCATCAACACCTTCATCTGTGTGTATAATAGTTCTTCAAAGATGGGAGGCCCCATCCTCCCTTCTCTTTTGCTAATTGCAAAGTCTTAAAAGACACCCTCGATTTTTTCCCCTGCCATACATATCTTGATATCATTTTATCCCATTCGTTAAATCGGTGTTGATCAATCTGTACTGGCAAAGTCTGAAAAAGATAAAGTAATCTTGGTAAGACAACCATTTTGATTGATTCAATCCGTGAATATAATGATAAATAGGGAATTAAATTCCACCGTTTCAAATCTTCATTTATCTTTCTACTCAGTGGAATATAATTATATTCATAAAGTTTTTTCTGATCTTTCTGGATTATGATGCCCAAATATTTCAAGGATTCAGCTTGCCACCTCATAGGATATTTAGAAGTTATCTCCACTGGTGGATTATAATTGTATGAAAGTGTTTGAGTTTTATTTATATTTATCTTATATCCAGATAGCCAGCCGTATTGTTCAAATTGCTGCATAACTTTGGGAAGGGAGATAGTAGGCTGTCCCAAGTAAATCAAAATGTCGTCTGCATAGCAGGCCAACTTGTGTTCCCTGCCACCGACTGTTACACCCTTAATATGCGTGTTTTGTCTTATAGATTTGGCTAAAGGTTCTAGATACAATGCAAATAAAAGTGGTGAGCATGGGCAACCCTGCCGTGTGCCTCTTTCCAGCCCAAAACTGTTTGACAAGTAACCATGAATTTTTATTCTTGCAGTTGGGCCAGTGTATAATGCCTCAATAAGTTGAATGATTGAGTCATTAAACCCAAATTTGTACAGTGTTCTATAAAGAAAGTTCCATCTGACAGAATCAAAAGCTTTTTCAGCGTCAACATTTATAAGTAATGCTTCCATTGTATTCTTTTGTAAATGATTTGTAACATGAAGAGTTCTACGTATATTATCGTGTGTCTGCCGGTTTCTTATAAAGCCCGTTTGGTCATTATTTATCAGCTGTGGTAAAAATTCCTCCATCGCCTAGCTATTATAGTGGTGAATAACCTATAATCTGTGTTGAGAATTGAAATTGGTCTATGAGCTGCACTCAATTTTGTCTTTGCCTTCCTTTGGTATTGCTGTAATAATTGCCTCTTTCCAACTTGGTGGTATTTGTGCCTTTTTCATAACCCAGTTAAATGTTGAAAGTAGTATAGGGCATAGCTCTGTTTTCAATTCCTTATACCACTGAGCTGTATAGCCGTCTGAACCTGGTGAGGTGTTCGACTTTAACCTACCAATGGCCTTCCCAAGTTCAACTTCTGATATATCTGCTGTCAGTTTTCTATTTTGCTCTTCAGTCAGAGTTGGGAGATTCAGTGAGTGTAGCAATCTATCAATTTCTTTGTCATTACCTCCCTGGACTTTTCAATACAATGATTTATAAAATGATTCAAACGCTTTATGAATATCTTGTAATTTATTTTTTATATTTTGTGTCCTGGGGTCTTTAATTTTCATTACTGTATTTTCAGAAATCTTCTTTTTCAATTTCCAATGCTAGTATTTTCTGCGATTTAGATCCACTTTCGTAATATTTTTGTTTAAGGAACATTAATTTTTTCTGTATATTTTGGGTTGTCAAATTATTTATTTCATTCCTGGTCTGCTTAATTTCTTCAAAAATGCTCGGTGTTATAGACTGTTTATGTTCCTTTTCCAATTCTTTTAATTTATTCTGTAATTCTTCCAATGTTCTATTTCTTATCTTTTTTTTTATATGAAGTTATTGCTATAATTTGACCACGTACTACCGCCTTGAGTGCATCCCAAAGCATCGAAGGAGAGACCTCACCATTGTCGTTAATGTCAAGAAAGTCTTGTATTTCTTTTTTAATTTGTTCCTTGAAAATAGTATCTTTAAGCATACTTGAATTTAGTTTCCATGTAGTCATTTTGGGGCACAAATTAAAATCTACTGTTAAATACAAGGGTGCATGATCACTAACATCTATTGTACCTATGTCACATGACTGAATTCTATCAATGTTGTTTGAAAAGGTTATGAAATAATCTATCCTTGTGTAAACAGAATGTGGTATTGAGTAATATGTATAGTCCCTCCTCGATGGGTGACAATCCCTCCATATGTCAATTAAGCCCACTTCTTCGAAAAGTGCACATACTTTTTTGTGTAAACCGTTGTTGTCTGGAGCCTTCCCATTAGAACTATCAAGTTCTGGTCGCATACGGATGTTCAGGTCTCCACCACATATCAAACAACCATTAGTTTCAGTAACCATAATGGTTATAATTTTCTGATACAAACTCAAATCGCTACCTGGGGGTACATAAGCATTCATAAACGTAACTAAATTACCATCTATACTGCCTCTAAGTAATATAAATCTCCCCTCTTTGTCTTTCATTTCAAATGTTTTTTCAAAATTTAACTTATTTGAAATGAGAATTGCTACCCCTCGTCTCCGGCCCGACTTGTATGAAGAATAAAACACACTTGTGAATCCCATCCGCTTTAATTTTTCATGCTCACTGTCAGTCAAATGGGTCTCTTGTAAAAACACCACTTGTGCTTGTTCTTTTTTCACCTTGGTTAAGATTCTAAATCTCTTCACCGGATTTGTCAGCCCCTTCACATTGAAAGAAAGAAATTTTACTGGACCATTAACCATAGTTTTTGAGTCAGATATTCAACATGGATCAAGATGCAAACAATTGGTCTACTCCCTGAGATGCAAAAAAAACAAAACAGAATAACAAAAACACCACAATGTGTCAACAAAAAATAGATTGAACAAAGGAAAAAGAATAAAAAATGTTGATCCAAGGCAGGGGTCTCTTCCAAATGACCCTGAAGTAAGGTAGTGAAAACTGTCAATAGGGGAAAGGCCTCTTCTCGCGGGAGAAAAAGGGCCCCCATAAACGCTCTATCCGTCACAAGTCATTTGTCTCTCCAATTTTGATCCTCATTTAGTAGAAAAAGAGATGGAAGGAATATTTAACCACATCCTAGCTTTGAACGTCCTTGTTTCCTCCATCTTCAACGGTGGGAGATGTCTGCCTCCTGTAGACCTTCAGTTTTTCCCGGATGGCCTTTTCACGTTTGTCTCCGGCATCGCGTCGCTTTCGCCCTCCTGTTGCCGTCCACGCAAACCGTGCAAGTTGCTCCGTCAGGGTCTCCCTCTTCGTTACCTTGGTAACCGGCAGTCCTCTGGCGATCATGTCAGTGGTTGCCTCCTCCGCCGACTGGTATAGCTTGGTTCCATTTTCATAGAACACCCTTAATTTGTAAGGGTATGGGGTCTGAAATCTGATGTTGTGCCGCTTCAGAACCCCTTTCGCTTCTGCATATTCCTTACGTCTTTGTAGAATGGCCGGAGGATAGTCTTGATCAAAATATATTCTCCTCTCTTCCCAGAGGACTGTTTTTTTAGTCCACGCCTTTCGGAGAACTTCTTCTTTTGTAGTGTAGCGCGCAAAAGCCACAATTATAGAGCGCGGCTTTTCCTCTCCTTTCTCCATTGGCCTGGGTCGAGGGCCCAGCGCTCTGTGTGCTCTTTCGATGCCGAGATTCATACTCGGAGGAATGGCCAGGCTGCTCCGAAGTAATTTCTCCACATAATCCACCATCGTTGATCCACTCTCTGCCCCTTCGCGGACATTGTACAGCCTCAAATTCACTCTTCGAGATCTACTTTCTTGGTCCACTAGTTTATTTTCTTGTTCGGTCATGACTTTTAGCATCTTGGCTAAAACTTGCTCCACATTTTGGACTCGATCTTCCACGTCGTCAATTCGAGTTTCAGCTTCAACAATCCGCTGGTTTACAGCGGTCAGCTCCGCTTTAAAGTCCTGGAAATCTTTACGGAAATCCCGTAGTTCCTCCAAAACAGTCATAATCGGTGTAGTAGCTGGAAGGGTTGGGGCCTTGTTAGCATTTGCACCGGCGTCGCCGCTAGCATCTGGGGCAAGCACGCTTTCTTCGCCGTGCCTTTCTTCATTAACAGGTTTCGAACGTCCATCTCTTTTCCCCATATTCTCCCCGTGTACCTCGCGTTTAGTTTTGTAATGTAATTAACAATATACAGCTTTTACGGGTTGATTGAGTTAGATTCGCTGGAGAGCTATCTGTCGAAGCGGCCATACCGTTCGATGACCTCACCGGATCCAGCATTGGTACTTTTGACTGTCTAAAATATGTGCTGCATGAATTTCTCAACTGAATCGAAAATCGTTGTGAATTATGAATTGAATCGGGCCCTTGTGAATCGAATTAAATCGATTCTGGAAATCTGAATCGATACCCAGCCCTACTTCTAAGTGTCAATATTGAAGTTTTAAAAATGTTCACAAAAATAAGTGATAAATAATAAGTCTTTATAAAACTAACAATGACAGCAAATACTCAAAATAAATAAAGCTAAATGAATTAAAATAAAACTCAATGCCACTACTATTAACAAATAAACATCTGGAAATAAACAAAGTGCAAGCAAGTTAGTAGAGGCCCTACAGAGGCACATGTCTACATTTCTGGGCTGCAAAATCGGCTATCAGGTCATCATATGACAGCTTTTGTGCAATTTCCGCATTTATGTTAGGGTATGAAATGCTCCTTGAACATATTGAAGCATTGATCCTGTATTCAGAAATACAAGACAATATTCAGGGATTCTACAATGAAATATGGTTTTGAACCAACCATGGTACAAACATTTTCTAAATTGATTAGGATTATGGTATTGTGCAGGCCTATATTTAAAACACAGGTACATGAAAATTTTAATAATCTACCTTTTTAGAGAAGGACTGATAGGGCACTATGTAAAAATTCTGGACATAATGTTAAAACTATGAATATGAAATGAGGAAATCTTCTTAGCCTTAAGATGATTATTATTATTATTTTCAAATTACACTTTTACCAGTACATGCCGCTCTTGGCCGTTCCATATGAAACAATATTGTCTCGTCACATTCCATTTAACATACCGTATAATGAACGTGCTGGTCACAACCATTCCACTGCGGCGGTTTGGAGTGTTTTTTTGTTTGTTTTTTGCTAACTGTGGTCATGTAAACGTAGCTGCTACAAAATAAACAAATTGTCATTGTCATACCTGCAAGTGACGCGCGAGCATCATCTCATTGTTTTTTCTTTTCCGCCGATTGAAGCATAAAGTATACCCCACCCCCTCCCCCTTTCCCTAGTAGTTTGTTTCGTTGGAGCAAAAGTGCACCCCGCTACCCTCCCCCTTTCCCTAATAGGAACAAACTACTAGGGGAGGGGGGGCACCAACGTAGACCAGCGATACCGCTCGTGGAGTAAATAATGCTACGTTATTGATTGTATTTATTAACATGCTTTACAAGCTTTTATTTTAAATATTAGACACTGATATTATAATTACTAATATGATTATTTTTACGGGCTTGATTTGTTTTTTGGTGCCCCCTTAGGCAGTTGGTGCCCTACGCGCAGTACGTGGTAAGCGTATGCGGAGCGCCGTGTCTGTGTGGTTCTAAACTTTAGAACCACACAGACACGGCGCTCCGCATACGCGCTGCGACAGTGGCAGCCTGGCAGGTTATTTAACATGTTTTTTTTTCTTTTTTCTTTTTCACAGTTGCGTAGCCATCATATTTTTGGGAGCGAAGCACCATTCCGGATCGTTACGGCTCCGAATCTTGTACCGGTACGTAGTGCCAGACCGTTCCGGCCCACTTTCACCACTGCTTCTAATGTCTGTTTTGTTGTTTGCTCAGGACTTGCAAACTTTTGAAGACATAAAGGCATATTTTGAGTATGAGGAGAGCGACTGGAGCCCACACGAGCTGCAATTGGCCCATCTGCTCTGCGCCAAGGCCTCACAACTTGAGAGGCAGCGACGAAAGCGCCTAAAGTGGGAGAAGAGAGCCGAGGAGCTCGAGGGGCGTCTGGAGGCCTTGATGGAGACCATGTGCATCCAGCCAGAACTCTCCAACCAACACCACCATGACACCGAGAGTCTTGTCAGATGCTTCGTGGGACAAAATGGCAGCTTAACGGTTAGCTCCTCACCTCCTTTCTTCTATTGGTTGAATTGTGTGCAGTACGGTGCTCTAGTGGTTAGGATGTCTGCCTCACAGACTCCTGAGTTTGGCTTTTCTTTGTGGAGCTTGCAAGTTTCCCATGTGTTTTCCTGTATAAAACATGTTTAGATTTTAGCGTCATTAAAACTGTCTGGACTATGGATTAAGCATGAAAGTCCACCTGGCTTTATCTATTGCAGGTGTTTGCCATATCGCCACTAGCTGTCGACTCAAAATGACATCATAGCACCTAAGAGTGCAGGTGTGTGATGTCATTTCAAGCCGACAGCAGGCGCCAGCACAAGTGTATGAAATTTTGATAGGATTGATGAATTGTTTAATTCACAATTGGTGTCTCTCTTTCATTTTCAGAGTGACGGCATGAACACAGAGACAAATGAAAAGGAAGAGACATGGAGAAGAAAAGAAGAGAAAGAAAGGAACAATAAGGAGCGTGCCGCTAAAGAGAAGAAAGAAAGAAAGGAAAAGAAGGAGCGTGAGGCCAAAGAGAAAAAAGAAAGGAAAGAGTACAAGAGGAGACTAAAGTTGCAAAAGAAGGAGCGTGAGGAAAAGGAGAAGAAAGAAAGGAAGAAACATGAGAGAAAAGAAAAGAAGCAAAGGAATGAGTGTGAGAAGGAGAAGAAAGAAAAGAAGGCGCAAGAAAGGAAAGATAAGAAAGATACTAAATGTGTGTGAAAAGAAAGATGAAGAAAAAGGAGGAGGCTGAAAAAAAAAGAGAAGAAAAAGGTGACCTTCTGCGAGAGGGTGACGGCCTTTTCGTTTAGTCGGGTGACCAATCCCGTTTTTTACATTTGTACTTTTTATTCATTTATCTTTTTAAATAGTTGTCTTTGTTTTTATTGATTGTAAATATTACAATTATTAAATAAAAATAAAAATTAAATAAAAATTTCCAAAATAAACATTTTGCAGACTGTATTGATGTTTGTATACTGAAAGTAATAAAATATTAGTAACATAATCAAATTCCTATGTGCATTTCAACCATGTGTTAATCAATAATTGCTATTTATGTATTGCAAAAACTAAAATACTGAAATGAAAAATGACTGTTTCAACATGGAGGTGAACTATTTTTTTCAATGACATAGTGACAAGTCAGATTACATAAAAGATGATTGATGAAATGATAAAATAACATATTTGACAGTTTTACTTAGTTATTAATGGTAAATTATTTTCTATTTGTTAAAGAACAATACAATACGACTGTCAGAAAACTGCAACAAATGTAAAAGATTTGAAACCTTTCTATTTGTCATCAATGTGGACAGTCATTTGGTAATTTCACTCTTTCATGTATCACAAAATTCATCAAATAAATAGCTGCTTGTGCTTTGTGTAAAGGATAGATTAGGTAAAACATATTTTCAATTTAAGACTTCTTTTTTCAATTGAATGCGCCTTAGTTTAGCATTTTTCAGCAAAGATCATGATATGATCTACTGTATATTTTTAGTACAGCCAAGTTTTTATAAGACCCAAATGTAGAAATGGGGAAAACAAACAAAGAAAATGAAACATTGTTATAGACTCTACACGTGTGACATCACATTTGTGTGCAAAGGCAGGCATGCTGGTGGACCGGTGGGACGCAAGTGAGTTACATAACAGTTTGCGGGGGTTAGAAAAGAGTCAAAATAGTCGCTCAATCTGCCATCACATCAATGTTGAACTACTGCACTGTCTACAGTTGCTCTAAAACGCTCAACTAGATATTAGAAATCATTAATTGGTTGAAAACCTGGAAGGAAGAGGGGGACGAAACCGTTGTGAGGAAGAATATGAGCACGATGGCTGTCAAATCTTCGATGTGGCCGCTTTGCACAATCAAAACATACAAGGATATGTGCAGATCACTTTATATGTGAGGTACTTTGTTCTTTTTTATGTGTAGTGTGGGTCATTCAATTTACCTTTGATTGTAAATTCCAGGCAGATGTGATGCTTACCTGTTTGCATAGCCATGCAAGTTTTAGTTTGCCTTGCCGTTCAATGTTAATCTCTTTATTATGTAGGAATAATAATAATAATTGGATGGTTGTTCGTCTCTGTGTTCCCTGCGATTGGCTGGCAACCAGTCCAGCGTGTACCCCGCCTACTGCCCAGAGTCAGCTGAGATAGGCGCAAGCTCCCCCCGCGACCCTTGTGAGGAATAAGCGGTCAAGAAAATGGATGGATGGATGAATAATAATAATAGGAAGATGATGAATAATTGCATATAAATGCACTGTCATGTTACACATAATATAAAAGATATACCATAGATAAAAAAAAATAATCTCCCTATTTGTAACTGATTATGTTGGGTGCTCTCTTAATACCAACGCCATGAATTATGCGGTAGTTATGAAATAACTGCACATGCGAATTCAGGCCATGTCCACACGGAAACAGAGGCGGCTTCGCTCATCAAAAAAAAATCTCATACACATGGAAACTTTTCAAGACGTGTGCGTCCACAAGAAGATGATGAACGGCTGAAATGTATATGTCAAGTCTGAGGTGACGCTGTTGCCACAGGAAGTCACCGGAAAACATAGAAGAAGAAGCCATAGCATAAAAGAAGAAGAGGATTGACATGGCAATACAGTCTGGATCTGTCACATAAAAACGAGCGCAAAATGCCCCCCACCGTGATTGCTGATCAGCCCAAGTTACGTCATGTGTTGTAAATCAACATAGAAAAATCTTGATAGTCGCTGATGTCATCACGCAGGTGGGCTGAAGTCAAAATAAAATATGATGCCTTAGTAAAAATTACGTCATAAAACTGAGGTCTTTCAAACATTCTTAATCGCAACTCAGGTCTTACTATACAGAACTTAAACATGTTTCCAAGAGAATGAATGAATTCAAAACAGGCGTGCACACCTTGGCCACGCCCCATGGCAACACACTGACGTCATCATCGTGGTCACGCCCGATGCTTGATCTTATATATTGGACAGTTTGCAGGCCTCACACACACTTCTGACTGCACCTGTTGACAGCCAGCAAACAAGCACAGAGGAGAGAGAAGTGAGCAGTAGAGCACTTGTAAACATCCATCCAGCATACATCTGTCCATGTTCTACAATACGAGCAACATGATAAGTTCAAAAGATTTTATGCATAGCCTACTAATGTCACTGTTTCAAATCAGTGTGGAGAAGGTACTATACGTCTTGTATTTTTTTTTTTTTTTTTTGAGAAAAGTAGCTGTAGCTGTTTTTTAAAAATAAACAACTTTGTTTTTCAGTAATACATACTGGTACTCTAAATACTTTATTAATCATGATAATGCTGTTCCCAATTTTGAAATATAATGCTTTTAATTACATGTTGGTCAACAGATTAAACGTTAGTTTCGGCAACAGGTGGCATTTTTTCTGACATGTTGTAGCAATTATTTAAAAAAATTTCTATTTCCCTATGCGGATAGATTTTGTTTTTTTTCTCCTACCGAGTTGCACAGGTCATTTGTATGGGAAAAAAAGCTTTGACATCTTGGTGTAAATTTTTTATATCACAAAAACCTAGCTTTGAACAGGGGTGTGCAGGCTTTTTTTTTTTTTTTTTTAACCCCTTCCCTCAGCCAAAGCCAGTGGGAACAGGTTCCAGCTCACCTGGCTGTGACCCTAACAATGAATAAAAAAAAAAAATGGAAGCTTGCTGGACTGATTAATTAACTGATGGCGTCTCTTTTTTTTATTTTAACAGACGTTACTCAAGAGCGACATGACCAATGCAAATGAGATACTGCGATAGGCAAAAGAAGCGGAAACATCCTTTAGTTTTTCTTTTTTAAGACATGGCAATACTTTATCCAACTAAAAATCTTTTGAACAGGTGCTTTTTTACACAGTCTCTTTAGTGTTCTTATTTTTGGCCAGTTTGTGGAAAACTGACCACTGACATGAACCCAAAATGATCGCCAAGGCATAGTGTGTGAGAAATATGGCATGTGATTTAATGAACATTCCACTAATTGTGGTGAGCATCACTGTCCCCCTCAAGTTAGTTACAAAAGTGAGTCTGACTTTCATTAATCACCACAGTGTAGTTAAATGTGACGATTAAAATCTTCATGCACTTTTACAAAATTGGCCCGTTAGCTAAAACTTTGGTATTGTTTGGAAGCTGGCAAGGAAAAAATTGCAATACAGTACAGTACATAGAAGTTGGAAATATTACACCTGCTCAAACTTCCACGCAAGTGTTAAATGGGTTAAACACAGCATGTCAAGTCAAGCCTGTAACTAAGAAGACACTGCATAATTATGATCTTCAAATAATTCATAAAACAACTGATGTATTGCTATGCAAAACACATCAACATGCTGATAAACAAAGTCACACATCAATTTGGGAATACCCCAATGACATCACACACATCCAGCCAATCAGCGTCTTGGCCACGCCCCGCCAAAGAAGTTGACCTCTTTCATGTTCATTGCTCTTTGATTAACTGATCTTGCGTACTGCTGGTATATATTGTAAATTTTGCAGTCCCACTCATACTCACTTCTGACTCTGCACCTGTACACAGCCAGCTAGAGAGCACAGAGAAAAGCGAGCACATGTCAACATGGTAAGTCAAAAATATTTCTAAATTTATACATCATACCAATATATGCATCATGTTGCTTTTTGGGGAGCTAATTAAGTCTAACTATATATGTATAATGTATTTTAAAGAAAAATTGTACAATCAGAGCCTTAGTATACATGTGTTTTAAATGTCTTACTACTGTACAATGTACATCATGTCATTTTTGGGGGGGAAGTCTTACTATATGTACAGTACATGTCATTTGTTTTTTCAGAGAAAACCTCCTCAGCCATTTAATTTCTTGATAAAAGTAAATTATGCCATGTTCGAATGACCTCTTTCGAGTTTTCAAAACATTATAATGGAAGAAAAGCAGTTGTGTCGAACAAAGGTGTGCGCATGTTGTGATAGTTCCAACGTTGGGAAAGTACCCTGAATGGACCAGGTTACATGTACGGTTACTCTGAGAGTATTTTAAACTGTTTAATGACACCCGAGGTGGCGTTTACTGTAAAACTAAATACAGTACAACAAAAAGAATTGTACGTTGTATATTTATTTCGTTTTAAATACAGCCGCCAAATGCTAAAGTCAATGTACGGTACTATTGCTAACGTGAAATTAGCATCGACTTCCGGGAGTGATATTCCTTTAATAACGAATATTCACACACAAATGCTGTACGAACACATACTTACAGATAATATAGCAATACTCAGAGGCACATATTCTCCCCAATCTATGGAAAAGGAGTTGTATTATTTAATTAAGCTAAATCACAGCGTTCTGTTTTTACTCGTCTTGGTTCATATTCAGCGTGTACTCTAGTCAATACTGTCACTATACTGACCCCATGAGGCCAACGTGCGCACCGCAGGAACAGTATTTTTATATACTCTACGAATAAAAAAATTAAAAAAATATCAGTGGAAACGGATTTTCTACACAAGCACACTGGAACGATTCAGAAGTACATTATTAGAATTGTTAACACTTGTGTATGTAAATCTGACGTTGGTCGATGCATGTGTGGCAGCCTGGCAGGTTATTTAACATGTTTTTGTTTTTTTTTTCTTTTTCACAGTTGCGTAGCCATCATATTTTTGGGAGCGAAGCACCATTCCGGATCGTTACGGCTCAGAATCTTGTACCGGTACGTAGTGCCAGACCGTTCCGGCCCACTTTCACCACTGCTTCTAATGTCTGTTTTGTTGTTTGCTCAGGACTTGCAAACTTTTGAAGACATAAAGGCATATTTTGAGTATGAGGAGAGCGACTGGAGCCCACGCGAGCTGCAATTGGCCCATCTGCTCTGCGCCAAGGCCTCACAACTTGAGAGGCAGCGACGAAAGCGCCTAAAGTGGGAGAAGAGAGCCGAGGAGCTCGAGGGGCGTCTGGAGGCCTTGATGGAGACCATGTGCATCCAGCCAGAACTCTCCAACCAACACCACCATGACACCGAGAGTCTTGTCAGATGCTTCGTGGGACAAAATGGCAGCTTAACGGTTAGCTCCTCACCTCCTTTCTTCTATTGGTTGAATTGTGTGCAGTACGGTGCTCTAGTGGTTAGGATGTCTGCCTCACAGACTCCTGAGTTTGGCTTTTCTTTGTGGAGCTTGCAAGTTTCCCATGTGTTTTCCTGTATAAAACATGTTTAGATTTTAGCGTCATTAAAAGTGTCTGGACTATGGATTAAGCATGAAAGTCCACCTGGCTTTATCTATTGCAGGTGTTTGCCATTTCGCCACTAGCTGTCGACTCAAAATGACATCATAGCACCTAAGAGTGCAGGTGTGTGATGTCATTTCAAGCCGACAGCAGGCGCCAGCACAAGTGTATGAAATTTTGATAGGATTGATGAATTGTTTAATTCACAATTGGTGTCTCTCTTTCATTTTCAGAGTGACGGCATGAACACAGAGACAAATGAAAAGGAAGAGACATGGAGAAGAAAAGAAGAGAAAGAAAGGAACAATAAGGAGCGTGCCGGTAAAGAGAAGAAAGAAAGAAAGGAAAAGAAGGAGCGTGAGGCCAAAGAGAAAAAAGAAAGGAAAGAGTACAAGAGGAGACTAAAGTTGCAAAAGAAGGAGCGTGAGGAAAAGGAGAAGAAAGAAAGGAAGGAACATGAGAGAAAAGAAAAGAAGCAAAGGAATGAGTGTGAGAAGGAGAAGAAAGAAAAGAAGGAGCAAGAAAGGAAAGATAAGAAAGATACAAAATGTGTGTGAAAAGAAAGATGAAGAAAAAGGAGGAGGCTGAAAAAAAAGAGAAGAAAAAGGTGACCTGCGAGAGGGTGACGGCCTTTTCGTTTAGTCGGGTGACCAATCCCGTTTTTTACATTTGTACTTTTTATTCATTTATCTTTTTAAATAGTTGTCTTTGTTTTTATTGATTGTAAATATTACAATTATTAAATAAAAAAAAATTTTAAATAAAAATTTCCAAAATAAACATTTTGCAGACTGTATTGATGTTTGTATACTGAAAGTAATAAAATATTAGTAACATAATCAAATTCCTATGTGCCTTTCAACCATGTGTTAATCAATAATTGCTATTTATGTATTGCAAAAACTAAAATACTGAAATGAAAAATGACTGTTTCAACATGGAGGTGAACTATTTTTTTCAATGACATAGTGACAAGTCAGATTACATAAAAGATGATTGATGAAATGATAAAATAACATATTTGACAGTTTTACTTAGTTATTAATGGTAAATTATTTTCTATTTGTTAAAGAACAATACAATACGACTGTCAGAAAACTGCAACAAATGTAAAAGATTTGAAACCTTTCTATTTGTCATCAATGTGGACAGTAATTTGGTAATTTCACTCTTTCATGTATCACAAAATTCATCAAATAAATAGCTACTTGTGCTTTGTGTAAAGGATAGATTAGGTAAAACATATTTTCAATTTAAGACTTCTTTTTTCAATTGAATGCGCCTTAGTTTAGCATTTTTCAGCAAAGATAATGATATGATCTACTGTATATTTTTAGTACAGCCAAGTTTTTATAAGACCCAAATGTAGAAATGGGGAAAACAAACAAAGAAAATGAAACATTGTTATAGACTCTACACGTGTGACATCACATTTGTGTGCAAAGGCAGGCATGCTGGTGGACCGGTGGGACGCAAGTGAGTTACATAACAGTTTGCGGGGCTTAGAAAAGAGTCAAAATAGTCGCTCAATCTGCCATCACATCAATGTTGAACTACTGCACTGTCTACAGTTGCTCTAAAACGCTCAACTAGATATTAGAAATCATTAATTGGTTGAAAACCTGGAAGGAAGAGGGGGACGAAACCGTTGTGAGGAAGAATATGAGCACGATGGCTGTCAAATCTTCGATGTGGCCGCTTTGCACAATCAAAACATACAAGGATATGTGCAGATCACTTTATGTGAGGTACTTTGTTCTTTTTTATGTGTAGTGTGGGTCATTCAATTTACCTTTGATTGTAAATTCCAGGCAGATGTGATGCTTACCTGTTTGCATAGCCATGCAAGTTTTAGTTTGCCTTGCCGTTCAATGTTAATCTCTTTATTATGTAGGAATAATAATAATAATTGGATGGTTGTTCGTCTCTGTGTTCCCTGCGATTGGCTGGCAACCAGTCCAGCGTGTACCCCGCCTACTGCCCAGAGTCAGCTGAGATAGGCGCAAGCTCCCCCCGCGACCCTTGTGAGGAATAAGCGGTCAAGAAAATGGATGGATGGATGAATAATAATAATAGGAAGATGATGAATAATTGCATATAAATGCACTGTCATGTTACACATAATATAAAAGATATACCATAGATAAAAAAAAATAATCTCCCTATTTGTAACTGATTATGTTGGGTGCTCTCTTAATACCAACGCCATGAATTATGCGGTAGTTATGAAATAACTGCACATGCGAATTCAGGCCATGTCCACACGGAAACAGAGGTGGCTTCGCTCATCAAAAAAAAATCTCATACACATGGAAACTTTTCAAGAAGTGTGCGTCCACAAGAAGATGATGAACGGCTGAAATGTATATGTCAAGTCTGAGGTGACGCTGTTGCCACAGGAAGTCACCGGAAAACATAGAAGAAGAAGCCATAGCATAAAAGAAGAAGAGGATTGACATGGCAATACAGTCTGGATCTGTCACATAAAAACGAGCGCAAAATGCCCCCCACCGTGATTGCTGATCAGCCCAAGTTACGTCATGTGTTGTAAACCAACATAGAAAAATCTTGATAGTCGCTGATGTCATCACGCAGGTGGGCTGAAGTCAAAATAAAATATGATGCCTTAGTAAAAATTACGTCATAAAACTGAGGTCTTTCAAACATTCTTAATCGCAACTCAGGTCTTACTATACAGAACTTAAACATGTTTCCAAGAGAATGAATGAATTCAAAACAGGCGTGCACACCTTGGCCACGCCCCATGGCAACACACTGACGTCATCATCGTGGTCACGCCCGATGCTTGATCTTATATATTGGACAGTTTGCAGGCCTCACACACACTTCTGACTGTACCTGTTGACAGCCAGCAAACAAGCACAGAGGAGAGAGAAGTGAGCAGTAGAGCACTTGTAAACATCCATCCAGCATACATCTGTCCATGTTCTACAATACGAGCAACATGATAAGTTCAAAAGATTTTATGCATAGCCTACTAATGTCACTTTTTCAAATCAGTGTGGAGAAGGTACTATACGTCTTGTATTTTTTTTTTTTTCTTTTTTGAGAAAAGTAGCTGTAGCTGTTTTTTTTTTTAAATAAACAACTTTGTTTTTCAGTAATACATACTGGTACTCTAAATACTTTATTAATCATGATAATGCTGTTCCCAATTTTGAAATATAATGCTTTTAATTACATGTTGGTCAACAGATTAAACGTTAGTTTCGGCAACAGGTGGCATTTTTTCTGACATGTTGTAGCAATTATTTAAATTTTTTTCTATTTCCCTATGCGGATAGATTTTGTTTTTTTTTCCTACCGAGTTGTACAGGTCATTTGTATGGGAAAAAAAGCTTTGACATCTTGGTGTAAATTTTTTATATCACAAAAACCTAGCTTTGAACAGGGGTGTGCAGGCTTTTTTTTTATTTTTTTTTTATTTTTATTTTTTTTATTTTTTTTAACCCCTTCCCTCAGCCAAAGCCAGTGGGAACAGGTTCCAGCTCACCTGGCTGTGACCCTAACAATGAATAAAAAAAAAAATGGAAGCTTGCTGGACTGATTAATTAACTGATGGCGTCTCTTTTTTTTATTTTAACAGACGTTACTCAAGAGCGACATGACCAATGCAAATGAGATACTGCGAGAGGCAAAAGAAGCGGAAACATCCTTTAGTTTTTCTTTTTTAAGACATGGCAATACTTTATCCAACTAAAAATCTTTTGAACAGGTGCTGTTTTACACAGTCTCTTTAGTGTTCTTATTTTTGGCAAGTTTGTGGAAAACTGACCACTGACATGAACCCAAAATGATCGCCAAGGCATAGTGTGTGAGAAATATGGCATGTGATTTAATGAACATTCCACTAATTGTGGTGAGCATCACTGTCCCCTCAAGTTAGTTACAAAAGTGAGTCTGACTTTCATTAATCACCACAGTGTAGTTAAATGTGACGATTAAAATCTTCATGCACTTTTACAAAATTGGCCCGTTAGCTAAAACTTTGGTATTGTTTGGAAGCTGGCAAGGAAAAAATTGCAATACAGTACAGTACATAGAAGTTGGAAATATTCCACCTGCTCAAACTTCCACGCAAGTGTTAAATGGGTTAAACACAGCATGTCAAGTCAAGCCTGTAACTAAGAAGACACTGCATAATTATGATCTTCAAATAATTCATAAAACAACTGATGTATTGCTATGCAAAACACATCAACATGCTGATAAACAAAGTCACACATCAATTTGGGAATACCCCAATGACATCACACACATCCAGCCAATCAGCGTCTTGGCCACGCCCCGCCAAAGAAGTTGACCTCTTTCATGTTCATTGCTCTTTGATTAACTGATCTTGCGTACTACTGGTATATATTGTAAATTTTGCAGTCCCACTCATACTCACTTCTGACTCTGCACCTGTACACAGCCAGCGAGAGAGCACAGAGAAAAGCGAGCACACGTCAACATGGTAAGTCAAAAATATTTCTAAATGTATACATCATACCAATATATGCATCATGTTGCTTTTTGGGGAGCTAATTAAGTCTAACTATATATGTATAATGTATTTTAAAGTAAAATTGTACAATCAGAGCCTTAGTATACATGTGTTTTAAATGTCTTACTACTGTACAATGTACATCATGTCATTTTTGGGGGGGAAGTCTTACTATATGTACAGTACATGTCATTTGTTTTTTCAGAGAAAACCTCCTCAGCCATTTAATTTCTTGATAAAAGTAAATTATGCCATGTTCGAATGACCTCTTTCGAGTTTTCAAAACATTATAATCGAAGAAAAACAGTTGTGTCGAACAAAGGTGTGCGCATGTTGTGATAGTTCCAACGTTGGGAAAGTACCCTGAATGGACCAGGTTACGTGTACGGTTACTCTGAGAGTATTTTAAACTGTTTAATGACACCCTAGTTGGCGTTTACTGTAAAACTAAATACAGTACAACAAAAAGAATTGTACGTTGTATATTTATTTCGTTTTAAATACAGCCGCCAAATGCTAAAGTCAATGTACGGTACTATTGCTAACGTGAAATTAGCATCGACTTCCGGGAGTGATATTCCTTTAATAACGAATATTCACACACAAATGCTGTACGAACACATACTTACATATAATATAGCAATACTCAGAGGCACATATTCTCCCCAATCTATGGAAAATGAGTTGTATTATTTAATTAAGCTAAATCACAGCGTTCTGTTTTTACTCGTCTTGGTTCATATTCAGCGTGTACTCTAGTCAATACTGTCACTATACTGACCCCATGAGGCCAGCGTGCGCACCGCAGGAACAGTATTTTTATATACTCTACGAATAATTTTTTTTTTTTAAATATCAGTGGAAACGGATTTTCTACACAAGCACACTGGAACGATTCAGAAGTACATTATTAGAATTGTTAACACTTGTGTATGTAAATCTGACGTTGGTCGATGCATGTGTGGCAGCCTGGCAGGTTATTTAACATGTTTTTGTTTTTTTTCTTTTTCACAGTTGCGTAGCCATCATATTTTTGGGAGCGAAGCACCATTCCGGATCGTTACGGCTCCGAATCTTGTACCGGTACGTAGTGCCAGACCGTTCCGGCCCACTTTCACCACTGCTTCTAATGTCTGTTTTGTTGTTTGCTCAGGACTTGCAAACTTTTGAAGACATAAAGGCATATTTTGAGTATGAGGAGAGCGACTGGAGCCCACGCGAGCTGCAATTGGCCCATCTGCTCTGCGCCAAGGCCTCACAACTTGAGAGGCTGCGACGAAAGCGCCTAAAGTGGGAGAAGAGAGCCGAGGAGCTCGAGGGGCGTCTGGAGGCCTTGATGGAGACCATGTGCATCCAGCCAGAACTCTCCAACCAACACCACCATGACACCGAGAGTCTTGTCAGATGCTTCGTGGGACAAAATGGCAGCTTAACGGTTAGCTCCTCACCTCCTTTCTTCTATTGGTTGAATTGTGTGCAGTACGGTGCTCTAGTGGTTAGGATGTCTGCCTCACAGGCTCCTGAGTTTGGCTTTTCTTTGTGGAGCTTGCAAGTTTCCCATGTGTTTTCCTGTATAAAACATGTTTAGATTTTAGCGTCATTAAAAGTGTCTGGACTATGGATTAAGCATGAAAGTCCACCTGGCTTTATCTATTGCAGGTGTTTGCCATTTCGCCACTAGCTGTCGACTCAAAATGACATCATAGCACCTAAGAGTGCAGGTGTGTGATGTCATTTCAAGCCGACAGCAGGCGCCAGCACAAGTGTATGAAATTTTGATAGGAATGATGAATTGTTTAATTCACAATTGGTGTCTCTCTTTCATTTTCAGAGTGACGGCATGAACACAGAGACAAATGAAAAGGAAGAGACATGGAGAAGAAAAGAAGAGAAAGAAAGGAACAATAAGGAGCGTGCCGCTAAAGAGAAGAAATAAAGAAAGGAAAAGAAGGAGCGTGAGGCTAAAGAGAAAAAAGAAAGGAAAGAGTACAAGAGGAGACTAAAGTTGCAAAAGAAGGAGCGTGAGGAAAAGGAGAAGAAAGAAAGGAAGGAACATGAGAGAAAAGAAAAGAAGCAAAGGAATGAGTGTGAGAAGGAGAAGAAAGAAAAGAAGGAGCAAGAAAGGAAAGATAAGAAAGATACAAAATGTGTGTGAAAAGAAAGATGAAGAAAAAGGAGGAGGCTGAAAAAAAAGAGAAGAAAAAGGTGACCTTCTGCGAGAGGGTGACGGCCTTTTCGTTTAGTCGGGTGACCAATCCCGTTTTTTACATTTGTACTTTTTATTAATTTATCTTTTTAAATAGTTGTCTTTGTTTTTATTGATTGTAAATATTACAATTATTAAATAAAAATAAAAAATTTAATAAAAATTTCCAATATAAACATTTTGCAGACTGTATTGATGTTTGTATACTGAAAGTAATAAAATATTAGTAACATAATCAAATTCCTATGTGCATTTCAACCATGTGTTAATCAATAATTGCTATTTATGTATTGCAAAAACTAAGATACTGAAATGAAAAATGACTGTTTCAACATGGAGGTGAACTATTTTTTTCAATGACATAGTTTTTTCAATTGAATGCGCCTTAGTTTAGCATTCAGTAAAAGCTATCGTCCAGCACACAGTTGTCCCACGAGGTATTATTTCGTTCGATTCAAGAACACGACAGTACCCGAAAAGAAAAAGGGTTGACGGGTTAAAGCCGAAGCTTATTAATTCCTGTCCCCAGAATACACTAGGACGCAGTTATCCATCCATCCATCTTCTTAACCGCTTACTCCTCACAAGGGTCGCGGGGGTGCTGGAGCCTATCCCAGCCGGCTTTGGGCAGTAGGAATAGTACACCCCGAACTCGTTGCCAGAAATGTTTGTGTACAATAGTCATACTAAAATTAAGCTTATGTCTTTAAAATAAATTAGTATTTGATTCATAGATTACATTGTTTAAATGTTTGTAATAATAATCGTATATGTTTCAACAAAGATTTTTCACGGTGACGTCACGGTGTTTACTGGACGGCAAAAACGAAAGGTTACAGCACCGCCACCTGGCGGTCGGGAGGGACGAAATAGAACAACCGCTGGAGGCAACCAAGTGCAGCTAGAAGTAAACATCGCTGGCTGTCTGTTTATTCTATTCTATTTTTATCAGTTTGCTCACATATGAACTCAAATGGCCGTTTTCCGCGTCCTTTCCGACGTGAACTTTCTGTGAAAATATGCTGATCGGCAGGGCCGGCCCTACATGATTTGGTACCCTAGGCGAAAATGTACATGGTAGCACCCCCCAATCCCATAAAAAACAAAACAAAAACAAAAAATTAGAGATATATTATATTTAATAGCACACCACGCAATAAACACCAAATTCCACAAACAAATAAAAACAAGAAAAATAACAGAAGTACAATGCAATGCAACTTTTTATTGCAATTTTTGAAAAATGACAGTATTTAAAACCTCAAAATGTTTTCACTATGTACATTAATAATTGTGTAAGATACAAAAAATAGTAAATGTATAAATAAACAAACGTCGATATATCGTAAAACTTTGGCAATAAGGTGATTCACAGATCACGTGAATAGTGTGCAAAAAAACTTCACTAAATAACTTAGGAACATAACGGCAAATACTTAAAATAGTGCACGCCGGGACCTCCTTGCAGCAAAGGCATCAATTGGTGCGTCAAAGGATAGCTGCCTGGATACTTCTTGATTGATGCTGATAAGTGCCAGTCTAGTTAGCCGTTCTTGTGACATGGTAGACCTTAAATAGTTTTTTATTAGTTTAAGCTTGGAAAAGCATCTCTCAGCTGATGCTACAGTCACTGATATGGTAGCGGCCACTCTGAGTGCTACCCACATGTTGGGATAGATTTCTCTAAGTTTTTTCTCCTCTAGAAAAACTAAAAGTTCCATGCTTGACATATTGGATTTTGGCCAGGTAAGAAATGACTGCATCTCTACTAAGAGTTTTTTTTTGTTTTTGTTTTTTAATTTATTAGAGTACATATTGCACAAATAAGTAGACCCCGAGAAAAAGGCTTGTTAATTCCAGGCCTAGCAGACATGTTGCTACCCATAACAGTCATGGAGCTCATAGAAAATACTAGATGTCGTCGTTTTTGTTGTGGGTTGCTTTTTTTTTTTGCATTCGTTAATTTGATTAAATTGAAGATTTTGTAATCTATGCATCCTATTACAACCTTACTTTCATGTTGTGAGTCAAGTGCGTATTCTACAGAAAACATTTTGTCAATATTTTGGAAATTGTTCTTATGTTTATTGAGATATTGGACATCCATCCATCCATCCATTTTCTTGACCGCTTATTCCTCACAAGGGTCGCGGGGAGATATTGAACAAAATCTTTACATTTTTCAAAGGTGGTATACTCATATATGCTGAGCACTGTACATGATGCAGCAATAGCTGATATAACTGAAATAGTCACCTGGATCTAGAAGATCGAGCTTTGTGTCACTCAAAGTACTGCTGATTGGTGCTTGACTGGCTGTTGCTTCAGCTGTACATTAAACAAAATACATCACTTCGAATTATTTTGGTGTTAAAGCAGGGAAAACAAATCCATTTGCATTATGATAAAATACAATGTCAGAAATTATGGCTGTTTGTATTAAATGCACCATCCATGCACTTACATTCAGTAGCCTTTGGTGAAGATGACACTGAAGGATTGTTTACCACAGCTTCTGCAGGTGCTTGTTGTGGCTGCAAATATTTTCTCAGCGCATCTGGTTTAAAAAAAAAAATGCATTTACTATATCGATGTTTACATTAAACCAGCACATAATTCTTTTTTGTGTTTGTGTTTTTTAAATTTTATTTTTTTTCCTTTCTTTCTGCAATTTGGCGCCCCCTCCACAAGATGGCGCCCTAGGCGACCGCCTAGCTCGCCTGTAGCCTGGGCCTGGGCCGGCCCTGGTTGGCGGAGCTCACTTTTTGTTGACTCGCCAAAGTGCTCCACTTCCTTGTTCACCAAGGGACACGCCTCCTCCGCTCCGGTGAGCACGAAAGCGCGAATGAGCGTTCCAGTTCGCCTTTTCGGATTTGGTGAGAACGTAGCAAAAGACGCTGTAGATACACAATTCTAAATTTGCTGCTGAACTTTTACAACCAAGAACTCTGTTTACCCAGAACTCAAAGTTCCTGGGCTTGTTGGTGGAAAAGCAGCTTATATATGTCCTTGTAAAATCCTTTCCTTTGACACGCATGCTGTTGGCTCATACTGCACCTTTTAGGACCTGAGACAATGTAATCCTTTAGTTTACTTACACAAGGTTTTCTTTTACAAGGAAAATATGATTGGAGCCACTATTGACATGTTTTCACTGCACATATTCATATCTAGAGTTATTTGTATACAGATTTT
Organism: Festucalex cinctus; assembly: GCF_051991245.1. Lineage (NCBI taxonomy): Eukaryota > Metazoa > Chordata > Actinopteri > Syngnathiformes > Syngnathidae > Festucalex > Festucalex cinctus. Next base: position 8,946,436 of record NC_135421.1, read on the forward strand.
CAGAAGTAATGCACAGTACAGTGCACAGTACAAGTGGTTACCACATTTGCCTCACAGTGCTGAGGTTCACAGTTCAAATCTCTGGATCTGCCCTTCATGTGTGGAGTTTGATTGCATTACATACAGTTCGTGCCGTATGATTGACTTACAGGTTATAGCTAACCGCGACCATGATGACGACGAGCAAGAAGCAGACGGTTGCCAGCTGGCCAACATGCACCGCAACCTATTCCTCGACTGGACTGGGGGTGGTTGGACCGGCTCTGATGAGCAACAATTTCAGCCTGGAATCGACCGTCCGTTTGGGAATTTACCGAAACGCTCCTAACAACAAATCAATTAGCCTGACAATATATTACAGTGAACTCTCATTCATCGCAGATATGTTCCAGACCCACCCATCAAAGATCAAAATCCTCGATATACAGTAGGAACACCATAAAGGAATTGCCCCCCACCCCCCACCACATATTTTTAGTCTTTCCATATGCTATAAATTAAGGGTGTCCAAACTTCGTCCTTTGCGGGCAGCATACAGAATAATCGAAGGATGTAAGGGCCACTTTGACATTTTCTGACTTTATTAAAATAATAAGTCAACCAATTATGTACAACAGTTATTTTAGTGGGTTTTTTAGTTATTTTTAAACAAGACAAACACTCTGGCATTTTTCTTCTTTTATTTAAAAAAAAAAAAAGGGTTATTGCTTATATGTAATGATTTGCTTACATTATGTGGCCAAAACAACACTTTTGTTCAAGCTATTTGTGCTTTGTTGGCAGAATAACATACAGTATTACAAAACTAGTGATTTACAGAAGCATTATGTTTCGCTGCAACTAAGTTATGCAACATATTAAATTAAACTACGGTACGCTATAAAGACATTTCATTATGGTATGTATGTGTATGTAGTAGTGCACTGCGGGGAAAAGCACTGCATTTCCACCCCTCATTGAAGAAATTTCCTACCTATCTCTCCTCGTGTCCCAGTGTCGCTCCTTGGTTTGGCATCTCCCCTCCTCTCTCTGAACTTGCGCTCTTCGGTCCCGGTATGGTGCACTGCACACATTCAGCCAAATGTCATTAAGCACTTAACTATGCTTAACTGTAGTATCCCAGCAGAGGGCGGTCAGGGTACTGAGGATCAAATGACTAAGGCGATGCATGTTTAAAATTGATTAAATAAAAACATCAACTTTTAGATGTTGATCATGGTCCAAATCACCACTTTTTTTTTTATTGCTTTCCGCTATTTTTTGAATAGTATTTGGTGGCCAAAAAAAATTAACCTTATCCGTAATACACCGTGCAAAGTCAAGTCTCTTTTTACAGTGAGACTATGTAGTAAGGCAAAACTTAATGCAAATTCACATAGAGTGGAGTAATACTGTACATGTGATATGAACAGTAATCGTCTTCTGAACCGCGACAATGAGAATATAATATGGCGTCGCAGATAGTGACAAGTCACGCCGGTGGTGCAGATCTTCTGTATTCCACGTCATTCAGTGAGAAAAACTTGCCTTACATTAGTACTTTTGTGACACTTGGAATGTTGTATTCACCGTTGTGCTTATTTGTCAGGTGCTGATTAGAGGTTTTATGTTTCCTATTGTTGCCCTTTGTAACTCTTAAAATCCCTTCCAGCAATGGGAATCTTTCTATACTTGGATCTTTTGTGATGGTCTGGAATGTCATCAATGACTAATTCCATCTGTTGTCAGCACATACAGTACCTTAAAAGAATTGAGACAGCTATGCATCAATTTTTTTGTAGGACTTGACCTTCTGGAAGGTGATGGTTGGAGCCTTTCCCAGCTAACTTTGGGCGAGAGTCGGGGTCGGTCGGAAGCCGTTTGCAGGGATCTTAGACGATATTATTTAGTTCAGTTATGCATGCTATTATAGGGGAAAATTTTATTAAAAATCACCCTTGATGGTCACATTGACATTCACATTTAGACCTATTTATTGCAAAGATAGCTCCAAAGCCAACGGCAATCGACAAAAATCTCCGACAGAGACCTTCAGAAATGTTATATTACCTCTGACATAATTTAAACACATTTAAACACAAGCTCTACGTAACAAAGTATTCTTATGGCCAAATGTCACTCTCTCGCTGTCAAGAAATGAGACGCTTTCTGTCATAAGCAGTATATGAAAGGTACGACTCAAAGGCAAGACTAAAGGCAAAAGAGAGTTAAAAAAAAAAAAACATAAAAAAAATGTTAATAGTTTTAATAGCTTTGGTTGGGTAGTCAGCAAAGTAAAAGAGGCAAAAAGATAAGGTCTATAAATGCTGACTGTGCTCAACAAGTACATTACTGCCCTCCACTGGTTAGATGATTAGCACACGCATCAGACCAATCTATTGACTGTTAAATTTCGGCATACAGCCCAGTGTTTCTCAAGAAATTTAAAACCACCCTTTCTCTCTCCGCTGGTGAGGTGCCCTGTCACAACATCATCCTAATAAGCGAAGTGTGCATCTCGAATTCAAGGTGCATCGTGGGTAGGCGAAACTACCAAACGGTCATTGAAAATGAATTGGATCCAATGGAATCAGGTCTGATAGAAACGTCTCAACAGCTGAAAAGTTGCTGTTTTTATTAACATGCATAGCATGTGGTTTACTGACACCGGGGAAGTTGACTTGCAAACTTTAAAGTGTGCAGTTACGCAAAGATTGTCACCACTCTAATTGATAGGGTAGTAGCCTCGTTTTTTTCCCTCGCGCATGCGCAAACTTAATGCGCACTTCGCTTATTATATGGAACACCAACATGAGCTGGCACCCACAATGATGCTACTTTATGGCGAAGAGACAGAATGAGATATGAGATCATCAGGAATAACAAGATGCAGGTGTGAAAAGCACAATCAGGGGCAGGTGAGCACAAGACGTTGTTTGGGGACACTCACACGCAGGGCGTTTTTGGAAAGTCAAATCTCCTAACGTTCATGCCACGCCTTTCCTCTTATTGGTTTATATCATAAGTGTCAAACTCCGATCCTCCACTTAGATATATCATAAAACTTTGGCAATAAGGTGATTCACATATACGGTAATGCAAATAGTGTGCAAAAAAACATCACTAAATAACTTAGTAACATAACGGCAAATACTTAAAATAGTACACGCCTGTGGACCTCCTTGCAGGAAAGGCATCAATTGCTGCGTCAAAGGATAGCTGCCTGGATACTTCTTGATTGATGCTAATGTCCAGATGGCTGGACATTGCTAGTACTGGGTCCTTGCTCTGTTATTAAAACACACACACAAGAGTACCATCAAAATTTTATTTGTTTTTTTATTGCAATTATTTATTTCTATTCTCTTTAGGCCTACATACAGGGCTCAGCATAAATGAGTAAACCCCAACATAAGAACATATTTAATTTCCATTCAGAATTAAGATTTTCTATGGGATGCTATACTACAAAATACTCCCACAAATGTAGGCCATTGATTGCAAACAAGATTTGTTAATTAACACCCACAGAAAAGTTTTTAATTAAATGTATTAGAGTATATTTTGCACAAATAAGTAGACCCCGAGAAAAAGGCTTGTTAATTCCAGGCATAGCAGACATGTTGCTACCCATAACAGTCATGGAGATCATAGAAAATACTAGATGTAGTCATTTTTGTTGTGGGTTGCGTTTTTTTGTTTTTTTTGTTTTTTTGTTTTTGCATTAGTTAATTTGATGAAATTGAAGATTTTGTAATCTATGCGTCCTATTACAACCTTACTTTCATGTTGTGAGTTAAGTGCATATTCTACAGAAAATATTTTGTCAATATTTTGGAAATTGTTCTTATATTCTTTGAGATATTGAATCAAATCTTTCAAATTTTCAAAGGGTGTCTACTCATATATGCTGAGCACTCTACATGATGCAACAATAGCTGATATAAGTGAAATAGGCACCTGGATCAAGAAGATCGAGCTTTGTGTCACTCAAAGTATTGCTGCTTGGTGCTTGACTGGCTGTTGCTTCAGCTGTAACGAAGTAAAAAAAAACACAAAAAAAACAAAGTAGGCTACATCACTTCAAATTATTTTTGGTGTTAAAGCAGGTAAAACAAAACCATTGGCATTATGACAGAATACAATAAAGAAATGATGGCTGTTTGTATTAAATGCACCATTCATGAACTTACATTCAGCAGCCTTTGGTGAAGATGACACTGAAGGATTGGTTTCCACAGTTTCTATAGGTGCCTGCTGTGGCTGCAAATATTTTCTCAGTGCATATAGTAAAAAAAAAAAAAAAAAAAAGCATTTACTATATAGATGTTACATTAAACCAGCACACAATTCTTATTTTCAATAAATTAATAAATTAATGTGGTTATGTGAAACAATTACTTATGCAAATCTATTTGCAGGTATCTGGACTTATTGACTGTTTTATTTTAAAGCCAGCAAGCTTTGCCCTGCTCTGGTGAGCAGAGTAGCTACTACCATGGATGTAATGGTGCAGTAAACAAGTTACAAACAAACTAAGAAGCAAACACTATTTTCGTGTTTATTTTACAGACAATGATGATTGACTGACATACATATCTGTACCCCTGGGCCCGTTTTTCCTCCCCCTCCTTTCGCCGCTTTCTTAATGCAGCACCTGAGGGCTTTTCATTGTAGTTGTCGATGTATAAACAACATAAGTGTGCCATCCATCTATCTATCTATAGCGCTGCCGCTATACTCTGCGATGATTCACGCCGCCTCCACCTACCTTTAACTGTAAGCGGCAGAAGCGGGTCAGGTTCAGGGCGCCATTTATTTGGAATACAAATAATAAAAAATGAACTTAATAAAATATATTTACTATATAACATATTTTATGTTTCAAAACACGAAGATGGGGGAGGGGGCGTGTTTGTTTGTTTTTTTCCTTCCTGCAATTTGGCGCCCCCTCCACTAGATGGCACCCTAGGCGACCGCCTATCTCGCCTGTAGCCAAGGCCGGCCCTGCCTCCGATGCTCCTTCATTAACTTCTGTCACGCCGCCACCTGCGTGACAGGCCATGCTTTTATTTTCATAGTCATGTTTCCTGTTTTATTTTGAAGTTCTGATTCCCTTCTCACCCCAGGTCACTTGCCCTTCCTGCAGTTCACTAATTACCGGTCCCCGCCCATGATCATCTCCACCTGCCACCAATCAACCAAGACAATAAAAGCCACCTGCACTTTCCCCTTAGTGCCGAAGTGTCACCGTCAGTGCATGGAAGCGTCCCACAGTCCTTATGTCCTTGTTCATGTTGCCTAGCGTTTTTGCCTTGTTTTTGTGCCTTTTCCTCCCTTTTGGAGCGCCTTTAGTTACCCCTTTTGCCTTGTGCCCTTTTTCCTCCCTAGCGGAGCGCTTTTCGTTGTCCCCAGTACCCTTTGCCTGTTTTTTCCTCCCTAGTGGAGCGTTTTTTGTTCTCTACTTTTTTCCCTCCCTGTTCTCCTCTCAGTTTGAGAGGAGACCCCTGTTGGCCGGGAATAAACCTGCTGCCTGGGTGGCCTACCTTTATCCTGCGTCTGAGTCCTACCTCTCCACGTCGTGTCAACTTCAAGTGACGTTAAAATGCTTCAATTGTATTAACCAAAATTCGCTTTGACATATTTTGTGTGTGTGTGTGTGTGTGTGTGTGTGTGTGTGTGTGTGTGTGTGTGTGTGTGTGTGTGTGTGTGTGTGTGTGTGTGTGTGTGTGTGTGTGTGTGTGTGTGTGTGTGTGTGTGTGTGTGTGTGTGTGTGTGTGTGTGTGTGTGTGTGTGTGTGTGTGTGTGTGTGTGTGTGTGTGTGTGTGTGTGTGTGTGTGTGTGTGTGTGTGTGTGTGTGTGTGTGTGTGTGTGTGTGTGTGTGTGTGTGTGTGTGTGTGTGTGTGTGTGTGTGTGTGTGTGTGTGTGTGTGTGTGTGTGTGTGTGTGTGTGTGTGTGTGTGTGTGTGTGTATTTTATTTATTCATTTAATTTATTTTGTAAACGCGTTAGTACCGTCTCCGAAAATATATTTAAAATAACGTACCCGAGCTTGTCGAAATGGCGGCGAGCACGAGCCGCCCCCACCCGAAGTCTTGTCCAGCCGTTAGTTAGCCATGTTGCTAGTTAGCAATAGCATAACTGCCGATGTTTATTTGAGGGACTTTCCATGCTCTTTCAGTAACCGTCAAGTGACGTCAAAAATGTTGTCCTTCGCCCTTGTGATTGGCTAAATTTCGGGAATTTTTTTTATTTTTTTTTGAGTCCACTATAAGCTGCTAGTCCATCATCAGTGTCCAGTGAGAAAATGGCAAACACACAGGTGTACGGACTTCTCCAAGTTCCCAACGCGGATTTCGGCATGATGACCAGCAATCAAATTCAGGTAGGGAAAAGATTTAAGCATGAATTTAATGCACATTAGGAAACTTTTTTGGAACATACATGCATACAAACAATTACAATTCAGTCGGAAAAAGTACCATAAAATGTACGTTATTATTATTATTATTATTATTATTTGTTTTTTGTTTTGTTTTTTTTTATCTTGAGAGGGGATGAAACATACTATCAAGAAAAGTACAGTAATTGTGCGTTTCTTACTCCATATGCTTTTGCAACTGCATTTCCTTTCTCAGAGATAACTAAATGTTTAACGTATAGTGTTTCAAATGCTTTGTGAGGAATTCTTGTCAGATGTAAATGAAGAAAAGTCCAATTTTGGGGTTGCATGAAAAGCAAGTAGCCCAAAGTCCAAACGTTTATATGTAAAATTACATGTTACTACTCAAAGTATGGTGATAACGTATTTTTTTTAATTTTTTTTTTGCAGGTTAATGGCACACCAATGGTGTTAGGCTCATCTTCCTATTCGAGTTATGTAAGTAACAAACAAATGTGTGCATCTTCATACATGCTTCTTGTTGCCTAACGTGTGTCTCATGTGTGCAGAATTGGACAGGATTGCTACCAGTTGGCACCTGTGACTTACCTTCACCCTCCTACACAACCACCAACACCACAAAAATCTAAGTCCTCACAGTAAGTATTAAGTATTCTTAAAAAAAAAAAAAAAATCCTTGAGTGGCCACACTTACACTTTTGTTTTCTCACCAGGAGAAAGAAGACTTGCGAGCCACACAAGCGTTAAAAAGCCACCAAATGCCTTCATGCTCTTTATGAAGGAGCAGCGGCCGATCCTGAAGGCCCAAATTCTTAATGCAGGCGCAGTTCCTCCAGACAGCGCCACACTCAATAAGATCTTGGGTCAAAAGGTGAGTGCTGTCGTCCTCTTTGCTTGTACGGCGGTGGTATGCATGCGTGTGCTGACACTTTCCATTACGTCTGCAGTGGAAGTCACTGACAGTTGATGAGCAAAACAAGTACTTTGAGGAATCGGAACGACTCAGCCAAGTTCATGCCACCACGTACCCCGACTGGTCGTACAGAGAGAATTACGTGAGTCCCGTTTGTCGTTTAGTCGGAACACAGTGGAACATTTAAAATTACTTGTGTATTGACTGTCTTTCTGTTTTGTGCAGGGCAAAAAGAAGAAGCAAGTGTGGTCCCGTAAAGCCACCAGCAGTAAGTAGAAAGTGTATCTCTGTAAATGTTCATTTTAGGGGTGTTAAAAAAAAATCGATTCGGCGATACTACATCGTGCGATTCTCGAATCGATTCAATAAAAAAAAAAATCGTTTTTTTTTGTTTTTTTTTGTTTCTTTTAAGAGCTCAGAATTGTTCATTCGGTAGTCTTCCCGATTCAACGTCTTATCATCATTACCTTTTTTTTTTTTTTTTTTTTTTGTGTGAATTGATTTTTAAACTTCCATTTTTAATGGAAAATATTCAACAAAACGTCTGACTTCGGGTTAGGATTCACACCTTGAGCATGGAAGAATGTTATATGAACGGAACATTAAGCCTTAATATTTTATTTTAATGCTGTTCAAACATGAAACAGATTACAACCTCTATAAGACTGAAATTTCAGATAAATAATACATTTTCATATAAATCTTACACTCTACAAGCTTACTGATTAGTATTTTCTAAATGTGAATGAAAAAAAATCGCAACAATCGACTTATAAATTCGTATCGGGATTAATCGGTATCGAATAGTGACCTGTGATACGAATCGAATCGTCAGGTACTAGGCAATTCACACCCCTAGTTCATTTTATTTCAAGGGGAATTCAGGGCGAAAATTTTCTTTGAGAAGAAAGATATTCTGAAATTTGTGGGATAAGAATTAGGCAGTTGAATCCAGTCATTTTGTCCTGAATTTTTGCCTTTCAATAGAAGACTTGAATATCATATCTAAAAATATTGTACTGATGAAAATAAAAAATATCTTAGGACAGAATCTCACCAAATGATGTCAATTGGTCTCATGAGTAACGGTTGTTTTGCGTTTTGTTCACAGCGTGTGCACCTGAAGTTCCCGTGCAGACCCCCATGCCGTGCACATGAGGAACCAACGGCGGATCAGGTCTCCACCCGCTCAGAGGAGGTGATGGGATCGGCCGAGGCAACCTCGACATCCGCGAACGTCCAGAATGAGGGGCTTGAGGAGGACGTGCTCGCCAGTGTCTTAAAGGAGCTGGAGGAAGCGTTGAAATCTTCCGCCTCCTCATCCACCAACAGCCTGGATGAGGAGGCCATGACCTCCTACCTTTTTCAGCAGCTGGAAGTCTTGGAGGCGGCGGCCGAGGAACCCTCAGCCCCAGCCTCGTCCACCTGTAGCACGTTTGAGAGGCCTGAGGAGGACTTGACCGTGGCATTTTTTCAGGAGCTGGAAAAGCTGGCGGTTGAGGCCGCCTCATCTTCAGCTTCCTTTTTTTCCTCATTCACCTCCTGCTCTTAAGGCATGGAGCGCGCTGGGTGACTGGATTATTTATTTTTACATCTACTCTTAAGTGCGTGTTAATGTTTTTAAAAATGTATTGTATGAATTTTATTTTGTGTGTAAATAATAAATGCAAACTGTACAGAAAGTTTTATTTTTATTATTGATGAAAACAATGTGCTACAAAATGAGCCCCTTGTTTTTTTATTCTAAAAAACACATTATGTTAATAAGTATTGAGGTGTTTTTGTTTGTTTGTTTTAACACGTGAGGCACACTGTGACTTAAGGTAGCTGATCACATGACACATTGACAGCAGTGAGCTAAAAGGCATGTGGGTGCAATATTAGGTAAGTTCAATTCCTTTTCCAAGCATAAGCTGATCCAACTTGTGTCTGTCGAAGATCAGTCTGGCAGCCTTACAAATGTCATAAACCTCCGGGAACGCGCCCTTACAGCCGGGCTGCTGTCTCAATTTGTGATACTGTCCGTCAAACATCTCCCAAAATTCGTCGCGGTCCATGTAGACGTATGCGTATGTCTGGAATCTGCTAAGGTCAACGCACAATACAGGTATCTTACACAATATCGGTGTCATTTATTTTAAAGCGGAAGTCAAGTCAAAAATGTTCTTTATATGTTGTATGCGATATCGCTAGTCTAAACTCAACCTATAGATTAATATTGTGCTTGTGCAATATGAGTGAAGCAACAAAATCCACCCATTTTCATCCATCTCAGGGGGCGGCCATTTTCTCACTGCTGTCATAGTTGCTCAAGGCTCAGGTAACAACCAATCACGGCTCAGCTTACAAACGTCACATGACCAAACTCGGAAAATAGGTGATAATCTGACATACTGGCTACACCAAATGGGCCACTTGAGAGAGATGGAAAAAAATCCAATTATGTTATTGATACGGATGTAACGATAATGGCACTATCGTGATATTGCGATATCAAAACTGCCACGATACCGTCGTCATGCCACGATATTAAAAGCAGCACATCTGTTAAAGATGTCAAGATTTACATTTGTGCAGGTCCTTCTATGTTTAAAATCCACACTCATCGTCAGATGAAGGGGAATGTAATACTCTTGTGAATCGAGTCAATAGGTGGAGGAACTCAATGTGTGTGTGCATTAGCAAGTCTTCTTCTTCTTCTTTCGGCTTTTCCCTATAGGGGTCGCCACAGCGAATCAGTTGCCTCCATCTAACCCTGTCCTCTGCATCCTCTGCTCTCACACCAACTACCTTCATGACCTCTTCAACTACATCCAGAAACCTCCTCTTTGGCCTTCGTCTCGATCTTCTGCCTGGCATTTGGAAACTCAGCATCCTTCTCAACTCAACTCAACTCAACTTAAGTTTATTTATATAGCGCTTTCAAACAGCTTGAACTGTCACAAAGCGCTTTACACAACGCAAAAAACCCCAAACATAAAACATTAACACCAATACAATCACCACAAATCAACATTCTTCCATCCCTACATACGCTTTGATGTTTGAAGCAGTTTTTAGATGAAAGAGGACAGAATCAGTCTCCTTTCAGCAGTTGATCAGAGACGTGATATCAGCATGCATGACGTCACACGCGTTTGCTACAAGCTAAGTTTGCTTATAAGCTAGCTCATAAACAAGCAGTCGCTGCGTACGCGATGAGCACCATACACACAAAAAGAATGGTCCAATTTCCAGTCCCATCCAAATTGCCTTTCCTCCAAGCGCCAAACCTCCATCCAGTCCACGACCACCAGACTGTCCAGTAGCGCCAACTTTTCCTCCAAGCAGAAGGGCTGAGAAAAATGCTGCCTGTTTCCTGGCGCAAAAACACAACCGCAGGTGCCCGGTAGGGCAATCGGATGGCCCCAACACTACCCCATCAGAAACCGTGCCGGTGCAGGCATGCGGCTGAATGAGCTCAACCGCCAGACACTGACACTGTCCCTCGAGGAATATCACAGCCATAACTCCAAGAACAGTCCAGTCCAAAAACTCCATCCATCCAGCTCACCAGCGCAGACTGTCCAGCAGCGGCAACTTCTCCTCCGTGCAGAAAGGGGATGTGAATAATGCTGCCTGTCTCCTGGCGCAAAAAACACAAGCGACCCGCAGGTGCCCGGTGGGGAAGTCGGATGGGCCCAACACTCCCCCAAAAAGAAACCGTGCTAGTGCAGGCATGCCGCTGAATGGGCGCAGCCGCCGGGCACCGACACCGTCCCTCGAGGAATATCACGGCCAAACCGCCGAGAACAGTCCAGTCCAAATCGGGTACACACAAAAGACGAAACGCCACATGACAAAAAGAAAGACAAAGACGGCTGCTGCAGCTCACAGCACCATCAACAAGCAGCCAAGACAAGAGAGTCGCCAGACAGACCGGCGCACGCCATCTTGTCGAGGCAAAAAAAGCAGGATGAGGCCCCTCTACTTTTCCCAGTAACTGACGTCTGACACGCCGTGACCATCACCGGGTCGTCCATGAGTGGAAGCGACGGCAGCAGCTGGCTGGGATGCTGGTGATCCCAATATACTCACTCGCTCTCCTCTGGACATGTCCAAACCATCTCAGTCTGGCCTCTCTAACTTTATCTCCAAAGCCTCTAACATGTGCTATCCCTCTGATGTACTCATTCCTGATCCTATCCATCCTGGTCACTCCCAAAGAGAACCTCAGCATCTTCATCTCTGCCACCTCCAGCTCTGCCTCCTGCCTTTTCCTCAGTTGGCACTGTCTCCAGACCAAACAACATCGCTGGTCTCCCCACAGTTTTATAAACATCTCCTTTCATTTTAACTGAAACTCTTCTATCACACATCACACTTGACAATTTTCTCTACCCATTCCAGCCTGCACATGCTTCTTCACTTATTTTCCACACTCTCCATTGCTCTGGACTAAATACTTAAAACTCCTCCACCTTCTTGGTCTTTTCTCCCTGTAACCTCAGTCTTCCACTTGGGTCCCTCTCATTCACACACAGATACTCCGTCTTGCTACGGCTAACCTTCATTCAGCTGTACATGAAACAAAGTACATCACTTCAAATTATTTTTGGTGTTAAAGCAGGGAAAACAAAACCATTGGCATTATGATAGAATACAATAAAAAAATGATTGCTGTTTGTATTAAATGTACCATTCATGCACTTATATTCACAGCCTTTGGTGAAGATGACACTGAAGGATTGGTTTCCACAGCTTCTGTAGGTACCTGTTGTGGATACAAATGTTTTCTGAGTGCATCTAGTTTAAAAAAAATGCATTTACTATATAGATGTTTACAAACCAGCACACAATTCTTATTTTCAATAAATTCATAAATTAATGTGGTTATGTGAAACAATGACTTATGCAAATCTATTTGCAGGATCTGTACTTATTGACTGTTTTATTTTAAAGCCAGCAAGCCATGACAGAAAATAATTGAGAAGCACTGCATTAGTGTAACATTTGGGTTAACTGTAACTCGATTATACCTATTCTGTGTTCTGACAATCCAGCTAATCAAAAATAATGCGACAGAAATGTGTCAGTGACTAACCATCCTCAACCACATTCTGTCAGGAATCATTGTATTCAGTGATTGATATTTATTGTAACTATGATGGAGCGGAAATGAAAAAAAAAATCCACAAATTGAATGGCGACAAAGCAGTGCATCTCCTTTTGGAGCAGTTTGTGCAAGTGCAAAAGTATGAAAATAAGTTATTTAAATGCAATGTTGTTCCACAGTTACCATACAAAACATAAACATGATTTAAAGAGCATAGTTCTGCAACACAACAGTTTTGGTTTATTCATAATGTCAAACAAAACAACTTGGCCATGCGCATATGACGTCACACATCCAGCCAATCAGCATCTTGGCCACGCCCAACGAAAAAGAGCGTGACCTCTTTCATGTTTATTTCTCTTTGAGCAACTGATGTGTGCACTTTACTTACTGTATAGTATTGTAAAGTTTGCAGTGCCACTCACACTCACTTCTGACTCGGCACCTGTACACAGCCAGCAAGAGAGCACAAAGAAAAGCGAGCACACATCAACATGGTAAGTCAACATTTTTAAATTCATATACCAGTATGTCGTATGTACCAATAATGCGTCATGTGGCTTTTTAAAAATATTAGTAATAAGTACTATATAATCGTGAATTTTGTGGTGATTTAAATAATTAATTTAAAATTATATAATCAGGGCATTAGTATATATGTTTTAAATGTCTAAGTACTGCGTGCTATGTTATTTTGCGGGAAATTATTACTATACATCATGATATTTATTTTAAGAAAAATCTCACTCCTTCACTTTATTCAGAGAAATGTATTTTGTCATTTAATAGTGATTTCGATTTTGGCTTGTCTCGAGCTTTAAAACAGAAAAAAAACGCTTAATACACTGAATGGCGGCGGGGGTTTCCAACTGCCAGACGTACCCAAATTTCACCATGTTAGTTGCGCATTACGATTCTGCCCTGACCGTGTTTTAAACTGTTTAATGACACCCCGGTTGGTGTTTATAAATAAAATAAAACTATCGACACAGATAATTTATTTAGATAAAGGACATACTTCGTTAAAAAATAAAAATAAAAATCGCCAGTGCTAATGTCCCAAGTGCCAGTGAATATGCTAACGCTAACATGAATAGCATCGACTTCCGAGAATGGTATTCTTTCAAATAACGAATATTCACTCACAAACGTCGTAATAACATATTCTTCCCAATCTGTGAAAAACGAGTTATATATTTTTTTTTAATTGCGCTCACTCGAACTTTCTTCTACTTTCTTCTACTTTTTTTTTTTTTTTAATCTAATTGTAAATGTGTTTTGAATTACTGTACTGCCTCTAAGAGGCCAACACGCGCACAGCGTTTTGTTACAAGTTTATTTTCAGATTATTTCAAGTGAAGATAGAAAGTTGAGTTTTCAAAGTTACAATGAATTTTCATTGTCATTCCAACACAAACTTCCACAGGATATGGCATGAAACAGTTATCAGATGTCCCAGGTTAGCCCAGTAAGTTCAATGACATGTGAAAATAAAAATAGAATAACAAAATAAGATAAATAAAAATATGTTAACGAGATACAGGAAATGCAAATTCATGCATTGAATGTCAACAAAGATGAATCGCAGCAAAGATTGAATTTCACATGAAATTTATTGACTAGCTCATTTTGTAGTAATAGAATAGAGTTAAAGAATAAAGTGTTCAACGTGCAGAGAAGAATGGGCATGAGGCTATGATGGTAGTTTTTTCTTTGAGTTTTGTCTGCTGAAAAAAAAAACATGTTTTATTAACCGTAATTTCAACATCAATCAAAAATAATTGTGATTATTTTTTCTATAATCGAATGGATTTTCTAGATACAGTGCATATTATATGTATAAAAATACACCTAATTTCTATTTTGTTTTTTGCTCAGGATTTTGAGCATCTTGAAAACATGAAGACATCTTTTGAGGATGAGGACTGCTGCCCACGTGAGCTGCACCTGTCCCAGCAACACTGCCCCACAGCCTCAGAGCTCGAGAGGCAGCGACGAAAGCGCAAGTGGGAGCAAAGAGCTGAGGAGGTTAAGGAGCGTCTGGAAGCCTGGATGGAGGCCTTGAGGAGCCGGCTGCAATTCTGCAAACTCCACGACTACACTGAGAGCGTCGTTGAAGTCTACGTGGATCAAAACGGCAACTTAACAGTGAGCTTCTCACCTCCTCTATTCTATTAGTTGATTCAGCATGGTGTACTAGTTCCTGTGTGTAGGTTCTCCATGTGCTTTTCCTCCATAAAACAGGTTTGCACGTTCAGTTATCCCCCTTTAATTTCTCCTTAAACTGAGTTTCAAAATGGTGTAAGAAATGTTGACATGATTGATTAATTGTAATCGGCACTTGTTGTCTCTTTCATTTTAACAGAAGTCACCGAAGAGCAACATGAGCGTTGGAGACAAGACGGAGACATGGCAAAGAAAAGGAGAGAAAGAAAGTGGAGCCAAAGAAAAGAAGACTAAAGAGCGGGAAAAGAAAGAAAAGGAGGATGAGAGAAAAGAGAAGAAGCAAAAGAAGGAGCGTGAGCAGAAGGAGAACGATAGGAAGGAGCAAGAGAGAAAAGAAAAGAAAGACCGGAAGGAACGTGAGAAGAAGGAGAAAAAGGAAAGAAAGAAGCATGGGAGGAAAGAGAAGAAAGTCAAACAAAACGTGCGTGAAAAGAAAGATGAAGAAAAAGAAGAGGAGGCTCAAAAGAAAAGTGAGAAGAGAAAGGTGACCTTCTATGAGAGGGTCACAGTCATATACTACATTTAGCCAGGTGAAGAACCCATCAGTGTCAAGGACTTGAGGATCCATTTGAACTTTTTATTCATTTCACTTATTAAATAGTTGGATTTTTTATTGATTGTAAATAATAAAATATTACTAAAATAAACAATTTCGCAGACTCTTCATTGAACTCAATGTTTTGAAAACAATGACACATTAGCAGCATAAAAATGCAAACACACTTCAACCTTTTGATGACTTTATGTATTGCTGCTGAAATGAGGCTGATTCTGTCCTCTTTCATCTAAAAACTGCTTCAAACATCAAAGCGTATGTATGGTTGGAAGAATGTTGATTTGTTGTGATTGTATTGTATTGGTGTTAATGTTTTATGTTATGTTTGTTTTTGTCTTTCTGTAAAGCGCTTTGTGACAGTTCAGGCTTTTTGAAAGCGCTATATAAATAAACTTGAGTTGAGTTGTTTGGATGATAGAAATGAAATATTATTTATTGATAAAATGTCAGTTAAAATAAAAAAGTAAATAAATAAATAAATAAAAAATATTTGACAATTACAATGATGCTTAATGGAAAATTATTTCCAATTGTTAAAGAGCAACTGGGAGAAAATTGCAACAAATTGAAAAGTTTTTAAACATTTCTGTTATCTGGCTAAGCTTTGAAAATGAACGTCATTTACTTTATTTTGTCAACAATGTGGATGACGGACATGTTGCAACTTACCGGTGAGATATTTAGTAACTTGTGTATCAAGATGCCATTTCATAAAAATAAAATAAGCTGCTGGTGTTTTGTGTCAAGGACAGATTAGGTAACACTGCTTCAATTCAAGACTTATTTAAAATAATTGTGCCACATACCATGTGCATTAAAATAAAAAGATTTTTAGATTTTTAAAACATCTGGTCCCTTCTCTTTTTAAGAGACTGTATAACTGTATAACTGGCAGACTATGTTGTACCAGGTTGCCAGACCTTGATGTCCCCCAGTTCTTCTGAGCCAGACACAAGTCTGTCTCGAGCCAGTTCCAAAGGAGCCCTGAAGACTGAAGATATTGGGGAAGAAGGTGAAGCAGTTGATGGTAAACTATCTATATTCATCCACAAGCGAGAGAATCAGTCATCTCACGAGGTTCTTCAACCACTTCAGTATACAGTTATTTAAAAAAAAAGAAAAAGAAAGAAGAAGATAAAACATGTAATATGAAAAGGACAGTCAACTGAAAAGAAACTGCATTGGGGTTTGTGCCACCAGAGATTGACCATTGGGCAAGACACGAAATTAGAGAGCCGTGAACGCGGAGAACAGTGGATATTTTTTATTTATTTTTTTCATGGGAACCGGTGTTGAGACATGAATGAGTGAAAGCCACGGTCGGCGCGTCGGATGTGAGTAATTCAGGTTCAAAATAAAATCTTATGTTGACATAAAATAATGGTCCTGGACTCTTGGGTAAACGAAGCGGTTGATGAACTACACCAGGCCTCTAACAAATGATAAATTGGACAATTATTTCATGAGGTATATGGGCAGAAAAAAAAGACAAAAGGCTCATTAAGTCATTGTCACTGTGACTGGTTGGTCACCTGTGAACAGGTAGATGGTGACTTCACAGAAGGACAAGTTCACGTTCTTTTTCGCTCGTCCAAACTTGACTGACTTGAAGAACTTTTTTGCTCGCCTCTCACGCTTCTTCCTTTCTTTCTCTTCCTGGTCTCGCGCTTTCTTTTCTGCCCTTTCCCGCTCTTTCTTCTCCTTCTTGTCTCTCCTCTCACACTCCTTCCTTTCTTTTTTCTGCATCTTTACACGCTCCTTTTCCTTTCTTATCTGCTGCTTTCTCTCTTTCTTTTCATCGCTTTATATCCATGTCTTCTCTTCATTTGTCTCTCTCTTCATCCCATCTTCATCGCTTATGTCGTCATTGTGCAGTGACTTCTGTTGAAAAGAAAGTGAGAAATAGCCTGTCAATCAATTCATCAATCATCCATATTCTATTCATTAAGGTCACAGGTGAGCTGTAGCCTATCACTGCTAGTTTGGGGTGAGGGCAAGGGTGAAAAAAACCCAAAAAAAAGTCTATACACCCCTGTTCAAATGCCCGTTTTTTTTATGTAAAAAAAAAATTACACCAAGCTAAATCATGTCAATTTTTTCCCCCACGTGATGAATAACTGCACAACCCAATAAAAGAAAAAAAAATATTTGCAAGGTTGCACAAGTGTGCACATCCCCTGAAAACCGTGTGTGCATTTGTGCATGTTTTTGATTGTGCGTCGACAGTACACACCTGACGCTACCTGTAAATTGGCTTTCAATGAAACTTGAATATGTCTTCTCTGCACTAATTATCATTCATGCGTTGTCTCAGGCCCCAATCACAAAAAAAAGAAAAAAAGAAGAAAAAAAAGAAAAAGAAAAAACAAACAAAAAAACGCCTGTCTTGGTTTCAAATTCATGTTGGTCTGATGAAAACAGCCTTGATGAGTTACTAACACTGGTCATTGGCAAATTTGAATGGCAGATGGATATATGTCCATCCATCCATCCATTTTCTTGACCGCTTATTCCTCACAAGGGTCGCTAGCGCCTATTTCAGCTGGCTCTGGGCAGTAGGCGGGTGGATATATGATGGATATATTTGTCCTTAATTTTTTTTAATTATGCTGGTTTAAAAAATGTCTTTATTTTTATTTATTTATTTATTTTTTGACCACATCAGGTTTTGAGATGTTTTGTTTGAATTTTGACCTATAAATGCTTGCACAATACATATTTTACCATGCATTGTAATTTATAGCTATGACATTTCAGGGGCAAAAATATTCCACCTGTTGCTGAACGCCTAATTTGTTGTTGTTTTTTCCTGCCCATATACCTCATTCAATAATTGTCCAATTTATCCAAATGTCCAATTTATCATTTGGAAATAATAAATACTTTTTGATCATGCAATTTTACTGGATTTCATGTCATAATCATTAAATAGCTCAATAAAAAATAAAACGCATTGACAGAGATGCCAGATGTCTATTGTGCAAAATATGTCGTTTTATTGTTATTTTGACGTGTGGGATATTGTGTTACATTCAACATCAGCCAGCTTTTCTATTAAACCATCTTTTTTCCGCCTCTCCAGGCATGACGAATCAACTCTCGCTCATTCCAGCTGTTACATTAGTGTAACATTTGGGTTAACTGTAACTCGATTATACCTGTTCTGTGTTCTGACAATCCATCTCATCAAAAATAATGCAACAGAAATGTGTCGGCGACTAACCATCCTTAACCACATTCTGTCAGAAATCAATGTATTCAGAGATTAATGTTGACTGTAACTATGATGGCGCGGAAATGAAATAAATCCACAAATTGAATGGCGACAAAGCAGTGCATCTCCTTTTGGAGCAGTTTGTGCAAGTGCAAAAGTATGAAAATAACTTATTTAAATGCAATGTTGTTCCACAGTTACCATACAAAACATTTAAATATGATTTAAAGAGCATAGTTCTGCAACATAACAGTTTTGGTTTATTCATAACGATGTCAAACAAAACAACAACTTTGCCATGCGCATATCACGTCACACATCCAGCCAATCAGCATCTTGGCCACGCCCAACAAAAAGAGCGTGACCTCTTTCATGTTTGTTTCTCTTTGATCAACTGATCTCGTGTACTATACTTACTGTATATTGTAAAGTTTGCAGTGCCACTCACACTCACTTCTGACTCTGCACCTGTACACAGCCAGGAAGAGAGCACAAAGAAAAGCGAGCACACATCAACATGGTAAGTCAATATTTCCTAATTCATATACCGGTATGTCGTATGTACCACTAATGCGTCATGTGGCTTTTTCAAAATATTAGGAATAAGTACAATACAATCGTGTATTTTGTGGTGATTTAAATAATTAATTTAAAATTGTATGATCAGGGAATTAGTATATATGTTTTAAATATCTCAGTACTGCGTGCCATGTTATTTGGGGGAAAATTCTTGCTTTCCATCATTTTTTTTTTTTTTTTTATCTCACACTCCTTCAATTTCTTCAGAGAAATTATTTTGTCTTAAATAGTGATTTAGATTTTGTCTTGTCTCCATCTTTAAAACAGAAAAAAAGTTAATGTGCTGAATGGCGGCGGGGGTTTCCAACTGCCAGACGTACCCAAATTTCACCATGTTAGTTGCGCATTACGATTCTGCCCTGACCGTACGTGTTTTAAACTGTTTAATGACACCCCGGTTGGTGTTTACTATGAAACTAAACTATCGACGCATATGATTTATTTAAATAAAATACATGCTTCGTTTAAAAAAAAAAAAAACATCGCCAGTGCTAATGCTAGCGCTAAAGTCTCAACTGACATTGAATATGCTACCGTGAATAGCATCGACTTCCGAGAGTGATATTCTTTCAAATAACGAATATTCACTCACAAACGCAAGAAACACATACTTACAGGTAACATAACAATACTCAGAGGCACATATTCTTCCCAATCTGTAAAAAACGAGTTATATTTTATACAAAAGCGCCCAAGCGACCGTTCTTCTTCTACTTTTGTTATTTCATTGTAAATGTGTTTTCAATAACTGTACTGCCTCTTCGAGGCCAACACGTGCACAGCGGTTTGTTACAAATTTATTTTCATATTATTCCAAGTAGAGATAGAAAGTTGAGTTTCAAAGATACAAGGAATTTTCATTGTCGTTCCAACACACAATTCCACATGATATGGCATGAAACAGATGCCAGATGTTCCAGGTTAGCCCAGTAAGTTCAATGACTTGTGAAAATAAAAATAGAACAAAATAAGATAAATGAATATGTTAACGAGTTACGGGAAATGCAAATTCACGCATTGAATGTGAACAATGATGAAACTCAGCAAAGATTGAATTTCACATTAAATTTATTGACAAGCTCATTTTGTAGTAATAGAATAGAGTCAAAACATAAACTGTTCAACATGCAGAGATGAATGGGCATGAGGCTATGATGATAGTTTTTACTCGTTGAGTTTTGTCTGTTAAAAAAACAACATTTTTTATAAACCGTAATTTCAATATCAATAAAAAAAAATAACTGTGATTATTTTTTCTATAATCGCCCGGCCTTAATGGAAGGTTGAATGGATTTTCTAGATATAGTGCATATTGTATGTATTAAAAATACTCCTAATTTCTATTTTGTTGTTTGCCCAGGATTTTGAGCATCTTGAAAACATGAAGACATCTTTTGAGGATGAGGACTGCTGCCCATGTGAGCTGCACCTGTCCCAGCTATACTGCTCCACAGCCTCAGAGCTCGAGAGGCAGCGACGAAAGCGCAAGTGGGAGCAAAGAGCTGAGGAGGTTAAGGAGCGTCTGGATGCCTGGATGGAGGCCTTGAGGAGCCGGCTGCAATTCTGCAAACTCCACGACTACACTGAGAGCGTCGTCGAAGTCTACATGGATCAAAACGGCAACTTAACGGTTAGCTTCTCACCTCCTCTATTCTATTAGTTGATTCAGCATGGTGTACTAGTTCCTGTGTGTAGGTTCTCCATGTGCTTTTCCTCCATAAAACAGGTTTGCACGTTCAGTTATCCCCCCTTTAATTTCTCCTTAAACTGAGTTTCAAGATGGTGTAAGAAGTGTTGACATGATTGATTAATTGGCACTTGTTGTCTCTTTCATTTTAACAGAAGTCACTGAAGAGCAACATGAGCGTTGGAGACAAGATGGAGAAATGGCCAAGAAAAGAAGAGAAAGAAAGTGGAGCCAAAGAAAAGAAGAATCAGGAGCGGGAAAAGAAAGAAAAGGAGGATGAGAGAAAAGAGAAGAAGCAAAAGAAGGAGCGTGAGCAGAAGGAGAACGATAGGAAGGAGCAAGAGAGAAAAGAAAAGAAAGACCGGAAGGAACGTGAGAAGAAGGAGAAGAAGGAACGAAAGGAGCATGGGAGGAAATAGAAGAAAGTCAAACAAAACGTGCGTGAAAAGAAAGATGAAGAAAAAGAAGAAGAGGCTCAAAAGAAAAGTGAGAAGAGAAAGGTGACCTTCTATGAGAGGGTCACAGTCATATACTACATTTAGCCAGGTGAAGAACCCATCAGTGTCAAGGACTTGAGGATCCATTTGAACTTTTTATTCATTTCACTTATTAAATAGTTGGATTTTTTATTGATTGTAAATAATAAAATATTACTAAAATAAACAATTTCGCAGACTCTTCATTGAACTCAATGTTTTGAAAACAATGACACATTAGCAGCATAAAAATGCAAACACACTTCAACCTTTTGATGACTTTATGTATTGCTGAAGCTAAAATAATGACAAATATTACTACATCTTTGTCATCGTGCTGTGTCTTTGCTACCACATCCAAAGTTTCACTTTAAATTATTTTTAATCATGTGGTTGGCATTTGTCCTCCATTTTGGAGGTTGTGATCTGCACATTAAGCTAGTCTTGAAAAAGACTAGTAGACTCACTTGGGTTCGTTTCTGTTCATTTTTTTTCCCTGTATAAACATTAGGGGTGTGAATTGCCTAGTACCTGACGATTCGATCCGTATCACGATTCAGAGGTCACAATTCGATTCGATAGCGATTAATCCCGATATGAATTTACAAGTCGATTGTTACGATTTTTTTACTCAATTTAGAAAATACCATTCAGTAAACTTGTACATGAACACTGTAAGATTTGTATGAAAATTTATTGTTTATTGATCTCAAACTTCAGTGTTATAACTGTGAGCCACTGTATTTAACAAACAGGTCGTAACCTTTTTCATGTTAGAACAGCATTGAAATAAAATATTACGGCTTAATGTTCCATTAATATAACATTCTTCCATGCTTAAGGTGTGAAAGTTAGACGTTTTGTTGAATATTTTTTTTATCAAAAATTGATGTTTAAAAATCGATTCGGCTGCCTATTGAATCGATTCGAGAATTGCGTGCTGCAGTATCGCGATATATTGCCGAATCGATTTTTTTTAACACCCCTAATAAACATATTCAGTTATTATCAGTTATGTTGAAATGGAGAAGCAAAGATACAACATCATGACAAAGCAACAACTATGATCCTCACGACACTGCTCAAACAGTTAGCTGAGCAACTGGGTTAAAATAATTGAAAAGTTTTTAAACATTTCTGTTATCTGGCTAAGCTTTGAACATGAACGTCATTTACTTTATTTTGTCAACAATGTGGTTGACGGACATGTTGCAACTTACCGGTGAGATATTTAGTAACTTGTGTATCAAGATGCCATTTCATAAAAATAAAATAAGCTGCTGGTGTTTTTGTGTCAAGGACAGATTAGGTAACACTGCTTCAATTCAAGACTTATTTAAAATAATTGTGCCACATACCATGTGCATTAAAATAAAAAGATTTTTAGATTTTTAAAACATCTGGTCCCTTCTCTTCAGAATCAATCGATACAATATACAGTTATGAAAAAAAGAAAGAAAAAAGATAAAACATGGACAAAACTTGTGTATCTTGTATAACTTTGACAGTGTGGACATGTTAAGCTTGACAACATCCAACCACAGACAAAATATCAAAATAACGAAACAAAATATTTTAAATATTTACACTTTACAACTCTTTCAGTCTCCTCTGAATAAAGAGGAAAATGCGGGTAGATTCTAAGATAACCAAATTTAATTCAGAACTGACATTGACCCAAGTACCAAATGAAAGGCCCGCCACTGGGTTATTTGTATTATGGTTTTTATGTAGTGAATAAGTCTTTTCTGGGTGCAGTGGAGTAGCAGCAGTCTGTAACATTGCATTTACCAGATTAGACCACTAGAGGTCAGGCTTTAATATGAAAAGGACAGTCAACGGAAAAGAAACTGCATTGGGGTTTGTGCCACCAGAGATTTCGGTATTGGGCAAGACAGGAAATGAGAGAGCCGTGAACGTGGAGATGTACATGTTCCCTGGATTTTTTTAAATTCCCCCCCCCCCCCCCCTTGGGAACCGGTGTTGAGACATGAATGAGTGAAAGCCGCGGTCGGCGCATTGGATGTGAGGAATTCAGCTTCAAAATAATATCTTATGTTGACATAAAATAATGGTCCTGGACTCTTGTGTAAACGAAGAGGTTGATGAACTACACCAGGCCTCTCACAAATGATAAATTGGACAATTATTTAATGAGGTATATGCGCAGAAAAAAAGACAAAAGGCTCATTAAGTCATTCTCACTGTGACTGGTTGGTCACCTGTGAACAGGTAGATGGTGACTTCACAGAAGGACAAGTTCACGTTCTTTTTCGCTCGTCCAAACTTGACTGACTTGAAGAACTTTTTTGCTCACCTTTCACGCTCCTTCCTTTCTTTTTTCTGCATCTTTACATGCTCCTTTTCCTTTTTTATCAACTGCTTTTCTCTTTCTTTTCACAGCTTTATATCGCTCCATGTCTTCTCTTCATTTCTCTCTCTCTTCATCCCGTCTTCATCACTTATATCGTCATTGTGCAGTGACTTCTGTTGAAATGAAAGTGAGAAATAGCCTTTCAATCAATTAATCAGTCATCCATATTCTATTCATTAAGGTCACAGGTGAGCTGGAGCCTATAACTGCTGGATTTTCGGTGAGGGTAAACAAAAAACAAAACAAAAAAGTCTACACACCCTTGTTCAAATGCCAGGTTTTTTGATGTAAAAAAAATTACACCAAGCTAAATCATGTCAATTTTTTTCCCCCACATGATGAATAACTGCACAACCCATTAAAAGAACACACCCCAGTTCAAATGCCAGGTTTTTATTTATTTATATACATATATATATATATATATATATATATATATATATATTACACCAAGCTAAATCATATCAAAACTTTTGTTTCCCACGTGACAAATAACTGCACAACCCAATAAAAGAAAAAAAAATCTATTTTGCAAGGTTGCACAAGTGTGCACATCCCCTGAAAACCGTGTGTGCATTTGTGCATGTTTTTGATTGTGCGTCGACAGTACACACCTGACGCTACCTGTAAATTGTCTTTCAATGAAACTTGAATATGCCTTCCCTGTGCTAATTATCATTCATGTGTTGTCTCATGTCCCAATCACAAAAAAACAAACAAACAACAACACGTCTTGGTTTCAAAGTCATGCTGGTCTCATAAAAACAGCCCTGATGAGTTAACACTGGTCATTGGCAAATGTGAATCGCAGATGGATATATGTGTCCGTATTTTTTTTTTTTTTTATGCTGGTTTAAAAAATGTCATTACTTTTTTTTTTTTTAGCACATCAGGTTTTGAGATATTTTGTTTGAATTTTGACCTATAAATGCTTGCACAATACATATTTTACCATGCATTGTAATTTTTAGCTACATTTCAGGGGGGGGGGGGGGGGATTTTTTGTTTTTTTTCCCTGCCCAGAGACCTCATTGTATGATTGTCCAATTTATCAAATTGTCCAATTTATCATTTGTAAATAATACATACTTTTTTATCAAGCAATTTTACTGGATTTCACGTCATAATCATTAAATAGCTAAATAAAAAATAAAATGCATTGACAGAGATGCCAGATGTCTATTGTGCAATATATGTCATTTCATTGTTACTTTGACGTGTGGGATATTGTGTTACATAATACAACATCAGGCAGCTTTTCTATTAAACCATCTTTTTTCTGCCTCTCCAGGCATGACGAATCAACTCTCGCTCATTCCAGCTGTTACATTAGTGTAACATTTGGGTTAACTGTAACTCGATTATACTTATTCTGTGTTCTGACAATCCAGCTCATCAAAAATAATGCGACAGAAACGTGTGAGTGACTAACCATCCTTAACCACATTCTGTCAGAAATGATTGTTTACAGTGATTGATATTTACTGTAACTGTGATGGAGCGGAAGTGGAAAACAAATCCACAAATTGAATGGCGACAAAGCAGTGCATCTCCTTTTGGAGCAGTTTGTGCAAGTGCAAAAGTATGAAAATAACTTATTTAAATGCAATGTTGTTCCACAATTACCATACAAAACATTTAAACATGATTTAAAGAGCATAGTTCTGCAACATAACAGTTTTGGTTTATTCATAAACAATGTCAAGCAAAACAACAACTTTGCCATGCGCATATGACGTCACACACATACAGTCAATCAGCGAGACCTCTTTCATGTTTGTTTATTTCTCTTTGATTAACTGATCTCGTGTACTATACTTACTATATTGTAAAGTTTGCAGTGCCACTCACTCACTTCTGCCTCTGCACCTGTACACAGCCAGCAAGAGAGCACAAAAAAAAGGGGCTACACCCCTTCGGCGTTATTGTGACCGGTTTTCGGCTTTTTGATGGTTCTGACCAAGTCATTTCAAAATAAGATAAGGGGACACATCAACATGGTAAGTCAATATTTCTAAATTCATATACCGGTATGTATATGTACCAATAATGCGTTATGTGGCTTTTTCAAAATATTGGGAATAAGTACTATACAATCGTGTATTTTGTAGTGATTTAAATAATTAATTTAAAATTGTATAACCACGGCATTAGTACAGTATTATGTTTTAAATGTTTTCGTACTGTGTGCCTTGTTATTTTGCTTTCCATCGTGATATTTATTTTCAGAAAAATCTCACACTCCTTCAATTTCTTCAGAGAAATTTATTTTGTCATTTAATAGTGATTTCGATTTTGGCTTGTCTCGATATTTAAAACAGAAAAACGGTTAATGTGCTGAATGGCGGCGGGGGTTTATAACTGCCAGACGTACCCAAATTTCACCATGTTACTTGCGCATTACGATTCTGCCCTGACCGTGTTTTAAACTGTTTAATAATGACCCACCGGTTGGTGTTTACTATGAAACTAAACTATCGACGCAGATAATTTATTTAAATACAAGACGTGCTTCGTTTAAAAAAAAAAAAAAAAAACATCGCCAGTGCTATTCCAACACAACAGATACCAGATGTTCCAGGTTAGCCCAGTAAGTTCACTGACTTGTGAAAATAAAAATAGAACAAAATAAGATAAATTAATATGTTAACAGGATACGGGAAATGCAAATTCACGCATTGAATGTGAACAATGATGAAACTCAGCAAAAATTGAATTTAACATGAAATTTATTGAAAAGCTCATTTTGTAGTCATAGAATAGAGTCAAAGAATAAAGTGGTCAACATGCAGAGATGAATGGGCATGAGGCTATGATGTAGTTTTTACTCGTTGAGTTTTGTCTGTTGAAAAAAAAACCATTTTTTATTAACCGTAATTTCAATATCAATAAAAAATAATTGTGATTATTTTTTCTATAATCACCCGGCCTTAATGGTAGGTTGAATGGATTTTCTAGATACAGTGCATTAGGGGTGTTAAAAAAAATAGATTCGGCAATATATCACGATACTACAGTACCCAATTCTTGAATCGATTCAATAGGCAGCCGAATCGATTTTTTAAGCATCCTTTTTTGATGGAAAAATATTCAACAAAACGTCTAACTTTCACACCTTAAGCATGGAAGAATGTTATATTAATGGAACATTAAGCCTTAATATTTTATTTCAATGCTGTTCAAACATGAAAAGGGTTACAACCTGTTTGTTAAATACAGTGGCTCACTGACTGAAGTTTCAGATCAATAATAATACATTTTAATACAAATTTTAGTGTGCATGTACAGGTTTACTCTATGGTATTTTCTAAATTTGAGTAAAAAGTCGCAACAATCGACTTGTAAATTGATATCGGGATTAATCGGTATCGAATCGAGTCATGACCTATGAATCGTGATACGGATCGAATCGCCAGGTACTAGGCAATTCGCACCCTTACAGTGCATATTATATGTATAAAAATACTCCTAATTTCTATTTTGTTGTTTGCCCAAGATTTTGAGCGTCTTGAAAACATAAAGACATCTTTTGAGGATGAGGACTGCTGCCCACGTGAGCTGCACCTGTCCCAGCTATACTGCTCCACAGCCTCAGAGCTCGAGAGGCAGCGACGAAAGCGCAAGTGGGAGCAGAGCTGAGGTAAAATAATGACAAATATTACTACATCTTTGCGGACCCGTCGCCATGGGCGGGCCTTGGGGGTCCGTGCCCGCCCTGTCAGTCAGCCGTGCCCGCCCTAGCAAGATGATTCACCAACTATTCGTCCTATCAGTCACGTAAACTTGCGCCTTCTGTTTTAAGTAAAGCATGGCGTGCCAGCCAACCACATACCTCCTTTCAAGTTTGGCTGTGATTGACAACTAAGCGAGCCAATGACAATCAGGATCAGGAGGGATGGGGTGGGGTGGGGGGGAGACGCGCGCTCTGCAGACGTGCCTTAGCCAAATCTACTTCCGGGTAGATAGTGCGCATTTGCCGGCTGGCGCTGGGACAAAGACTGAGCAGTGAGCACGTCGTGCCGCTTTAATGGAAGCCACCAAATGCCAAACCTCGATCCAGGATGACACAGTTGACATCAATGGGAATCCTGAGTCCACTGGTTACGTTTACCAGTGAGTGTCAAACTTTTATTTTAATTAGTCAAGCCACACAGCACGGATGAATTGTAGCAATAGACAGTACGCAGTTAACAGACCCAAGCAGTCACACATACACAAGGAGCATAAAATTATTTATCACTAAAGCAGTTGCAGTACAATGTGAGTTGAATTCTCTTTTTTTATTGCCAAGTTTGTTCATGTTGATGACTGTCACTAAGTTCTAATAAAAAAACCCCAGCACTTTACACATCCTTTTGGATTGATATTCTGCTTAGTTTTTCACTGAACCCATATGTTGTTTCTGTATATCATCGACATAACTCAACCTTATTTCTAAATCACTTTAAAACAGCCATTGCTGCATACAAAGTGCTGTGCATGGAATAGAAATTAGTCTTTTAGTAGACACAAGTGAAATAAAATAACACAAAATAAAATTAACTAGAGCTGCGAGCAGCTATAAAGGGCCCTCGCAACCCGGGCCACGTTGGGGTACTTGCACGTCGGGGTACTGGCACGTTGGGGTACTGTCAAATAGGACAAGACCATCTAAAATGTTTTTGACAAGCCTTGTGTGTGCAAAGTTTAATCAAAACGCAAAATATGGTGTGCAATTCCCAAAATAAATTCAAAATGGTGGACTTCCTTTTAGGTTTAGCATACGGCTACAGAATACCTTTTGTAGGTCTTAAGCTAATAGGTATGCCTCCCAGTTTTCATAAATCTAGGTCAAGTCATCTTTAGTTGTGTATCGCTTGAATCATACAATTGGAAATGCTCCATAAAATTGCATAGAGGGCGCTATTGAGCACAACGTTGGGTTACTTGCACGTCAGGGTACTGGCACGTTGGGGTACTGTTACATGGAACAAGGACCATTTAAAATGTTAGTTTTTTCCATGGCTTGTCTGTGCAAAGTTTAATAAGAAAGGCCAAAAATGATGTATAATTCCCAAAATAAAATCAAAATAGCGGACTTCCTCTTTGGTTTGGCAAATGGCTACATAATACTTTTTTGTAGGTCTAGCATAATCATACAATCGGAAAGGCTTCATAAAAATGTCTAGAGGGCGCTATTTATTGCAAATTGCACAATAAATCTCTGAAAATTCATGTTCATGACGAGTCTGATGTGTTTGCAAAGTTTCATGAGTTTTCATGTGTATAAAAAAAAAAAAGCAGCACTTGACAAACAATGCATTGCTATGGCAACAGCGTGTTACAAAATAAAAAACTTTCGATTACTTTGCATCTTAAACATCTTAAGATGAAACACACCAAGTTTGAAGACAGTCGGATAAATTTTGTAGGAGGGGTTCGTTAAAATATGACCCCTGAAAAAGGCCACAAAAAATGGCAACAAATCCCATCATAAATCAAAATGGCAGACTTCCTGTTTGGTTTAGCACATGGTTCCAAGAGACTTTTTTGTACATCGTGGGCTCTTATGTATGCCTGCAAATTATCATAGCGCTAGGTGAAACGTACAACCGGGAATGCTTCGTTAAAGAGGAGTTTTTTAGCTCAAAATGTGATGCCCGGCCCCTGGGGGACTTCCTGTTAGGTTAAGCACATGGCACCAAGAGACTTTTTTTGTACATCCTGGACTGTTACATATGTCTACAATTTTTCGTCGCTCTAGCTGCTTCGTACAACTGGGAATGCTTCATTAATAAGATTTTTTTTCCTTTGCAAAAAGTGCATGCCACGATAACAGCGTGTGACGAAATAAAAAACTTTCAATAACTTTTCATTTTCAACATCTTAAGATGAATCACACCAAGTTTGAAGATGATTGGATAAACTCTGTAGGAGGAGTTTGTTAAAATATGACCCCTATGAAATGGCCCAAAAAAATGGCAACACATTCCAAAGTAAATCAAAATGGCGGACGTCCTGTTAGGTTTAGCATATGGTTCAAAAAGAGTTTTTTGTACCTCGAGGGCTGTTATATACCTCTACAAATTTTGGTAACTCTATGTGAAACGTACAGCCGGGTATGCTTTGTTAAAGAGGAGTTTTTTAGCTCAAAATGTGATGCCCGGCCCCTGGGGGACTTCCTGTTGGGTTTAGCACAGGGCACCAAGAGACTTTTTTGTACATCTTGGGCTGTTACATATGTCTACAAATTTTCGTAGCTCTAGCTGCTTCGTACAAATGGGAATGCTTCTTTAAGGATATTTTTTTTCCTTTAAAAACAGTGCATGCCATGACAACAGTGTGCGACGAAATACAAAGCTTTCAATAACTTTTCATCTTCAACATCTTAAGATGAATCACACCAAGTTTGAAGATGATCGGATAAACACTGTAGGAGGAGTTCGTTAAAATAAGACCCCAATGAAATGGCCAAAAAAATGGCAACACGTTCCAAAATAAATCAAAATGGTGGACTTCATGTTAGGTTTAGCATATGGTTCAAAAAGAGTTTTTTGTAGGTCATAGCCTGTGACATATGTGTACCAATTTTCGTAGCTCTAGATTAAACGTACAACCGGCAATGCTTCGTGAAGTAAGAATTTTTAAACTCTAAATTTGATGCGCCGCCACCGTCATATAGTATATCAAAAACTTTTCATTTTTCACAATGATGTTGTCCCAGGTGTTGAGATGGTACATCCCAAGTTTGAAGTCAATCGGGTTAACCGTGTAGGAGAAGCGGGCAAAAGTATGACCCCTGTAAATGTGCAAAAATTGGCAAAAATTGGACATTTAAATACTCATACCTCACTTTCTGTCTATTTTAGGGTACACACTTCAAAGAGGTTTTTGTTCATTGGGATGTGCTACAGGTGCCACACAATTTTCATAGCCGTCGGACAATCGTAGCGGGACAGGGATCCGTTTAACCTATGTAGGGGGCGCTAAGGAGCCATTTTTCTGTTATCATGTATGGCGACTTTAAAATATCAAATTTTTCGCCAGGCCTGATGTGCGTGTAAAGTTTGGTGAGTTTTCGTTCACGTTTAGTGTCTCAAAAATGCGATTGTTTGCGGAGAAGAAAAAGAAGAATAACTAGAGCTGCGAGCAGCTATAAAGGGCCCTCGCAACCCGGGCCACGTTGGGGTACTTGCACGTCGGGGTACTGGCACGTTGGGGTACTGTCAAATAGGACAAGACCATCTAAAATGTTTTTGACAAGCCTTGTGTGTGCAAAGTATAATCAAAACGCAAAATATGGTGTGCAATTCCCAAAATAAATTCAAAATGGTGGACTTCCTTTTAGGTTTAGCATACGGCTACAGAATACCTTTTGTAGGTCTTAAGCTAATAGGTATGCCTCCCAGTTTTCATAAATCTTGGTCAAGTCATCTTTAGTTGTGTATCGCTTGAATCATAAAATTGGAAATGCTCCATAAAAATGCATAGAGGGCGCTATTGAGCACAACGTTGGGTTACTTGCACGTCAGGGTACTGGCACGTTGGGGTACTGTTACATGGAACAAGGACCATTTAAAATGTTATTTTTTTCCATGGCTTGTCTGTGCAAAGTTTAATGAGAAAGGCCAAAAATGATGTATAATTCCCAAAATAAAATCAAAATAGCGGACTTCCTCTTTGGTTTGGCAAATGGCTACATAATACTTTTTTGTAGGTCTAGCATAATCATACAATCGGAAATGCTTCATAAAAATGTCTAGAGGGCGCTATTTATTGCAAATTGCACAATAAATCTCTAAAAATTCATGTTCATGACAAGTCTGATGTGTTTGCAAAGTTTCATGAGTTTTCATGTGTATAAAAAAAAAAAAAAAAAGCAGCACTTGACAACTGTTACATGGAACAAGGACCATTTAAAATGTTAGTTTTTTCCATGCCTTGTCTGTGCAAAGTTTAATGAAAAAGGCCAAAAATGATGTATAATTCCCAAAATAAAATCAAAATAGCGGACTTCCTCTTTGGTTTGGCAAATGGCTACATAATACTTTTTTGTAGGTCTAGCATAATCATACAATCGGAAATGCTTCATAAAAATGTCTAGAGGGCGCTATTTATTGCAAATTGCACAATAAATCTCTAAAAATTCATGTTCATGACAAGTCTGATGTGTTTGCAAAGTTTCATGAGTTTTCATGTGTATAAAAAAAAAAAAAAAAAGCAGCACTTGACAACTGTTACATGGAACAAGGACCATTTAAAATGTTAGTTTTTTCCATGCCTTGTCTGTGCAAAGTTTAATGAAAAAGGCCAAAAATGATGTATAATTCCCAAAATAAAATCAAAATAGCGGACTTCCTCTTTGGTTTGGCAAATGGCTACATAATACTTTTTTGTAGGTCTAGCATAATCATACAATCGGAAAGGCTTCATAAAAATGTCTAGAGGGCGCTATTTATTGCAAATTGCACAATAAATCTCTGAAAATTCATGTTCATGACGAGTCTGATGTGTTTGCAAAGTTTCATGAGTTTTCATGTGTATAAAAAAAAAAAAGCAGCACTTGACAAACAATGCATTGCTATGGCAACAGCGTGTTACAAAATAAAAAACTTTCGATTACTTTGCATCTTAAACATCTTAAGATGAAACACACCAAGTTTGAAGACAGTCGGATAAATTTTGTAGGAGGGGTTCGTTAAAATATGACCCCTGAAAAAGGCCACAAAAAATGGCAACAAATCCCATCATAAATCAAAATGGCAGACTTCCTGTTTGGTTTAGCACATGGTTCCAAGAGACTTTTTTGTACATCGTGGGCTCTTATGTATGCCTGCAAATTATCATAGCTCTAGGTGAAACGTACAACCGGGAATGCTTCGTTAAAGAGGAATTTTTTAGCTCAAAATGTGATGCCCGGCCCCTGGGGGACTTCCTGTTGCGTTTAGCACATGGCACCAAGAGACATTTTTGTACATCCTGGGCTGTTACATATGTCTACAATTTTTCGTCGCTCTAGCTGCTTCGTACAACTGGGAATGCTTCATTAAGAAGGATTTTTTTCCTTTGCAAAAAGTGCATGCCACGATAACAGCGTGTGACGAAATAAAAAACTTTCAATAACTTTTCATTTTCAACATCTTAAGATGAATCACACCAAGTTTGAAGATGATCGGATAAACTCTGTAGGAGCAGTTTGTTAAAATATGACTCCTATGAAATGGCCAAAAAAAAATGGCAACACATTCCAAAGTAAATCAAAATGGCGGACGTCCTGTTAGGTTTAGCATATGGTTCAAAAAGAGTTTTTTGTACCTCGAGGGCTGTTATATACCTCTACAAATTTTGGTAACTCTAGGTGAAACGTACAGCCGGGTATGCTTTGTTAAAGAGGAGTTTTTTTTAGCTCAAAATGTGATGCCCGGCCCCTGGGTGACTTCCTGTTGGGTTTAGCACAGGGCACCAAGAGACTTTTTTGTACATCTTGGGCTGTTACATATGTCTACAAATTTTCGTAGCTCTAGCTGCTTCGTACAACTGGCAATGCTTCTTTAAGGATACTTTTTTTCCTTTGCAAACAGTGCATGCCATGACAACAGCGTGCGACGAAATACAAAGCTTTCAATAACTTTTCATCTTCAACATCTTAAGATGAATCACACCAAGTTTGAAGATGATCGGATAAACACTGTAGGAGGAGTTCGTTAAAATAAGACCCCAATGAAATGGCCAAAAAAATGGCAACACGTTCCAAAATAAATCAAAATGGTGGACTTCCTGTTAGGTTTAGCATATGGTTCAAAAAGAGTTTTTTGTAGGTCATAGTCTGTTACATATGTGTACCAATTTTCGTAGCTCTAGATTAAACGTACAACCGGCAATGCCTCGTGAAGTAAGAATTTTTAAACTCTAAATTTGATGCGCCGCCGCTGTCATATAGTATATCAAAAACTTTTCATTTTTCACAATGATGTTGTCCCAGGTGTTGAGATGGTACATCCCAAGTTTGAAGTCAATCGGGTTAACCGTGTAGGAGAAGCGGGCAAAAGTATGACCCCTGTAAATATGCAAAACTGGGCCAAAATTGGACATTTAAATACTCATACCTCACTTTCTGTCTATTTTAGGGTACACACTTCAAAGAGGTTTTTGTTCATTGGGATGTGCTACAGGTGCCACACAATTTTCATAGCCGTCGGACAATCGTAGCAGGACAGGGATCCGTTTAACCTATGTAGGGGGCGCTAAGGAGCCATTTTTCTGTTATCATGTATGGCGACTTTAAAATATCAAATTTTTCGCCAGGCCTGATGTGCGTGTAAAGTTTGGTGAGTTTTCGGTCACGTTTAGTGTCTCAAAAATGCGATTGTTTGCGGAGAAGAATAATAATAAGAATAACTAGAGCTGCGAGCAGCTATAAAGGGCCCTCGCAACCCGGGCCACGTTGGGGTACTTGCACGTCGGGGTACTGGCACGTTGGGGTACTGTCAAATAGGACAAGGACCATCTAAAATGTTTTTGACAAGCCTTGTGTGTGCAAAGTTGAATCAAAACGCAAAATATGGTGCGCAATTCCCAAAATAAATTCAAAATGGCGGACTTCCTTTTAGGTTTAGCATACGGCTACAGAATACTTTTTGTAGGTCTTAAGCTAATAGGTATGCCTCCCAGTTTTCACAAATCTAGGTCAAGTCATCTTTAGTTGTGTATCGCTTGAATCATACAATTGGAAATGCTCCATAAAAATGCATAGAGGGCGCTATTGAGCACAACGTTGGGTTACTTGCACGTCAGGGTACTGGCACGTTGGGGTACTGTTACATGGAACAAGGACCATTTAAAATGTTAGTTTTTTCCATGCCTTGTCTGTGCAAAGTTTAATGAAAAAGGCCAAAAATGATGTATAATTCCCAAAAAAAATAAAAATAGCGGACTTCCTCTTTGGTTTGGCAAATGGCTACATAATACTTTTTTGTAGGTCTAGCATAATCATACAATCGGAAATGCTTCATAAAAATGTCTAGAGGGCGCTATTTATTGCAAATTGCACAATAAATCTCTGAAAATTCATGTTCATGACAAGTCTGATGTGTTTGCAAAGTTTCATGAGTTTTCATGTGTATAAAAAAAAAAAAAAAACAGCACTTGACAAACAATGCATTGCTATGGCAACAGCGTGTTACAAAATAAAAAACTTTCGATTACTTTGCATCTTAAACATCTTAAGATGAAACACACCAAGTTTGAAGACAGTCGGATAAATTTTGTAGGAGGGGTTCGTTAAAATATGACCCCTGAAAAAGGCCACAAAAAATGGCAACAAATCCCATCATAAATCAAAATGGCAGACTTCCTGTTTGGTTTAGCACATGGTTCCAAGAGACTTTTTTGTACATCATGGGCTCTTATGTATGCCTGCAAATTATCATAGCGCTAGGTGAAACGTACAACCGGGAATGCTTCGTTAAAGAGGAGTTTTTTTAGCTCAAAATGTGATGCCCGGCCCCTGGGGGACTTCCTGTTGGGTTTAGCACATGGCACCAAGAGACTTTTTTGTACATCCTGGGCTGTTACATATGTCTACAATTTTTCGTCGCTCTAGCTGCTTCGTACAACTGGGAATGCTTCATTAAGAAGGATTTTTTTCCTTTGCAAAAAGTGCATGCCACGACAACAGCGTGCGACGAAATAAAAAGCTTTCAATAACTTTTCATCGTCAACATCTTAAGATGAATCACACCAAGTTTGAAGATGATCGGATAAACTCTGTGGAAGGAGTTCGTTAAAATAAGACCCCTATGAAATGGCCAAAAAAATGGCAACATGTTCCAAAGTAAATCAAAATGGCAGACTTCCTGTTAGGTTTAGCATATGGTTCAAAAAGAGTTTTTTGTACCTCGAGGGCTGTTACATATGTCTTCAAATTTTGGTCACTCTAGGTGAAACGTACAGCCGGAAATGCTTCATTAAGTAAAAATTTTGAAATGCAAAATTTGATGCCCTGCCTCTGGCGGACTTCCTGTTAGGTTTAGCATATGGCACCAACAGGCTTTTTTGTAGATCATAGTCTGTTACATATGTGTACCAATTTTCGTAGCTCTAGATTAAACGTATAACCGGCAATACTTCAGATGAAACATGCCAAAGAATGAAGACAATCTGATAAGTTTTGTAGAAAATATGAGGCCTATAAAAGGCCCCCAAAAAATGGCTACAAATAGCAAAGTAAATCAAAATGCCGGACTTCCTGTTTGGCTTAGCATATGGTTCTAAAAGACTTTTTTGTACATCGTGGGCTCTTATGTATGCCTCCAAATTATCATAGCGCTAGGTGAAAGGTACAACCGGGAATGCTTCGTTAAAGAGGAGTTTTTTAGCTCAAAAAGTGATGCCCGGCCCTTGCGGGACTTCCTGTTGGGTTTAGCACAAAGCAGCAAGAGACTTTTTTGTACATCGTGGGCTGTTACATATGTCTACAAATTTTCGTAGCTCTAGCTGCTTCGTACAACTGAGAATTCTTCATTAAGAAGAATTTTTTTCCTTTGCAAACAAGTGCATGCCACGACAACAGCGTGCAGCGAAATAAAAAGCTTTCAATAACTTTTCATCTTCAACATCTTAAGATGAATCACACCAAGTTTGAAGATGATCGGATAAACTCTGTAAGAGGAGTTCGTTAAAATAGGACCCCTATGAAATGGCCAAAAAAATGGGAACACGTTCCAAAGTAAATCAAAATGGTGGACTTTCTGTTAGGTTTAGCATATGGTTCAAAAAGAGTTTTTTGTACCTTGAGGGCTGTTACATATGTCTTTAAATGTTGGTAACTCTAGGTGAAACGTACAGCCGGGAATGCTTCATTAAGTAAGAATTTTGAAACTCAAAATTTGATGCCCCGCCTCTGGCGGACTTCCTGTTGGGTTTAGCATATGGCACCAACAGACTTTTTTGTAGGTCATAGTCTGTTACATATGTGCACCAATTTTCGTAGCTCTAGGCTAAACATACAACCGGCAATACTACGTTTAGTAAGAGTTTTGAAACTCTAAATTTGATGCCCCACCGCCGTCATATAGTATGTCGAAAACTTTAGATTTTTTACCATGGTGTTGTCCCAGGTCTTGAGATGGTACATCCCAAGTTTGAAGTCAATTGGATTAACCGTGTAGGAGAAGCAGGCAAAAGTATGACCCCTGTAAATGTGCAAAAATTGGCCAAAATTGGACATTTAAATACTCATATCTCACTTCCTGTCTATTTTAGGGTACACACATCAAAGAGGTTTTTGTTCATCTGGATGTGCTACAGGTGCCACACAATTTTCATAGCCGTCGGACAATCGTAGCGGGCCAGGGATCTGTTTAACCTATGTAGGTGGCGCTATGGAGCCATTTTTCTGTTATCACCTATGGCGACTTTAAAATATCAAATTTTTCGCCAGGCCTGACGTGTGTGTAAAGTTTGGTGAGTTTTCGTTCACGTTTAGTGTCTCAAAAATGTGATTGTTTGCGGAAAAGAATAATAACAAATAAAAAGAAGAAGAACTAGAGCTGCGAGCAGCTATAAAGGGCCCTCGCAACCCGGGCCACGTTGGGGTATATGCAAGTCGGGGGACTTGCACGTTGGGGTACTGTTAAATAGACAAGGACCATGGAAAATAGAAATGCATTTGCCGTGCCTTGTGTGTAAAAAGGTGCAGTAAAAGGCCAAAAATGATGCACAATTCCCAAAATAAATTCAAAAGTGTGGACTTTCTGATGTGTGTGCAAAGTTTCATGAAAAGTCGCTCGTTTGATATTCAAAACCAGCATCTGTTTATTTGAAAACATTGCATGGCACAGAGATGGTGTGTGATCAAATAAAAAGCTTTTTGATGACTCTTAATGTGGTGTCGCTGTGCAACACATATGTATTCATGACATAGTGAAGTATTGTGACAGTTTTGTAGGGTCCAGCAAACAGTAAATGTGTGACAGTTATTCAAGAAAAAATGTAGCTTTGAAGCAGGCTAACCAATGACATCATCTAAAGGGGAAAAAAGCACATGAGCAAGCATAGGTATAAGTAGAGGAGAAAAAGAGATGAAAGAAGTGCGAGAGATGGAACAGGAGAGGAATGCAGCTGTTTATGTATAGCTGTTGTAACAGGACAGATTAAATAACACTTTAACCTGGGGTTAACAGCGCCCTAGGACAGATAAACTCTTTAGTGTAAAAGTTTTCTGGGACAGATGAATCCCTTGGGGTCAAAGAGTTTGGGTTAGCACATAGTCTGTCTTAGGATAATGTAACCTCCATGGATGAATTAGTCCTAGGACGCTTTGACCTGCGGGCTAAAACTTCAGGGGGGTTAACCTGTCCTGTTATATTGTGATCATCGTCTTCGTGCATGTCCTCAGTGGCTTCTTCTGTCTGTGTGGCAGCATTTGATACATCTGTAGAACAAAAAAGAATGAAGAATCATGTTAGATCTGTGAAGTTTGGTTGTCTTAGGTGTAGTTTACAGAACAGTCGTGTGCATATTTTTAGCATGGTAGTGTCTTAATACAAATGCATATTATGTAATGCACTGTATATGGATATTACAGACGTAATATTTGACGGTGATCTTATATTCATAGTTTTTGCCCGTTAATAAATAATATAGCTAGTAAGTAATAAGACACGCAAAAATGGTATAGTTGAATCCTCTGGGTCAAAAAGCAATGTTTTAGGATTGTGTGATGAAATGATGAATAAAAGTAAGGATACGACAGGTACATAAATGGTTATATATACACACGGACATATATATTTATACAGTATAACAGTGCCGCATGTATTGGTTTTAAGGAAAGAGTTGAAAAGCAGTGTTCAGAAAAAAGCATAAGACGCACAAAGTACCATTTCACTACATGTAATAAGTTGTCAAGTAGACATGTGAATTAAGTGGTTAAGATAGTGGCTACTGTGCAAGTAAGCTTCAATTGTCTCTAAAAGGTTAGCATATGTGTTCTACATGATATCAATGGCTAGACGTGCTCGTGGAGAAACATTACAAACAGAAAAACACACTAAAGGTGCCTTTAACAAACCTGTTAATAAATGAGAACTTAATACATATATGTATGGCATACTGTATATGATTGAGAAAGTTGTCCTGTTTAATTTATGTATTGTATACTTACGGAAAAAAGTTGGCAATCTTTGCGTATGGAGATGATTAGAGGGTCTTTATCAAAAGAGAATTTGCTTGTTGATTTGTTCATGTTCTGTAGAAAAGCAAAGGAGTAGAAATAAATACAGTATCATACTTCATAAACATACAAGAAATTTGTAGCTGTATTAACCATTGTTGGTATTTGAAGTGATAATTTAGGAATAGAAGTGTAGTGATTGCAGAATTTATAGAGTGCTTACCTTGTATGACTTTGTAGATGGAAATGTCTTTTGTTGAAAGAGCTCTTTGTTGTCTACTATATATGCAAGGACAAGCATAAGTAGGTGTGGTTATGAAGTACTTGACCATTGAAATAAAGCAGTGGTATCAAATGTATGGACCGTGGTTTGGCTCAGGCCTGCAAAGGGGTTTAATGTGGCACAAGAGATAATCTTGTAAGGTACAAAAAATAATAATAATATAATAGGTATGCCTCTGAGTTTTCACAAATCTAGGTCAAGTCAAGTCATCTTTAGTTATTTTGCGCTTGAATCATCCAATCGGAAATGCTCCATAAAAAATGTATAGAGGGTGCGATTTATTGCAAATTGCACAAGAAATCTCTAAAAATTCATGTTAATGACAAGTCTGATGTGTGTGCAAAGTTTCACGAGTTTTCACACATGTATAGATAAAAAAAAACAAAGCAGCACTTTACTTGGCAACCAATGCATCGCTATAGCAGCAGCGTGCGACAAAATAAAAAACTTTCGATAAATTTGCATCTTAAACATCTTAAGATGAAACACACCAAGTTTGAACACGGTCGGATGAATTTTGTAGGAGGAGTTAAAATATGACCCCTAAAAAAGGCCACAAAAAAAGTCTACAAATCCCATCATAAATCAAAATGGCGGACTTCCTGTTTGGTTTAGCACATGGTTCCAAGAGACTTTTTTGTACATCGTGGGCTCTTATGTATGCCTCTAAATTATCATAGCGCTAGGTGAAACGTACAACCGGGAATGCTTCGTTAAAGAGGAGTTTTTTAGCTCAAAATGTGATGCCCGGCCCCTACGGGACTTCCTGTTGGGTTTAGCACATGGCACCAAGAGACTTTTTTGTACATCGTGGGCTGTTACATTTGTCTCCAAATTTTCGTAGCTCTAGCTGCTTCGTACAACTGGGAATGCTTCATTAAGAAGTAATTTTTTCCTTTGCAAACTGTGCATGCCACGGCAACAGCGTGCGACAAAATAAAAAGCTTTCAATAACTTTTCATCTTCAACATCTTAAGATGAATCACACCAAGTTTGGAGATGATCGGATAAACTCTGTAGGAGGAGTTCGTTAAAATAAGACCCCTATGAAATGGCCCAAAAAATGGCAACACGTTCCAAAGTAAATCAAAATGGCGGACTTCCTGTTCGGTTTAGCATATGGTTCAAAAAGAGTTTTTTGTACCTTGAGGGCTGTTACATATGTCTTCAAATATTGGTAACTCTAGGTGAAATGTACAGCCGGGAATGCTTCATTAAGTTAGAATTTTGAAACACAAAATTTGATGCCTCGCCTCTGGCGGACTTCCTGTTAGGTTTAGCATATGGCACCAACAGGCTTTTTTGTAGATCATAGTCTGTTACATATGTGTACCAATTTTCGTAGCCCTAGATTAAACGTACCACCGGCAATGCTTCGTTAAGTAAGAATTTTGAAACTGTAAATTTGATGCCCCGCCACCGTCATATAGTATGTCAAAAACTTTAGATTTTTTACCATGATGTTGTCCCAGGTGTTGAGATGGTACAGCCCAAGTTTGAAGTCAATCGGGTTAACCGTGTAGGAGAAGCGGGCAAAAGTATGACCCCTGTAAATGTGCAAAAATGGGCCAAAATTGGACATTCAAATACTCATACCTCACTTCCTGTCTATTTTAGGGTACACATATCAAAGAGGTTTTTGTTCATCTGGATGTGCTACAGGTGCCACACAATTTTCGTAGCCATAGGACAATCGTAGCGGGACAGGGATCCGTTAAACCTATGTAGGTGGCGCTACAGAGCCATTTTTCTGTTATCATGTATGGCGACTTTAAAATATCAAATTTTTCGCCAGACCCGATCTGCGTGTAAAGTTTGGTGAGTTTTCGTTCATGTTTAGTGCCTCAAAAATGTGGTTGTTTGCGGAAAAGAATAATAACAAAGAAGAAGAAGAAGAATAATAACTAGAGCTGCGAGCAGCTATAAAGGGCCCTCGCAACCCGGGCCACGTTGGGGTATATGCAAGTCGGGGGACTTGCACGTTGGGGTACTGTTAAATAGACAAGGACCATGGAAAATAGAAATGCATTTGCCGTGCCTTGTGTGTAAAAAGGTGCAGTAAAAGGCCAAAAATGATGCACAATTCCCAAAATAAATTCAAAAGTGTGGACTTTCTGATGTGTGTGCAAAGTTTCATGAAAAGTCGCTCGTTTGATATTCAAAACCAGCATCTGTTTATTTGAAAACATTGCATGGCACAGAGATGGTGTGTGATCAAATAAAAAGCTTTTTGATGACTCTTAATGTGGTGTCGCTGTGCAACACATATGTATTCATGACATAGTGAAGTATTGTGACAGTTTTGTAGGGTCCAGCAAACAGTAAATGTGTGACAGTTATTCAAGAAAAAATGTAGCTTTGAAGCAGGCTAACCAATGACATCATCTAAAGGGGAAAAAAGCACATGAGCAAGCATAGGTATAAGTAGAGGAGAAAAAGAGATGAAAGAAGTGCGAGAGATGGAACAGGAGAGGAATGCAGCTGTTTATGTATAGCTGTTGTAACAGGACAGATTAAATAACACTTTAACCTGGGGTTAACAGCGCCCTAGGACAGATAAACTCTTTAGTGTAAAAGTTTTCTGGGACAGATGAATCCCTTGGGGTCAAAGAGTTTGGGTTAGCACATAGTCTGTCTTAGGATAATGTAACCTCCATGGATGAATTAGTCCTAGGACGCTTTGACCTGCGGGCTAAAACTTCAGGGGGGTTAACCTGTCCTGTTATATTGTGATCATCGTCTTCGTGCATGTCCTCAGTGGCTTCTTCTGTCTGTGTGGCAGCATTTGATACATCTGTAGAACAAAAAAGAATGAAGAATCATGTTAGATCTGTGAAGTTTGGTTGTCTTAGGTGTAGTTTACAGAACAGTCGTGTGCATATTTTTAGCATGGTAGTGTCTTAATACAAATGCATATTATGTAATGCACTGTATATGGATATTACAGACGTAATATTTGACGGTGATCTTATATTCATAGTTTTTGCCCGTTAATAAATAATATAGCTAGTAAGTAATAAGACACGCAAAAATGTTATAGTTGAATCCTCTGGGTCAAAAAGCAATGTTTTAGGATTGTGTGATGAAATGATGAATAAAAGTAAGGATACGACAGGTACATAAATGGTTATGTAAGTGTAAAATTTGGCATGGTGTGTCCAGATACATGCAGGATAAGTATAAAATATTATGGTGTGTGATTGATTTTTTCTTAGTAAAAATTAGTATTGTAAAGGTCAAGTCACAGTATGTCCAAAAATTAAAAAAAAAAAAAATCTATGGTATAGAAACATCATAATCAGGGGCAAAGACATAAACATAATAATAGTAATTAATAATGATAGAATTTAAATACAATCTTTTCCATGAATATGTCAGTTATTTTGAGAAGATACAGAAAAAAAAAGAACTTTGAAGTGTCTATCAGTGGATGAAAGAGGGCAAGATCACAGCATAGCTACATGATATCAGTCACATTTGAAAGTAATCAAGTGTAGTATGTATTCACATTATATACATTGAGAAATGGCGGCTCAATAATCAGTCAGTGTTTTAGTTAACAGTCCAATGTTACCTTCAAGATATTCCTAACAGAAAAAAAGGAACGTGCATTAACAAAAAAATGTAAAAATGTCCATTGTCAAACATGTCATTCATTATACACAATGTGTAGGATGGGGATGCTTGCTGTGTTAGTGTTTGTGTGTCTTCCATGTCATATAGCTTACCATCACGGACAAATGCATCACATGCATCCTTTATATCCAATGCAGTCTGGAGTTCTTTCACAAGCTTGGTTTTGAAGTCTATCTGTTTTTCAAGTGCTCGATTGACTCGAGTCACATGGACTAGTTGGTTCATTTGGGAATGAAGATCAAGGCTGCGCTGGTATAAGTCGTTGCGACTGAAAGCATGATCAATGCATGCATACTGTAATGACAAAGCATTCAATGAAAATCAGTCATGTTAGATTCCATGATTCTAAATAGCAGAGGTAACGTGTTGGTGCAAAACGTTGTGGTCGTGTTGCATGTTACTCAATGGCTGTGTGTGTCACAACGAGTTTATTTGAAAGAATATACAAATATATACACACGGACATATATATTTATACAGTATAACAGTGCCGCATGTATTGGTTTTAAGGAAAGAGTTGAAAAGCAGTGTTCAGAAAAAAGCATAAGACGCACAAAGTACCATTTCACTACATGTAATAAGTTGTCAAGTAGACATGTGAATTAAGTGGTTAAGATAGTGGCTACTGTGCAAGTAAGCTTCAATTGTCTCTAAAAGGTTAGCATATGTGTTGTACATGATATCAATGGCTAGACGTGCTCGTGGAGAAACATTACAAACAGAAAAACACACTAAAGGTGCCTTTAACAAACCTGTTAATAAATGAGAACTTAATACATATATGTATGGCATACTGTATATGATTGAGAAAGTTGTCCTGTTTAGTTTATGTATTGTATACTTACGGAAAAAAGTTGGCAATCTTTGCGTATGGAGATGATTAGAGGGTCTTTATCAAAAGAGAATTTGCTTGTTGATTTGTTCATGTTCTGTAGAAAAGCAAAGGAGTAGAAATAAATACAGTATCATACTTCATAAACATACAAGAAATTTGTAGCTGTATTAACCATTGTTGGTATTTGAAGTGATAATTTAGGAATAGAAGTGTAGTGATTGCAGAATTTATAGAGTGCTTACCTTGTATGACTTTGTAGGTGGAAATGTCTTTTGTTGAAAGAGCTCGTTGTTGTCTACTATATATGCAAGGACAAGCATAAGTAGGTGTGGTTATGAAGTACTTGACCATTGAAATAAAGCAGTGGTATCAAATGTATGGACCGTGGTTTGGCTCAGGCCTGCAAAGGGGTTTAATGTGGCACAAGAGATAATCTTGTAAGGTACAAAAAATAATAATAATATAATAGGTATGCCTCTGAGTTTTCACAAATCTAGGTCAAGTCAAGTCATCTTTAGTTATTTTGCGCTTGAATCATCCAATCGGAAATGCTCCATAAAAAATGTATAGAGGGTGCGATTTATTGCAAATTGCACAAGAAATCTCTAAAAATTCATGTTAATGACAAGTCTGATGTGTGTGCAAAGTTTCACGAGTTTTCACACATGTATAGATAAAAAAAAACAAAGCAGCACTTTACTTGGCAACCAATGCATCGCTATAGCAGCAGCGTGCGACAAAATAAAAAACTTTCGATAAATTTGCATCTTAAACATCTTAAGATGAAACACACCAAGTTTGAACACGGTCGGATGAATTTTGTAGGAGGAGTTAAAATATGACCCCTAAAAAAGGCCACAAAAAAAGTCTACAAATCCCATCATAAATCAAAATGGCGGACTTCCTGTTTGGTTTAGCACATGGTTCCAAGAGACTTTTTTGTACATCGTGGGCTCTTATGTATGCCTCTAAATTATCATAGCGCTAGGTGAAACGTACAACCGGGAATGCTTCGTTAAAGAGGAGTTTTTTAGCTCAAAATGTGATGCCCGGCCCCTACGGGACTTCCTGTTGGGTTTAGCACAT
Source organism: Festucalex cinctus (assembly GCF_051991245.1). Taxonomy (NCBI): domain Eukaryota; kingdom Metazoa; phylum Chordata; class Actinopteri; order Syngnathiformes; family Syngnathidae; genus Festucalex; species Festucalex cinctus. The sequence continues at coordinate 8,990,931 of NC_135421.1, forward strand.
GGCACCAAGAGACTTTTTTGTACATCGTGGGCTGTTACATTTGTCTCCAAATTTTCGTAGCTCTAGCTGCTTCGTACAACTGGGAATGCTTCATTAAGAAGTAATTTTTTCCTTTGCAAACTGTGCATGCCACGGCAACAGCGTGCGACAAAATAAAAAGCTTTCAATAACTTTTCATCTTCAACATCTTAAGATGAATCACACCAAGTTTGGAGATGATCGGATAAACTCTGTAGGAGGAGTTCGTTAAAATAAGACCCCTATGAAATGGCCCAAAAAATGGCAACACGTTCCAAAGTAAATCAAAATGGCGGACTTCCTGTTCGGTTTAGCATATGGTTCAAAAAGAGTTTTTTGTACCTTGAGGGCTGTTACATATGTCTTCAAATATTGGTAACTCTAGGTGAAATGTACAGCCGGGAATGCTTCATTAAGTTAGAATTTTGAAACACAAAATTTGATGCCTCGCCTCTGGCGGACTTCCTGTTAGGTTTAGCATATGGCACCAACAGGCTTTTTTGTAGATCATAGTCTGTTACATATGTGTACCAATTTTCGTAGCTCTAGATTAAACGTACCACCGGCAATGCTTCGTTAAGTAAGAATTTTGAAACTGTAAATTTGATGCCCCGCCACCGTCATATAGTATGTCAAAAACTTTAGATTTTTTACCATGATGTTGTCCCAGGTGTTGAGATGGTACAGCCCAAGTTTGAAGTCAATCGGGTTAACCGTGTAGGAGAAGCGGGCAAAAGTATGACCCCTGTAAATGTGCAAAAATGGGCCAAAATTGGACATTCAAATACTCATACCTCACTTCCTGTCTATTTTAGGGTACACATATCAAAGAGGTTTTTGTTCATCTGGATGTGCTACAGGTGCCACACAATTTTCGTAGCCATAGGACAATCGTAGCGGGACAGGGATCCGTTAAACCTATGTAGGTGGCGCTACAGAGCCATTTTTCTGTTATCATGTATGGCGACTTTAAAATATCAAATTTTTCGCCAGACCCGATCTGCGTGTAAAGTTTGGTGAGTTTTCGTTCATGTTTAGTGCCTCAAAAATGTGGTTGTTTGCGGAAAAGAATAATAACAAAGAAGAAGAAGAAGAATAACTAGAGCTGCGAGCAGCTATAAAGGGCCCTCGCAACCCGGGCCACGTTGGGGTACTTGCACGTCGGGGTACTGGCACGTTGGGGTACTGTCAAATAGGACAAGGACCATCTAAAATGTTTTTGACAAGCCTTGTATGTGCAAAGTTTAATCAAAACGCAAAATATGGTGTGCAATTCCCAAAATAAATTCAAAATGGCGGACTTCCTTTTAGGTTTAGCATACGGCTACAGAATACTTTTTGTAGGTCTTAAGCTAATAGGTATGCCTCCCAGTTTTCACAAATCTAGGTCAAGTCATCTTTAGTTGTGTATCGCTTGAATCATACAATTGGAAATGCTCCATAAAAATGCATAGAGGGCGCTATTGAGCACAACGTTGGGTTACTTGCACGTCAGGGTACTGGCACGTTGGGGTACTGTTACATGGAACAAGGACCATTTAAAATGTTAGTTTTTTCCATGCCTTGTCTGTGCAAAGTTTAATGAAAGAGGCCAAAAATGATGTATAATTCCCAAAATAAAATCAAAATAGCGGACTTCCTCTTTGGTTTGGCAAATGGCTACATAATACTTTTTTGTAGGTATTAGGCTGATAGGGGTCTGTCCTAATTTTCACAAATCTAGCAGAATCATACAATCGGAAATACTTCATAAAAATGTCTAGAGGGCGCTATTTATTGCAAATTGCACAATAAATCTCTAAAAATTCATGTTCATGACAAGTCTGATGTGTTTGCAAAGTTTCATAAGTTTTCACACATGTATAGATAAAAAAACAAAGCAGCACTTCACTTGGCAAACTGCATCGCTATAGCAGCAGCGTGCGACAAAATAAAAAACTTTTGATAACTTTGCATCTTAAACATCTTAAGATGAAACACACCAAGTTTGAAGACGGTCGGATGAACTTTGTACGAGGAGTTCGTTAAAATATGACAACTGAAAAAGGCCACAAAAAATGGCAACAAATCCCATCGTAAATCAAAATGGCAGACTTCCTGTTTGGTTTATCACATGGTTCCAAGAGACTTTTTTGTACATCGTGGGCTCTTATGTATGCCTGCAAATTATCATCGCGCTAGGTGAAACGTACAACCGGGAATGCTTCGTTAAAGAGGAGTTTTCTAGCTCAAAATGTGATGCCCGGCCCCTGGGGGACTTCCTGTTGGGTTTAGCACATGGCACCAAGAGACTTTTTTGTACACTGTGGGCTGTTACATATGTCTACAATTTTTTGTAGCTCTAGCTACTTCGTACAACTGGGAATGCTTCATTAAGAGGGATTTTTTTCCTTTGCAAAAAGTGCATGCCACGACAACAGCGTGCGACGAAATAAAGAGCTTTCAATAACTTTTCATCCTCAACATCTTAAGATGAGTCACACCAAGTTTGAAGATGATCGGATAAACTCTGTAGGAGGAGTTCGTTAAAATATGACCCCTATGAAATGGCCCAAAAAATGGCAACACATTCCAAAGTAAATAAAAATGGCGGACATCCTGTTAGGTTTAGCATATGGTTCAAAAAGAGTTTTTTGTACCTCGAGGGCTGTTATATACCTCTACAAATTTTGGTAACTCTAGGTGAAACGTACAGCCGGGTATGCTTTGTTAAAGAGGAGTTTTTTATCTTAAAATGTGATGCCCGGCCCCTGGGGGACTTCCTGTTGGGTTTAGCACAGGGCACCAAGAGACTTTTTTGTACATCTTGGGCTGTTACATATGTCTACAAATTTTCGTAGCTCTAGCTGCTTCGTACAACTGGCAATGCTTCTTTAAGGATATTTTTTTTCCTTTGCAAACAGTGCATGCCATGACAACAGCGTGCGACGAAATACAAAGCTTTCAATAACTTTTCATCTTCAACATCTTAAGATGAATCACACCAAGTTTGAAGATGATCGGATAAACACTGTAGGAGGAGTTCGTTAAAATAAGACCCCAATGAAATGGCCAAAAAAATGGCAACACGTTCCAAAATAAATCAAAATGGCGGACTTCCTGTGAGGTTTAGCATATGGTTCAAAAAGAGTTTTTTGTAGGTCATAGCCTGTTACATATGTGTACAAATTTTCGTAGCTCTAGATTAAACGTACAACCGGCAATGCTTCATGAAGTAAGAATTTTTAAACTCTAAATTTGATGCGTCGCCGACGTCATATAGTATATCAAAAACTTTAGATTTTTTACAATGATGTTGTCCCAGGTGTTGAGATGGTCCATCCCAAGTTTGAAGTTAATCGGGTTAACCGTGTAGGAGAAGCGGGCAAAAGTATGACCCCTGTAAATGTGCAAAACTGGGCCAAAATTGGACAGTCAGATGATCATACCTCACTTTCTGTCTATTTTAGGGTACACACATCAAAGAGGTTTTTGTTCATCTGGATGTGCTACGGGTGCCACACAATTTTCGTCGCCATAGGACAATCGTAGCGGGACAGGGATCCGTTTAACCTATGTAGGTGGCGCTATGGAGCCATTTTTCTGTTATCATGTATGGCGACTTTAAAATATCAAATTTTTCGCCAGGCCTGATGTGCGTGTAAAGTTTGGTGAGTTTTCGTTCACGTTTAGCGTCTCAAAAATGCGATTGTTTGCGGAGAAGAATAATAATAAGAACTAGAGCTGCGAGCAGCTATAAAGGGCCCTCGCAACCTGGGCCACGTTGGGGTACTTGCACGTCGGGGTACTGGCATGTTGGGGTACTGTCAAATAGGACAAGGACCATCTAAAATGTTTTTGACAAGCCTTGTGTGTGCAAAGTTTTATCAAAAGGCCAAATATGTTGCGCAATTCCCAAAATAAATTCAAAATGGCGGACTTCCTTTTAGGTTTAGCATACAGCTACAGAATACTTTTTGTAGGTCTTAAGCTAATAGGTATGCCTCCCAGTTTTCACAAATCTAGGTCAAGTCATCTTTAGTTGTGTATCGCTTGAATCATACAATTGGAAATGCTCCATAAAAATGCATAGAGGGCGCTATTGAGCACAACGTTGGGTTACTTGCACGTCAGGGTACTGGCACGTTGGGGTACTGTTACATGGAACAAGGACCATTTAAAATGTTAGTTTTTTCCATGCCTTGTCTGTGCAAAGTTTAATGAAGAAGGCCAAAAATTATGAATAATTCCCAAAATAAAATCAAAATAGCGGACTTCCTCTTTGGTTTGGCAAATGGCTACATAATACTTTTTTGTAGGTCTAGCATAATCATACAATCGGAAATGCTTCATAAAAATGTCTAGAGGGCGCTATTTATTGCAAATTGCACAATAAATCTCTGAAAATTCATGTTCATGACAAGTCTGATGTGTTTGCAAAGTTTCATGAATTTTCATGTGTATAAAAAAAAAAAAGCAGCACTTGACAAACAATGCATTGCTATGGCAACAGCGTGTTACAAAATAAAAAACTTTCGATTACTTTGCATCTTAAACATCTTAAGATGAAACACACCAAGTTTGAAGACAGTCGGATAAATTTTGTAGGAGGGGTTCGTTAAAATATGACCCCTGAAAGTTTTTCCTTGCCCGGTTGGAGGGTTAGATCAGGGGATGTCGCAACTTGTTTGTGGTTAAGTGCTACAGAAGTAAATGTGTCTTAACAACCTCATGATTGAATGTGTTTTCAATTCTCTAGGATGTGATTGGATTGTATCAATTAAATGTTCTTATAACTGATTCAGTGAGTAGTAAAAATAGTGTGTCAAGTATAATGACATGAAATATAAGGAATACAAAAAACAAAACAAGAACCCTCTAAATTACACATTTTGTTCCAGGCTTTATGTGCGTGCATAGTTTGAGTATACACCTAGGTTTAGGCCAGGAGTGTTCAAACCTTTTGCAAAGAGGGCCGGGTATGGTAAGGTGAAAATGTGTGGGGCCTAATCAACCATTTAGTTTAGCCTGACATAATTTTTTTACATGCATATGTAAATATATATATGTGGACAAATGTGTACATATGTCTACAAATTTTTGTAGCTCGAGCTGCTTCGTCCAACTGGGAACGCTGCATTAAGAAGGATTTTTTTTTCCTTTGCCAACAGTGCATGCCACGACAACAGCGTGCGACGAAATAAAAAGCTTTCAATAACTTTTCATCGTCAACATCTTAAGATGAATCACACCAAGTTTGAAGATGATCGGATAAACTCTGTAGGAGGAGTTCGTTAAAATAAGACCCCTATGAAATGGCCAAAAAAATGGCAACATGTTCCAAAGTAAATCAAAATGGCAGACTTCCTGTTAGGTTTAGCATATGGTTCAAAAAGAGTTTTTTGTACCTCGAGGGCTGTTATATATGTCTTCAAATTTTGGTCACTCTAGGTGAAACGTACAGCCGGAAATGCTTCATTAAGTAAAAATTTTGAAATGCAAAATTTGATGCCCTGCCTCTGGCGGACTTCCTGTTAGGTTTAGCATATGGCACCAACAGGCTTTTTTGTAGATCATAGTCTGTTACATATGTGTACCAATTTTCGTAGCTCTAGATTAAACGTATAACCGGCAATACTTCAGATGAAACATGCCAAAGAATGAAGACAATCTGATAAGTTTTGTAGAAAATATGAGGCCTATAAAAGGCCCCCAAAAAATGGCTACAAATAGCAAAGTAAATCAAAATGCCGGACTTCCTGTTTGGCTTAGCATATGGTTCTAAAAGACTTTTTTGTACATCGTGGGCTCTTATGTATGCCTCCAAATTATCATAGCGCTAGGTGAAAGGTACAACCGGGAATGCTTCGTTAAAGAGGAGTTTTTTAGTTCAAAAAGTGATGCCCGGCCCTTGCGGGACTTCCTGTTGGGTTTAGCACAAAGCAGCAAGATACTTTTTTGTACATCGTGGGCTGTTACATATGTCTACAAATTTTCGTAGCTCTAGCTGCTTCGTACAACTGAGAATTCTTCATTAAGAAGAATTTTTTTTCCTTTGCAAACAAGTGCTTGCCACGACAACAGCGTGCAGCGAAATAAAAAGCTTTCAATAACTTTTCATCTTCAACATCTTAAGATGAATCACACCAAGTTTGAAGACGATCTGATAAACTCTGTAAGAGGAGTTCGTGAAAATAGGACCCCTATGAAATGGCCAAAAAAATGGGAACACGTTCCAAAGTAAATCAAAATGGTGGACTTTCTGTTAGGTTTAGCATATGGTTCAAAAAGAGTTTTTTGTACCTTGAGGGCTGTTACATATGTCTTTAAATTTTGGTAACTCTAGGTGAAACGTACAGCCGGGAATGCTTCATTAAGTAAGAATTTTGAAACTCAAAATTTGATGCCCCGCCTCTGGCGGACTTCCTGTTGGGTTTAGCATATGGCACCAACAGACTTTTTTGTAGGTCATAGTCTGTTACATATGTGTACCAATTTTCGTAGCTCTAGGTTAAACATACAACCGGCAATACTACGTTTAGTAAGAGTTTTGAAACTCTAAATTTGATGCCCCACCGCCGTCATATAGTATGTCGAAAACTTTAGATTTTTTACCATGGTGTTGTCCCAGGTCTTGAGATGGTACATCCCAAGTTTTAAGTCAATTGGATTAACCGTGTAGGAGAAGCAGGCAAAAGTATGACCCCTGTAAATGTGCAAAAATTGGCCAAAATTGGACATTTAAATACTCATATCTCACTTCCTGTCTATTTTAGGGTACACACATCAAAGAGGTTTTTGTTCATCTGGATGTGCTACAGGTGCCACACAATTTTCATAGCCGTCGGACAATCGTAGCGGGCCAGGGATCTGTTTAACCTATGTAGGTGGCGCTATGGAGCCATTTTTCTGTTATCACCTATGGCGACTTTAAAATATAAAATTTTTCGCCAGGCCTGACGTGTGTGTAAAGTTTGGTGAGTTTTCGTTCACGTTTAGAGTCTCAAAAATGTGATTGTTTGCGGAAAAGAATAATAACAAATAAAAAGAAGAAGAACTAGAGCTGCGAGCAGCTATAAAGGGCCCTCGCAACCCGGGCCACGTTGGGGTATTTGCACGTCGGGGTACTGGCATGTTGGGGTACTGTCAAATAGGAAACCATCTAAATTGTAAACGTTTTTGCCATGCTTTGTGTTTTTAAAGTTTCATGGAAAGGCCAAAAACGATGCACAATTAACAAAATAAAATCAAAATGGATTGGCACATGGCTATATAGAATACTTTTTGAATATATTCGGCATGCCTGCCAATATTCACACATCTAGCTGAATCATATAATCGGAAAGACTTCATAAAAATGTCTAGAGGGCGCTATTGAGCCATTTATTACAAATAGCACAACAAATCTCTAAATAAAATATTCATGTTCTAGACAGGTCTGGTGCGTGTGCAAAGTTTTGTGAGTTTTCACCCATATTTAGACTCTCAAAAAAGCATTTTTCTTCACAAACAATGCATGGCTACAGCAAAGGCGTGTGACAAAATAAAAAAATTCAATAACTTTTCATCTTAAATATCTTAAGATGAAACACGCCAAAGAATGAAGACGATCTGATAAGTTCTGTTGAAAATATGACCCCTATAAAAGGCCCCAAAAAATGGCTACAAATACCAAAGTAAATCAAAATGGCAGACTTCCTTTTTGATTCAGCATATGGCTTTAGAAACCTTTTTGTAAGTCTTAGGCTGATAGGTATCCCAATTTTTACAAATCTAGCTGAATCATAAAACACAAAACATTTGCAAAAGCTTCATAAAAATGTCTAGAGGGCGCTATTGAACCATTTATTGCAAATTGAATAAGAAATCTCTAAAATATTAATGCTGATGACAAGCCTGATGTGTGTGTAAAGTTTCATGAGTTTTTGCACATGTTTAGACCAAAAAAAAAAAGTAACATTTTACTTGGCAAACAATGCATCGCCATGACAACGGCGTGCGACAAAATAAATAACTTTCGATAACTTTGCATCTTAAACATCTTAAGATGAAGCACACCAAGTTTAAAGACAGTCGGATAAATTTTGTAGGAGGAGTTCGTTAAAATATGACCCCTAAAAAAGGCCACAAAAAATGGCTACAAATCCCAACGTAAATCAAAATGGTGGACTTCCTGATTGGTTTAGCATATTGCTCCAAGAGACTTTTTTTGTACATCCTGAGCTCTTATGTTTGCCTGCAAATTATCATAGCTTTAGGTGTTTAATCAAAACGCAAAATATGGTGTGCAATTCCCATGCATTGCTATGGCAACAGCGTGTGACAAAATAAAAAACTTTCGATTACTTTGCATCTTAAACATCTTAATATGAAACATACCAAGTTTGAAGACAGTCGGATAAATTTTGTAGGAGGGGTTCGTTAAAATATGACCCCTGAAAAAGGCCACAAAAATGGCAACAAATCCCATCATAAATCAAAATGGCGGACTTCCTGTTTGGTTTAGCCCATGGTTCCAAGAGACTTTTTTGTACATCGTGGGCTCTTATGTATGCCTGCAAATTATCATAGCGCTAGGTGAAACGTACAACCGGGAATGCTTAGTTAAAGAGGAGTTTTTTAGCTCAAAATGTGATGCCCGGCCCCTGGGGGACTTCCTGTTGCGTTTAGCACATGGCACCAAGAGACATTTTTGTAGATCCTGGGCTGTTACATATGTCTACAATTTTTCGTCACTCTAGCTGCTTCGTACAACTGGGAATGCTTCATTAAGAAGGATTTTTTTCCTTTGCAAAAAGTGCATGCCACGATAACAGCATGTGACGAAATAAAAAACTTTCAATAACTTTTCATTTTCAACATCTTAAGATGAATCACACCAAGTTTGAAGATGATCGGATAAACTCTGTAGGAGGAGTTTGTTAAAATATGACCCCTATTAAATGGCCAAAAAAAATGGCAACACATTCCAAAGTAAATCAAAATGGCGGACGTCCTGTTAGGTTTAGCATATGGTTCAAAAAGAGTTTTTTGTAAATCGAGGGCTGTTATATACCTCTACAAATTTTGGTAACTCTAGGTGAAACGTACAGCCGGGTATGCTTTGTTAAAGAGGAGTTTTTTTTAGCTCAAAATGTGATGCCCGGCCCCTGGGGGACTTCCTGTTGGGTTTAGCACAGGGCACCAGGAGACTTTTTTGTACATCTTGTGCTGTTACATATGTCTACAAATTTTCGTAGCTCTAGCTGCTTCGTACAACTGGCAATGCTTCTTTAAGGATATTTTTTTTCCTTTGCAAACAGTGCATGCCATGACAACAGCGTGCGACGAAATACAAAGCTTTCAATAACTTTTCATCTTCAACATCTTAAGATGAATCACACCAAGTTTGAAGATGATCGGATAAACACTGTAGGAGGAGTTCGTTAAAATAAGACTCCAATGAAATGGCCAAAAAAATGGCAACACGTTCCAAAATAAATCAAAATGGTGGACTTCCTGTTAGGTTTAGCATATGGTTCAAAAAGAGTTTTTTGTAGGTCATAGCCTGTTACATATGTGTACCAATTTTCGTAGCTCTAGATTAAACGTACAACCGGCAATGCCTCGTGAAGTAAGAATTTTTAAACTCTAAATTTGATGCGCCGCCGCCGTCATATAGTATATCAAAAACTTTTCATTTTTCACAATGATGTTGTCCCAGGTGTTGAGATGGTACATCCCAAGTTTGAAGTCAATCGGGTTAACCGTGTAGGAGAAGCGGGCAAAAGTATGACCCCTGTAAATGTGCAAAAATTGGCAAAAATTGGACATTTAAATACTCATACCTCACTTTCTGTCTATTTTAGGGTACACACTTCAAAGAGGTTTTTGTTCATTGGGATGTGCTACAGGTGCCACACAATTTTCATAGCCGTCGGACAATCGTAGCGGGACAGGGATCCGTTTAACCTATGTAGGGGGCGCTAAGGAGCCATTTTTCTGTTATCATGTATGGCGACTTTAAAATATCAAATTTTTCGCCAGGCCTGATGTGCGTGTAAAGTTTGGTGAGTTTTCGGTCATGTTTAGTGTCTCAAAAATGCGATTGTTTGCGGAGAAGAATAATAATAAGAACTAGAGCTGCGAGCAGCTATAAAGGGCCCTCGCAGCCCGGGCCACGTTGGGGTCCTTGCACGTTGTGGTACTTGCATGTTGGGGTACTGGCACATTGGGGTACTGGCATATTGGAAGCAAAATTTCTTTGAAAATGGCATAATAAACGTTTACATGTAGAATATTTTTTTGCCAGTGTGTGTGTCAAGCTCAACGGGTTTTGGTGATTGTTAAGACCTGCAAAAATCAGCGTCCTTTTTTATTTTTAGGCAATGAGTTGCCCTGATTGGTATTTTTTTGTAAAAGTGTATATACACATCATCGCTCGTTGTATGCACAATGTTACTTTTATTGTCCAAAGGGGCAATCAAAAATGAATAAAACAAAATGGAAACGTACATACGTTTGGATCGGTGTCAAGCCAGTGAACAATTTGAGTGGTGGAAACTAAAAGAATATTCATAAATGACTTAGTTATCACACTTAGAATGAGTGTACATTTTTTGTACAAAATACCGTATGTGGGGTATTTTTATTTTTTTTTATATAAGCCTCAAGGGCTAGGTGGCGCTGTATTTATAACTGAATGTTGTCATAGAGATACCTTCAGGCCTTGATTATAAGCATACATGTCAAGTGTGGGATTTTTTTTGGAGCATGTACCGTGGAGTTATTAAGCATATCCTTCATTCACGATATTGCTTTTAATGTCCATAGAGGCTATCAAAAATAAATAAAAATATATATATGTTTGGATAAGTCTGATGCCAGTGAACATTTTGAGTGGTGGAAACTAAAAGAATATTCATAAATGACTTAGTTATCACACTTAGAATGAGTGTACATTTTTTGTACAAAATACCGTATGTGGGGTATTTTTTTTTTATTCCTCAAGGGCTAGGTGGCGCTGCATATATAACTGAATGTTGTCATAGAGATAGCTTCAGGCCTTGACGATAAACATACATGTCAAGTTTGGGATTTTTTGGAGCATGTACCGGGGAGTTATTAAGCATATCCTTTTTCAGTGCGAAACACAAATTTTGATGCCCCGCCTTCATCATATAGTATTTCGAAAGGTCAAGATTTTTCCCCCTGTCGTTGGCTCAGGACTTGACATGGTCCAGGTCAAGTCTTAACTCAGTCAGATGAAACGTGTAGGAGAAGTGGGCAAAATTCTGCCCCCTGTGAATGTGCAAAAATTGTCAAAAATGGGACATTCAAAAATTCGTAGCTCACTTCCTGTTCATTTTAGCATATGGGTCCAAGAGACTTTTTTGTAGGTCTTGGGCTCCCTCATACACCTAAAAATATTCGTCGTTCTTGCTTAAACGTACAACCGGGGCTGCTTCGTTAAAAACTTCTAGGGGGCGCTATTGAGTCATTTTTGTAAAAATAGCACAATCAACAATAAAATATTGCTAATTTTACCAGGCCAGATGTGTGTGCCAAGTTTCATGTGTTTCTGTGCCAGTTTAGGCTCTCAAAATTGGCGTTGTTTTCTTGGCAAACAGCGCTTAGCCACGCCCACAGCGATTCGTGAAAACTCACAAACTTTGTGTTGTGACATCATGAAGGCCGAAACCCTCATCTGAGCAAATATGAGGTAGGTCCAGTTAACGTGTTTGGAGAAAAACGTAGAAGAAAATTCGTAAGAAAAAAAATTGCCACTAGGTGGCGCTATCAGTTAGATGAAATATAAGTCAGTAGATGTCTTTAGGGCTGGACTCTCATCAAATGTGTGAAATTTTGAGAAGATAGGATCATCTCGGTCAAGTTAATGCAGCTTTTATTTTCACGAAAAATCTTCAGACTTTGCGTCACCGTAGCGGCCACGCCCTTTGGCGAAAAGTTACAATATTTGGTGTGGGGCATGATCAACATCTTAAGGCTTTTCTGACCAATTTTCTAATGGATCCCTTCAACAAGCTCAGCACAGTAGCTAAAAACGTAAAGTATGACATTTATTGTAACCACTAGGTGGCGCTATATGTATAACTGAATTTTATCATATAGATGTTTTCAGGCCGTGACTATTACGTTGCCTGAGAAGTTTGAGATTTTTTGGAGCTTGAACATGGGAGTTATTAAGCATTTGCTCTTTCTGGACAAATGAAATTTTAAAGGCAATATTTGATGCCCCGCCCCCGTCATATAGTATTTCAAAAAGGCAAGATGTTTTGCCCAGTTGTTCTCTCAGGTCTTGAGATGATAAATGCCAAGTTTGAAGTCAATTGGATGAAAAATGTTTGCAAAGGGGGAAAAAGCATGACCACAGTGAATGTGCCAAAATAGGCCAAAATTGGACATAAAAAAATTCATAGCTCACTTCCTGTACATTTTAGCTACATGGTCCAAATAGACTTTTTTGTGCGTCTCGGGGTGCTACACGTGCCTGCCAATTTTTGTTGCTCTAGCTCAAACGTGCCGGGCTTGGTTTTTATTTTTCTACGCTAGGGGGCGCTATCGAGTCGCATTGTTATGACGACTTAATAATATCAAATTTTTCGCCGGGCCTGAGGAGTGTGCAAAGTTCGGTGAGTTTTCGTGAATGTTTAGGTACCCAAAATCGCGATCGTTTGCGGAGAATAAAGAAGAAGAAGAATAATAATAACTAGAGCTGCGAGCAGCTATAAAGGGCCCTCGCAGCCCGGGCCACGTTGGAGTCCTTGCACGTTGGGGTACTTGCACGTTAGGGTACTGGCACGTTGGGGTACTGGCATATTGGAAGCAAAATTTCTTTGAAAATGGCATAATAAACGTTTACATGTAGAATATTTTTTTTGCCAGTGTGTGTCAAGCTCAACGGGTTTTGGTGATTGTTAAGACCTGCAAAAATCAGCGTCCTTTTTTATTTTTAGGCAATGAGTTGCCCTGATTGGTATTTTTTGTAAAAGTGTATATACACATCATCGCTCGTTGTACTCATTGCACAATGTTACTTTTATTGTCCAAAGGGGCAATCAAAAATGAATAAAACAAAATGGAAACGTACATACGTTTGGATCGGTGTGAAGCCAGTGAACAATTTGAGTGGTGGAAACTAAAAGAATATTCATAAATGACTTAGTTATCACACTTAGAATGAGTGTACATTTTTTGTACAAAATACCGTATGTGGGGTATTTTTTATTTTTTTTATATAAGCCTCAAGGACTAGGTGGCGCTGTATTTATAACTGAATGTTGTCATAGAGATACCTTCAGGCCTTGATTATAAGCATACATGTCAAGTGTGGGATTTTTTTTGGAGCATGTACCGTGGAGTTATTAAGCATATGCTTCATTCACGATATTGCTTTTAATGTCCATAGAGGCTATCAAAAATAAATAAAAATATATATATGTTTGGATAAGTCTGATGCCAGTGAACATTTTGAGTGGTGGAAACTAAAAGAATATTTATAAATGACTTATTTATCACACTTAGAATGAGTTTACATTTTTTGTACAAAATACCGTATGTGGGGTATTTTTTTTTAATGCCTCAAGGGCTGGGTGACGCTGCATATATAACTGAATGTTGTCATAGAGATAGCTTCAGGCCTTGACGATAAACATACATGTCAAGTTTGGGATTTTTTGGAGCATGTACTGGGGAGTTATTAAGCATATCCTTTTTCAGTGCGAAACACAAAATTTGATGCCCCGCCTTCATCATATAGTATTTCGAAAAGTCAAGATTTTTCCCCCTGTCGTTGGCTGAGGTCTTGACATGGTCCAGGTCAAGTCTTAACTCAGTCAGATGAAACGTGTAGGAGAAGTGGGCAAAAGTCTGCCCCTTGTGAATGTGCAAAAATCGTCAAAAATTGGACATTCAAAAATTCGTAGCTCACTTCCTGTTCATTTTAGCATATGGGTCCAATAGACTTTTTTGTAGGTCTTGGGCTCCCTCATACACCTAAAAATTTTCGTAGATCTTGCTTAAACGTACAACCGGGGCTGCTTCATTAAAAATTCCTAGGGGGCGCTATTGAGTCATTTTTGTAAAAATAGCACAATCAACAATAAAATATTGTTCATTTTACCAGGCCAGATGTGTGTGCCAAGTTTCATGAGTTTCTGTGCATGTTTAGACCCTCAAAACTGGCGTTGTTTTCTTGGCGAACAGTGCTTAGCCACGCCCACAGCAATTCGCGAAAACTCACAAACTTCGTGTTGTGACATCATGAAGGCCAAAACCCTCATCTGAGCAAATATGCGGTAGGTCCAGTTGACGTGTTTGGAGAAAAACGTAGAAGAAAATTCGTAAGAAAAAAAATTGCCACTAGGTGGCGCTATCAGTTAGATGAAATATAAGTCAGTAGATGTCTTTAGGGCTGGACTCTCATCAAATGTGTGAAATTTTGAGAAGATAGGATCATCTCGGTCAAGTTAATGCAGCTTTTATTTTCACGAAAAATCTTCAGACTTTGCGTCACCGTAGCGGCCACGCCCTTTGGCGAAAAGTTACAATATTCGGTGTGGGGCATGATCAACATCTTAAGGCTTTTCTGGCCAATTTTCAAATGGATCCCTTCAACAAGCTCAGCACAGTAGCTAAAAACGTAAAGTATGACATTTATTGTAACCACTAGGTGGCGCTATATGTATAACTGAATTTTATCATATAGATGGTTTCAGGCCGTGACTATTACGTTGCCTGAGAAGTTTGAGATTTTTTGGAGCTTGAACATGGGAGTTATTAAGCATTTGCTCTTTCTGGAAAAATGAAATTTTAAAGGCAATATTTGATGCCCCCCCCTCGTCATATAGTATTTCAAAAAGGCAAGATGTTTTGCCCAGTTGTTCTCTCAGGTCTTGAGATGATAAATGCGAAGTTTGAAGTCAATTGGATGAAAAATGTTTGCAAAGGGGGAAAAAGCATGACCACAGTGAATGTGCCAAAATAGGCCAAAATTGGACATTAAAAAATTCATAGCTCACTTCCTGTACATTTTAGCTACATGGTCCCAATAGACTTTTTTGTGCGTCTCGGGGTGCTACACGTGCCTGCCAATTTTTGTTGCTCTAGCTCAAACGTGCCGGGCTTGGTTTTTATTTTTCTACGCTAGGGGGCGCTATCGAGTCGAATTGTTATGACGACTTAATAATATCAAATTTTTCGCCGGGCCTGAGGAGTGTGCAAAGTTCGGTGAGTTTTCGTGAATGTTTAGGTACCCAAAATCGCGATCGTTTGCGGAGAATAAAGAAGAAGAAGAATAATAATAATAATAATAATAATAATAATAATAATAATAATAATAATAATAATTTTTACAAAAACAATAGGGACCTCGCAGCGGTCGCTGCTCGGGCCCTAATAACTAGAGCTGCGAGCAGCTATAAAGGGCCCTCGCAGCCCGGGCCACGTTGGGGTACTTGCACGTTGGGGTACTTGCACGTTGGGGTACTGGCACGTTGGGGTACTGGCAAGTTTAGGTACGGCACATTGGAAGCAGAATTTCTTTGAAAATGGCATGATAAACCTTGACATGTGGATTTTTATTTTTTTTGTAAAAATACCGTTAAGTTGTTGTATTTTTTTTTTATGCCTCTAGGGCTAGGTGGCGCTGTATATATAATGGAATGTTGTCATAGGGATACCTTCAAGCCTTGACTCTAAACATACATGTCAAGTGTGGGATTTTTTTGGAGCATGTACCGTGGAGTTATTAAGCATATCCTTCATTCACGATATTGCTTTTAATGTCCATTAGAGGCTATCAAAAATAAATAAAAAAGTACATGTTTGGATAAGTCTAATGCCAGTGAACATTTTGAGTGGTGGAAAGTAAAAGAATATTCATAAATGACTTAGTTATCACACTTAGAATGAGTTTACATTTTTTGTACAAAATACCGTATGTGGGGTATTTTTTTGTTTTGCCTCAAGGGCGAGGTGGCGCTGCATATATAACTGAATGTTGTCATAGAGATACCTTCAGGCCTTGACGATAAACATACATGTCAAGTTTGGGATTTTTTGGAGCATGTATCGGGGAGTTATTAAGCATATCCTTTTTCAGTGCGAAACACAAATTTTGATGCCCCGCGCTCATCATATAGTATTTCCAAAAGTCAAGATTTTTCCGTCTGTTGTTGGCTCAGGTCTTGGCATGGTCCAGGTCAAGTCATAAGTCAGTCGGATAAAACATGTAGGAGAAGTGGGCAAAAGTATGCCCCCTGAAAATGTGCAAAAATCGTCAAAAATGGGACATTCAAAAATTCGTACCTCACTTCCTGTTCATTTTAGCATATGGGTCCAAGAGACTTTTTTGTAGGTCTTTGGCTCCCTCATACACGTAAAAGTTTTCGTAGATCTTGCTTAAACGTAGAATCGGGGCTGCTTCGTTAAAAATTTCTAGGGGGCGCTATTGAGTCATTTTTGTAAAAATAGTACAATCAACAATAAAATATTGTTCATTTTACCAGGCCAGATGTGTGTGCCAAGTTTCATGAGTTTCTGCGCATGTTTAGACCCTCAAAACTGGCGTTGTTTTCTTGGCGAACAGTGCTTAGCCACGCCCACAGCGATTCGCGAAAACTCACAAACTTCGTGTTGTGACATCATGAAGGCCGAAACCCTCATCTGAGCAAATATGAGGTTGGTCCAGTTAACGTGTTTGGAGAAAAATGTACAAGAAAATTCGTAAGAAAAAAAATTGCCACTAGGTGGCGCTATCAGTAAGATGAAATATAAGTTCGTAGATGTCTTAAGGGCTGGACTCTCATCAAATGTGTGAAATTTTGAAAAGATAGGATCATCTCGGTCAAGTTCATGCAGCTTTTATTGTCACGAAAAATTTGCGGACTTTGCGTCACCGTAGCGGCCACGCCCTTTGGCGAAAAGTTACAATATTCGGTGTGGGGCATGATCAACATCTTAAGGCTTTTCTGACCAATTTTCAACTGGATCCCTTCAACGAGCTCGGCACAGTAGCTAAAAACGTAAAGTATGACATTTATTGTTACCACTAGGTGGCGCTATATGTATAACTGAATTTTATCATATAGATGCTTTCAGGCCGTGACTATTACGTTGCCTGAGAAGTTTGAGATTTTTTGGAGCTTGAACATGGGAGTTATTAAGCATTTGCTCTTTCTGGACAAATGAAATTTTAAAGGCAATATTTGATGCCCCGCCCCCGTCATATAGTATTTCAAAAAGGCAAGATGTTTTGCCCAGTTGTTCTCTCAGGTCTTGAGATGATAAATGCCAAGTTTGAAGTCAATTGGATGAAAAATGTTTGCAAAGGGGGAAAAAGCATGACCACAGTGAATGTGCCAAAATAGGCCAAAATTGGACATAAAAAAATTCATAGCTCACTTCCTGTACATTTTAGCTACATGGTCCCAGTAGACTTTTTTGTGCGTCTCGGGGTGCTACACGTGCCTGCCAGTTTTTGTTGCTCTAGCTCAAACGTGCCGGGCTTGGTTTTTATTTTTCTACGCTAGGGGGCGCTATTGAGTCGCATTGTTATGACGACTTAATAATATCAAATTTTTCGCCGGGCCTGAGGAGTGTGCAAAGTTCGGTGAGTTTTCGTGAATGTTTAGGTACCCAAAATCGCGATCGTTTGCGGAGAATAAAGAAGAAGAAGAAGAATAATAATAATAATAATAATAATAATAATAATAATAATAATAATAATTTTTACAAAAACAATAGGGACCTCGCAGCGGTCGCTGCTCGGGCCCTAATAATAACTAGAGCTGCGAGCAGCTATAAAGGGCCCTCGCAACCCGGGCCACGTTGGGGTATATGCAAGTCGGGGGACTTGCACGTTGGGGTACTGTTAAATAGACAAGGACCATGGAAAATAGAAATGCATTTGCCGTGCCTTGTGTGTAAAAAGGTGCAGTAAAAGGCCAAAAATGATGCACAATTCCCAAAATAAATTCAAAAGTGTGGACTTTCTGATGTGTGTGCAAAGTTTCATGAAAAGTCGCTCGTTTGATATTCAAAACCAGCATCTGTTTATTTGAAAACATTGCATGGCACAGAGATGGTGTGTGATCAAATAAAAAGCTTTTTGATGACTCTTAATGTGGTGTCGCTGTGCAACACATATGTATTCATGACATAGTGAAGTATTGTGACAGTTTTGTAGGGTCCAGCAAACAGTAAATGTGTGACAGTTATTCAAGAAAAAATGTAGCTTTGAAGCAGGCTAACCAATGACATCATCTAAAGGGGAAAAAAGCACATGAGCAAGCATAGGTATAAGTAGAGGAGAAAAAGAGATGAAAGAAGTGCGAGAGATGGAACAGGAGAGGAATGCAGCTGTTTATGTATAGCTGTTGTAACAGGACAGATTAAATAACACTTTAACCTGGGGTTAACAGCGCCCTAGGACAGATAAACTCTTTAGTGTAAAAGTTTTCTGGGACAGATGAATCCCTTGGGGTCAAAGAGTTTGGGTTAGCACATAGTCTGTCTTAGGATAATGTAACCTCCATGGATGAATTAGTCCTAGGACGCTTTGATCTGCGGGCTAAAACTTCAGGGGGGTTAACCTGTCCTGTTATATTGTGATCATCGTCTTCGTGCATGTCCTCAGTGGCTTCTTCTGTCTGTGTGGCAGCATTTGATACATCTGTAGAACAAAAAAGAATGAAGAATCATGTTAGATCTGTGAAGTTTGGTTGTCTTAGGTGTAGTTTACAGAACAGTCGTGTGCATATTTTTAGCATGGTAGTGTCTTAATACAAATGCATATTATGTAATGCACTGTATATGGATATTACAGACGTAATATTTGACGGTGATCTTATATTCATAGTTTTTGCCCGTTAATAAATAATATAGCTAGTAAGTAATAAGACACGCAAAAATGGTATAGTTGAATCCTCTGGGTCAAAAAGCAATGTTTTAGGATTGTGTGATGAAATGATGAATAAAAGTAAGGATACGACAGGTACATAAATGGTTATATATACACACGGACATATATATTTATACAGTATAACAGTGCCGCATGTATTGGTTTTAAGGAAAGAGTTGAAAAGCAGTGTTCAGAAAAAAGCATAAGATGCACAAAGTACCATTTCACTACATGTAATAAGTTGTCAAGTAGACATGTGAATTAAGTGGTTAAGATAGTGGCTACTGTGCAAGTAAGCTTCAATTGTCTCTAAAAGGTTAGCATATGTGTTCTACATGATATCAATGGCTAGACGTGCTCGTGGAGAAACATTACAAACAGAAAAACACACTAAAGGTGCCTTTAACAAACCTGTTAATAAATGAGAACTTAATACATATATGTATGGCATACTGTATATGATTGAGAAAGTTGTCCTATTTAGTTTATGTATTGTATACTTACGGAAAAAAGTTGGCAATCTTTGCGTATGGAGATGATTAGAGGGTCTTTATCAAAAGAGAATTTGCTTGTTGATTTGTTCATGTTCTGTAGAAAAGCAAAGGAGTAGAAATAAATACAGTATCATACTTCATAAACATACAAGAAATTTGTAGCTGTATTAACCATTGTTGGTATTTGAAGTGATAATTTAGGAATAGAAGTGTAGTGATTGCAGAATTTATAGAGTGCTTACCTTGTATGACTTTGTAGATGGAAATGTCTTTTGTTGAAAGAGCTCTTTGTTGTCTACTATATATGCAAGGACAAGCATAAGTAGGTGTGGTTATGAAGTACTTGACCATTGAAATAAAGCAGTGGTATCAAATGTATGGACCGTGGTTTGGCTCAGGCCTGCAAAGGGGTTTAATGTGGCACAAGAGATAATCTTGTAAGGTACAAAAAATAATAATAATATAATAGGTATGCCTCTGAGTTTTCACAAATCTAGGTCAAGTCAAGTCATCTTTAGTTATTTTGCGCTTGAATCATCCAATCGGAAATGCTCCATAAAAAATGTATAGAGGGTGCGATTTATTGCAAATTGCACAAGAAATCTCTAAAAATTCATGTTAATGACAAGTCTGATGTGTGTGCAAAGTTTCACGAGTTTTCACACATGTATAGATAAAAAAAAACAAAGCAGCGCTTTACTTGGCAACCAATGCATCGCTATAGCAGCAGCGTGCGACAAAGTAAAAAACTTTCGATAAATTTGCATCTTAAACATCTTAAGATGAAACACACCAAGTTTGAACACGGTCGGATGAATTTTGTAGGAGGAGTTAAAATATGACCCCTAAAAAAGGCCACAAAAAAAGTCTACAAATCCCATCATAAATCAAAATGGCGGACTTCCTGTTTGGTTTAGCACATGGTTCCAAGAGACTTTTTTGTACATCGTGGGCTCTTATGTATGCCTCTAAATTATCATAGCGCTAGGTGAAACGTACAACCGGGAATGCTTCGTTAAAGAGGAGTTTTTTAGCTCAAAATGTGATGCCCGGCCCCTACGGGACTTCCTGTTGGGTTTAGCACATGGCACCAAGAGACTTTTTTGTACATCGTGGGCTGTTACATTTGTCTCCAAATTTTCGTAGCTCTAGCTGCTTCGTACAACTGGGAATGCTTCATTAAGAAGTAATTTTTTCCTTTGCAAACTGTGCATGCCACGGCAACAGCGTGCGACAAAATAAAAAGCTTTCAATAACTTTTCATCTTCAACATCTTAAGATGAATCACACCAAGTTTGGAGATGATCGGATAAACTCTGTAGGAGGAGTTCGTTAAAATAAGACCCCTATGAAATGGCCCAAAAAATGGCAACACGTTCCAAAGTAAATCAAAATGGCGGACTTCCTGTTCGGTTTAGCATATGGTTCAAAAAGAGTTTTTTGTACCTTGAGGGCTGTTACATATGTCTTCAAATATTGGTAACTCTAGGTGAAATGTACAGCCGGGAATGCTTCATTAAGTTAGAATTTTGAAACACAAAATTTGATGCCTCGCCTCTGGCGGACTTCCTGTTAGGTTTAGCATATGGCACCAACAGGCTTTTTTGTAGATCATAGTCTGTTACATATGTGTACCAATTTTCGTAGCTCTAGATTAAACGTACCACCGGCAATGCTTCGTTAAGTAAGAATTTTGAAACTGTAAATTTGATGCCCCGCCACCGTCATATAGTATGTCAAAAACTTTAGATTTTTTACCATGATGTTGTCCCAGGTGTTGAGATGGTACAGCCCAAGTTTGAAGTCAATCGGGTTAACCGTGTAGGAGAAGCGGGCAAAAGTATGACCCCTGTAAATGTGCAAAAATGGGCCAAAATTGGACATTCAAATACTCATACCTCACTTCCTGTCTATTTTAGGGTACACATATCAAAGAGGTTTTTGTTCATCTGGATGTGCTACAGGTGCCACACAATTTTCGTAGCCATAGGACAATCGTAGCGGGACAGGGATCCGTTAAACCTATGTAGGTGGCGCTACAGAGCCATTTTTCTGTTATCATGTATGGCGACTTTAAAATATCAAATTTTTCGCCAGACCCGATCTGCGTGTAAAGTTTGGTGAGTTTTCGTTCAT
Source organism: Festucalex cinctus (assembly GCF_051991245.1). Classification (NCBI taxonomy): domain Eukaryota; kingdom Metazoa; phylum Chordata; class Actinopteri; order Syngnathiformes; family Syngnathidae; genus Festucalex; species Festucalex cinctus. The sequence goes on from NC_135421.1 coordinate 9,012,459, forward strand.
GTTTAGTGCCTCAAAAATGTGGTTGTTTGCGGAAAAGAATAATAACAAAGAAGAAGAAGAAGAATAATAATAAGAATTCCTTCAGGAACAATAGGGACCTCGCAGCGGTCGCTGCTCGGGCCCTAATAATAATAATAAGAAGAATTCCTACAAAAACAATAGGGCCTCGCAGCGGCACCGCCGCCGCCGCTGCTCGGGCCCTAACTAGAGCTGCGAGCAGCTATAAAGGGCCCTCGCAACCCGGGCCACGTTGGGGTATTTGCATGTCGGGGTACTGGCATATTGGGGTACTGTTTCATAGGAAATCGTCTAAATTGTAAATGTTTTAGACATGCTTTGTGTTTGCAAAGTTTCATGGAAGGCCAAAAATGATGCACAATTTAAAATCAAAATGGATTGGCACATGGCTATAGAATACTTTTTGGAGGTATTAGGCTGATAGGTATGCCTCCCAATACTCACACATCTAGCTGAACCATATAATCGGATATACTTCATAAAACTATCTAGACGACGCTATTGAGCCATTTATTACAAATTGCACAACAAATTATAAAATATTCATGTTCATGAGAGATCTGATCTGTGTGCAGTTTTGTGAGTTTTTCCCCGTGTTTAGACTCTCAAAAAAAAATTATTTGCAAACAATGCATCCCTAAAGCAAAGGCATGTGACAAAATAAAAAATTTCAATAACTTTTCATCTTAAATATCTTAAGATGAAACATGCCAAAGAATGAAGACGATGTGATAAGTTTTGCAGAAAATATGACCCCTATAAAAGGCCCCAAAAAGTGGCTACAAATACCAAAGTAAATCAAAATGTCAGACTTCCTGTTTGGTTTAACATATGGTTACAAGAGACCTTTTTTGTACATCGTGGGCTCTTATGTATGCCTCCAAATTATCAAGAAAAGAAGTTGGGTTTAGCACTTGACACCAAGAGACTTTTTTTAAACATCGTGGGCTGCTACATATGTCTACAAATTTTCGTAGAATACTTTTTGGAGGTATTTGGCTGATAGGTATGCCTCCCAATATTCACACATCTAGCTGAATCATATAAAAAACATTTTTCTTTGCAAACAATGCATCGCTACAGCAAAGGCGTGCAACAAAATAAAAAATTTCAATAACTTTTCATCTTAAATATCTTAAGATGAAACGCGCCAAAGAATATATGACGCCTATAAAAGGCCCCAAAAATGGCAACAAATACCAAAGTTAATCAAAATGGCAGACTTCCTGTTTGGTTTAGCATATGGCTTTAGAAACTTTTTTGTAAGTCTTAGGCTGATCTCCCAATATTCACACATCTAGCTGAATCATCCATCCATCCATCCATTTTCTTGACCGCTTATTCCTCACAAGGGTCGCGGGGGCTGCTGGCGCCTATCTCAGCTGGCTCTGGGCAGTAGGCGGGGGACACCCTGGACTGGTTGCCAACCAATCGCAGGGCACACAGAGACGAACAACCATACACACTCACACGCACACCTAGGGACAATTCGGAGCGCCCAATTAACCTGCCATGCATGTCTTTGGAATGTGGGAGGAGACCGGAGTACCCGGAGAAGACCCACGCGGGCACGGGGAGAACATGCAAACTCCACCCAGGAGGGTCCGAGCCTGGACTCGAACCGGAGACCTCAGAACTGGGAAGTGGACGTGCTAACCACTCGACTACCGTGCCGCCCTAGCTGAATCATATAAAAAACATTTTTCTTTTCAAACAATGCATCGCTACAGCAAAGGCGTGCGACAAAATAAAAAATTTCAATAACTTTTCATCTTAAATATCTTAAGATGAAACGTACCAAAGAATATATGACGCCTATAAAAGGCCCCAAAAATGGCATCAAATACCAAAGTTAATCAAAATGGCAGACTTCCTGTTTGGTTTAGCATATGGCTTTAGAAACTTTTTTGTAAGTCTTAGGCTGATAGGTATCCAAATTTTTTCACATCTAGCTGAATCATTCATTTCCAAAAGCTTCATAAAAATGTCGAGATGGCGCTATTGAGCCATTTATTGAAAATTGCAGAAAAACTCTCTAAAATGTTCATTTTTTATGGCAAGTTTGATGTGTGTGCAAAGTTTCATGAGTTTTCGCATGTTTAGAAAAAAAAAAAAAAAAAAAAGCAGCATTTTACTTGGCAAACAATGCACCGCTATGGCAACGGCGTGCGACAAAATAAAACACTTTCGATAACTTTGCATCTTAAACATCTTAAGATGAAGCACACCAAGTTTGAAGACAGTTGGATAAATTTTGTAGGAGGGGTTCGTTAAAGTATGACCCCTAAAAAAGGCCACAAAAAAATGGCTACAAATCCCAACGTAAATCAAAATGGCGGACTTCCTGTTTGGTTTAGCACATGGTTCCAAGAGACTTTTTTTGTACATCGTGGGCTCTTATGTATGCCTCTAAATTATCATAGCGCTAGGTGAAACGTACAACCGGGAATGCTTTGTTAAAGAGGAGTTTTTTAGCTCAAAATGTGATGCCCAGCCCCTACGGGACTTCCTGTTGGGTTTAGCACATGGCACCAAGAGACTTTTTTTGTACATCGTGGGCTGTTACATTTGTCTCCAAATTTTCGTAGCTCTAGCTGCTTCGTACAACTGGGAATGCTTCATTAAGAAGGAATTTTTTCCTTTGCAAACTGTGCATGCCACGGCAACAGCGTGCGACGAAATAAAAAGCTTTCAATAACTTTTCATCTTCAACATCTTAAGATGAATCACACCAAGTTTGGAGATGATCGGATAAACTCTGTAGGAGGAGTTCGTTAAAATAAGACCCCTATGAAATGGCCCAAAAAATGGCAACACGTTCCAAAGTAAATCAAAATGGCGGACTTCCTGTTCGGTTTAGCATTTGGTTCAAAAAGAGTTTTTTGTACCTTGAGGGCTGTTACATATGTCTTCAAATTTTGGTAACTCTAGGTGAAATGTACAGCCGGGAATGCTTCATTAAGTTAGAATTTTGAAACACAAAATTTGATGCCTCCCCTCTGGCGGACTTCCTGTTAGGTTTAGCATATGGCACCAACAGGCTTTTTTGTAGATCATAGTCTGTTACATATGTGTACCAATTTTCATAGCTCTAGGTTAAACGTACCACCGGCAATGCTTCGTTAAGTAAGAATTTTGAAACTGTAAATTTGATGCCCCGCCACCGTCATATAGTATGTCAAAAACTTTTGATTTTTTACCATGATGTTGTCCCAGGTGTTGAGATGGTACAGCCCAAGTTTGAAGTCAATCGGGTTAACCGTGTAGGAGAAGCGGGCAAAAGTATGACCCCTGTAAATGTGCAAAAATGGGCCAAAATTGGACATTTAAATACTCATACCTCACTTTCTGTCTACTTTAGGGTACACACTTCAAAGAGGTTTTTGTTCATTGGGATGTGCTACAGGTGCCACACAATTTTCATAGCCGTCGGACAATCGTAGCGGGACAGGGATCCGTTTAACCTATGTAGGTGGCGCTACAGAGCCATTTTTCTGTTATCATGTATGGCGACTTTAAAATATCAAATTTTTCGCCAGGCCCGATCTGCGTGTAAAGTTTGGTGAGTTTTCGTTCATGTTTAGTGCCTCAAAAATGTGGTTGTTTGCGGAAAAGAATAATAACAAAGAAAAAGAAGAAGAAGAATAACTAGAGGGCGCTATTGAAGCATTTATTGCAAATTTAATAAGAAATCTCTAAAATATTCATGCTTATGACAAGCCTGATGTGTGTGTAAAGTTTCATGAGTTTTTGCACATGTTTAGACCAAAAAAAAAAAAGCAGCATTTTACTTGGCAAACAATCCATCGCCATGAAACGGCGTGCGACAAAATAAATAACTTCCGATAACTTTGTATCTTAAACATCTTAAGATGAAGCACACCAAGTTTGAAGACAGTCGGATAAATTTTGTAGGAGGAGTTCGTTAAAATATGACCCCTAAAAAAGGCCACAAAAAATGGCTACAAATCCCAACGTAAATCAAAATGGCGGACTTCCTGTTTGGTTTAGCAGATGGTTCTAAGAGACTTTTTTGTACATCGTGGGCTCTTATGTATGCCTCTAAATTATCATAGCGCTAGGTGAAACGTACAACCGGGAATGCTTCGTTAAAGAGGAGTTTTTTACCTCAAAATGTGATGACCGGCCCCTACGGGACTTCCTGTTGGGTTTAGCACATGGCACCAAGAGACTTTTTTGTACATCGTGGGCTGTTAAATTTGTCTCCAAATTTTCGTAGCTCTAGCTGCTTCGTACAACTGGGAATGCTTCATTAAGAGGGAATTTTTTCCTTCGCAATCTGTGCATGCCACGGCAACAGCGTGCGACGAAATAAAAAGCTTTCAATAACTTTTCATCTTCAACATTTTAAGATGAATCACACCAAGTTTGGAGATGATCGGATAAACTCTGTAGGAGGAGTTCGTTAAAATAAGACCCCTATGAAATGGCCCAAAAAATGGCAACACGTTCCAAAGTAAATCAAAATGGCGGACTTCCTGTTCGGTTTAGCATATGGTTCAAAAAGAGTTTTTTGTACCTTGAGGGCTGTTACATATGTCTTCAAATGTTGGTAACTCTAGGTGAAATGTACAGCCGGGAATGCTTCATTAAATAAGAATTTTGAAACACAAAATTTGATGCCTCGCCTCTGGCGGACTTCCTGTTAGGTTTAGCATATGGCACCAACAGGCTTTTTTGTAGATCATAGTCTGTTACATATGTGTACCAATTTTCGTGGCTCTCAATTAAACGTACCACCGGCAATGCTTAGTTAAGTAAGAATTTTGAAACTGTAAATTTGATGCCCCGCCACCGTCATATAGTATGTCAAAAACTTTAGATTTTTTACCATGATGTTGTCCCAGGTGTTGAGATGGTACAGCCCAAGTTTGAAGTCAATCGGGTTAACCGTGTAGGAGAAGCGGGCAAAAGTATGACCCCTGTAAATGTGCAAAAATGGGCCAAAATTGGACATTCAAATACTCATACCTCACTTCCTGTCTATTTTAGGGTACACATATCAAAGAGGTTTTTGTTCATCTGGATGTGCTACAGGTGCCACACAATTTTCGTAGCCATAGGACAATCGTAGCGGGACAGGGATCCGTTAAACCTATGTAGGTGGCGCTACAGAGCCATTTTTCTGTTATCATGTATGGCGACTTTAAAATATCAAATTTTTCGCCAGGCCCGATCTGCGTGCAAAGTTTGGTGAGTTTTCGTTCATGTTTAGTGCCTCAAAAATGTGGTTGTTTGCGGAAAAGAATAATAACAAAGAAAAAGAAGAAGAAGAAGAAGAAGAATAATAATAAGAATTCCTTCAGGAACAATAGGGACCTCGCAGCGGTCGCTGCTCGGGCCCTAATAATAATAATAAGAATAATAATAAGAAGAATTCCTACAAAAACAATAGGGCCTCGCAGCGGCACCGCCGCCGCCGCTGCTCGGGCCCTAATAATAAGAATTCCTTCAGGAACAATAGGGACCTCGCAGCGGTCGCTGCTCGGGCCCTAATAAGAATTCCTTCAGGAACAATAGGGACCTCGCAGCGGTCGCTGCTCGGGCCCTAATAATAAGAATTCCTTGAAAAACAATAGGGACCTCGCAGCGGTCGCTGCTCGGGCCCTAATAATAATAAGAAGAATTCCTACAAAAACAATAGGGCCTCGCAGCGGCACCGCCGCCGCCGCTGCTCGGGCCCTAATAAGAAGAATTCCTACAAAAACAATAGGGCCTCGCAGCGGCACCGCCGCCGCCGCTGCTCGGGCCCTAATTAGAGTAAATATAAGTAGATAAGTATACACGCAAATAAAATACTAAAAAACAAAAAATCTGAACAAGTATAGAAATAAAATAACACAAAATACAGAAGGCACCATAAAAAAAGTAAAATGATGTGAAGTCTCATGCTGAGTCAAAGATCAAAGAATAGAGATGTCTGGCAAAAATGAAAGGAAATTTTGTCCATATCGTACAGCCCTAATCCAACACGCAAATGAAGGCAACTGCTAGCCAATTCCAGATAGAAGGGGCTGGGTCACAGAGTCATTCATTCGGACATAGTTGTTTACAGAAGTGAAGAGTGGATTTGTTTCAAATGAACTTTTGAGTTGAATAAATGCAAAATGAACTACACATTTTTTTTTTCAGTTTGTCTTTTAGATTTCGGAACGAACTGCCGCTTTTAAGTGACAGAAAATATTTCTGAACACTTTTGCAGTTGTCACAATGCCGCTGTTCAACCTGATGAACATTAGATTTAGGTTGATAAAGTGTGCCCCCCCAAAAAAAGGTAATGCCCCCCCTACAATTTCTTTCTGGTGACGGGTCTGTATCTTTGTCATCGTGCTGTGTCTTTGCTACCACATCCAAAGTTTCACTTTAAATTATTTTTAATCACGTGGTTGGCATTTGTCCTCCATTTTGGAGGTTGTGATCTGCACATTTAGCTAGTCTTGAAAAAGACTAGTAGACTCACTTGGGTTCGTTTTTGTTCATTTTATTTTCCTGTATAAACATATTCAGTTATTATCAGTTATGTTGAAATGTAGAAGCAAAGATACAACATAATGACAAAACAACTATGATCCTCCCGACACTGTTTGCTCCAACAGTTAGCTGAGCAACATGGCAAAATCATTTAAAAAGTCATTGGAAAAAAAAGAAAAAAAACAACAACAAAAAAAACTACAATGTTAAAAGACTCCCAAAATCAAAGCTTTAGAAAAAAAAAGGCATTTTATTTTTCCATATTTTAAATTAGTTAATTCCTCTAATGTCTTTTTATTTTGTTTGGAAGATAGAAATGAAATATTAGCTATTGATTTAATGTCAGTTAAAGTAAATAAGTAAATAAAAAAAATAAAAATATGCTTAAAGGAAAATTATTCCCAATTGTTAAAGAGCAACTGGGAGAAAATTGCAACAAATTGAAAAGTTTTTAAGCCTTTCTGTTATCTGGCTAAGCTTTGAACATGAACAACGTCATTTACTTTATTTTGTCAACAATGTGGACAGACATGTTGCAATTTACCAGTGAAATATTTAGTAACTTATCACGATGCCATTTCATAAAAATAAAATAGCTGCTGGTGTTTTGTGTTAAGCGGCACGGTAGTCGAGTGGTTAGCACGTCCGCTTCCCAGTTCTGAGGTCTCCGGTTCGAGTCCAGGCTCGGATCTTCCTGGGTGGAGTTTGCATGTTCTCCCCGTGCCCGCGTGGGTCTTCTCCGGGTACGCTGGTCTCCTCCCACATTCCAAAGACATGCATGGCAGGTTAATTGGGCGCTCCGAATTGTCCCTAGGTGTGCGTGTGAGTGTGGATGGTTGTTCGTCTCTGTGTGCCCTGCGATTGGTTGGCAACCAGTCCAGGGTGTCCCCCGCCTACTGCCCAGAGCCAGCTGAGATAGGCGCCAGCAGCCCCTGCGACCCTTGTGAGGAATAAGTGGTCAAGAAAATGAATGAATGTTTTGTGTTAAGGACAGATTAGGTAACACATCTTCAATTCAAGATTTATTTAAAATAATTGTGCCAAATACCATGTGCATTAAAATAAAAGATTTTTAGATTTTTAAAACATCTGGGCCTTCCTGGGTGGAGTTTGCATGTTCTCCCCGTGCCCGCGTGGGTCTTCTCCGGGTACTCCGGTCTCCTCCCACATTCCAAAGACATGCATGGTAGGTTAATTGGGTGCTCCAAATTGTCCCTATGTGTGAGTGTGTGTGTGGAGTCGTGTTCGTCTCTGTGTGCCCTGCGATTGGCTGGCAACAAGTCCAGAGTGTCCCCCGCCTACTGCCCAGAGCCAGCTGAGATAGGCACCAGTACCCCCCGCGACCCTTGTGAGGAATAAGCGGTCAAGAAAATGGATGGATGGATGGATGGATATATATATATATATATATATATATATATATATATATATATATATATGTATATTAGGGGTGTGCCAAAAAATCGATTTATAAAACAATTGAGATTCTCATTTATTAATCGAATCGACTCGATATTAATATCCAAAAATCGATTTTATTTAAATTAGAAATGAAGAAGAAGGGGAAAAGGTAGTTGTAGCCCACATGCTGTTTGTGCGGAAAAAGGCACTTACAATACAAAATTCATAAATGTTTAAACAAAAAAAAAAAAGACACTTTAATGTCTCTATTTGTCATTTTGTCTTGCAAAGCAGACAGGCAGTAGATCATGACAATGTTGTGCATATCTATAAATTGAAGCAGAAATCATTTGTCAATCAAATAATTTTGAATCAAAAATTGTTTGAATCGAGAATCGAAAATCGAAAATTCAAATCGTAGACCCAAAATAAAAAAAAATAAAAAATAAAAAATAAATAAATATATATATATATATATATATATATATATATATATATATATATATATATATATATATATATATATATATATATATATATATATATATATATATATATATATATATATGTATATAAGCTTGACAACATCCAACCACAGACACAATATCAAAATTACGAAACAAAATATTTTAAATATTTACAACTCACAACTCTTTCAGTCTCCTCTGAATAAAGAGGAAAATGCGGGTAGATTCTAAGGTAACCAAATTTAATTTAGGCCCGCCACTGGGTTATTTGTATTTTGTAGTGTATAAGTCTTTTTTTGGATGCAGTGGAGTAGCAGCAGTCTGTGACATTGCATTTACCAGATTATACCACTAGAGGTCAGGCTTTAATATGAAAAGGACAGTCAACGAAAAAAACTGCATTGGTATTTGTGCCACCAGAGAATTTTAAAAATAGAATAGAATACAATAGAATAGAATAGAATTACATGATTAGGGGTGATTTCGGTATTGGGCAAGACAGGAAATGAGGGAGGATATACATGTGTTCCGTGGATTTTTTTTTTCTTCTTCTTCTTGGGATCCGGTGTTGAGACGTGAATGAGTGAAAGCCCGATCGACGCATCGGATGCGAGGAATTCAGCTTCAAAATAAAATCTTATGTTGACATAAAATAATGGTCTTGGGTAAACGAAGACGTTGATGAACTACACCACGGCTCTAATTAAAAGAATGGCGTGAATTCCTTTAATAAAAAGGGCGAAATCAAACGGCAAAAAAATGAAAAGATACGACATGGGCAACCGGATCAAATAAGATAATTATCAAACGGGTTTCGAGTGACGGCGTTTATCAGGGGTTATCAAGGTAAATATATATACAGTATTCGCTAAAACGTTTCTTAGCACCTCAAAATCCTTGGATTCTGTGGGTGGCGGTTTCCACTCATACTTTTACTCTGAAAACCTCACGCAGAAGTCGCTCAGCTAGCATAACCGCTAGCTTGCCAGCGGCGTTAGCGGCGTTCGGAGCGACAGTGACTAGTCAGTGTGGCAAGCGAGGGGCTAAAGGAATACGGGGTTTGTCTGAAGGAAGAGCAGTCCGCAAAAACCGGGAACTAAAGCGGCTGAAGTCTCGACCCTTATTCTGCGGGAGTTCCCACCGCTCGTTTCCCGTCCTGGCTGCAAGCTTTAGCTCCATAAATCTGGGCTCAAATCTACGCGGTAAGTAGCCGAATCCTCGCTCACCTTGCCGCATCGGTGTCAGTGTTTTCTTCGTTGTTCTCTCCTTTTTTTTTTCTTTCTTTTTTTTTTTTTTTAAATCCAATTAAACTCCCCGCACCGACTCGGTCGCTGTTCACGCTGCGCAAAATTGATGCTGTTCCTTTAATTAACATCTGTTGGTTAGGGAAAAAACGGTAATTAATCCTATTAGTGGCTGCATATGATACCCTCACCACGTCCTTCGTGTACACATTATGCAAGTAAAAACGGGGAAATGGTGCTACAGGGAATGGGGGGTGATAGAAGGGAATGGAGACCTTCTTTTTTCCCTATTTATTTCAACGTTACATACACGTTGCTTCCTGCCCATGCACGCTGTTATACCAGCCACCGTTGGCCAAAACGCCGCAAGGCCTTGCGGTACACAAATACACACACGCGCACACACAAGCAGTCGCTTCGGTTGCGCAGGCTCGCCGGGGAGCAGCAACCGGCTGACAGCGCCTCTCCAGCCGGCCTGTTTTGGCTCTGCTGGCCCGTAAGGGCCAGCCAGGCGTGCAGGGGCGGACACGAGCAAGGCGTGGCACGCGTGAGGCATGACGCACATCTGGGCGTGGCTCCCCTTCCTCCCTCGAACACCCCCCTGACCCCCTTCCAGTTGTCATTGAAATGGCTTACACATGTAAACTGTAGTGCGATTTATAATAGATGCAGACTGTGTGACGTCATCATTAGCAGTCAGTGGTAGTGTATTTGGACCTAAAAGGGTAATAAAGGGGAGACGTATAGACCGCAGAGCTGCATTAAAGTTCTACAAATATTCATTAATCGATACGCTCCTCATACATCTGTCATTTTTTAAAACGAGTATTTTTACACGTGCTTTGTTTTTGTAGAAAAAAAGAAACATGTTGGGAAAAGGCTTTATCGTGCATGTGATTGAAAGGAATTTCCTGGATCTGAACCAAATATGGAATGGTTGCTTCGTTGGCCCCTGCCCCACCCAACCTAAATATAAATATTTAAACTATTACAACACCCATAAAAACATAAAGCTTTAAGAGACATAAAATTAATTTCCATACCTACTTACCTCATAGCTGCAAACTGAAAAGTGACAAAACACATCCAGATCAGATGACAACAAACATGACAACGTAGCACCTCTATTTGTTTGCACAGTTGTGCAAATTTTGGGTCCAGTGACTTCTAGCAGCAAGGCAGAACAGCAAGCAACACATGGTGTTGTGCACCATCAACAAAATAATTTCATATTGCCCATTTGTCACACATCTACCGGCTCAAAATTGGAATTAGTTGACCTGCAGAGGTGTGGTGGGCCTATCAGGGCGGTGCAAGTTAATCTGGTGATGAATATTGTGTGCTTATGTCAACTGGAACTTTCCAAAGACGTTAACGTGATTAGGATTGCGGTGTTCATACCTGCCACCCCCAGAATCTCACAACGTGCCAAAATCAATAATGACATGAACAAGCATGCATAGATGTGGAATTGATGTACAGTACAGTTTTATTCTGATGTACAGTATAGTATTATTGTGTTTGAAACAATATTGTAATTGGCTGTTTCTACGTTCAAGCTTGTGTGAAAACAATTATTACCGAATTGGACAATAAAACAAATCCAAATGAATGGGGTGAAATGGGGTAAAGCCGCAGCTTATCAAACCTTTGCCTCGTTTTTTGTTTGTTTTACAAAACAAACACACTTCAACAAAAGATTGTCAAAGTACCAATATTAAAAAAACAACAAAAAAAACAAGAACAAACAAGCCAACAAATACGTATACCACACTCTTTTATGCTTGTTTTATGTAGGCTACTTTAAAAAGGGGAAAGTCAACCCCAACATTTTCTTTACAATATGTTGCAGGGTTTCCCCCAGTGCTTCATAAACCTGGCAAGCTGCCAGGCCTAAGTGTCCTCCTGTTGTCCCTGCCCCTATGCCCTGTAAAATAACAATGATTATTAATCATGGCAGCGGCGCATATCGTTTAATGTCCATTGTATTGTTGCAGCCAACACATGCACAATCATTCAAAATATTTGACATTGGCTGTCAATCAAATTATCTTTTCACACATGCACAGAGCAACGTAAACAACAAAGTGTCGACTCCTAACATGGCGGCTGCAGGCTTGTTCTGAGGTGCATGATGTCATGGGAAAATTTTTTTATAATGTCTTTTGATCAGGGATGGGCAATTTAAATGAGGAGGGTGCCACAATTTTTCAACACTTCTGGGGGGGTCACATAAAACCGCACACTTGCTAACCAGACATATGACAAAAATGGGGACAAAAATATGTGCAAATGTATGTTGTTGTTTTTGTTTTTCTAATTAATGTACATCAAATATCTTAACATATTTCATGATCCACTCTTCAACAACATAGGGTTTGAAGCGAATAACAAAATAAACCAACACTATGATATTAAAAAAAAATAAAATAATCCAGTGTAAAGGGCTCTCATGCATAAACCGCCATTCAAAAGTGGCACATAACTGCTAGACAACATACCAACATTAAGAGCAAGAACTCGTTTTGTGTATAAAAAAAATCAGTTCACTCAAAGATTTTAATATTATTGCTGTTTGTCCTGCATATTTTTCAAAATCCCCGAATAAAAAGGCAGACTCACTCACCTCTGTAATACCGTACAGTATTGGTTGGTTCACTCTAGGGCTGCTCGATTATGGGGAAAAAAAATCATAATCATGAATCCTGATTATTTTCTTAATAATTGAAATCACCATTATTCAAATGATTATTTTTTGGTACAAAACAAGAAAATGTTAAAGCATTTACAAATATTAAGACCAATTAAAAAAAAATAGAAACACTATGTAAATTCCTTTTGGACCAAACATAATTAATAATATATATTTATAATAATATATATTTATTTATTTACTAGTATGTTGGCAAAAGCTTGAAGTTGGATGTAGCATGTGCGCTGTGGAGTGTGGAGTAGGACAGTCATTTATTTTTTGTTACAAGATAAGAAAATGTTGTAATGTAAAAAATAGGAAAACAATTAATTCCTTGAAACACTGTAATTATGCAAGTTCCTTTCGGATGAAACAAAATTTATTAAATTAGTTATTTTCAAATTTAGAAAAGGTGTAAATGTATAAATTTAAACAACTCAAAAGCTAGTATTAATAATATATTTTTTTACCATTATGCTGATTTTGTAATTGTGGATTGTAATTGAAATTGTAATTGAATTTTGATTATTTGCAAAGCCCTAGTTCACACTATATACTGTATTTCAAGGAGCCAAAGAAAACCGGTGCATCTCCCCTGCATAGCGAGTCCACAAATTGTCTCAACAGATGCTTGTCCAAGTCACCCTCTGTGTTTGCAGCACTATTAACAACATAAAGTATGTGCATGTTTTTGGAGGACACACAGGGCATAACTCATGCACCTTAAAGGGATCGTTCGGATTTTTTGACATGAATCTCAATCTCATCCTCACCTCCAGTGTGTGCGATCAGCACTGACTTACCCCTGACAGCGTTCTGTGACGAGTTCTGGTCCGGTGTTGGACGAGAGGAAAATAGTCCAGTAAGCTGGCTGGGGTCTCGGAAATAAAGCGTTTTTCTTCTAAAAACTATTTGTGTTCAAAAGCGTGATACATTTCCATCACAATACTCCTTTTCTGAAAAAGTCAGACGCCATTACTGCCAGCCACTACTTTTCTGTTCGTTCGTATCACTGCGCGGCGCCCTGTAGACGGCAAATCGACGCACTGCAGCCAGCTGATCCTTCCGCTAGAAGTTGTTTGTCTTTTAGAAGGCAGAAGGATTTAAAATCAGTAGGGGTGCGAATTGCCTAGTACCTGACGATTCGATCCGTATCACGATTCATAGGTCACGATTCGATTCGATACCGATTAATCCCGATATGAATTTACAAGTAGATTGTTGCGATTTTTTTTAACTCAAATTTAGAAAATACCGTTCAGTAAACTTATACATGTACACTGTAAGATTTGTATGAAAATGTATTATTTATTGATCTGAAGCTTCAGTCTTAGAACTGTGAGCCACGTTATTTAACAAACAGGTTGTAACATTTTTCATGTTTGAAAAGCATTGAAATAAAATATTAAGGCTTAATGTTCCATTAATATAACATTCCTCCATGCTTAAGGTGTGAAAGTTAGACGTTTTGTTGACTGTTTTTCCATTAAAAATGGATGTTAAAAAATCGATTCGGCTGCCTATTGAATCGATTCGAGAATTGTGTGCTGTAGTATCGCGATATATTGCAGAATCGATTTTTTTAACACCCCTAAAAATCAGTATACATTATTGTTGTCTGAACGTTTTTATCCATCTATCCATCCATCCATCCATTTCCTTGACCACTTATTCCTCACAAGGGTCACGGGGGGTGCTGGAGCCTATCGCATCTGGCTTAGGGCAGTAGGCAGGGTACACCCTGGACTGGTTGCCAGCCAATCGTTTTTATACAGGAATTATTTTTGAAAAATAGAAAACTTTAAATAAAACGTTTCTGGGTTTATTTGATTAAAATCATAATCGTACTAAATGACTGGCAAAAAAAAAAATCAAGGTTTTATTTTTGGCTATAACACCCAGCCCTAATTTAAGTTTAAAAAAAAAGAGAGAGAGAGAGAGAGAGAGAGAGAGAGAGAAATGACCAACTTTAGTTCACAGGTCATACTCTGCTGCAAAACTGCAAAAAAAAAAAATCACGGGAACAAAAATTATTTATTTGCCAAGTATGACTTCAAAAGAGAGTCATGTTTTCAGTTTTATTTATATAGGAGGCATACGTTAAAATAGTTCATGTAAACTTAGAGTAGCATTTCAATATCTCGAGCCCGGGCTGAGTGTCCCCCCCCCCCCCCCCCCTTTTTTTTTTTTTTTAATGGAAATGAGAATATGGTCACTGGAATTGGCTGGCAACCAGTTCAGGGTGTACCCCGCCTACTCCCCGAAGCCAGCTGGGACAGGCTCCAGCACCCCCACGGACCTTGTGAGGAGTAACCGGTTAAGAAAATGGATGGATTGATAAAAATATGGTCACACAATCTAATGTAGATACACCGACAGTAGAGGTACACATTTCTGTCAACTAGTGGTCAACGGTCTTACTACAATTTAAATCTTTTGTGACGGAGAATGCATTTTTATAATGTTGAAAAAATAGAAAAGCAAAAATACTTCAGATCGTTCCACAATCCACATTATAAAGCAAGTCACATTTTATGCATTAATATGGGGTGAGATTAGCCTCTTTCTGCTGATTAAAAGCACAGACCAGTTCAGTGTCTTGCGAAAGGAATGAAAACATTGGACATTTCAAGACAATCACTGTACTTTATTTAAAAAAAAAAAAATGTGTGTGGTTTTGGCTTACTAACAAGGGAAGTTCAAAATATTAGAACGAGAGCACAGTTGTTCACATTGGGCCAGCACTTCTCCAACTTGGTCCATCGGAGGTGATGTGTACTAATTCGGCCAGACAGGAATCCCCGCGCTGCAGCAAAGTGGGGCATAACCCAGTCACAGTAGTGTTAAGCGTTAACTGGAGTATAAAAATCCCAGCTGCCCTACTTTTTCAGTTCCAAGGCTGCTCGACGACTGTGCCCGGCTAGCGTGCTCTTCTTGAGGCGTTGGGCATCGTGAAGATGTGATAAATGACAATTAAGCACTGAGGTCACGGGCGGGGCTTGTTGCTTGGGTCATGCAGACATTGGCTTATTTCAGAAATGATCCTTCTGGAATGGATTGGAGGATGATCCTTCATATTTGAATTTTATAGTCAATCAAACAGGGATTCCATTCTCTAGAAAATGTCTAGTGTCACTGCTGCGTTTAGAGCAGGATTACCATTTACTTTAGACTAATTTAGAGATAAACCTTGGCGGTATCTTTCGTTCCTTTGACTTTTCCACTCCTGCAAGCGTATCATTTGACCTCCGAGGCAGTTTGACGCCTGCTTTGGGAATCAAACATCTGCTCTTGCGCTCCCATGACCGATGTGGCACTTCCTGTAGCAGCGACACACTTACGGGACGTCACGGCAGTGCATGCTGGTAATGCTGGCTCCTCTGCATGGTGGTCTAAATAGGTCAAAGCAGGTCACATCTGACGTTTATATATCCATTCTCTCTTTCTGTCTTTGTGTCAACGTCTTTACCGTGTGGAAAAGTCGTTCCTCCTCCTCTCAGGAAATTCCTCTTCATCCCAAGGGTGAGGCTGATGGAGAGGGTGTGAAGGAAGAGCAGATATTAAGTACGGAGGGATGCTTTCCAAGGCTTAATTTAGGTTTTTAGGGAATTTCCTTCTGACGGATAAGGTCAAAAACAGCTCGATTTTAATAACACATGGACTAAATGCTAAATAAATAAGGCAGCGCAGTACCCCATCCCCCCGCTCCCAATATCTTAATTGAACCTATACAAAATAAATCAACAGAATTTTTTAAAATACAAGGAAGCAGTATATTTTGTCTTGTGATATAAACATAGCTGTTAAATAGGCATAGAAGTTTAAAAAAAAAAAAAAAAAAGAAAACGTCTTGAGTCTTACTCCTACTGCTCGTTCTGCTGAGTACAAATTTGACTTATGCAAGAATAATTCAATATAAAGCTAATCATGTACAGTTACTCTTGGTATCCAAAAATAACACGTTTATGTAAAGTAATCACAACATTTAAGTTGAGGTTGACAACTGCTTCATCATCGTCAGTTTTGTTTTTCCCCTTTGTTTTATGGCTTTGTAAGCATAAGCTTCATTCCAATTTTGTTTATTATCTTGATGGTGATGATTTCTGTGTTCTCGGTTAGTCGGTTAAGGGTTTTATTTTCTGCTATGTGAGTCTTTTTCCCTTAAAATACTTTTTAAGGATTGCAAAAATGGGAAAACAATTACTTGCATCATTAATGAAGAGTCCCCTCACTATTATACAGAATTATGACTGGCTGTATCAATTAGTAGTAGTCTTGTCAGTTTTGTGCCTGCAGAGAATAGACAGTTTGCAATGTGCTTTCCATTGATTACTTTCATAGAATCGGTTCTTTTTTTTTTTTTTTTTTTTTAATGAGCATTTTGGTTCAACAAGTTTGTTAAAATTTCCGCAGATTATTCTCACTTTTTATCATCATTTTGAATTACTAATGGCTGTTAAGTTTTGATAAATATTTCAATGCATGACGCTGGTGTTTTATGCTCTAGTTTTGCACAAACATTGACATCAGCAAGAATGAGATGAAAATATTTTCACAATTGTAATTCAATAATTGTAAATATAAATTCAGAAGATTCTGAATTGTCTTAAAGGGGCACGATGCAAGATTCACAGTTTTTGCACATTTGCGACCCCTCTGGCGAAACATGGAATGGACCACAGCGACGTGCACACGGCCAGGAGCGTGCGCGACTTTTCGGGCACGAGCAAATGTCCAAGTTAATCGAACAAATGTAAACACGGAGCACAACGCGTTTTTCATAGGCTTAATAATGTCTACAGAGGTAAGAAACGTATTAATCTTCAAGTTACTTTGTATGTGAAAGTCAATTTGAGTGACAAAAGCTTACGTAATTACAACCTTCCAAACGTAAATAGTGCATCCCGTGAATCCGATGACATTGAGGATAGCAGTGCATTGCTAATATGCCCAAGTGCGGAGACATTAGTAAGCCACCGTGTGGTAGTTTTATTCTGCACTGCTAATCATAAATAGACCCTATTGTATTTTGGTCACGAAGTCTTACCGTTTTAGCAAAAAGTTAGCAAGCTGTGGGTCCCGTTTCATCCCCAGTATAGCTCTTAGCTCTCTCCACGTGACGAATGCTGCTCCTATATTTATCCGCGTCCTCCCGTCACGCTGATCTGAAAGTTTTTTACTTCTCTTTGTCTTCCGTGGAGGGATTGAGACGTATCGGGTGCAGGTCTCTTTAAATCCAGTTTGAATTAGCTGTCCTGTCCGTGAAGTTGCGTGAACAATCGCGAGAGCTAACAGGGACAATAGCGTGCACGCGCATGACGTCACGCTCAGAGCCACAGTTAAAGATTCCGGCCCCAACGCTCCAACATTTTTTCCTTTTACAGAAAAATAGGGGCAACAGTCATTGTGCCACAGTCGTGCCTCCTGTCCATTATACAATTCTTAAAACATCTGCGGGTGAAAAACATGGTTATTTTAACACTCAAATTTGAGTCTAATCTTGCATCGTGCACCTTTAAAGTGCATTAAGTCAGGTGACGTCTTTCATAAATGTATGGAAGTACTTTTAAATTCATGTGAACAGTACATTTCAAGAAAACAGTAAGATACAAAATCATGTCCGGCCTTGAAAATTCTATTTTATTTCCTTAAAAATATATGGGAAAAAGAGATATTGAAATAATCAACTCATGGTTCTATGAATAGATATCAGGCTCGAAATGAAAAATTGATTCGATATCAATTATTCGACTATATTTTGAAACCCAGCCCTAATTTCAGAGCATTATCCAGATATACAGCAACCTCAGCGCCTTTTCTATTTTCCCTGTTCTTTGTAAATGGCGTATGTGTCAGTCCAATCCCATTTTAGTTCCTTTCCTATTGGCAGTCAAGGTTTCTGAAATAGCTGTTATTTGAAATTCATAGAATTTGTCCGCACAATCCTTGATGTTCCTCTTCCTGTGCGTTTTTTTTTTTTTTTTTTAAATGTAGAAGTCTCGTTCAAGGCAGTTTTTTTTTTTTTTTATTGATTTTGAGTGGTTGATTTTCTTTATTTATTATTTTTTTAAATTTTATTTTTTTAGCTTTTTACAGTATTTCACATTTATGACCATAAAAAAATTGAGCATAACCCCCAGAATCTAACACGACTCGGCCTTTCTTTAGCTTTAAAGCTGCTCTATGGCAGATTTAGCCAGAGAATATCTTTACAGTAGCCTTTTTATTTGGCCTTTTATGACTCAAACGTCTTCTAATTTGCAGATTAGCACCTTAGCTCTTCACAATGCAAGCCTCTGGCCAATAGTTTTACCACTGTATTCGGGTACAAATTTCCCACACTCTGTCTTCAGATGTGACGGCATGTGCGCATTGTGTACATAAAGAAGGGAATGTTGAATATCATTTTTCGGCAACACGTGGCAGTAGTGATTCGAAATTTAATTTCCTGCATTGTGCTGCTTTAAAGCTTGAAGAAGCTTTTGTGTGGCTAACTTTTTAACACTGTGACAGATAACAATGTCAGTGTGATTCATAAAAAACCCACACATTGACATTACACCTCTGATGGTGACAGTTTGACCCTGGAAAAGATTGTTTATCAGCTCTTTTATTATTTACCGGTACAGTTTTGTTTTCAGTTTCGAATGAGGGAAAATTCCACCTTTGAAGGTTCAATACACCTGCTACTGTGTTGTTTTTTTGTTTTTTGATTCTTCTGGAAACCTTTCAGTCGTAACCCTAAGTGTTCTGATTCATCTCCCGAAATGTATTTTTTAACTCAGAGGAAACTACATGCTGGCTCATCATAGGGATCAAACAAGCCCAATAGCCCCAAGTAGATTAATTGTTACATATCATCACCCTCTTAAAATAATTGCCCAAGTAATTTTTTGCAAAAGTTATTTTTTTTTAGCCTAAATCACCTTCTCATGATGCAAATGGTTCAGTTCTTTGTTTCCTGAAAAATCTGAAAAAACGACTTGGGTCTTTACTTTAAGAAGGCGTCACTATGCGTCCATTTTCGTACGGACTCCTTTCAGCTGGGATTCAATGGCAGCAAAGTTGACTTTCAAAACACAAGCTTAGAGCATCAGCAGTGACGTAATAATGTGTTATTATTGTACACGAGGCCACACTTTTTTTTTTTTTTTGCTTTCCACGTGAGTGCAGTTTTTTAGAACTTCCATAATGTATTCTTGTACTTCAAAAGAGTCTTTGGTGTGAGTGCACATGCATGTCTTGTTGCATTTTGTGTGTGTGTGGTGTTTATTGTTGAAACAGGAATCTGGCGGGACAATGCAACGACTCAGCCTTGTTTGTGTGTCCACATGACACACAAGCAGCATTAATGGAGTATCCAGATGAGGTCATCTTCTGTTTTTTCTCTTTATTGAACTTTGTCACCAAATCAAGCAATTTAATTGATGGATGCTGCGTGCACATTATCATGTTGAAAGTAAAGTACCGGTATTCAATTTTTCAATCTTAATGTTTGTGGAGTTCCAGAGCTAATATTTTATACCAGGGAAGATCAAACTGAAGCCCTTCAGAGGCCAGAGGTGAGGGTTGTTATCTTGTGAGTCTAAAAAACATTCCACTTATCCTACTATGCAGCCTAATAGCAAGGATTATTTATATATTCCACTGGTGGGCTCCTCAGTTGTCCCACTTCACCAAACGTTGCCCATCGGTGTTGACCATGACCTTGTTGCGTCTTGTGTTGACAGTGGGCAAGAACACGCTGAGCGTTTAGTTGGCTTTTCAAGACTGAATCTAATTCCAGACAGATGGAGCGGCGTTCTGGCTGCGCTCGCCCTTTGGAAAATTGGGTCTCATTTCTTCTTCTTTTTTATTCTTTTTTTATTTTTTTTTATTTTCCCCCTCTGTGTTTTTCCTTTCCGCTGTAGCCAAGCCTCCCCCTCTTTCTCTCTCTTTTTGTCTGAGTTGATGTCTTTCGGCCCGTATGGAGAACCAGGGGCAGGTTGTGCAGCTGGGAATCAGGCCTCTTTTGGACTATGCTCACTGGAGCTTTTATAAAAGAACATCAACTGAAATCTTTCTTCAATATTAATCCAATCAAGAATCAAGATTAGTCCCAAAAGTTATTGTTGGCATCATTAGCGGGCTAAATCACCACTCAGAAGTTGTAGTTTGATGAAACTATCTGTACACATGGTTTGTGCCATCAACTTGTTATTGGAAAGCTGTTCTAGATGTTTTGAAATATACAATAAAAAAAGCATCAGTGTCAGGTGTCAGCTATCCAAGGTAATTCATTTCATTTATTGTGCCATTTGGTTCACAGTATCCATCCATTTCTATACGGCTTATTCTCATAGCACGGTGTCTGATTTGACATAGAATACTTTTTTGGATTGTGAAAGTTGCTTAGAAAAATGCATGTCGACTGACTTGTTTTTTATTTGTCCAATACTGACCTGTTTTTCTGTAGTTCTATTTATGCAGCCCACATGATTTTCAATCCCTGCTCTTCTAGTCATCCATATGCTGTAACATAGCTTAGCATATGTGGTGCCACAATTCAAGATTTCTGAAACATTTCTTGACCAAATGCAGCTAGTTAATATGCTGCAATCCTCGTTGGCAGCAAGTCGCATTATTGGGCCTGGATGTCGCCTTTGTCAGCATCATTATTTGTTAAACTCTGTCAACATTAAAGCTGTCCAGCCAGATGGTGCTGCCAAAATTCAAGATGGGCCAAGAAGAACATCTGCAGGTCCTCGAGTGTCTGTAAAGAAATATTTTAATCCTAGCCTCATAGTTTGTCTTTTGAGTGCCTGAACGATATATAAAAGTCGCTGAGCCAGAACAGGAGGCCTAAGGTGTTATTTTAGCATGTGCGTGTGTGGAAGCAGATCTGGAACAGTGGCTGCGTTCTCTGGCCGTATACCTTTTGGGTTCCGCAACACATGTCCGTGCACGTGAACAAGCTCCAAAACAAACCGCGGTGAGCTCCTGACGTTGGAGGAGATGGAAAGTGTGTGTCGGTAGGGTCTCGAGAAGCAATGGAAAGCTCTTGTGTGGCTAGAGCGCCACCATGCTTTAGTATGTAGCAGTCACCGAAGTGCAAGAATGACTGGTGCGTCAAACCTTTGTAATAATCAGCCAGCCATCATTCTGAATCATGTTGATGCTCCGCAGCCTTGTAATAATGAGAATGCTTTTGTGGTAATTTGGAGTACTGTTGGACCAGCCTTTTGTTGCATCAGCGCTAGCATTATTGACAATTCCGAGATGACGTCATGAGTCAAAATGGCGGTCAATTCAGCTCATTGAAAAGCATTGGCCTTTGGATCGTTGTAATGTGATTTGTGAGGATTATTTAGATTTTTAAAATGTGATGAGATGTCGTTTGACTACATAACAATCTGTAGTTCGTAGGGGTGTGCCAAAAAATCGATTCATAAAAAAATCAAGATTCTCATTTATTAATCGAATCGATGTTAATATCCAAAAATCGATTTTATTTAAATTAGAAATGAAGAAGAAGGGGAAAAGGCATTTGTAGCCCACATGCTGTTTTTGTGGAAAAAGGCACTTACAATACAAAATTAATAAATGTTTAAACAATAAAAATACACTTTAATCTCTCTATTTGTCATTTTGTCTTACAAAGCAGACTGGAGTAGATCATGACAATGTCGTGCATATCTGTAAATTGAAGCAGAAATCATTTGTCAATCAAATAATTTGTCAATCAAAAATCGTTTGAATTGAGAACCGAAAATCGATTCTGAATCGAATCGCAGACCCAAAAATCGTAATCGAATCGAATCGTGAGACACTCAAAGATTCCCAGCCCTAGTAGTTAGTATGATAGTCATAGACAAAAGCAATACAATCCGCCATTTGTTTTCTTAACATACAAAGGAAAATGTAGTTGGCATGTATGTAAATAATCTCATAGTGTAGTTAGTAACACAGAAAGTTGACACAGTAAACGACAAGAGAGAGTATCTTTCTTTTAATGTGACTCTTTGCTCCATGAAGAAGTCAAGCTTTTCAAGTCAAGACAAAAGTCTTCTAATCAACAGCTTGCAAAGTTGAAGCCTGCTTTATACTCCTGCGTTCACTCGCACGTGATCGATGCCATGATAAGCGCTGTAGCTCCTCTGATCTTCTCCGCATGTCGCAAATTCTTGCAGCGTGTTGATGGTTGGGTGAAGCATCACTCGTGATTGGTTCATTTAGTCACATGCTGTGATGATGTATTCAGCTTTCCCCAGACTTTCATGCCGTGGCTGTACGTACTAGGGGTGTGCTCAAAAAAATCGATACGGCAATATATCGTTGCGGGCCTAATTACAATACACGTATCGATACGCAGGCATCAGAATCGATATTGCTCGTTAACTCTAAATAGGCAGTTAATGTTTACCTTTGCAGCTTGCATTGTACCTAAAAAAATAACGTTTGAAGTTAATTGCCTTCAATTAATGCAAAAATAGCTCACCAGTGATTGGACACTGTCTCTTGGCTCAGAAAAATTAAAGCAGAGGAAGAATATCAACATATATTTACTTATAAACTTAACATGGCACGTGTCTTAATGTACCAATTTTCCTATATTTTGTTTAAAAAATGAAATAGAATGTGTTACATGAAAAAAATGTTTTTTTTTTACTTCCCCAAATTTTTCAAATAAGCACATTTTAGAGCTGTAATTTTAATACTTTGATATTTTTGCTCCTATCGGCTCATGCCTATTAGTAAATTTTCCCGGTGTGTCTGTGAAAACTGCTCCTTGCTCTGCAGTGCGTACACATTTAGACCAGGCATGGCGCTTCGTGGATTAACCAGAAGAGCTACTAACAACAATATTTTTGTCATCCAGCTTAATAAACATGTCCTTTAGGTACACATATGACTGTTATTATTAAATGCAAGTAAATTAATGTAAAATATCGGGATACGTATCGCCTTTAAGATCATGAATTGGGATACATATGTATCGCGATACGTATTGTATCGTGACCCCTGTATCGTGATACGCATCGTATCGTGAGGTTGGCAGCAATACCCAGCCCTAGTACGTACCACCTACGCCGCTATCGCCTATTTGATCTATTATAATAGATCGATTAGTTGTAGCAAATGAATTCATAGCTCTACCTTTTTGCCAAATTCATACCTTATATACCGTCGCAACTGCACTCCACCTTTAATAGTATTCACCGCCCACATGGTAGTCACATGCACGTTCCTGTCTCCAAACTCTGCCAACTCCACTGTGCAGTATTTACATAAAACTATATTTTTGTCCCTTTTTTAAAAGCAACCCCGAACCTAGGGATTTTTTTTCTTTTTGTATATTCCACCATGGCAGCAAAGTCACCATTGACTGAGTGCATCCGTCTGCAACAAATGTCTGTGCGGTAAACAGTGAAGTGAACAAACATGGTTCTGGCACATATATGGTTTTAAAATGATTAATTCTAACTTCCAAGCCGAAACTTTTGTATTGACCAATTTTTGCGGTCGCCTTCTTGATAGTTGAGTCTTGGATTCGTGTCATTTTTGCCAGAGCACAGCTGTCTTGTTCCATTAGAAGTCACTGCAGCATTTCCGTTGGTTCTGTGGGTCTAGCTAATGTTAACTTAAGTTGAGGTTGTTTGTCTGAAAAGTGGTGTGAGGTGAGTCTTGAGAACTTGTTGGAACTGGAGCCAGTCTGATGGTGTTTAGCTGAGTCAGGCCCAAGTCATCATCTGCACTCTCATTAAATCATTATCTCCGTAACTCACTGTGAATTTTTGTGTGCCAGATCCAGTAGCAGTATACTTAGAGGACACAGCAAAAAATAAATAAATAAACATGTTTAATTCAAATCTTATCTATTTGTTCCCATTTTTGTCCAATGTGTCTTGGGTAGGCTCTGTCTGTCCCAGATGATGTTTGTGGCCAAGGTGCACCAGAGTGGAAATTCATGCTTAGAGTTGTTATATTCGGCTTGGATGTCACTGCAGAACCAAGCCTCAAACCACTTTTCATGCACTTGGAGCTGTAACAGGGCGGTGTTAGGGGAGCATTTTGTGCATGAATATTTTCCGCGTGGCCTCTACAACAGAGCAAAAACATGTTTCGTCATATTTTCAGCTTATGCAAGATTGGACAACTGGTGGCCTACAACCACCAGACACGAGACAATGGGCAGTTCAGTTATTAGAGTTTCATGTTGTATGGCAAACTTTATATCAGATATTACACACACAAACATTAGTGCCTGGACATCATCTGTGCTCGAGATTCTTGTTCACGTCAATGACCGAGTCCTGAATAAACTTGAATCATTTTCTTTTCCTGAAAAAAAACTTCATAGTCCAACATGAAAAATAAAATTTGATAAAAATATTAAATGGTAAATGGAGTGCACTTTAATAGTGAGTTATCGTCATCATATGTACAGTATACAAAGCCATATTGACTTATTTCATTCAAACATATTGACTACATTTACATCCAATCAATATTTGGTTTCTGAAACAAATCGAGGTAACGCGTTCGTTTACATGCGTGGCCGACAGTTACTCTCGTTTACATGGTCATTTGTGCTCGTTTGGATCTCGACGTGCGGACAACGTAATTATGTAGACGTAATTTCCGCTTTTAACTTTCGACAGTCAATAAAAGACATTATATTCATGTCATTCACCATGCTAAATAAAGTAGTCGTTTTGTCCTCGCGTCATGTTTGTTCACAATGGCTTGAGCATTTGCGGTGGGTTACAGCACAGATTTGTATATATGTGTGTATAGGCACAAACTGTGGCGTTCTTTCCCTCGCCTTCCTTCCGCACCCCCCCACCCGCACATATGCGCCACCTCTTATTGGAGCATGAAGTCACATGACCGGGTAAACTGTGCACGCAGGGTGTCAAAGATTTTAGAGTCAAGAGCGTACGCCTCCACAACGGCTTGGTTTGGGAACCTCATTATGACTCGAATAGGAAAATTATTAATTGCAGTTTGTTTACAACAGCCAATCCACAACTTAATTTGAATTCAATTATATATAGAATATCAAGAATATGTCCGCTATATAATTTTTCCTTAACATTGCATGAAATTAATGGCAATTTCCTATTATCTTTTTTCCATTTGTTCATTACCGGTAAGTAAGTAAATAAATAAATAAATAAAATGAAACACAGAACAAGTCCCAAACAGAATTGTGGTTCAGTACAACTTCTTTTCAAGGAATACAATGCAAAGAATTACAAAGAAATACATTGAATCCAACTGTGCAACGTCAGTGAATCAGCAATCTCTGCAGAAGCCTGAAAATGACCCTGATTATTTAAGTCAGGCATGTTGGAGGAGGGAAGTATATAAAACATGCAGGATAGTTAGTTACCCATCCCAGCTCTAAAACGCGGCTTCTTTCCATACAACACGAATCACATGCAAAGCATCCCCCACTAGCCAGGAGATTACTCGATTCAGAAGACTTGTTGAATCGCTATGGAATTGTGGAGAAAAGTTGCTGAATCTATATAGAATTGCGGAGGGAAAGTATTACAATGCATTGACAAATCGATGTTTTTACCCACCCCTAGATGGTGGAAGACATCTGCAGGCCGTGGGTTTGATTCCTGTGGCCTTCAGCTGCCCCCAGACTAAACTGTCTCTGCGCTGGCCTAAATAAGGTGTGCTTGGCTGTCGCTGGGGGAGGGGGCGTCTACCACCTCTGTGCTCAAGCTTCTCAGTTACACGTAACACTCACACACACACACACACGCATACACACACACTCACTGTGTGCATCCCCCAGGCCAAATGGAACTCATATTTCCCACTTATGTGCTGGTCAGTGAACACCCCCAATCCAAGGCAGATGACTAGATCCAGAAATTCATCAGTTCTTTGAAGTTGCGTCATTTCAGTTTTGCAGATGGCACACTTTCTCCATAATCTGCTTCCTCCTCTGTAACTCTTTTGTGTTGAAATGCTCGCCATTTCTATTTCACAATATGCACGATTATGTGAGCAGTTTTCTTTTATCCAACGTATTGACTTACTGCACAATTATTTGGAGAACTGTCTGATTGATAGCAAGGGTCATAGCACCCTGTGCTGCATTTCACTTAGTTATTTTTAAATAGTTGGTATGTTGTATTGCTGTTTTTTTTAATGGAAAAAAATCAATACAATGATGTTAACGTGCATCTTACAATGGGAAAAAAAATACACTTTACTGGTGAGAGTGGCCCTTGTGAGGAATAAGCGGTCAAGAAAATGGATGGATGGATGGATGGTGAGAGTGGACTTCAATACTTTTCTATGTCATTGGGGCATTTTTTTTTTAATGAACAAGAAAATCCACATGCAGAAATCATTTTTTTCCCTACATTTGCCTCTTTTTTTTTTTTTCTGTAAATACTTTCTTCAGGCTTCTGAATTGGCTGAAATTGGCACCTACTAATTTTGAGGTTACTGCTTGACAATTTTTTTCTTGTACTCCTTTGTTTTTCTTGGTTGTATCAAAGATGTCTACGAGTAATTTCCACATGTACAGTACTTTCCAGGTTCTCTTGCTTCTTTATTATTTTATCATTAACAGTACTTGGTGCAACTGTACAGCTCACTTGACCTCTTTCTGGCAGTTTATAGTCACACATACATATGTACAGTAACTGCACTGAATAGCTGATATGAACTGTGAAATAATTTTGGACCTGGAACACACCAATAAACTAAATATTTATTCTGATTCCTTATTGGGGAAATTATGACACAGCTAATCAGGTTTTCTTCATGGTTTTGCTATGTGTGAATAAATGTAGTGGTTTCATTTCGTTCGTTCTTCAACAGTAGCACCGAAGTCATAAAGGATCGAGTTTTCGGCCCTTTTATGACAAAAACCAAAAGCACAGATTTTTTTCCCTCTTCAGCAGTACAGACACTCAGCCAAGTTGAGCAAAGAATTTGTTCAGCCTTGAAAATAACAAATCTAATCGCATCCAGATGAAAGGGTGAAAAAAATAATAATTGCAAGATGTTGAGTTGTTGACAGTCAATGATATGAGAGCTCACAATGCATTGTTAAACAACAAACATTAGTCCTCAAAGTTCAGCAAATTAACTGGTTCTTGGGCATATTAAAGATATAAAACAGTGTAAATGTAATGAGACAAGTGGAAACCAGGACTTCGGCATTGAAATCATTTGACCATCCTATAAAAAGAACAAATATGCAACTATAAGCAGATTTGTAGAGGCATTAGCCAATCCTTCCAAATGCTTTCTTGTAACTGTGACTCATGTTTTTTTTTTTTTAGGAAACATTGTGAAGGTGTCACAAGCACAGTCCTAAGACTGAAACTAGATCATTTCCAAAAGGAACCCATGAAGCACAATCTAAGCATCATTAAATCGTATGTATTGCATTTTATTACTTTAACTGTATGGCTCACTCACTCAAAAACAGCTTAAATTTGCTGCGATTGGCCTAGTAATAATTTTAGGCAATACTTCTTTGTGTTCGTTGTATGATGGCAATCTCTATATTTTTGACTTTTGGTTGATGAGACACACTTTCTTCCCTCCATTTGTGTATGGGTGGGTCTCCCTCAGGCGGGTCCCGCCCAAAACGAAAGAAAAGGTCAGAAGCAATTTTACGACTGGGTCTGTCCGGATGACATTTTGACAAAATTAGTTGTGACGGTTCAAAGAAGCGTTACTGATTTCAGCTGAGTCAGCAAATGACAACCTGGAAACTGATCAAAGGCTTGCAGTCCAGTCCTGAGGCTTTTGACTTTGGGGGTAGAGATGTGGTCACATAGACCCTACAGCCTCTATTTCTGAGAGAATTCCATCGAGGGTCCAAGGGAAGGTTGGAGACATGGAATCTGAGATGGCTATTTTCAAAGCCTTAACGCTAGAGGCAGCTGCCTGGATTTGTGTCATCAATGCCTTTTCTGGAAGACAAGTAGAGGGTCGCTTGTTGATCCAGTGGTGAATAGCAACTTCATTGGTTGTAGAAGTGAGAAAAACAGATGTAGGAGAAGTTACAGGAGGAAGTTTTGTAGAAACTTGACAGAGGTTCTGGCTCATCCGGAAGGAAATGTCGGGCTGAGAGATGCTTCTGTTGTCTTCATTAGTTAAGCTAGATTATCCAGATGGAGCTCTGAGTAAATCATCTTTGTATTGGAAACACAGTTATAGGAGTTTGTTTTGCTTCTGATTTTTACCCATCTTTCCTCACTTATTTACCTACAGTATGTTGACGTGATCTGCCAAAAATGAAACATACAAAGGTTAGCACTGCACACTTATAGGTTATTTAAACCCTTCAAATCGACTGAACTTTGGGGGTTAGGAGGACCCGGATCTTTAGCCAGGGAAACATCTCCAATTTGCCACTGGTGTATTCCTCTTAGAATCCTTCATTAGTCTCTTGAGGGGAAAAAAACACATTTTTCACATTGGCCAAAAATAGACACATCCTTTATAAGTGAAGGGGAAAGACTGGTTGCATATGAATCAGTGCCCCCTAAACTTTTGAGGGTTTACCTTGCTCAAAGAGCTTCTTTTTTTATACATTTTTTTTTCTTTTTTATGAGGCCCGCAAGTCATCTGTCTTTGGAATGTCACAGAATCCCCCCGCCCCCTTAGTGTTTCTGACTTTGCTCTTATTTTATCTCACTGGGAAGGATCCACACATTAAGTTGAAGTCATCTGTCATCTGCCATTTCAGATTGTATCTCTTCAGTTTTTATTTTTTTATTTTTATTCCCACAATCCAGATTCCATGCCACTGAAAAGTTACTAGTTTCATTTGAACTGACATTATTGTTGAAACAATGTTTTCCACATTTTATTTCAGGAGCAATAAAAACAAATGTTTTACAGCGACATTTGGTGACAGACACCACATATGTATGTTTTGATACATATCTATTAGCAATGCTGACAATCATGAAGTTTGTATTCGTAATCCAACTCTGTTTAAAACAAAATGTGCTTTGATCTTCTTTAGTGAGTTTGGAGTTTTCGCTCATCTTCAATAGGAGAATAATCTATGACCAACTATCCCAATATAAAGATGAAGAATGGCGCGCAATACATTAGTTTGTGCAGCGACTCTAAAAAACTGTTTTCACTGGTTTGGAACCATCCTGTGCATTTAATTATGATACATCAAAATCATCATGAAGTGTTTTTATTTTTATTGATTAATTTTTATTTTTTTTTACCAGACAGTAATACTATACATACAGCAAAGATAACCAACATGGTGCCCACGGCCATCATTTAGCTCCCGAAGGAGCTAATGAGTAGCCCCCATTTCTAAAATGGCTCATCAATGATGAGAAATTGTGATTTCCTAAGAATATTGTTAAATCATTTTGAAATTGTAAACACTGGTAGAGAGTTTTTGAACTTGTTTTGTATTGATATTGATCTGTTTCCTACCTTAAAGGAAGGCTCCTTTAATTTTACATGTATGGCTTGATCGGCAGTAAATAGTTAGTTTAGCTACGAAAAATGCATAAGAGCTGAAGAATACACCCTTATATTGATTTATTTAACTTTTCTTCAACATAGAAGTACTTCCGTGTTGGAACGCCCCCGAGTGGTGACGTAACAAGTGTGTATACTCGCTTGGCGAACAGTAGTTCACGCAGACATAACAACGAGGAGGACACAAACTGTCACTTATGCCTTTGTGTATTGCAAAATTTTGCAAGGCGTCGGCAAGGAAAAACCCGCGAGACCCCCCTTAAAAAAAAAAAAAAAAAAAAAAAAGAAAAAAAAAAAACGACTTGAGTAGACAATGGTTTGTTTGCTAAGTGCTGTCAACCTCCCGAAGGACAAGCAGGCGTGCGCGCAGCGAACATTTCAGGCATGAGGACTAAGAAAATATGTTACAATTTGAGATGGGGTACGCCACACGCCTAATACTAAAGCCCAACGCAGTACCGAGTATCTTTAAAGAACCAGACGTGGGAAATAATCAAGCCGATGGAGGATCTCTGGCGGCTACTTCCGCAACTGCTAGCAACACGGAGCCTTCACTCTCACAACAGCCGGCACAAATCGAGGTCTCCCTACGGCCACTGAAAGATCTCGGAGAAGCGAAGCAAATTTAAAGCGAAAGGTAGGCATGTTTCGTTATTATACTGCACGGACTGTTTTATTTCATAATTCATTTGAGTGTGAACATCGTCAAGTACGGGGACGAGGACGTTATGTTTTATTAGCTCGTAAGTTGTTTATACTTCACAAATTGACCATGTTCATAATCTTATTTTACCAAAAAATTTATAGAATGTGGATTAGTGTCATTATCATGTGTCGTGTGCGACGTACTACATTTGTGTTCTGTCCCGCTGTTCTTCCTGTGGTAACCAGCCTAGGTAACGGCGTCTCGCATTTCCTTACTTCATTCTGTCTATAAATAAACACGGTTAATACACAACCTTCTTGCAACCTTTCGTTTACATCATCGGGACGCTACGCAAAAAAAGAAAAGAAAAAAAACAGCTAGGGGAGGTTGGGCGCTGTAACGATGATACATTTAATTTTACTATTTTTTCTTTTTCCTGAAATAGTTCGTCAGTTCCACACGTTTTGCATTGCTCGTGCTGTGTGTCACTTTACCTGTTGGATATTGGCAGTTGAGATTGTCCGCAAGGAACCGATCCTCGAGTTCTTTCATTACCAGACAGCACACATTCATTAGCGGATTGTCCATTCCTGTGCAGCTCCCGCACCACCCCCCCGCCTGATTCACTCGTTCGTTAAAGTTTATTTTGTGCCCGAAAAGACCATCTGGCGCCACAACTTTCACATCCAAGGCAGACTTTCCTTCGGTAGGGTTATTTTGTCGTGTTGGATCGAAGCGATAAGGTTTAATCCTTCCGGGTTTGACGCTAGATGCACGGCTGCGTTGCATAGTGCTTCCATAGTGTAGCGTTTACACACTAGTGACGTAAACATCCGGGTTATTTAGTCACGTGTAACAAACATGCCGGCGTTCGATTCATTTTAACATCGGTTTAAAAGTTATTAAATGTACATAAAAAAATAATAACGTCACCAAATTAATTATTGAAAAAGTAGCAACTTTTTGCTGCTAAAAATGGATCAATAAGTAAAGTGTTCCTTTAATAAAGCTACCCATCCATCCATTTTCAATTCTACTTTTCCTTGGTTAAGGTTGCAGGGTGTTGGAACCTATCACAGCTCTGCTGACTTAGATGAAATGGGGGCTCCACTCTGAACTGGTCACCAGTCAGTTACAGGGCACATATGATAGACGCTATTCACAATGTCACTGATTGGGAACTGAGTTCATGCTGCCTGCACCGGTCAGACTTCTTGTTAGATCATTGTTGATAAATATGATCAGAAATCATTAATATGATAAATGTCTTCATATAGATGATGAATATTAATTGGCTGGTACCCCTGGAACACAGCCTCATAAAATTTAGACCCAATGTTTTGTTCTGTGGTGGAGATTTTCTGAATCGCAGCTCCCCGACATAAACAAGTCACACTACCAAGGTTGTTGACACTTGTTTCACCACAAGTGACGGGGATCTTCTTCCCTGTTCTGGTTATTGTTAGATGTCGCTCATCTCCAGTATGAATTCATTGAGGGAGGTGTGTTCTAATGCTGTATTATGTTTATTGCAGATATTGACAGTATTGTTAGCCAGTGGAGATGCCCAAACATGTGGAGTTTATAAAACATGGTTGTTGATTCAATGTGTCGTGTTGCTGAAAAAAAATGAAGGATACCCGGTGGGATACATTGTGGTTGACCTTGCTCTTGTAGTTCTGCAATGGAGTCACACCACCCTTCATCAGAGTGCCCGTTGGCGTTAGCTACATCCGGCGACTTTTATCAAACATTTACTTTTGCATGACCCGCCTTTCTTTGTTTGCACAATGGCGTTACATCAGGAGGGGGGTAAAACAGGGAGGCATTAATGTCGGTGGTTATATTTAGGTGACTCACATCCAGTCTGCTTAGCATGAAAGGAGCCATACGCACACGCTAGTGCCACCTGCTGACTATAAATTTGTTGTGTAGACAGCTGCTTGATGAGAAGTGTTGAGCAAAACGTATAACATTACATTCTCACTTTATTAAAATGGAAAACTAGTAGTTCATTTTTTTCCCCTTATGAATATTTATGCACTGGCCTATAAAATTCCAACGCCAGCTGTCAGAAGAAATGCCCTTCAGCCAGCAGACTTTACAGACTGCTGTGGTGTCCTACAAAAGAAATATGATCACACAATATTAATAATCCCCTCTCTTGTGTGTGTGTGTGTGTGTGCGTGCGTGTATTCAGGCTAACTGGATTGGCCCAAGCTGTGCTGTTGCAGAAGCTGGACTTGCAAGAGACAAAAGGTAATGTGCGCCAAGTATTTTGCATCACGCCATCACATGTCTGTGATGAAATTGTTATACTAAGTGTTGTTGGTTGCTGGGCTCTCCCGTCCCTACCATGTGAGCATCAGCTGGTATTAAACTCCCTTCACTTCCCCTCGAGATACAGAATAGATTTTCAAAAACAGCAGACATTAACATTGATTTAAGGCAGTATGTAAAGCAGCAGCAGCGAGGCGGCTTGCATGGGATTTGAGCGCATGGAATAGAATCATTTGTTCCATCACCTGACAGAAGCATGATCGAGACTCCAAGCTTGTGAAAGTAG
The DNA here is from genome assembly GCF_051991245.1 of Festucalex cinctus. NCBI lineage: Eukaryota > Metazoa > Chordata > Actinopteri > Syngnathiformes > Syngnathidae > Festucalex > Festucalex cinctus. Next base: position 9,045,469 of record NC_135421.1, read on the forward strand.
TTGTAAAAGTTTAATTTTCAACTTCCCACATTCTAATCAGCCAACACTTGAAAAGCGTAAAGACACTAAAACATATGTATTAATCGTCATGCAGATATACCATGATAAAGAAACTTGACTTGAGAAATTCAAAAGGTGGCACGATAACAATTATGTGATGCTTAAATGAAACTTAAATGTAGGAATACGAAGTACCTTTTTTTTTAGGGGTGTTAAAAAAAATCGATTCGGCGATATATCGCGATACTACATCGCGCGATTCTCGAATCGATTCAATTAAAAAAAATCGTTTTTTTTTTTTTTCAGAATTGTTCATTCGGTAGTCTTACCGATTCAACGTCTTATCATCATTGCCTTTTTTTTTTTTTTTTTTTTTTGTGTGTGTGAATCGATTTTTAAACTTCCATTTTTAATGGAAAAATATTCAACAAAACGTCTGACTTCGGGTTAGGATTCGCACCTTGAGCATGGAAGAATGTTATATGAACGGAACATTAAGCCTTAATATTTTATTTTAATGCTGTTCAAACATGAAACAGATTACAACCTCTATAAGACTGAAATTTCAGATAAATAAATAATACATTTTCATATAAATCTTACACTCTACAAGCTTACTGATTAGTATTTTCTAAATTTGAATGAAAAAAAATCGCAACAATCGACTTATAAATTCGTATCGGGATTAATCGGTATCGAATCGAATCGTGACCTGTGAATCGTGATTAGAGAGAGACCGATAATCGGCCGGGCCGATATTTGACATATTGGTACATATCGGTATCGGTCTGTTTTATTAATCTGACGGCCGATATGAGCGATCCATTTAAAACTCCGTCTTTTCGCTTCGAATGCAGCCCCGAGAGCGTCTCTGTCTGTTATGGAGTCCAACTCCAGCAACGTAACGCCCATAGCAGCATTTGATTGGTTAGCCGTGCAAGAGCCAGAACCAATCAGTAGTGTATGCCGTGTATCACAGTAGCCGGTCACACACGCACCCACGGACACAACGCGAGACACATGCTTCGAAGGTAAGTTAAAAGAGAAGAGACTCCGCCGAACTTTTCACCATGATAAGCTAAACACATTTGAATTATGTTGATACGAATCGAATCGTCAGGTACTAGGCAATTCACACCCCTACTTTTTATCATCTCATATCGACAGAGAAGCAATGCGGGAAGATGTAAATATTTTGGGGTAATGAAGTGAGGCTTTTCGGTCATTTATTTAATGGAGACTTCTACTAAAATAACTAACATCACGTCATTGCCGCGCGTAATGAATACAGATGTCAACTTTATGCTTCACCTTTTCAAGTGGGACTAAATTAAAGTCAAATATGAAGTCAACACTGTTACTCAAAATCGTTTTGTAGATTCACGGACAATGGTCAGTAATCTCCCTTCCAAGTACTCACCCCGCTGGGCGGAGTGCATATTGGGCTTTTAATGGTCTGATACATGCAACCTGTCCATTCAGACTGAGGTCGCATTGAAGAAAATCCAATACGTATCTGATCTACATATGAAAGTGACCCAGGTTGGATTTGAAAAAAATCTAAACTGAGACATTCAGACTGTCATTAAAACAAACAAAAAATGAATTAAATAAATAAATAAAAGCGCCGGGGTCCCTCCAACGCTACTGCATAGCCTCCACTGGATCCGCGGGGAGGAAACGAAACACTTCCGCTGCCGGATCCGCGTGGAGGACCCGGAGCACATCTAGAGTCACCAGCGCCTGATGGCGGCGGGGCTACGCACAGCTGGGAAGCGTGCAACACATCTTCTGTCTATCCTTTCCACCACACTAAATCAACTCTCCGCTTTATACATTAAAGATGATAATAACTTATCTACTGTACTTCCAAAAAACCTCGGTGTTGTTTCCTTGTTTAGCCCCGCCGCTCGATGGCATTATGCAATAATGCAAATAGTGTCACTGTAGTAAATTGACGGTGTTGCACGCTAAGCTGTGTGAAAAAATGAAGTCTCACTGCTATCGGGCAACTCCAGATCTAATAAAGTTATATATATGAAAAAAATATCTATATAAAAAAAGTTTATCTGAGTACTGAGACAACGTCCGATTCTGATCGAATCAGCAACCATGTGATCGGGCCCGATTTCTGATCACGTGATCGGATCAGGACCCTAGCAGAATTTTAACATTTATTCTACAGTTGACTGGGAGCCAGTGTAAAGCCTTCAGGACTGGAGTGATATGTTCTGATGTTTTTGTTTTGGTCAAAACCCAAGCTGCAGCGTTCTGAATGAAGCTGCTGCCTATGTGAGAGAGTCCAGTCAAAAGGGCCGTTAGAATAATCGAGTCTGCTGGAGATAAAAAGCAATCAATAAGCTCCTCTTGGTCTGCTTGGAGCCTGCAACCTCAACACAATAGATAGAACGCATTATATCCTCAACTATCTTGTCTGTGTTTATGAAGTCTTGTGGATGAATTAGTCTGGGGCTGAAATGAAACAGTGATGCACACCTCAATTTAGTGTGTGCATGTATATTCCCATGCCAGCCAATACACTTATGAATACACAGTGTACATTCACAGGGTGCCTGTTTGAGGTTTGAGGGCGTGTGCGTGGTTCTTCATTTTCTATGAGGAGCCTCTTGCATGTGGCTAAGATGAAATTCAACTGAAGTGAAGTCAAGCGCATTTGAGGGGCAGCATAGCATTTTCGTCACTCTATTTGTTCGGTGTAGTGCATTAATGTTTGGCTTTGTATGTCGGAACGAGCCGTTGACATTTTCTTCAAGCGTTGTTCCAAAAGGACTAAACTGCGTAGCCTCTACTGCCAGCAAAAGGTCACAATTTCAATGAAAGCAAGGAAGTACAAGGCTCCACTGTACTATGTTGTATTTTGATCCTTGCTCTCAAACCACCTAATTGTAGCTTTCGCCAGTGTTTTCCACAAACACACTCTCATGCACTTTTGAGTGCTAACATGCTGAGCAAACTCATTTTAGTGGGTCTTGTGGATACTACAGTTACCATCTCATTTGTATCATGTTCAAATTTACCCCAAAATTAAATAGTTACTCAATGAGAGAATGAGGTCTAATCCGGTAGATGCAGGCATCCGACAAATTAAACAGACATGACAAAATTAGGCTGTTGAAAAGCACTGATTGTCCTTGTATGTGTGAAGGTCAACAATGATCTCCAACAGACTTTGTGGCACCTAAATATTGAATGACTGCTGAGTGTTTTCTTTCTCAGTCAATGCCAGGATAGAATGGTTATCGTTAGGGGTGTGAATTGCCTAGTACCTGACGATTCGATTCGTATCACGATTCACAGGTCACGATTCGATTCGATACCGATTAATCCCGATACGAATGGTCACGATTCGATACCGATTAATCCCGATACGAATTTATAAGTCGATTGTTGCGATTTTTTTCCATTCAAATTTAGAAAATACTATCAGTAAATTTGTACATGTACACTGTAAGATTTGTATAAATATATTTATCTAAAACTTGAGGCTTATAACCGTGAGCCACTGTACACAAACAGTTTGCAATCTGTTTCACATTTGAACAGCATTAAAATAAAAATATTAAGGCTTAATGTGCCGTTCATATAACATTCTTCCATGCTCAAGGTGTGAATCCTAAAAAAAAAAAAAAAAAAAAAAAAAAAAAAAAAAAAAAAAAAAATCGATTCTGCCAATTATTGAATCGATTCGAGAATCGCGCGATGTAGTATCGCGATATATCGCCGAATCGATTTTTTTTTAACACCCCTAGTTATCGTATATGTAGGCTTTGAGCCTGCCCTCTCAACAGTCTACAGTTCCATAGCCGCTTTCATACAGTATGTTGTAGAGTCCCCCCCCCTCCCCAAGTCCCTGTTCAAACAGTTTGAAACTGTTGGGCGGTTAACTAATTAATTCAAGTTCATGTTTTATTTGTTCTTATATACGTATTCTTCCTTTTGGGGCAATCCTCCAACAACATAGCATCTCATTTAATTTTCATGCGGATTATACCCAAATTTACATGCCACTCAAGCAACAACTTACGTACTATGCAAAACAGCTTTGAGTATGTTGAGGAAATAAGGGCATTATTAAATAAAGAATGATCAAATAAGGCATTATAAAAAGCCTTGACATCCTGTTTTTTAATGACAGAAGGACTGAGGTCATGTATTTTGGACTTACTGATGCCACCACACTTCTGACATAATACTTGAAACTCAAAGTTCTCAAGTAGGGCTGCAAGTCTGCAACGAACAATTATTTCAGTAATAGATTAATCTGTCAATTTATTTATTTTTTAACATGTTTTTTCAACTGCCCTCATGTCTTCCCTCACAGCCTTCTCCTTGGTCTTCCTCTTGCCCTCTTGCTGGCAGCTCAATACTCATCATCCTTTTACCGACATACAGTACTCACCATCTCTCCTCTGGACCTGTCCAATCCATCTCATATCTCTCTAACGACTCCCCAATATCTAACCTTGGCTTGTCCCTCTGAAGAACTCATTTCTAATCTTATCCGTCCTGGTGACTCCTAAAGAAAACCTCAACATTTTAATTTGCGCCACCTCCAGCTCTGCTTCCTGTCGTTTCTTCAGAATCACTGTCTCTATACCTTGCCACTGTCTTATAAACTTTCCCCTTCGTTTTAGCTCTTCCATCACATAACAACCCTGACACTTCCCTCCACCCGTTCCAACCTGCTTGCATCCGTTTCTTCACTTCCTTACCACATTCACCATAGCTCTGGAGTATTGACTCTGAGTATTTAAAGTCTCCACCCTCGCTATCGCTTCTCCCTGTAGCCTCACTCGTCCTCCTCCAGCCCTTTCATTGAAACACATTTTGTTTGTCTTGTGTGAATTGTCATTCCTCTCCTTTCCAGTGCATCCCTCCACCTTTCTAAATGCTCCTCCATCTGGTCCCTGCTTTGACTGTAGCTCACAATGTCATCTACAAATATCATGGTCCATGGGGATTCCAGTCTAACCTAATTTGTCAGCCTATCCATTACTATTGTTTAGAGGAAAGGGCTTCAAGATGATACCTTGTGCTGTACCACCTTCATCTTAAAAGGATAGTTCGGATTTTTTGACATGAATCTCTATTTCATCCTCACCGCCAGTGTGTGCGATCATCACTGAATTAACCCTGACAGCGTTCTGTGACACAAGAGGAAAATAGTCCAGCAAGTTGGCTGGGGTCACCTAAATAAAGCGTTTTTCTTCTGAAAACAATTTGTGTACATTTCCATACAAAACTCCCTTCCGCAAAAAAGTCAGACGCCATTACCACCGGGCACTAGTTTTCTGTTCGTTCGTACCACTGCACGGCGCCCCACATACAGCTGATAGACGCACACTAATCTACAAGTTGTTTGTCTTTTTGAAGGCGGAAGGCGCGCGGATCAGCTGTCTGCAGCGCGTCGATCAGCTGTCTACAGGGCGACGCGCAGTGATACGAACGAACAGAAAAGTAGTGCCTGGCGGTAATGGCGTCTGACTTTTTTCAGAAAGTAGTTTAGTGTGTAAGGTTTGAAAGATTTAATGGAGTTTCAATTCAAACAAATATTATTTGAGATACAAGTGTTTTGAGCTACGAATGTGGTCACCTTATCCTCTGGGAACAATATCAATACACCAGCATGAAGTATCCACATTGCCTTCCTTTTTCTGTAGTAACTCCATGCTTGTTTATGCTGAGAAACACATTGGTAGCTTTTTTGGGGGAGTCGTGGCATTTTGAGTTTGTTTGTTTTTTTTCTCCCACATTTATGACTTGGTTCATTTTTACATGGTTGTGGTTTGAGTTCAAAGCCTAGTGTATCCCTTCATTTTCCTATATATTGTAATGTATCACAGACAGGTTTTATTCCAGTAAAGTGATTATTGTGTCTTTGCTATATCGTGACACAATTGAAAAGTGTGATAATAGCGTGTCGTGAGCGACATATTTTCCAGCTGTACATGGAAGACATCAGAAAAATCCAGATGATGGCCGTTGCGGTAGTTTATGGTCGTCCACCGCCATGCATGTCTAATTATGTAGCCCCTGCCAAACGCATTTAGCGATGCTTACTAACAAAGGCCACACAAGGAGGAGAAAGCATTGTGGAGTCAACACTTTGTCGGCGGGCCCATCGTTTACATCATCATCGCCGCCTTTTTGTTCATGTCTGCAACAACCAAAAGAGAAGGCCAAAATCTGGCACATGCGTCTTGTTTTGTTTCATGTTACACAGCAGCTCCGCAGTCCTGGGAGCAGCTGAGATCAGTCTGACAAACACAATAGGGGGTAATTTGGGCAACAAATATGGCATGAATGCAAACGTCCATACTAGTGAATTGTTAAGTGCGCTAGTGTGTGCAAGGACTTGCTGAGCAATCAGAATGATAATGTGGGAGCAAAATGCTCCATGCATCGATCTTGACTCGAGGAGTGTGCGGAAGCGAAGGATCAGCTTGTCTCTCCTTGGTTCCCTCTGGTTTAATCTCCCCTCCTCGCATCGTGTAAGAAGCAGGGCAAGGAGGAAGAGGAAATGATGTCATCCTCCCATGCTCAGTCTCAAGGGTAGTGATATCATTGTTGATGGATCCACAGGCTTTCACATCCTCTGCTTCTGCTGCTCCCCTTCCTTCATTTTCTTTGATACAGGTCCGCTAAAACATCTTTATCACATATCCGTCAAGGCCCTTTTGGAACATATTGGTGACATTATGTAACAATATTCTAACCAATTACAAGACATTTTCACCTTGCTCTTCAAAATGAGGCTTTTTCCAATGTCGACTGTGTGTGTGAAAGAAAGTATTGATACAGCATAAGATGTTTGAATTCAAACAACCGATTTTGCGGACTTCAGGGTATTATCAGGTAGGAAGGCAGCTGTAGGGATGGCGGAAAGCCAAAGTTAAACTCTTATTCCCTTTTGAAAACAATTGTCCAATAAGTCCTCAACTCCACACTCGTTATTTTGTTTGGTCTTACCTTGTCTAAATTATTGCAAAATACATTACTAAATTACTAAGTATGGTGCAACACATACAAAACTTTACTAAATCCACTCTTTATACTATGAAAAGAGCCATTTAGAATAGTCTAACGTAGGGATCAGAATCACACCAATCACCTATTTTTCTACAATAACAATAATGAATAATATTGTGGAAACAGCACAATGTCTTTATTTACAAAACCAGGAAAAAAACTATTACCAAATAATTTACAGGGAATGTTTCAGGAACGGTATAAACTACGAGATAAGGCAAATTTTAGTACTAAAAAATGCACAACTACAACAACAACAAAAAATCATAACAAACGATGGTGTGAGACTGGAATTGAAACAATGTTCAAATATCAAGTTTAAAAACAATAAACATTATCTTTTCAAAATATGAGGACAAAGTAGTTACAATATGTATTATATGACAAAAGTATATTTATATTATATAGTTATTTATTGTTTTTCTTTCCATTATATAATTTTTGTATTATTGTGATAGCGTTTTTTATTTATATATATATATATATATATATATATATATGTATGTGTGTGTGTGTGTGTGTGTGTGTGTGTGTATGTAATACGTATGTATATATATATATATATATATATATATATATATATATATATATATACATGCGCACACACACACACACACACAACAAGGGCCGCACAGTTAATAATATATTGAAAAAATATCAATATTGCAATATTGGCCTATATGATATGCATATCGCAAAGACGTGCAATAAGTTTCTTATGGAATGGTATGCTTTTATCTGAATTTGACCAGACACAAACTTAAATGTGCATCGTCATCCAATAGAGATTTAACTATACATTGAAAATAGATTTAATATTGATGTAAACTGGTTAAAATATGCATCGAGGTAAGAAAAGTAAATGAATTGATTCGCATGTTAACTGGTAGAAAGACTGGGGGGACTGCGATTGGCTGGCAACCAGTCCAGGGTGTACCCCGCCTACTGCCCAGAGCCAGCTGAGATAGGCCCCAGCACCCCCCGCGACCCTTGTGAGGATATAGAAATGGAAGGATATGAATTGTTTACAATGAATAGGGAAAACAGAAGGGGAGGAGGAGTTGCAATATATGTTGATAAGGTTTTCAAATGTAGTAAAATTGAACATCTAACTACTACTGTGGATAATGTAATGGAATGTGTAACTATTGAAGTTCATATAAAAAATATGTCAAACGTAATTATAAGTTGTATATATAGGACACCAGGATCATGTCTTGATACATTTAACGATAAGTTAACAGATATCCTTAGTTATACAAATGATAAAAAATTGCGAATATTGTGTGGTGATTTTAACATTGATTTATTAAATCCTAATGGACATCAGAAAACAACTGATTTTATAAATATGATGTATAGTAATAGTCTATTTCCTGTTATTATAAAACCTAGTAGAATAACAATCGATACAGCTACACTAATTGATAATATATTCACAAATAAAATTGACCTTAAAATAGAAAGTGGACTCCTTATTAATGATATAAGTGATCACCTCCCGATTTTTGCAATTTTTTATGATTATTTTGATAAAAAAATGAAGCCGATTACTTACACATTTGAAACTAGAGCAAGAACAACACGCTCCATGGCTGCCTTTAAGTTGGATTTAGAGAAACACAACTGGTCTGAGGTTTATTCAAATAACGATCCTGATATTGCATATAGTGAATTTCAGTCAACCATTATTTCTCTATATAATAAACATTGTCCATTAATTAAGATTACAAGAAAGTATAAAGGTCCAAATAAGACATGGATGACAAAGGGGATACAGAATGCATGTAAAAAGAAAAATAATTTATATAAAAGATTTATTAAATTGAGAACTGTGGAAGCTGAAACAAAGTACAAGATCTATAAAAATAAATTAGCAAATATTATTCGAATAAGAAAGAAAGATTATTACTATGAATTATTAGAACAGAATAAAAGCAATACACAAGAAATATGGAAAACACTAAATCATGTAATTAAAAAAAGTTCTAAAAAAACAAATTTTCCACAATATTTTATAAAAGATAACGATATGGTAATTGATGAAATTTCTGACATAGCTAATAATTTTAATGAATATTTAGTTAACGTGGGCAGCAACTTGGCAAACAAAATCCCAGAGCCAAGAAACAAACGTGAAATAGATAAGAACATTGTAAATAATTCATCCACAATGTTTCTTAATGATGTGAATGATATAGAAGTATTAAATGTTGTGAAAACATTAAAAAATAAAAAGTCTACTGACTGTCTTAACATTGATATGACATTAGTAAAAAGTATTATAGAATATATTGTAAAACCTTTTACATATATTTGTAATTTATCATTTAAAACTGGTATATTTCCATCAAAAATGAAGATAGCCAAAGTCATTCCTGTTCATAAAAGTGGAGAAAGACACACGTTTAATAACTACAGACCAATATCATTGTTGCCACAGTTCTCAAAAATTCTAGAAAAATTATTTTCATATAGATTGGATAATTTTATTGAGAAACATAAGCTCTTAAGTGAAACCCAATATGGGTTTAGAGAAAAACGGACCACCTCAATGGCAGTCATGGAGCTTGTAGAAGCAATATCTACCGAAATAGATAATAAAAAATTTACTGTTGGGATTTTTATGGATTTAAAAAAAGCTTTTGATACTATAGATCATTCTATATTAATGAATAAATTAAAGAAATATGGAATAAGAGGTTTAGCTTATAAGTGGATGAAAAGTTATTTGGAAAATAGATATCAGTATGTGCAGTTTAATAATGTACAATCAGAACACATGAAGATCACTCATGGAGTTCCCCAAGGGTCTGTGCTCGGCCCTAAATTATTTATACTGTATATAAACGATATTTGCTGTGTCTCAAAAACATTGAAAAGTGTTTTATTTGCTGATGATACAACTTTCTATTGTTCAGGAGAAAACCTGAAGCAGCTTCTGACTACTGTGGAGTATGAATTGAATATATTAAAAAAATGGTTTGATGTAAATAAATTATCATTGAATTTAAATAAAACCAAGTTCATAGTTTTTGGCACGAGACAAATCACTCATCAAGTCAAAATTATGGTGAATTCAATTGAAATAGAAAGGGTGAATGAAAATAAATTCCTTGGAATTATTATCGATGATAAATTATGTTGGAAGCCACACATAGAAACTGTTAAAAGGAAAATGTCAAAAATCATAGGGATACTCTATAAAAGTAAGGATGTTTTAAACATGAAATCATTATATATATTATATAGTTCATTATTATTACCATATTTGACCTATTGTGTGGAATTATGGGGGATGGCATATAAAACAAATACTAACACCGTTTTCAAATTGCAAAAGAAAGCTATAAGAATTATTAATGGATCAAAGTATACAGAGCCAACACATCCACTATTTATTAAATTAAATGCAATGAAATTTTATGACTTGGTGGATTTTAAAATAGCACAAATAATGTATAAAGTTTATAACAATTTACTCTGCCACAGTACTCAGAAGTTATTTGAAATTAGACACAGTCCTTATGATATAAGGGGTACAAGTGTGTACAAAAAACCCAAAACAAGAACAAATATTAAGCAAAGGTGTGTATCTGTAAAAGGTGTTGATCTGTGGAATCAATTGGAAATTGCTCTGCAAAATTGTGATTCAATGCTGGAGTTTAAAAAAATGTTTAAAAGTAAAATTCAAAAAAATTATCTATGTCAAGCCAGTATATGAAAAATGTACATGTGAGTATGTGTAAGTGATCTAGATAGGTATTATGGTATATGTTTAGTAAATTTATGTATATATGTTTTTGGTAAATGTGAATAGGTTAAGTGCACTTGTGTATATATATATAACTTGGGTTATATATATCATTTATTATTTTATTATTATTATTTTTAATAATCAGTAAATGAAAATTGTATTAATAATGAAATAAGTTTAAATATATTTAGTAAAAGGGGTAGGACTAGATAAGTTTTTAACTTCTTCCTACTCCCTTTTGAACATGTAAGTTATGATTAATTGAATGATTATGTTATTGGGATTTTCTTCTATTTTGATTGTTGTTGTTTTTTGTTTTATCTCTGCTGTTCATTTGTTTATATGTTCAAAAAAATAATAAAAGAAAAAAAAGAATAAGCGGTCAAGGAAATGGATGGATGGATGGATGAAGACAGGGGGGAACAAAGTTTTTTTTTTTTTTATTCTTTCTATGATTAATTGATGTACCCCACACCCCGACCCATATTGTTCATACACAGATATTTCTATAAATAAATAAATAAATACATGTAACAAGGTCCTCCCAAATAAATGAGGTCAAAAGTTAAATATTTGTCTTTGAAATGTAGTGGAGTTCAACTAGATAACAAGTCTAATACTGTACATATATTCATACAGTCATTCATTCATACAGTTTAATACATAATAATTCAAACTAAACACTAATGTATATAAAGGTCAACATCATGAAACAATGTCTGTCTGTCTGTCTGCATTGATCTGTATATATTAGTGGATAGCCGATAGGCCAAGATTTTTGAAGCTGCGAGGCCGCCATATTACTACTCCCAAGAAACGTTTCTCGGCATACGATCCTATGCATTTACAGTATTGAAATTGGAGAACATTTGAGACAGTACTTAGAAACAGCATGATTTATGATGTTTTAAATTTGCTAACCATAAACAAGAATACTTTAGCAGACATTTTACAACGAGCCTTAAATACATGTATAAATTATATGCTTAATGATATTTACAAGAATTACAGTATATCTGTAATTCAACAAAAGATGTATCTGCCAAATCTAATATTGGGTCAAAAGAACTGAGTGATAAAAGGAAAAACGTGGGTCTTCAAAGCAGCACTACCGTCCACTTGTTAAAAAATAACACCGTTAAAAAATAGTGACCACCGCGCCAACTATCCTAAGAGCCTACGAGCTGTGACTCTGTCTGTCTGTCTGTCTGTCTGTCTAACTATCTGTCTATCTAACTGTATAACTATCTAACTGTCTAACTTACTGGGAGCAAGAAGATATGAAAGTGTTGTGTTTAATAAAAAATTATTTTACGAACGCCGATTACCGATTACCGCCGATTGTACAGGAATTACTTTTTGTCCTAGTGTATTTGCCGTAGGATAGCGAGCCAAGCTGGCCGATGCACCGCGCATGCGCGCCTCAGATCGTGCAGTGGTCACTGATTGTGTCTTGACAGTAAGTACTCTGTTGTATTCTAAAATGTATTTGACATGTTTCTAGTTAATTCAACGTAATTAATTAATTGCCTCGTTTGCGCCGAGTTAATTGGGTCGTTTGCGCTGTCATGACTTAATTGCCCCGTTTGCGTCATCAGGAGTTTCTATGAGTTCCGGGAAGGTGTCAGTGCTAAAAATAGAACAGTGCCATTACATACAGCAGCACTCGCATACACGTTATAGCTCTTGAACAGTGTTGCCACAGTTACCTTCAAAAAGTAACTTAGTTACTTTACTGATTACTTGGTTTTAAAAGTAACTGAATTGCGTTACTGATTACTTGGTTTTAAAAGTAACTGAATTGTGTTACTGATTACTTGATTTTAAAAGTAACTAAGTTAGATTAAAAGTTACTTTTTTAATTACTTTCAGCAGCTGCCGATAACACCATCTCAACATAAAAATAATGCGGTAGAAACGGAGTTCCAAATACTTTATTGAAAGTGCATTTTTAACATGAAAATAGAGTTGTTGTTTTTTTATGAAAAACAAAATAGGCAGTCTCTCTTGACTTCTTGTAACGTAAATACTTTTTATAAAACAAAAAGTAAAAATCTATCCAGGTTGAAAATGAAAATCCCCTTAATTCCTCTGTTTGTTCCTCTATTCCAGTGTGTACACTTGAGTCGACTCGTGCATGCTCAAAACGTGACTTGTCTGATGTCACTCCCCCTGGCGAGAGGGCGGAGACGACCTCATCCCATAATGCTTCACGGACCAGGATGGAAATAAAAAATTTTTTTTACCACTTTTATGGTCCATAATGTACACTTTTTTTTTTGTTGCGTTGTGTGCCTGTTGGTTAATAAAAACTAGTAGTAAAAGTATCATCACTTTTGTTTTGAATGTGCAAACCATTCACGACCAGACCATGGCTGAATTCAGTGTGGTGATCAATGACTTCCGCCTCATCTTCGTAGTTAGCGTCAGTTGTTTGTGACTGTTACAACAGTGAGATATTTTGCCTTCTTCATGAAAATGTGGAGTAACGCATTTAATCTCTGGGCAGTAACTTTAATCAGACTACTTTGTAGAATAAAGTAACGCGTTAGACTACTAGTTACTTTGGAAAGCAATTTTTTTAGTAACGCGTTAAGTAACGCGTTACCGGCAACACTGCTCTTGAATTACTAGTCATATGTAATGCAAATGTTTGCAAGAAACTGCATTAGTTGTGTGAATGCACACACAGACATGCCCCACTTCTATGAGTTACCTCTTAAATGCACAGGCAAATAAATGCTGGCTGTACTACAAAGCCTCTGATTCCGGGAAAACCCCAACTGGAACGGGTGAAAAATTCCCAAAATAGTTACGTGAAATGTGCTGAGCCGCAATGGCGACTCTTGGCAGTTTCGGAGGTGTTTTCACTTTTCAGAGCCATAACAGTCAACAAATATTTTATAGATCTGGATGATAGCTGCCACGTGGCTGTGTGAAAGCTGATTTGTGGAAATAATCCCTCATTCATTTTGGAAGTCAGGAAGATTATGATGGGGTTTCTCTTATGGCTTTGATTCAGAAATTGTGCATCGTCTCTGTCTGAAAATGGCAATGCCATGCATCTAAGATGATACTCATTGACAATGGACAGCTTTTAAAATAAATAAATAAATAAATGTCATATTATTTTTAAACCTAAAAGTTGACAAATATATATATATATATATATATATATATATATATATATATATATATATATATATATATATATATATATATATATATATATTAGGGGTGTTAAAAAAAATCGATTCGGCGATATATCGCGATACTACATCGCGCGATTCTCGAATCGATTCAATAATAGGCAAAATCGATTTTTTTTTTTTTTTTTTTAAGGATTCACACCTTAAGCATGGAAGAATGTTATATGAACGGAACATTAAGCCTTAATATTTTATTTTAATGCTGTTTAAACATGAAACAGATTACAACCTCTATAAGACTGAAATTTCAGATAAATAAATAATACATTTTCATATAAATCTTACACTCTACAAGCTTACTGATTAGTATTTTCTAAATTTGAATGAAAAAAATCGCAACAATCGACTTATAAATTCGTATCGGGATTAATCGGTATCGAATCGAATCGTGACCTGTGAATCGTGATACGAATCGAATCGTCAGGTACGAGGCAATTCACACCCCTAATATATATATATATATATATATATATATATATATATATATATATATATATATATATATATCACATATATACACAATCACTTTGTATGAACCGATATTTAGTTTTGATGGTATGGTTACTTTGAGCAAAAATATTGGGGTGTCATGGTATTAAAATTATACAGCTAAAATAACGTATTTATTTATTTATTTACGTGCTTATTTATTTATTTTTAAATATTTGGGTAAATTAAAACAGTGTTTTTCCAATCAGCACAATCGTGTTCACATTTTAAAGTGATACTTCACTTATAATTAGCCCATTATAGCATTAAAAAGTTAATATTTTGTCTATAATTAATTTGATACATAAATTAATTTTCACATACAATTAGTACCTTTAAAAACACATTTTGCAACTTTCTGTCGACTGAAAATGACATCACAAGGCCTCAGGTAACCAATCACAGCTCAGCTGTTTTCTAGGTTCGGTCATGTGACATTCACAAGCTGAGCTGTGATTGGTTACCTGAGACCTTGTGATGTAATTTTCAGTCAACAGCAAGTTGCAAAATGTGTTTTTAAAAGGTACTAATTGTACATGAAAAATAATGAAAATATCAAATTTATTATAGGTGAAATATTATGCATGACTGCCGAAAATGGCCAAATAAGTAAGGTATCCCTTTAAGCAAAATAAGTCCAAACAAATAAACATTAACATTCTTCTGTTTTAAGTCTTCTTTATAAGTAACGGTGTCCCATCACTGGTGAGCTGATTTTAGAACAGATCCGTGGACTACTCGTGTTGTCCTTAGGGCAAACTAGTACCCGCTGGCATCTGTTTTTTTTTTTTTTTTTTGTGGGCATTGCACATGGCTCATAGCAAAGAGGCATCTGTGTTTGCAGTATCTCGTCTTGCTCCCTCCCTCCTCCTCGTCCTCCTCCGTTATGCACCAAGAAGGAGTAAAAAAGTTAATTGGAGGTGATTAACTTCAAAGAAGTGGCTCCTTTACACAACTTTGGCAAGGAGCCAAATGTATTGTGCCTTGCTTATATCATCTCACAAAGAAGAGCTCGTTAACGTTGACAGCCAGTATTAGCGGTTATTGAAACCTTGACGTTTTAAAATTGCCATTTGCTGTCCTCATGTGGCATTTAAAGGAAGCATATGTTTTCATTTAGGGTTAATTTTGGGTTGCATCCATCTTAAATGTCTTTATTCCCTTGATTATTCTCTTAAGTTTGTATTATGGCCCAACTCCAAAAATCCCACCCAGAAAACCTAAAAATATGACATACGCGTGATGACCTGATATAGAGCGGTGGGAACAGATCACATCGAGCATACTATAGGGACTTTAAAAGCTTTTGTGGTTTAGTTGTGACGGCGTCCGGCCGAGTCGGGCTGTGGGCTGTTATGCTGCGGGCGCCTGTGTCCAGATGCATGCTTCTACAGATGTTGGAGTCGTGCCTTCTCTCTAACCTAAAAATATATCCTGTAACACTGTATGAGCATCTGTCAGCTTCCTTATGCCACACAACAGCTGCTGTCAAAGTCCGTATTTAACTCTGTGTGAAATGTGAAAAGATCACGGCCTGGAGGTGAGGGCCACTTCCTCCCTGTTACGGTGTGAAGTGTTGAAAGTGGTAGGTTGAAGTCTTATTAACCTGCTCGTCCTCGCAATATTCTGTCAGGTTCGTTTTGTAGTCGTAGTATCTGTAGTATCATAGCCATAGTCAGAAATGTACGCCGACCAAATGTGACCGACGCCTATTCCCTGTTGCGTCGGCCCAGACCGCACTGACCCCATCTATTACGTACCTTCAGCCCATGCGTGAAAAGTAATTCCCCTCCATACCAATGGTAGGCAGTGTTCATTATTCCTAAAGGCAACCGGAAACCTCTTTACGAGGGCGGGATATAAAATCGTAAACAATGCATACCATAATAATATCATATAATGCCGGTCTCTCTTGAACCAAAGAGACAAAGTCAACTTCACGATCTTCTGTCCAAACAGATATTGTACGTTCAAATGCAGAGGGTAAAGCAGGGTGACTATAAGAAAAGTGAGCGGGAAAAAAAATCGTCCAGGCTTTCCATCAGTACTGTTTATCGGCGTTCGTCACCTCCTCTTCTTGCCCCGTGCGCTGATTCGCTAGCTAACAGCCAATCACAGTGATCAAATGCTCCGACACCGACTCAACTTGTCGAATTTGCTTGAAACGCCCCCCGACGTATTCCAACTCGATCCGACTTTATGACAGTAATTTATACATTGATCAACGCTGTCCGACTCATGCCGTCGGATTGATGTATCTAGGCTTTTAACACACATCTGGCCATTTCTCTCTGTCCATTTTATACATCACATCACACCAGATGCTGGTACAGTGTAGCTGTCCATGTTTTGTGGTTCGGCACTCAAAGATTCACTTATTAACAGATTCTTTTTTCATTTTTGTTTTCTCAGCAGTGTTGGGAAGCCATCCCCTGTTTTTTTGTTTTGTTTTGTTTTTTGAAAATGCATATTGACAGTTAATCAGTTTCCTTAAGATTTTTAATTTTTTTCTTTTTGCATTTCAATGGGCATCAATTATACATGCATTTTTGCTATTTGCAGGCCAGCCAGGTACCTATCCCCCACGAATAGCACGAGTCCACTGTGACTGACATACTGACTGATGTAATTATGGGATTACAGGATGCTGTGTGAACAGGCACACAATTGCATCTCACTTTGCTGTGTAAAAGTGGATCAATGTAGGGAGCTACTGTTATGGCTCTGATGCAGCAATCTTGTGTGATCTCTATGTGGGAAGAGACTCTTGTTTGCAGCTCTACTAATACCTGTAAAGACTAAAGACGCCTTTCCGTTGTACCAGTTCTGCCCTGAAACATCCAGGCTCACCCTATGTGGTCGCTTTAATGATACGCATTTTCTGTACGGTTACAATGGAACTGCTTTTCAGAACCTCCTCTGAGTTGGTTCTAAAACAGAGGATGAGCAGGAACGTGACATCACTGTCCGACTGCCCGACAGATGTAGGCGTTTCTTTTAAGTGATGCGGCAAGTACCTCCACTTGCACACGTCCATTTCCTGGTTTTAAGTGTGCGAGACAGAGCTGCCTGCCGCTAAGTCGTAAAAATACAGTATATGCAGTGCACACATTTTCCAACAATGCTTAACCAGATTTACAATTTTATATGCACCAATGGATGAAATAGTGAAGCTTGTGATTGCAATTCCTGTTTGGTGTCTGTTTGTATTGGTGAAGCAACCGAGTCCAGACCAGGCCAAGCAAGGCCAGAGTGATGCGAGGCCAGACTCTTATGAAACCTGTAATGGAATGGAATCTTGCTGCTTCAGTCATGTTTTCATAAGTTTGTTTTTTTATGTTAAGCAAGATTATGAAAAAAAAAAAATGTATAGTCTGTCTTCACGAACCCTTTCAGAAGGGTAGTACACAAACCAAGGTAACCCATTTAAGGGGGTGCAGGTTTTCACTTTCGTCTATTGCAGTATTCTTGCATCTGGCCATTAACTATCATGTGGTGCAGTTACCCGCCAGATCCAGTAGAAGCCCACTGACTTTGCTTTTTGTGAAATTGGCACCCACTTTGAAATGTGCACTACTACCACCTGCAGGACTGAAGTGAAACAACTTCACTTGGGCACATTTTCCTTCTAGATTTTCATTTGTTTGGAAAATTTAAAGCGAGAGGTTGCTTCATAAAAAATGGAATTATAAAATAAAAAAGAGATTATTTTGTAAAAATAAACTACAACAAGATGAGATGAGTATGAAATATGTGGAGTGGAACTGTGCTGCAGGAAAAAAAAAAGAAGGATGTGTGGAAAGAAGGGTGGGAGGATGATTGCATGGTTTCAGTTTGTTCAGACAAGAGGAGTGTGGCTTCTGTAGCAAAATAATTATGGTTTACTTTTGCACAAGTGCGTGCACACCCACACACCCACACCCCCACACACACACCGTTCTTTAGGTCAACTTGCTGTCTCAGCTCTGTTTGACAGAAAATGTACAGTAGTGGTGTAGTGCGGCCAGACAGCAGTTAGCCGTCCTCTGTGTTTATTTTCCTCCAGTTTTGATTTGTTCTACTGTATACATTTGAATCAGAGTTGATTTAAGCCACAGACCAGGAGTGAGCCCTTGAATGAACTTGCTTGCAGGCAGCTGTGATGTAATAATAACTTGCACCAAATAGAAAAGTTCTATATAGTGGCTTATTGCAAGGCTTGAAGAAGATTCTTCAATAACTTTTTTTTTTTTTTCCCTACTCTGTGCTAAAATAAGAGAGAGAGAGCCCACATGAAAAGAACAGTATGACATTTGATTGCAACTTTAAACCATCAATGAGCAAATTGGGGCTTTTCTTACGTTCTAGTTACTTCCGTGATTCCCAATTGGGTGCTGTGGCACACGAATGTGCCATTAGTGATCATTAGGATGCCACAGCAAATCAGTCCAATTTCACTTTATTTGTCTGAAATTGTATGAATTACAAATATATCTTTTATATATCGCAGTTGACTCAGAAAAATAAATTGCTTTTCGATCAAATGGCAAAGGTACAATAACCCTGTTTCCATTCATCCAACAAGGAAGTCATCAGCTTTGTGTTCAGTCACATTTCACACATAGTAAATCAATGTGTGTAAATTGAGATGAGCCTACCATAATTTCAATACTGATACTTTTTTTTTTTTTTTTTTATTGTTAACGTGACGTCCCTTTTTTTCATTATTTTTTGTATGTCTTAATTTACTTGCTCTTAGAATTTGCTATTGTAATTGCCTCTTTTAACAATCTTTCATGCTTACTTCAGTTCTTATTTTTCTTTTTATTTACTGTTTGATATTGACTCAAATAAACCGCTCGGTAGGTGAGAGGTTGTGATCATCTTTGCATTTGGACGCTGTTAGCTTTCGCTAAGCCTTGAATGGGCGCCGTTGTGCAAACAGTAAATTGTCATACAAGACTGCAGCTGGGGGAGTTCCTGTCGTCGCACGAGCTCACACAGAGCGGCCCTGTGCTCAGGCCTCCAAAATGACAGAGCGACCAATCCACAAGGATCTAATTGTAGCGCTGCACTCCTCGCCCGTGTGTGCGTGTTCTTCAACGTATCGCTGCTCTCTAATCCCATGTATGTGTTGGCTCCATGTGTCCCCCTGCAGAGAGGGGCGACAACAAAGCAGCAGCCCAGAAATAGCTCTTTGTGCTTGGGTCACTGCCTGCCTGGGTGGAGATCAGGTGCAGACAGAGTGGAAAAAATCAGAGTCATCATATAAAAGGCAGATTAAATATAGCAAGGCTCAAATTGCTGTTCAGCTTCAATCATCAACTTTTACTTCATTTTCTGATAGTTTGATCATTTTCATCATTTATATATCCATTAATTGAGCAACAAAGAGAGGATGGAACGTGGGAACATAGTATGAATAGTATATGCTTACATCCACTGGATGGCGCTGTTAGCTTTTACTCAGTCTTGTAGCTTTACTCCTAGTAGTTAATCAGACCCCAAAGAAGTTTTACATGGAACTTTGGCTTAGATAACAATTGGGCCGAATTCTTCCAACTGGGTTCTGAGTAAATTGACGACAGCAGCCACATTGTCATATAAAATATTTGTTTTATCATGTTTTAATATTATCTACCTATTTTATATTATTTATTACATTTTTATTTTATCTATTGTATTATGATTTTTTTATGTTAAATTATTTTAACTGTATTCATATTCTTGTAACTTGTTTTTATTTTTTTATTATGTACTAGTTATATTTATTTTGTTTATATTATGGTTTGCATGTTATTAAAAAAATGTTTGAATTATATTTTGTTTGTTTTACTACACTTTATTTAATTGTTTTGTTGTTGTTGTTGTTTATTCATCATGGTTTTCATTTTTTTTTTTTTTTATCTAAAACAATCTTTTGAAAAACTAAACTGGCAACAAGGTATCTTCATAAAATTGTAGGTAGCTGTAGCGCATTCCAAACCAAGTTTAATCGAGATCTGATCCAAATTGCACATGGATGCAGGGAGAGTGTAGATTTTCCAATGAAAATCCCTTTTAAGTTTTGTTAAAATCACTTACAACATCAAGCACCTCTGTCAAAAGTCATTGTCATATTTGATTTCCTTGAAGTCAACTTGACCTTCTTGAAGTTGTCGTGATCGTCCACAAGTCAAGTTCACAGGTGACATGCGTTATTCTTTTTTTTTTTTTTTTTTTTCCTCCTTAGATGGACCAGCTGTCTGATGAGGAGGTGGAGGTCAGAGAAGGGGAGGAGGAGGAGGACAGCGATAAGGAGGATCAGGATCTGGATAAGATGTTTGGAGCCTGGCTGGGAGAACTAGACAAACTCACGCAGGTACTCATGCTGAACAACACAAGCCTTTTTCTACTCCACTTTTTCTTTGTTTGACACGCATTTCCTGGTGTTTTTGGACCACGCAGAGCTTGGATGATGGCCGCCCGGAGCGCCCCCCTCAGCGTAAGGCGCCTCTAAGACAGGAGACCAACATGGCCAATTTCTCCTACAGATTCTCCATCTACAACATCAACGGTCAGACTCCCCACACATAAATGAAGTTACTCATTTGAGTCCTTTATGAGATGTCATACCCAGGTGCTGTTCTGTCTGGTTGCAGAGGCCTTGAATCAGGGGGAAAATGTCGATCTGGACGCCCTCATGGCAGACCTCAGCTCCATTGAGCAGGAGCTCAACACCGTCAACCCCAAACAGAACAGCAGCATGGCACGTCTAGGACTCACCGATACCAAGGTACACTTACTGTTCTGACGCTCCATGTGTACATTATTGTACGTTGTTACAAATTTATTACCGCTCTGACAGTGTCAGTAACTCGTCCAAAAAAAATAGCAGATAAACCTCCCTCAAATAGATGCCTCTCTTTTCCCCCATCAGGGAAAAAAAAAAAAAAAAAAAAGTGTTATTTTTGATTGTCTGTTCACACACACAGACATGAGGGTTAACAGCTGAGCCTATTTGAACTGTTGCTAACCAAAACAGCAGCACTATAGTCTCTCAGATTGTGTGGAGTCTTACTGCATGTTGTAAATGAGTTCCCTACAGTCTGCTTCTGCTTTTACTTCATTTCTCCAAATGTCATTTTTATACATAATGTTTTAGGGCGGTGTTTCTCAACCCTGGTCCTCGGGGCACAATATCCAGCCTGTTTTCCATGTCTCCCTATTCCAACGCAGCTGAAGGTCGTTATCAAGCTTCTCCAGAGCTTGCTGATGAGCTATCATTGGAATCAGCTGCATTGAAATAGGGAGACATGGAAAACAGGCGATAATGTGCCAGGGTTGAGAAACACTGTAATAGGGTGTCCTCAGATCCTTAACGCATTTGCTCCCAATAACTTATAAATACATATTTTATTTTTTATGTTTTCAATGTCCCAAAGATATATTTATACGTTTTTTTGTTGTTGTTTTTTTAATGCTCGAGCATACAGAAGGCTTCGATGCAGCCTCTCAACTGCAAAGAACAGTTACTGAAATGGTAGTTATTACACAAACGGCCAGCAGATGGCAGCAGAGCAAAGGAGATCAACCAGGGCCATGTTGAAAAAAATCTCAATTACTCACAATTTTAAATAGATTTGTGAAAATTGATGAAACTTAGCTATATTCTAATGCTAATTCCTGCAAAACGAAGAAATATAATTTTTATACAGTCCAAATACAGTCCAAAATGTACCCTGCCTCTGGCCCGCGTCAGCTGAGATAGGCTTCAGTTCCCCAAGTTAAGTCAAGTCAAGTCACGTCATGTCATGTCACATCATCTTTATTTATATAGCGCTTTCAAACAGCCTTAGCTGTCACAAAGCGCTTTACAGAAACATAAACACAACAAAACAAAAATAATATAAAACATTAACAGCAATACAATACAATACAATACAATACAATACAATCACAATTCAACATTTTGTCATACCAAGACCCAAATGACAAGAAGCGGTATAGAAAATGATGGAATTGATAAAAATAATAGAATTTCTTAAAATTGTGACAATATTCAACCCAAATCATAAAGGAGTGGTCCTATGTTGCATAAAACCTGCAGGTAACCTGGCTTAACTAAAATTGCCAAAAGAGTGACCATGTAAATTTATATAGTTTAACTTCTCCTTCACACTTTAAAAGTATTTAAACTTTTTAAAACACACTTGAACTTATGAAAACACTCTTTATTGGAGAATTCCTTTGTTCTCACATAAGAGGATTAAGCATATATTTAAACACCAAAATGTTCAACCAAACCATATAATTTAGTCTAACAAAAGTATGCTGTCTTAATGTGAACATATAATGTGAATAGGGGTGTGAATTGCCTAGTACCTGACGATTCGATTCGTATCACGATTCACAGGTCACGATTCGATTCGATACCGATTAATCCCGATACGAATGGTCACGATTCGATACCGATTAATCCCGATACGAATTTATAAGTCGATTGTTGCGATTTTTTTTCATTCATATTTAGAAAATACTAATCAGTAAGCTTGTAGAGTGTAAGATTTATATGAAAATGTATTATTTATTTATCTGAAATTTCAGTCTTATAGAGGTTGTAATCTGTTTCATGTTTGAACAGCATTAAAATAAAAATATTAAGGCTTAATGTGCCGTTCATATAACATTCTTCCATGCTCAAGGTGTGAATCCTAAAAAAAAAAAAAAAAAAAAAAAAAAAAAAAAAAAAAAATCGATTCTGCCGATTATTGAATCGATTCGAGAATCGCGCGATGTAGTATCGCGATATATCGCCGAATCGATTTTTTTTTTTTTTAACACCCCTAAATGTGAAATAGTCTAACGGAAATTAGCTTAGTTGGTACAGTAACAATAAACTTTCAAACAACTGCTACTTTAACACACACAAAGCGTATTACAAAATGTGACTTTCAATAAATAAATCTCTCAGTGAATAGATGCCTCCCGAAATAAAACCGCAGTCACAATTTGCAAAATAAAGCATCCTCACAAAGGCGGAATTTTTCATCTTTTATTCTTTTCCACACTTTTTTTTTTTTTTTTTTGTCTACAGGTCCGCCAGAAGCCCCCAGCAGGGCGCAGTAGCAGGCAGCAATCAGTGGGAGGATGCGGCGACGGTAATGGGGCTAACAGTGTCAGTGGCGGTGGCAGTAGCGGGGCGAGCAGTAGCAGCAGCAGCACCAGGGCCTCGCCGGCCGGCACCGTCAGGATTGCCTCTGGACAACAAGGGAGGCCAGCGCTGGCATCAAACTTTAGCCTGGACGACATCACTGCTCAGCTCGAGAAGGTATGTTAGTATCAGCGTGAAGAGCTCTTTAAAAGAAAAAAAGAACTGTTTAGTGTTTATATTTATGAAACAAGAGAAATAGTGTGGCGAGGGGTTGCCAGTGCACCATGGATATTGCTAAACATGTTCCTGATAAGCAAAAGAGCAAGTGCATGATGTTTCTGATGAAGCAACATGTAGCTCATGAACCAAAATTATTTTTTAATGTGCTGTTCCAAGTTATTCTCTTCACATTTTAATGTGTCCTGAGGAAGTAAAATCAGGATTTGGACTCAGTGATTCCCAACCAGTGTGCTGTGGCACATTAGTGTAATGAGAGCTCACCAGGTGTGCCACAGGATTCAATTTCAGAAAATATTCATATTTATTTACTACAAATAATATGTCTATTATATTCAACTATCTATTCTAGTGACGTATAGTGTCAAGCAAAAGAAATAAATGGTATTTTATTAAATGGCAGAAGGTACATAATTTAACTATGTATCTACTTTTTTCTTTTACTTTTCTGTGGTATACCCATATTACTTATTAATGTATTCATTGTAATTGAAATAAACCATTTCTTTATTCAGAATTCTAATTGAATGGGAAAAAAAATCACTCATGAAGTGTATGCAGCCTGAAATGTCAAACCCAGTTTAATCTACTTCTGATCCATATTGTAATGTATAGACAGCAATGTAAATGTATAATAGAAAATGCTGTAAACAATTAGAGGTTCATGATCACAATTTGTATACTGCTTTCTCTGCATCTACTGTATGCCGCATAGTACAAAGAATAATTCAAGTGCTTTCAAGATGCATTTAAGACAATACTGGACAGGAATTTCAAGATGGCTACCTCTGAGAAAGACAACATTTATCCCTGGTGTCAGTCACAAGAGCAAGCCCAAACTCATTAAGCAGATTAGTTTATTTGTCCGCTTGATTATAAAATTAATTACTATCCACTAAGTCATGTTCACTCATGCTTACTGAGATGCCTCCGGTGAGACATCAAGATTATTTTCCATCTCTGCCTTCCCATCAGGCATCAATGAGCATGGACGAAGCTGCCCGTCAAAGCTCCTCCCACTCGCTCGGCTCGACTTCCACTTCGGCCTCGGTGCGGCGCCCAGCGTCCAGTCAGCGGCAGCATCGGCGCACGGGATCGGTTGGCACCGTCAGTGAGCATGAGGTAAGCGTGACTCATGCTAATGATTCCTTCCTTATATAGCATGTATCAAAGGAATTCTCAATGATCACTTAATGGATGATGTCATTCCTACTCCTAGTAATGATGCCGAGTAAATTCCTTGTAGGTGCGATCTGTCATCCACTCTTCACGCTCCTCCGTCGCATCAGCCTCAGGAACGTCTGTCAACTCGGCCTCCTCGATGGAGTCCTTGGACAACGTTGTCCATGCCAGCAATTCTGACGGTCTTCCTGCCCCACACCCAACCAATGGCACCTGCCGGAGTCGGGACAGCACGGAGGTAAACGGCCACTTTACCGACAAAGTTTGACCCATGCCGACATTTGACCTCAGTGTTATTTTAGCTCATTGCATCCCAATAATGTACTACTGTAGGCACCTGTTGTCTTCTCAGGATTAAACTTGAACCTGTTTTCATTTTAAAGAGATTATATATGACGTATCAGCTAAAATCATACACACAGTTAAAGGCGGGAATCATTATCCAGGAAGTGCATGTTCTGATTGAAATAAATCTGCATTCAAATTCTTGTTTTAATAAGCCAACCTCAGTAGATAATCATCAAACTGCTCACTGGGATATTGGGATGGTCCAGTCAGTAGATGACAAACATAGCGATATTATCCAGAACCATCATTAATACTCGCCATACAAAAATATCTTTCGGGTAGGATTCTCATAGTCCTTGCCTGTACACAGCCTTGTTGAGATATTTAAAGTTTAAGCCCGTTATGTTGCGCAACCTTAGGGCGGACAACACACATGCACGCACAGTTCGTCACACACACGCGCGCTCTATCGTTTGTGTATGCGAATGACCTAAATATTAGTGGAGTATGCTAATGCTCTCGATAAAATGATTTCTAGAGATGAAGCACACTAGATTTAGAAAAATGAGACAGACCAAAAATACAAAATGTGTATTTAGTATACTATACAGTTGTTTATATTTTTTTAAATACTTTTTGTTTTGTTTTGTTTTTTTTGGTTATTATTATTATTATTATTATTATTGTTATTATTATTATTGTTATTATTATTATTATTATTATTATTATTATTATTATTTGTAGTAGTAGTAGTAGTAGTAGTAGTAGTAGTAGTAGTGTTGCTGTTATAACTAGACTAAGTGCAATTTCTGGAGAAATTGCATGTGAATGCTGAAAGCACATTGAGAGATAAATTATTAAATTATAACCTCCTTGTTACTGGACAATACGTTTTACCAACTGTGCCACCGAGCAATATTAGATACCTGGTATTGATGATAAGTGGAAGTGGGCGTGGGAAGTGATACTTAGAAAAAGTTCAATGACTGTCCCTTTGAAAATGAATGGGGGGGAAAAGTTGATATTAAATGTTAAATTGTGCAAATACTGTACGTAATGTGGAATCAGACGATATATACCCCGGGAGGCGTGAATTTTTTTAAGCTAGTTGAAATTTGAACAATGTAAATTGGAAGTATTATGTGGGATTTGTTAGGCGGCAAAAAAGTGTGGAGAATAAAAATAACAATGTATCACAAAGTATGTGGGAATGCTTCAGCATTCCCACAATTATTATTACTGTTATTGTCATCAATTGTAGTTGTGTAAAGTCTTTCCAGTGACCCCGTCTTGAGGTTTAAAACATCAAATACTTGTGTGGTTTCCTGCAGCTTTTCATTATGAGAATAGTTGATACATGTAGTGTAGTGTGTATGTATGTGCAGTATTCCCCCCCCCCAGGTTTCCTTGCTTTTGCCGTAGTCTGCTGCTTCACCACACAGCTTCCTGCTAAAGCAAGACGCCACATTCATTCACCAGGATTCCGTCTCGTCTGTCTCTATGTCTGTCTGTCTGTCTCCTTCAAGCACTCCTATCTGGACAGGGAAACCTCTCTGATTCTGAGAAACATGGCAG
The DNA here is from genome assembly GCF_051991245.1 of Festucalex cinctus. Taxonomy (NCBI): domain Eukaryota; kingdom Metazoa; phylum Chordata; class Actinopteri; order Syngnathiformes; family Syngnathidae; genus Festucalex; species Festucalex cinctus. Next base: position 9,072,368 of record NC_135421.1, read on the forward strand.
GGAAACCTTCACACCTGCTGACCAAGGTGACCCCCACCTTCTATTCCTCACTGCATGCTCTCCTTTCCCTGTCTATTCTGGCCTTGCTGTCTTTTGCATGTCGTTTCAGTTGTAATTTTGCTTCTAGAGTTTTTGCCTCTTTGCATGTTTATTTCCTCTCCTTTTCTATGATTTCAAAAGGAATTTGGTTTGTGTGCATTCCAAAGGCGAGACTTGTAGAAGTGCAATCACACAAATTGGGTAATTGCAATCCATTGTAATGCTACAAGAAATGCTACATGCTAAAGCTCAAACCCAAATAGATATTAACTTTAGCGCCCCTTGTTGTCTCATATGCTCTTATTTACATTTTATGTGGAGTGGTTCAACCTCAGATATTTTGCACAACTGTATAAACATTAGGGGTGGGACAAAAAAACGATTCGACCGAACCATCGGTCGTCAAGGGGAGCTAAACGGCCGTATCGGTAGCAGACTTGTCAACCGATACACAATCCGCCGGAAATCCTTTGATACATTGCTTGTAAAGCTGTGGACCGGATATCGCGTTGCTGTGAATCGGTTGCGAGTGAAGCCTAAAGGCCTCAGTATGCTTCTGCGACAGGCTCGCACGGGGAGGTTACGGCGTTGCTCCGCTCGTGCGTTTGCCTTCCGACTTGTGCGCAATACACATCACAATACACATCGGTGTCTGCTGGAGTTTCACACCAAGTCCCGCTGTCGCTATGGCTGGGCCGCCACAGAGTGGCGATTCCTCTGCATTTTATGACGCATTCAGGAAGTTCAATTTAATTCAGAAACACGAAACAAAGCCGGGGGGAGAGTAAGTTCATCACCATGGCAATTAATTATTGCCAATTTGCACCGGTGTCGGCCGTAAACTCGCCAAAACACAACAGCCGTGCACTTAGCGAACACAGTTTTTCATTTTTTATTTTTTGTTGTTGTTGTTTTCCGCCTCTCGTCCCAGGCACATATCCACATGCACAGCCGTGGTCTCCGAGCAGGGAAGTCGATTTGCGCCGCCAGTTGCCTTCACGGAAACTATCTGGGCGGGGGGCGGGGAGAGAGAGAGAGAAAAAAAAGAAAAAACGCCATCGAACGGACCAATCAGAAGCGAGTGACGCCCCGCCATCGACGTGCGTCCAAGGATTGGCGACGTGTGCACGTCGGCCGGCCACGAGCGACGCAGCACTTAAAATTCATGGCTCGCGTCGATCATGTGATCGACGGCGCTCATCGACGCGAGAGCAAACGTGGAGGCATAAATAACCCCGGGTTTTCACCGGATGCGGTTGCGGTGCGGTGCGTCTTGACTGCGTGCTCCGGACGGGTCAATTTTTTTGTCAATCCACACCGGCTCCGCACAGCTGCGGTCCGGCAGCTCCGTCGCCGCCCACTTCCCAACGTGTCTCGCGGGACCGCGTGCGCGCGATCATGTGGCATTTCACAACGACAAACATACAGAAAGTCTGTGCTCAACAGAGAAGCAGAAAGAGAGGTGGACTTCTTTTGATTGAACCTTTTCTTCTTCTTCTGCTATGAGATTCCATGCAGCATCCTTTTTTGGTTGTCCTTGTAAAGTATATTAATAACGAGAGTCGGGTCAGTGCGGGTCCACTCTTTATTTCTGTCTTCCGCGTCCGGCTGCCGCTCAGTACGGCAAGCGAGACGGGCACAACAAGCAATCGCGAACATCAAACTCACAATACATTACAGTCCTTATAAAAAGGATGTGCCGTGTCATATATTATTTTGTGGTTTTCCACCTCCAATATAAACCTCTCCTCGTCCATGTTCGCTGGTGTCTAAACCGTGAATGAGCACATGGCCCGGCGACGCCCACGTCACGTTTTGCTGAAAAACTTGCGAAATAGGAGCTGGCAAGTGTTTTATTCTGAAAGGTAACCGGAAATTTATTTTGAAACTGCCTCGGTCTTCCTGTCCCGCTCGATGTGTTTTGTGCTAGCTTGCCATTTGCCGGAGGCCTACCGCTGCGGCGTCCGGCAAAAATAGAAAATAGGTCTATCCTTGCGGAAGGCCCGCAGTCGACACGCAACGCACCCGCAAGCGGTGTAAACTGCACCATTCGAATGAATGGAATCTAATTGCTTGCGTCGCCGGACCGCACCGCAACCGCACCGCAACCGCAACCGGTGAAAACCCGGGGTTAGGCTTTCAATTCATGGCTCGCGTCGATCATGTGATCGACGGCGCTCATCGACGCGAGAGCAAACGTGGAGGCATAAATTAGGCTTGAGACGTGCCCGCGATTACGTCATCAAACTCAAAATGAACGACAGCCCAAAAAACAAAATATAAACAGTAGTGATTCCGTGGTCATCATCGTGTCTCAGATTAAAAAAACAAAAAAAGATGTCATACATTAACCAAAAATGAATGTGATGGCAAAGAAAAACAAAAATTGTTAAAAACAAAAATTGTTGATAAAAAGGGAAGGGCACTTTTGGAAATATTTTTGGATATATTAAGTGGTTCAAATGTGTTTGATAGATTTATTGTTCCATAAGGTGGCTTCATATTTCTTTTGGCTGGACGGTAGGTTTATTTCATGTCTTAAATTTATGTTTCTGAAATACTTCACAATGTGGACATATTCTGTTTAATTGTGTTGGTGTCTTTTTAAAGGTTAAATATTTATATTTCAAATTTAATTATTTGTTTTCCTGATCCTGATTTTGAATTAAAAAAAACAAAAACAAAAAAACAATTATAACTGTCAATAACGACTAATAAATATTTAAACTGATACATTTTTCAGTCATATCGCCCAGCCCTTTGTTGCGGTCCATTTAAATAATTGATTCAATATATAAAAATATAGAAGACATTGTTGTTGTTCTTTTTTAACACATTTGTAGATACTGTAAAAATTTGGGGTGTTTTAAGATTAATGTTTACAAACAACAAATGTCACTATAAGTTTTGAATATTGAAATTAATTGTATCGAATCGAAAATTGTATCGTTCCCAAACTTAATCGAACCATATCGAACCGTTCTGTTCTGAAAGATAATCGTTTTTCAATCGAATCGCAACCTGTGTATCGAGATACATATCGAATCGGCCTCATGTCAGAGATTCCCACCCCTAATAAACATACTGTAAAGCACCCAAAAATTTAGAGTGTCAAACTCTAGAGCTTCCACTGTATTGAACTTCCTCTGCAAAAATTATTGGACGAGATCATGGATTGAAATACAGTAATATCATGGTATATCTTAAATTGTATATTAAGATGGCATTCCTCATACTGCTCACAGCAGTTCCCCCCTTGTCCTTGAGTTAACAGCTCCTAATATCACCTTAAAAAGTTTCTTTAGTGTGTGTTTGAGCAAAGCTATCTCTTGTTCTTGTGTGATTGTGCTTTAAGGAAGCCTCACATTCATCAGTAAAATGTTTGGGAGAATGTTTGTCATGTTAATTATTTTGAATGTCTTCTCTGAGGCGATGCCAGGTAAGTCAATGTCTCCGATTCTGTGTCTGCTATCGCCTTCAAGTTGCTGTTGCACCCTATTATGAGATGGTTTGGATTAAACAAATAACTTAAAGAATTCAAAGTCTCACATATGAGAAAACATCTTAGGAACTGAAAAACCACCTTCTGGAGTGTTATTATTTAGAATTATTATTTATTGAAACGAGAGCGAACCCTTGAGGATCTGGTGGATAAATACAGCTCACTGCATTATGCATTCAGTTGTTGTTGCTGACCTATTATTGACTTCAGCCACATTGAACTGAGCAACCATGACAGACTACATTCATACGTCATGATATTTTTCATGTTCTGTTTTATGAGCAGAAAGAAAGCAAAATTTGTTTCCTTATATGCACAATGGGTTGAACCATCAAAATGGGATAAATGCTTTTTAAAGAAAGTAATGTAACAAGAATGCAGTTGACATTTGTGTGTCCATCAGCCTGATTGAGTTGTTTAGCAGTAATGTTATTTGGGAGTCGGCCAGTTGCAGTCATGGAGCTCAGTAGATGAACACTGTGCTTGCTAACACAGATCAATGCAGTTCATAAGAACAAGCTGCCAGTTAATTGTTTTTGTTTAAAGCAGATCGAGATTGATGTTGTGCTCCGGGTGAACAGGCTTGCTCCCATTGGCTATCCTGTCATAGTTTTTTTATCTTTTGGAATTCTCTAGATAAAATAGATAAATGTCTCTGGCATCGTTTTGACACTCGGCTGCTCTCTAGCTAAGCTGCAGGCATCTTAATAGCGAAGGTTAAGGTTTTTTTTTCATCCGTTTGTGTGAGTGTGTGTTGGCCGAGTGCACGGAAGCTCGATAATCCTCTTTGCAGCAGAGGGGAGTGATTGCTGGGACCATCAGAGGAAAACACGTGCATGCACACAGCAGTTGGCTGGCATCAGGCGTCTCCTTTGGGCTTTTGAGCTTTGGCTGTCAAGTCCTCTTCCCCAACCTGATCTCCATCTTGTGGTTTACTTCACATGATCACTTTGGCCTCACTGATCTAAGTTAGCTACCCACTTCCTCATCACTGATGGATCCTGATTTTTTATTTATTTATTTATTTTTTATTTTCATTTTTAGAGCCTGCGTAATTCTGGCACCAGACATCTGTCTGAGCCGAGTAGCTTCAAATGGCGTCAAATTAATGTTAGACTTTTAGAACCATTTACCTTCAAGTAGCTGCTACCGGCTTTTAAGTCAGATTTATTGATCCAAAATAACCTGTTTTAGTGTTTCTCTATCTGACTAAAAGGTTAGAATCAGTGCTGGCTTATACATTTATATATGCACTCATATGTTTAGTATTTGATATACTTTCTCAGCCCAGATATTTTGGATGGACAGAGAGGGCTGATGCATAAACCAGCACGTTTGAATCGAGTTCAAATCTAATTTAACATGTTTGGACACTTTACAGTGCTTCCGAAAGGTATTTACAGCATTTCACTTTTTCCACATGTTGTTACATTACAGCCTTATCCCCAAAAGAATGAATTCTTTTTTGTTTTTTTGCTGTTTAAAAAAATCTAACATCACATCTGCATATGTATTCTCAGCCTTCACTCGGTCCTAATTACAGACTCAAGTCTTTTTTAAACTGATGCTTTCTTTGGGTATTTTTTACCGATTCCTCTTTGCAACACCTCTCAAGCTCACTCAGGTTGGGTGTGAAATGTCAGCCATTTTATGATCTCCCCAGAGATGTTCGATCGTCTTCAAGTGTGGCTGGGCCAATCAGCCATTCACGGAGTTGTCCTGAAGCCACTTGGTCAGGTGATGAGTGGTGACACCTGGCATTCAGCCCAAAGAGTTCATTCAATCTTTGTCTTTCTCCTGGTCTGAGAGGTGTCTTTTGGCAAACTCAAGCAAGCTACAATGGACACTTTTACTAAAGAGTAAACTTCCGCCTGGCCATTGGTCTGATTGGTGGAGTGCTGCAGAGACGGTTGTTATTCTGGAAGGTTGTCTCTCTGTCTCCACAGAGGACTACTGGAACTCTGGCCATCGGGTTCTTGGCCACCACCCTGACTAAGGCTATAGGTGGGCGTCCATCTCGAGGAAGAGTCCTGTTGGTTCAGAACTTTTTACATTTCCGGATGATGCAGATCTTCAAAGCAGCATCATTTTTTTCTGTACCCTTCCCCAGATGTGAACCTCTATAGTCTAGCGGCGAGACAAACCTGCTTTGGAGTACTGGAGACAACTCCTTTGGTGTCATGCATTGTGCACTGACATGCACTACCAACTGTGCGACATTATGTAGACAGGTGTGTGCCTTTTCAGTTGATGTCTAATCAACTGAATATACCACAGGTGCACTCCAATTAAGAGCTAGGAAACTCAAGTTGGCAAAGACTAAATACTTATGTACGTGTTGCAAAAAATAAAAAATAAAATCTCAAACATTGTTATTATGAGATGTGTGTAGAATTTTGAGGAAAACCTGAATTTATTCCATTTTGGAATGATGATGTAACATAAAATGTGGAAAAAGTGAAGCACTGTCAATACTTTCCAGATGCACTGTATAGCTTGTACAAAAATATAATTTGCATAAAAAAATTTAATGTTTGTAATGTAACAAGTACCTCGTAAAAAAAAAAAAAACCTTGCCATAAACCGGGTTTTTTTAAAGACGATTTTTGTGATTGTAATATTGCAACTACAGTATAAGTTATCCATAGTATTACTTATTGGACTTGTTTTGGACTATGACTATTCTCATAACAAAGAGTCTCATAATGAGATTGTTGAGACAAAATCAGTTTTTTTCTTGCAAATTAAATTTGAACTGTACTGGACATGAATAACACCTCTACTTATTTATTTATTTGTTTGTTGGTTTGTTTGTTTATTTTTATTGTGGTCTTACCGGTAATACGTCATAATTTACTGTTTTAATTGCTGAAAGTAGAGCAAATGTCAAGATTTAAGCATATTTATACCTTGGCTTTTTTTTTTTTTTTTTTTTTTTAATCTGGATTTTATCCAAACTTGTTTCAAATTTAGATCCTTGTTTCTTTTTTTGTGTGCGTTGGGTCAACTAAGGACCGTTGTATTCAATGCAGATTATTCAGTTGTTGTTTTTTTCCATGCAGTTCTCAATAAGCTAAAATTGTAATTATCTGCACTCATTAGAGCTTGCAGAAAACTGTATAAGTATGTTTTATCATACAGCACTGGTTCTGTCATTTATGCTGCGTCACCATTTAGTGGTATTCACACACACACACACACACACACACACACACACAAATGCTGTCCCACTTGTGCTGCCTCTATGCAAATTGCGTCACTCAGCTGCTGTGTTCTCTCGGCAGCTCAAAAGGAACTTTGGGCCTTGTGATTTCAACGCAGCAATCCGAGTCTAATTTAACTCAATTGCTAATATAGGTCAAGTGCATCCAAAGTGAGGGGAAAACTTATGCGTAGCAAGCTGCAATGACACAATAATAGGATGAAAACTGCTCAATTTAATGAATTAATCCTTTTTATGCAGTATTATTTAGGTTCTATTAAAATAGTAAGCCTGCTACAATAGGAATAAACTGAAAAACACTCCGCTAACATAAAATACTTGCTGGCTAATCGAGCAATAAAATACTATTACCCAACTACCATTTTTAACATCTCAAAAAGATTTCACTAACTCATCCACATTATAATTACTCTGTTTTTTTTTTAGTAGGTATGTCGCAAATAATCCCCAGTCATTGTTTTCAGCAAATAGCTGATGTAATCTAATGGTCTTGTCAAATTAAATCCCCATACTTCTGTTATGTAAGAAAGTCATGTAGAACTACTCTATGTAATGGCATCACTTAGCTTCACTAACCCATCTAAATATCCTAAATGAAACGGTGATGTGAAATGAATTAAGTGTTGGGGATAAACCAAGTATGATGTAAACATTTTGTTTTAGATAATAGCTTCATGTATTTCTACTGTTACATAGCACTCTCGGCAGATGGCATCTTTGCCTCTCCAAAACAATCACTTTTCAGGAAAGGCAAAAATGGCATTTCATCGTCAAACACAGCAAGCATTTTAAATGTTTGAGCTCGTTCATAACTTTTAAAAATAACAGAACCACATGCCACTAACCAATAGTATTGATTTGTGGGGGGAAAAAAATGAAATTGACCAACTTTGGACAGAGGTATCTATCCCACATTGACAATATAATACTTCTTATCATGCAGTATTAGCAGTAGTTGTAAAATGTGCACAGTAGTACTAAGACTTGTACATGCAAAAAAACAACAACAAAAAAACACTATGTCCATCCATCCATCCATCTACTACCACTTATCCAGGGTTGGGTCGCGGGGGCAGCAGCTTTAGGAGGGAAACCCAAACCTCCCTCTCCCCAGCCACTTCAACCAGCTCATCCGGAGGGATCCCCAGGCGTTCCCAGGCCAGCCGAGAGACATAGTCTCTCCTTCATGTCCTGGGTCATCCCCGGGGCCTCCTGCCGGTGGGACATGCCCGGAACACCTCCCCAGGGAGGCGTCCAAGAGGCATCCGAACCAGATGCCCGAGCCACCTCAGCTGGTTCCTCTCAACGCGGAGGAGCAGCAGCTCGACTCCGAGCCCCTCCCAGATGACCGAGCTTCTCACCTTATCTCTAAGGGAGAGCCCGGACACCCTGCGGAGGAAACTCATTTCGGCCGTTTGTATCCGGGATCTTGTTCTTTCGGTCACGACCCACAGTTCGTGACCATAGGTGAGGGTTGGAACGTAGATCCACTGGTAAATCGAGAGCTTCGCCTTTTGGCTCAGCTCCTTCTTCACCACAACGGACCGATAGAGAGTCCGCATCACTGCGGACTTTATGTAAAAAAAAAAAAAAAAAATGTAGCATAACTTGCAATAATGACATAGGACGCTTTTGTGTAGTTAGTATAATGAGAAGAAAGCAAGTTACTTGGCATCTGATGTCTACTGTACTTTAATAAGCTAAACAGTCTGACCGAATTAATTTGTCTTGATCCGCCATCTTGCCTTCATTCTGCCGACTGTGCCCACTTTATTCTTGTGCAAGTTGTGCATGTGCAGTGTGGTCACCTGGACTCCAGGGACGGTTCTAATTCTGTGCGTGCTACCGCTTTAGACTTCCATATCATTACCAGGGCCAATTTCTGTCTTCCCTCCGCTGTGCAAGAAATAAGGTTTTGCTATAATGAGGACCACAGTTGGCTTTGGCCCTATTTGTTGAAAAATAGATGCTAGAATGGTCAGTAAATACAGTGACCATGAGCAATATGTGGCAACACTGAAGACAGTTCACTTCTCTTGTTCGCTTGCACTACCAATACTTGCACATTAAAATATAAGCGTGCATACGTTACATGTTATTTTGACTTTGGATGGGCTGGATGTGACGTGCAGACAGACGCTGCTTTGCCCAAGTTGAAATTCATTCATGAGGTCGGTGGGTCAGGGAGAAAAAATAAATAAATCAGCACAAACAGCAATTTCTGGTGCTTATTTTAGAACGACGCCAAAATTATGTGCGTCCCTGTTTATGTATTTGTTAAATAGGCTACTTTTTTTTCGTTTTCAGGAAATTGGAATTTATATATTTGCAGCGTAAACAATAATAACCAGCACTGTTGTAGAGGAATCAGCTCCACACAATTCTAAACATTAATTAAACGAAGATATTAACGAATTTTGGCCAAATCCACGTCGAGGTTGCAAGCATGAACGTTGCAATACAACACAGGAGAGTAGGATGGCAGCGTGACCGTTGCCCCTCCTCCACCGACCGGCATCTGCCCCTGCACTCGATCTGCACTCTCTCACGTTGCCTCCATCTCGTTAGTCCGGAAGAGAGATGTGACAAGATAAGGTAGCTTTTTTATTTTATTTTTCCCTTCATATACTTTCCGTCTGAGCAGCGTCCATCGCCAGCCGTCGTTCGACTAGCTAGCCTACAACCTGATAAAGGGGGACGGTACGTGTTTTGATCTGCTTTTTGACGTGTCGGTGCTGTCATCCTTTTTTTAAATTATTATTTATTTATTTATTTTTTTAATTAAACGAACGTCTTTATGAACCCTCGTCCAGGACCCATAGTCGCTAATCGCCGTACTACCATGACGATGCTCGATCGTCTTTGTTGTTACAAAACTTTGAAACGCACTGGAAAATCTGAAGGTATTCTTCGATTCTCCAGCATGTTTGGATGCTAACGCAGACATAGAATCGTTGAGCAAAAACAGACAAAAGCAATGAATTCCTGCTGGAAGAGTCAGGTAAAGTACAGCTAATCGTAAGACATTTAGGTGTACAGTAAAGTTGTTTGTTTATAACCTGTGTGTATGGATGTGTGTGCGTGCATGCAGGAGGAGCAGGCTGCCAAACTAAAGGCGGACAACATCAGGGTCGCCCTGGAGAAAATAAAGGAGGCTCAGGTGAAAAAGGTAAGGTTGTTTTGCACCTGCTGGTCACATTAGTTAAACCTATCTGTACAATGCAATACATAACAATCCAAATACTCTGACTTTATTTTTATGTTTTAAATGTCGTATTCTCTCACGGTTTGTGGATGAGAATGACCAAGCCTTGCCACAAATAATGAAAATAGTGAATAATTGACAACCCACTCTGAAGTGTTTATAATTGCTTATAGAAACCACAAAATGTCAAAAATGAAATTCAACTCACATCAACATAGTTCCTTGGCAACAAGATGTGCCCGGCGATTGCGCCCATTCGGCGGCATGCCTGCACCAGCACGTTTGCTAATGGGGGAATGTCTGTGCTATCCCACTGGGCACCCTTTATGTTATGTTACGTTAGTTTTTTGTGTTTCTGTAAAGTGCTATGTGACAGCTCAGGCTGTTTAAAAGCGCTATATAAATAAAGTTGAGTTGAGTTGAGTTAATGAAGCTTAACTTATCAATGTATTTCCTTGGCACAAAGATGCCACAGTTTTAATTGCGGTAGCCAAAGCACTAAAACAGTGAATAGGTGAGTTTTTGTGCAAATAATAGAGGAGAGGTTAAAATAAAAATCAAAAATAGTTGAAATTGGGAATGCCAAACTGTTTATATGCCAAGTTTTGAGCGAGGCAAAAAGTCAGGCCACCATGTTGTGTTTGTGCGTTCGTGTGTTTTGTGTGTGTGCGTGTTTCTGGCACGTGTCCACCCGACCAGGCTATGTGGGTCAGGTCAGTGATACTCCACAATGAAAAGAGCTGGTCGATAACAGCTGGGGTCATGCGCGAACACACAACACTCAGCATAATGACCATTGCGAATGAAATCCCAATCCCACAGAGAGAGGAAGAGCGATGCTGGATTAACTGCCTGGATTTACTACACACATCACACACACAAATGCAAAATGAACTTCTGTTACCTGTATGTGTTTCATACTTTCATTGCATGTACTATATGTTGATCCTGCTCAGAAACATCGGCAAATAACGTCTCCCCATGGGAATTATGGCTTCTACTGTAGCCAATATAAAACCTTTAAGGCTGCGTTTTAAATATTACACCATAAGTAAATTAAGGGGAAAAAAAACAACTAATTTGATAAATTTGACTTCGATTAACTCTGATTGGACCATGCCTAGCGTCGACCCCCAAGTATGTTGACTAGTGTTATGTGATCATGGGAAACTGTTACAGTACACAAACCGATCTACTCACCAGTCACCACCCTGCATCTTTTCTACAGCGACCATAGTATGCAATAGAAAACCATTTCATGAAGCTTATTTGGTGGGCTGACCTGTGCATCTGCACATAATGCACATGCCAGAAACTTTAACTAATGTAGTATGAGTTTAAACGGGCCATTTATTCTTGAAAACCTCCTAGTGTGACTGAGTTAATGCAATTCTACAAACAAGAACGGGCCAAAAATAACTCAAAAGCAGTTATCACACATTTCAGTTATTGCTGGCAAGAGTGGCAGAAGCATTAGATTCAGGATGCAAATTGGTTTGGATTTTGTTTCCCCTTAACGAAATCCTCATTTAAAATCTGCATTTTATTTATTGAGTTGAATTTGTTCGATGTTTAAATTAGCTTAATGATCTGGAACACTGCAGTGTAATACACTATGTGCAAAAAAAAAAAAAAAAAAGTGGGCAAATACTGTACTTTCTTTTCAATAATCAGTATTTTGTCAAGGCCCACCCCAGAGTAGTATAATAACAATATTGACTGATGATGTATGTCTTCACAGTTGGTGATCCGTGTTCATTTGTCGGACGAGAGTTCAAAGACCATGATGGTGGACGAGAGGCAAACCGTCAGACAGGTACAACTGCCTTTAAAATCACTACTGCGGGCATGGCATTGAATCAGTTTGAATAATTGACATCTAGCCTTTATGTGATTATTTTGTCCTGTTCAATGATAGTAAGTTATGGATTTCTTTTTTATTTTATTTTTATTTTTTATTTTTTTTTTTTTATTTTTTTTATAGAAGTTTCTTACTTTTCATGTGATCAGAATAAGTGGATAATGTCCTGTACTTCAGGTTCTGGACAGTTTACTGGAGAAGTCTCACTGTGGTTATAGTCCAGACTGGTCACTGGTGGAAACCATTAATGAACTGCAAATGGGTAATAAAACGCACACAAAACACCACCACCTGATTTTTTTTCTTCTTCTTCTTAATTTCCAACTAAATAAGTTATACTGGTCTATCTATTAAAATGTCAGTTTAATTTAGAATGAAATTATATGTTGTCAACATGGGCTAAAGTCGTTCCTCAATTTTGATGGCATTTTTGTCTCATAGATTTAAAGAAGTTCAACTAATAGTTCCGTTTTAGTGGCGCTTATTTTTTAATCATTATTTGCTCCCAGTACCATAAACATTTGAACAGGGATATAACGATGCATCGAAAATTGATTTAATATCAATGTATTGTAAGCCACTTTTTGTCTTCTTTGTAAGTCACAAATCTGCATCGATGTAAAAAAAAATAAAATAAATAAATAATAATAATAAAAGCATCGATTCACAACGCCATGTTAACTCGCCATGTTAACTCATTTGCTCCCAATAACTTATAAATACATTTGTGTGTGTGTGTGTGTGTGTGTCCCAAAGACATATTTTTACATTTTTTATTTTATTTTATTTATTTATTTTATTTTTTTTTATGCTAGAGCATACGGAAGGCTTTGATGCAGCCTCTAACCTGCAAAGAACGGTTGCAGAAATGGTAGTTATTACACAAACGGCCAGCAGATGGCAGAAGAGCCAAGGAGATCAACCAGGGCCATGTTGGACAAAAAGCCCAATTACTCACAATTCTAAATAGATTTGTGAACATTGATTAAACCTAGCTATATTCTAATGCTAATTGCTGCAAAATGGAAACCGATAGAAATTTTCTTTTGTTTTTTCCTGATGAAAGAAGAGACTTTAATCTTTCGTTTGATAGGTTCCATATTTTTATAGCAATAGAACACAATATTCTGTGGGCCTTTCAAAATCAGTCAAAATCCAGTAAAACAGCCGGGAGTGAACGTGATTGCTTCTGTGAAAATGGCTGGGAGCAAATGAGTTAACCGTTATTCCTTGTTCAGTTTTTCATCGTTTCTGTCCGGACCCTTTTTGGGGACGGACACATTTTGTGGCTATCCGGTATTGTTTGGCGGGTCTTTGTAGACGACAGTAAAAACTTGGTTAGATCTTTTGTAAGTCATCAATTTAATGGTAGTCACTTGTCACTGGTACAAGTAGCACGTCCCAGGGTGCTTGAACGCAACATCAACGAGTGGTCCAAAGACTTGCATGCACTCAGATATTCAACAACAAAGATGAGTACACACTCTCCTCGAGGGGGTGGATGGGAGAGATGTGTGTTTTGCGGGCACACATATACACACTGTACTATCAGCTTCAACTCCACTTAACAGTCTTTGACACACACAAACACACGCACACAATGTTTATGTAGGTCCTGTGTGGTGATGCGTGTGATGTAACCCACATCTTGAGGGCTCTACCAGCCATTCAGTGTTTGTCTTATAAAAAAAGAAGGTAAAAATGCACCTTATTAGTGGATACAAACCTCTGAAAACTGTCTAGACAATGAAGGTTGTATGCAGAGTAACTGGTGACTCTTCATTAATGGAATTAGTGACTCACACTGAGATCCTTTCACACAACATAAACACACAGTAACTATACACACAAACACGCACACAATCCAGCAGAAACCCCGCTGTGTCCTTTAGTGAGAGAGGCATTCACTTCCTATCACATCGTAACCCCTGACCTCTCCCTGCTCCCCCTACAGGAAATGGCCCCATGTAATTAGTTTGATATCGCATTTCCAAGTACAGAAATTTGTTTGTGTTGTTCTTGTGCCAAAAGAGGAAAACTGCTTCCATTTGCACAATATCCACACACACCCTCTCAAATTAGTGGGACGACCAATAATGAGCTGAGCTTTTATTAAAGTTGTTGCTGTATTTTTTTCTCTCTACTGGTTGCAGTGTTTTTCATGCTTTACAATGCCGAAATGATTTGATATTGTCACTATAATGTATGTTCTGACTACATGTGTCAAAATTAACTCATTAGCTCCCCAAAACGTATAAATACGTCATATTTTAAATGTTTTAAGTGTCCCAAAGACGTATTTATACGTTTTTTGTTGTTTTTTATGCCAGAGCATAGAGAAGGCTTTGATGCAGTCTCCCTACTGCAGAAAATGCTTGAGTGGCAGCAGAGTATAAGAGATCAACCAGGCCATGTTAAAACAAGAAGATTTCCCCACAGTTATAAGCAGAATTGTGAAAAACGATGAAACTTAGCTATGTTCTATTGCTAATTGCTGCACAGCGGAAACAGATAGGAATATACTTTTTTTTGACCTGATAAAAGAAGAGACTCTAATCTCTCTTTTGGTATGTTACATATTTTTATAGCAATAGAACATAATATTTCGCGGGCCTTGAAAAATCAGTCAAAATCCAGGAAAACACTTCTGTGAAAATGGTTGGGAGTGAATGAGTTAATAAAGACAACAAACAAAGAAAACAATGCAGTGTACAACAGCTTTAATGTTGTTAAGAAACGTCATCATGGACCTAAAATTGGAGAGAAGAAAGCATGATTTTACCAAGTAGTTTGAGGATCACACTAAAAAAAAGAACTATAAAGTCATTGTGTCATGAGAAGTCACATTTTTACAAGAACATTTAGAGTTTAATCAATTTCATGTTAAATCTAATTTTGTGGAGACAAAAGTTGTACTGTTACATAAAAATAAAGTTTGAAATTCTTAAGTGCAAACTCGAATTCCAATGAAGTTGGGATGTTTGTCTTCCAAACCATGTAGCTTCATTTTCCAAACAGCTGATCTTCATTAGGGTCGATGATGCTGTATATTCAGTTCAAGGGATAAGATATTTAATGTTCAAACTGATGAACGTGAATGGGATTTTTCAATAATTCTGATACCTGCACCACATTTCAAAAAGCTGACACAGGGAGTCAACAAATGACTGTGAAAGTTGAGTTATGCTAAAAAAAAAAAATTATAAAAAAAAAATTGGAAAAGGTATACGGTGAGGTTAACTCATTTGTTCCCAATAACTTATAAATACGTTGTTGTTGTTTAATGTTTTAAGTGTCCCAAAGACGCATTTTATGTTTTTATTTATTTATTTATTTATTTATTTATTTATTTATTTATTTTTTTTAATGCTAGAGCATACAGAACTCTTTGATGCAGTCTCTCAACTGCAAAGAACTGTTGCAGAAATGGTAGTTATTAGACAAACAGCCAGCAGGTGGCAGCAGAGCAAAGGAGATCAACCAGGGCCATGTTGAAAAAAAAACGCAATTACTCATAATTCTAAATAGATTTGTGAAGATAGATGAAACTTAGCTATATTCTAGGGGTGTTAAAAAAATCGATTCTGCAATATATCATGTATAAGTTAACTGAATAGTATTTTCTAAATTTGAGTAAAAATATCATAACAATCGACTTGTAAATTCGTATTGGGATTAATCGGTATCAAATCAAATTGTGACCTATGAATCGTGATACGGATCGAATCATCAGGTACTAGGCAATTCACACCCCTACTATATTCTAATGCTAATTGCTGCAAAACGGAAACTGATAGAAATATACTCTTTTTTTTTTCCTGATGAAAGAAGATACTTTCATCTTTTGATAGGTTCCATGATTTTATAGCAATAGAACACAATATTCTGTGGGCCTTGCAAAAGCAGTCAAAATCTGGTAAAATAGCCGGGAGCGAGCGGGACTGCTTCTGTGAAAATGGCTGGGAGTGAATGAGTTAACCACTTTGTAAACAACTGCGTGAGCAAATAATCAACATTGTAAGAACAAACTTTCTCAACCTACAATTGGCACAATTGCAAGGAATTTAGGGATTTCATCATCGATGGTCCGTAATATGAAAGAATGACCGTGACATCATTTTGAAGGATATCTACAGTGCTGTGGTCTGACGAGTCCACATTTCACATTGTTTTTGGAAATCATGGATGTCTGCTTATGATAGGCAATTGAAACATCTACCGTAAATGTTCTTGTATATATTTATATGGCGGATTTTCTTTGCAGAACGCGTCTTTGAGGATCATGAGAACCTGGTGGAGAACCTGCTGAACTGGACCAGAGACAGCCAGAACCGCCTCATGTTCACTGAACGCATTGAGAAGTATGCAGTGTTCAAGAATCCACAGGTAATTCACCTGATTGACCCCGCCTCCCACCACCACCCAAAAATAAATACATTAAACGTGCATGTTTTAATAGCTGATTTTTTGGGGGGCTGATGCAGAATTATTTGTTGGGGCGGAAGGAGACTTGCGAGATGGCTGAGCGGAACAAAGAGGCCCTGTTGGAGGTTAGTTGATGCATTGCATGCAGCAGCTCATCATCATCATCATTAACAAACTATTGTTTGAAGAAAAAAAAAAAGATTGTTGTGAAGAAATTTCAGCAATGGTAATCTCTCGCTTGTTGACCATTTCCCATTGTATGTCAGGAGTGTTTTGGCGGCAGCTCGGTGTCAGTCCCAGAGATGGAGGGTGTCCTGTGGCTGAAAGAGGATGGAAAAAAGTCCTGGAAGAAACGCTACTTCCTATTGAGAGCCTCCGGTATCTACTACGTCCCCAAAGGCAAAGCCAAGGTGTGTGACTGTGCCAGTGTGAATTGGAAATAATGAAACGTTACAACAACAAAAAAAGGTGACTGGCGTGTTTGTCTGTTCAGGCGTCCAGAGACCTGGTTTGTTTTCTCCAATTGGACCATGTGAACGTCTACCACGGCCAAGATTACAAGAGCAAGTACAAGGCTCCGACCGACTTCTGCATGGTGCTTAAGGTACACCCTTCATCAATCATACTTGATGACAACGTGGCTTATATCGCCCCCTGGTGGCTATTCAGCAATTTCATTTTCACATTAGTCAAAAACCTAATCGACGAATTGTGATATAACATGGATTTTTATTTTTCCTAAGTTGTGGTAAAATATGCATAACTATGTAATTACAAAAATATAATTACAATTCATTACAAATAATTTTATTCATTTTAGATTGTGTGAAAATAAGGTCAAACGCCCCTTCAATCCAAGTTATATCCCCATTTTGATCTGATTTGATCTTGAATTTCGAAGAATACAAACTATCACTGGAATAACAGGAAGTTATATAATATTGAGCGCCTACTTCAGGGGTGTCCAAACTTTTTCATTTGAGGGCCACACACAGAAAATCAGAAAGACGCAAGGGCCACATGTTATGAAGAGAAATTGTGTTTAGTCCTAAAAATTGTACAAATAATTTGTGTTTTTGCATATTTAGAAAAATGCTACAGTATATAAACCAATTTATTTGTAATATGGCAATAGGTTTATTATAGTTTTGGAATTTTTTATTTTAGTTAGTTTTTATTAGTTTTCAGAGTGGTTCTGTTAGTTTTTATTAGTTAAGTTATTTTAAAAATGCTTAGCTTTAGTTTAGTTTGTTAGTTTCAGTATTAGAATTAGTTTTTTGTTTTTTCTTTTGTCTTAAATATGAATTACTTGTGCGCAATATTTAAAAAACACCATGGGAGCAACATCAACTTTTGGTGCTTTTCTATTGGCTGCTGTTAGAAGACGTCATTTCTGTGTGACATACTTTCAAACGTCATTATTCCGGTTTATATCAAAATAAATCTACTAAAAATCACGTTTCAAATCATCCCCAAAGGCTCATTCATTAAATTAATTGCCAAAGACTAAAACGAGGGACGTTTGCTATAATTATAGTTAGTTTTGTAAACATAAAATGTAGTTTCAGTTAGTTTTCGTTTTTTTAAAAGCATTTTCGTTATTTTATTTCGGTAACAATATTGTTTTTTGAATTTTAGTTTGAGTTTTTTCATTAACTTTAGTTAACTAAAATAACCTTTTATGGCACTTTGACCATCTCCAGACATTTTTGTTTATTGTATTTGAACTGAGTCAAATGTCATTTTTAGCATATGACGTGGGCCACTGAAAAATGAGCGACGGGCCGCAAATGGCCCCCGGGCCATTTTTTGGACACCACTGCCCTACTTCCCACTCCCCAAAGTCGCATTAAGTGGATGAGAGACATGAGAACATTTAGCATCCTCAGATACCCTGCTTTAGTATTTAATTCTATTTTTATTTTTGCCGTGTCGAGGTGGCAGAATTTCAAGCGTCTTGTATAAATGTATAAATGTATGTGTCTGTGTAGCACCCTCAAATCCAGAAGAAGTCCCAATACATCAAGTATCTCTGCTGCGATGACGTCAGAACACTCCAGCAGTGGGTCAACAGTATTCGCATTGCCAAGGTAACAACATCACATCAAACATCGCCGACTGGCCTTTTGATGGCACAAATGAACAACAATGGCATCAAGTCTTGAAATGTCTTTTTCGTGCAGTATGGCAAGCAGCTGTACGTCAACTTTCAGGAGGCCATGAGAAGGACGGAGGCCGCCTATGATTGGTCTTCGCTCTCCTCCTCCTCCATCAAATCAGGCTCTTCCTCATCCAGTCTTCCAGGTGACTTTGTCTTCTGACAATTTAGGACACCACACAGTCTAAATGGATATGCTCAGAATGAGGCCAAATATATAACGTTATAGATATGTTTCAGTTTGATGTACTGCAGAGGTGATCAGCGGTAATTTGATAAAATTCTTACATTTGAGTCAGATTATGATTCTGAACTAGAGGCGGGTTATATGCTTTAATCAAAGAAAAACATGTAGTCATGGAATCTTAATTACCCAAAATCAAGAATGATGTTCATCTTTAAAAAAAAAAAAAAAAAAAAAAAAAAAAAAAAAAAAAAATCAAATGAAATGAATTTCAAAGATGACATAAAATCAAATTCAGGATTTAAAAAAATGAAAAAAATTCCTAAAACGTCTAAAAAATAACAAGATTCCCAACACGACTGTCACGCCTTAAATAATTGCCAAATTGCACAAAATTAATTCATGAATCACTAAAATCTAACCAAGTCTAAAATAATAAATCAAATGGCTCCTAAACTGTTTCAAAATCATGAATTTTTAAAATGCTACAATTAATTGAATAATTCTAAAATGTGTCAAAATTTAAACTCACTTATATCTGTAATGACACAAACTTTTAATTATTTTAAAAATTTTCTGATACAAATGACTCAAAATTCCGAGATTCCTAAAATGAAACAAATGAAAATTTTTCAATTGAGTCAACATCAATTAAATAATTCCTAAAATAGTACATTTTCAAAAATGACAGACACATTAAGAGCCTCTAAAATGACACATCAAATGGCACATTTCCATTGTCACAAAACAAAATAAATTCTTCCTAAAGTAAGCCAAATTGAAATTCTAATTTTGATTTTTTAAAAAATCACAAATAATTTCTAAAACAGCACATCATCAAATGACAGATTATGAAAATGACACAAAAGCAAATGGACAATTTCACAATAATTAAAAAAAAAAGTCACAAAATAAAATTAAGAATCCTTACTATAACCTCAAATCAAATGAAGAATCTTAAAATGTGTCAAAATCAGTACAGAATCCCTAAAATGGCACAAAATGAATTGAATGAACCAAAAATCTCAAAGCGCTTTTGATTTTATGTCCACACATCAGAGTCTCAGTCCAACTACTCCAGCCAATCGGACAGTGGTGTGTCAGAGATGACATCATCAGGCCACGCCCGCTCCCAGAGTGTCGTCAGCTCCATCTTTTCTGATGCATGGAGGAGGGGGACGCAAGGAGAGGTGCGACTGCATGCAAAACACACACACAAACACGATTCCGACTCCTTTCCTTGTCCTTTGTCGGACCGCAATTCCCATGTTTCCCCTCTGCATTCCTGCCAGAGGTCAAAGGTGAAAGGGCTCTTGGCAGTGCCACTGTGTGCTGGTGGCGGAAGCAGCAGAGGTTAGAGAGGAAAGAGTTTGAGCGTGTTCATATATAATTGTTTGGGTTTTTGTTTTTGCAATCCGCATGATATCAAACATTTCGATCTACTACTCGTAATCATCCAGTCTAGCGGTGCAGCTGTGAAGACTGCTTGAAATCTGTTGTGTGGTGACACGTGCTAACACATGAACCTTGAAATTGACCCCAACTGACTGTGGCAGTTACACGGATGGGATGCTGGAAGTGATTGGAATGCCGATATTTTAACAAAGATCGGCATTGTGTTTTTTTCTTTTCTTTTTCTTTTTTCTTTTTTTTTTTTTAATATATTTTTTTATTTTTTTTAAATATATTTTTATTTATTTTAATTTTTCTGTTACAAATCTGAAGTCTGATCAAGGTCAGATCTCACTGAGTGGCGAATGTTTGCGAACTTCGTGAATTTGGGGTTTTCGTCACGGTTTGGAAAAGGTTACAAATATGTTCACACGGGTTTTACTTGTCACAAAAAAATGTTTTTGAACATTCAGTTTTCACTTTCTGTGAATATCTTGTGAAAGTTTTTGTGAACCCTGACAAAAACACAAGTTTAAAACTGGGTTAACTTCATAGAACTTTTTGTGTATGTATCTAAATTTTCACTTAACATTACAAAAGATGCCGCTGACACTGGGAACTTTACTGTGGAAAACTTTAGGGAGCTATTTATTTTTCATTTTTCATTTACTCGACATATGTTGCTGACCCTGGAAGTTTGCTGATTTTTTTTTTTATTTAATTTGATTTTTTTTAGAATTTTAAATCATGTTGAAAATTTTTGTTGTTTTAACAATCATGCATTAGGGTTTTTTTATGCTAATATTTTCTCTTCTACTGCTAATGAATATCCGCTCCAAATATCCGTTATTGGCCTCCTAGCTGACTAATAAACGGTATCAGCCCTGGGAAACAAAAATTGATTTATCACTACTTAGCACATATAAAAATGGGCCCAAACTTTGTTGAATGTTGTTGTGTTGGAAAGTAGCGGTGCACCAATTGATTGGCCGGATGGTCTGTGATTGGCCCCATCCCTTAAAAATAAACCGATGTTTTTCCAATGGTCTCATCTCCCTCCTCAGAAGTCATCCGCTGTCCTCTTCTACTGAGAAGACTAATCAGCTTTTCATTTTCATTTGAGAGAACTACTTGATGTGCAGTTAAAACCAGCCCGTTTGTATTATATCACAGATATTGATCAATGATTTCCAATCATACAAGATTGGAACATTGAAGGTGTATGCTGCTGGTTATGAAAATAATTGGGGTCGGCAGGTCAGACTTTTTGAAAGATCGGTGATTGGCCGGAAAATTGTGATTGGTGCACCCCTAGTTGAAAGCAGGCGTGGCTGAATCGGAATTGATTTTAATTGCGTACTACGCATCAGCTCTATATGAAAAGAAAGTTGTAAATGTACTTAATGCTTTTGATGCACCAATTTACTAGAGTGCAGTAGATTTAGTTTCCTGTTGTGCTTGCAGTTTTTGCATTGTCTTGCTGTTGAACTTGCTGCATTTTGTTTCGGAATGCTACAAAATAAAATGTTTGTTTTCTGTCACTCCTTTCATTTCCCTTTTTCTTTCCACCTGCAGATGATGAAGATGGATGCCATCAGTAAGCCCATCCCCTTGCAGATCCCCACCGTCTCCTCTTTTCCCCAGTCTCAGACGCCGCCTTCTCGAAGCAGCTACACCGACGATTTTCCGTCCCTGTCGGTGACGGAAAGTGAGGCCGCCTACATCAAGTACAGCACGCTCGCTCGCTTGCAGAACCAGAACCAGTCCGGAGCGCAGCCGGCGCCCAATTACAACACTCTCCCGGCCGCTTATGTTGCCACGCCCCCGTCGCCGCCCTCCCCTCCGCCGCCTCCTCCGCCCGCAGGGCCGGATGAGTCGCACGAGTCTGTGTACCTCCCACCTCCGCCGCCGGAGATCCTGGAAAACGACGAGTTGCCTCCGCCCCTCGACTCCACGCCGGATCACCACGCTCAACTGTCCAACGCTGGCCTCCAGCAGTTCCTGGCCCAGAAGTTCCCCAACATGGTTTATGACTTCACCCCGGCTATGTCAGCGGAGTCTTCTCCACCTCCCCCTCCGGCGGAGCTCTCGCCGCCTGCCTCCCTGCAGCCCTTGTCCCCCAACGCCCCGCCTCCGGCACCGCCCAAAACCTTCACCGGTGGCGGGTTTCCTCCGCAAACGGCACGCAAACCTGCAGGCCCCTCCTCCCTCCCGCTCGCGCTATCTCCGGTGTCGCCCACACCGCCCGCCAGCAGTCACGGACCTGTCAAGAAGCAGCAGAGCTTCTCCACAGGCCACTCCCCCAATCAGCCGCCCCCCACCCTGCCCAAGCAGCACAGCCTCTCATCGAAAAACCTCGTCCTCTCCCCTTCCTCCTCCTCGTCCGCCATCTCCATGGCGACCCCGTCGTTGGTCAAGCAGATTGTCAATCAGTTCCCGGGCAACGCCGCTCCCTCTCCTCTTCCTTCCTCAAACTCCATGGAAGGTTCAAAGTTCGGCGCCCCCCAGTCCCCCCCGGCAGTCAAGGCAAAACCAAAATGGCAGCCCGGCGGTGCTGTCGCTCCCCAGTCCCCCGAGTTCCCCCCACCTCCTCCGGACGGATCCCTCGCCGAGTTCCCCCCTCCGCCTTCCTCAAAGACGGGCTCCCCCATCAAAAAGTCGCCTACTACTTCTACTTCGTCCGCCAAGCGGGGGCCCCCGCCGGCCCCGCAGAGGGCCTCGTCGGTGCGCTCCGGTTCGGGCGAGGCGCCGGACGACAGGCCCAAGAAAGTCGAGAGCCTGCTCAGCAAATTCGGACAAGCCGGCACGTCCTCCAGCTCCTCGTCAGCGACCGGCTCGCCCTCCAAGGACTCGCCTGCCCTCCCGACGCCGCTTCCCAAGCCGGGGAAGCTGAATTTGGCCAACCTGCCGCTGGCGCTGCAGGGGCTCCAATCAAGCCAGCAGCAGCACCAGTCCTCTTCGGACTTCCCTTCACCTCCGCCCCCGCCGCCGCTTTCCCAACCGCAGCACCTCGAGGCATCCCCCGACTACTTCCCGCCCCCGCCAAGTGACTCTGAGCTTTTTCCTCCTCCGCCCCACCCATCCGAGTTCCATCACCCGCCGAAGGTGGCCGTGGTCAACCCCCAGCCTCAGAAGCAGCATCAGCCAGCGTCGCTGTCGTCTTCGTGGAAGCAAGGCTCCCTGAAAAAAGGGGCGGCGGCGCCACCGGCGCTAAACCGACGTTCCAGCAACACGAGCCCATACGACACGACGACGTCGCCGCCGCTCTCTCAGACCCCGCCCCCCGCCCTGCCTTCCTACTCCTCCCCTGTGCCCCCCACGTCGCCCAAATCTGCAGGGCCGAGCAACCTGGCACTTAAGACGCACTTCCTGGAGGACCTCAACCGCACCCTGAAGAGGAAGTCGGTTTCCCGCCACGGCTCGCTCACGTCCTCCCACCTCCTCCCTTCCTCCAAGATGGAGCCCGTGGCCACCATGGACGACATGGCCCTCCTCCCGCCGCCGCCGCCTGAGCTCCTTCAGCAGCAGCAGGCGGCGCGCGGGCACACGCAAACGCTGTCCCGCCACCACGCGCGCTCCCAGTCGGCCAAACACAGCGCTAACGTCTCAGGCTATGCAACGCTGCGGCGAGGACCGCCTCCCGCGCCGCCAAAACGGGACCAAAGCACCAAACTGACCAGCGAGTGGTAGATGACAAGCAAAGACTTTGAAACTATTTATCGCGTCCCCGCGGCGGGATCATCTTCCGTTTTGAGTTGTGCGACTCCTCCTTAATCCTCGAGATGCGGTCAGACCAAAATCCAGCCAAAGTAGTGATTTGATTGGTTCAGTCAAATCACGTGCATGAAAGGAAGAAGGCGGGTCACTTCTGACTGGAACCCAAACAGGAAGCAGCTTTGGATCTGACTGCTATTGACTTAATACGCATTATCATTACAAGTATTATTAGTCTCATTAGCAGTATATGTTGAAGTTATTCAGTCAAGAAACATACCGTATATACACGGATGCAGTATGTTTGTTTTATTGTATGATTAGGTGTATACCTTATGTGTATACCGAGCAGGCAAACCCCTTCAACTTTTTTTCCCACAATATATGTGCAGCTTTACATTAGAAATGTTTTGGTTTTGCTGGTACACAAATGGACCCGCAGCAATGATGAAGGATGCAAGGCGCTGTTTGTAAGAGTTGTTTATAGTTAATCTATGTTGTGGACTGGGAGGAGGGGGAGGGCTTTTTCAGTTCAAACTTTTTCTGTGTTTTTCTATAAGATTATTTAATACTGGAAAGATGTTATTATCACATAATTATTATTTGAAGTTTTAAAGGTGTCAAAGGAAAATTTCATTTGATGTCAAGTGTTTATTCATCTTGGTTAAACTGTCTGTTCAAATGAAAACTTGTAATTTTATTATTTCTTTACACTTTATGTATCGTCACTCTCTTAAAATAATGGCCATAGTCATTTTTTGTTTTTTTTTGCCTTAAACGTCGGCTATGTCCTTAGTTAAATTCAATTAGTAATACCTCAGGCTCTAATACTCTTGATATATAAAATTTCATTTAAACGCACATGATCAACTGATGTTTGACTCAAGACCGACTTAAATGACATTTTGTTTTCCTTCAGTATCAATGACTGCCATCGGCAGCGTCCAGAATACTCGATAGCTAAAAATACGGCCTGTATCGACCCGATACCGATCACTTGTATCGGTACTTGCCCATCCCTAAATTCTACCCTGAAATCAAATGAATAAATGTAATCAGTATATAATGATTTATTTGGTTCATTTATTTATTTATTTTTATGACTTAGGCCAATATTTTACAAAGCTGACTTGCTGATGATACTTTTTTCGATTAGTGAGCAATGTAGTATGCCACATTGCAGTGTGTGGCGCTCCAAAGAAGCCACACAGAACCCCGTGACTGTGCTCATGTCAGATTAGGGCTGCTCAACATAAACCTCAATACATCCGTTCAGTTAGTTCTTAGCAAATCAATCCATGATCTGACTAATCTGGCAATAAAATACACTATTCTCGAATGGCCTCTATTTTTCATTTTAGACACCATGTTGCTATTTGCCAGCTGCATCAGCCACTTGAGACAAAATTTAGACATGCTTTTCATTGATCAAGAACAACTTAACGCATGTCATGTTCGCTTCCCCACCTGAGAGACCATGTTTTGTGTGAGTGGTGAAAAAAAAAAAAAAAAAGGTCCCCCTCCTAAATTGGATTTAAAAAAAAAAACAGGTGGAATTTGCTTGCTTAACTAAATTGCACAAGCTCAGTATTAATCACAGTGCATTGTTTGGACTTTTTGGGTCGCAAACAACATATTGTAAAGAAAAATTTGCTGTTGACTTACCATTTAAAATTGCATAGGCAAACGTTTGTGAACTTTGAACGAACTGATGAGAACACGCATTCACTATCTTCGTCGCAAACGTTCGCACCTTAGTGTTCACCTCGTGTTCAAGACCTCCCCCACACCTGGTATGCTGCCTTATATGGAAGTGATATGTTTCACATATATGTGGAACATGTCACGTCCATATGTGAAACATTGTTGGCATCGGGTGGAATCCTTGTAACTTCAAAATCATCACTTCGCAGTTTGTTCAACCGTAAACATTGGGAAAGCGAGTAAGGCCTGTTCAACACTAGATTGGTCAGGAACGTGTAAAAAATAGCACACGTGTGGAATGAACAATAGTAGCCGATAGGTTTGTCAAGAAAATCTGAAATGTACCAAATTTTAACATAAGTTTTGGCCCTATGCTAGTGATATTAAAAATCAAAAAACTGTTACATTCACAAATCTAAAAATGGTTCGATTAACTAGTAACTATTTTTGTTTTATTTTTATGGTCACAAACTAGTTGCCTAGATAAACTGACAAAAACTACAGCATTTGCATTCAAAAGGTTTATTGACAAATCAATGGTCAATTCAAGCAAATGCTGGAACAATATTCATGCGCGTGTTGAACTGAACATGTTGGGAACTCATGAGGACTCAAGCGGGGATGCTTTCACTATTTGGGTTCTTGGTCCGTCGGAGACAGCAGCACAGAAAGAGAAAAGAAATAAGATGTCATCAATTGTATTAGGCAGTAAGAACACATTTGATGCGATCTGTCCATTTAAGTACATAGTTTCCCGACGAACAGTACAGTATGGATTTCTAAATGTCATAACAAAAAGAAAGCCAAAAATGTGGCGCTACATGCTTTTCATTGGAGAATGATGATTCATTGATTCCTGCCATGAGGTCATAAAACGCGATTACCAGTACATCGATCCACTGGGCTTCGGTGTATATGTAGAGAGCCTGCTTGTCGGTTCGAAGAACCATCACATTTTCTCCTTGCAGCTTCCTCATCGTTGTCTCTCCATCTGCTATAAATATCTGCAAACACAACTGGTCAGAAAAGAACCGACAACAGATCGAACTATATAAAAGTGGTGCACTGGCGCCATCATGTGGCCTCACTGTGCCAAAGAACTAGAGTGAGTTCAGGAGTTTTTAGACAGCTTCTAGGTCATGTTAGTAATTAAGTGCACCATAGGATGGAACAGACCGTTTGGACTCGATCCGGCAATTGTTCAGGGGTTCGGTCCCTGGAACAGCTACATGCGACTGAGGGACCTCGATTTCCTGGTTCCCCCGGCTGACCTGTGAGAAGGTACACTACAAGGCAAGCAAAAGACAATCAAGTCTCCTCTGCGACAACGCCAGGATGGGGATGTGTGGTTATGGCACACCTTGTCCAGGAAGTCCCGGGGCTCCAGTCATACCAGGCAGTCCCCCCAAACCAGGTTGACCCAGCTTTCCGGTGGGCCCAGTTGATCCCTTCAAACCCTTTGTGGATCAATATCAAACCCACATTTAGAAGGTTTATAGACTATAACGAGTTTCACCAGCATTTTTAGTTTGAATCTACCATGGTTCCTCTGCCACCAGGCTCTCCTCTGGAGCCCTGCACTCCTTTAGGACCTGGCTCCCCCCATAAGCCGCTGGCACCCTGGGATGACAATGTATTTACTTTCAGTATATTTCAGTAATGGTCCACAGTGTTTGGAAATTGATCTGCAGTACTACCTCCTCGCCACACGTCCCCACAACGCCCGGCTCACCCTGTGTAGATGAGACACGTTTTCCATAGTCAAGGTGTGAAGATCTAATAGAAAGGTTTAGGGCGCCCTAGAAGTGCCACACGTGGAGAATCTGCATACATCTATTTATTTATTTATTTATTACTATAAACAGCATTTTGGAGATTTGGGTAGATGGAGCCTATCCCTGACTAGGTGAGAGGCAGGCTACACCTTGAGAACGTTCTTGACAGATGGACTCATTTGTTCATACCCCAATGTTAATCAAAGGAAAATCCAAGGTGGTCACCAACGTTATTTTTAGTTAACTAAAACTAATGAAAATAAATACAACTAAAATACAAAAAAACAGTTTCATTAACGAAATAAAATAAAAACGAAAATGCTTTTTAAAAAACGAAAACTAACAAACTACATTTTGAGTTTACAAAACTAACTAAAACTAACTATAATTATAGCAAAAAATGTCCTTCGTTTTAGTCTTTAAATGTAATTTTAAGTACGGTAGGTTTATTTTGATATTAACCGCCGCAATAAGTACGTTTGAAAGATTGTCTCACAGAAGTGATGTCATTTAGCAGCAGCCAATAGAAAAGCACCTTCAGATGACCTCGCTCCCAAGGTGTTTTTTTTTTTTTTTTAAATGTTGCACACACTACACTTTTTTTTTTTTTTTTTAACTAAAACTAATACTGAAACTAACAAACTAAAGTTAAGCGTTTATTAAATAACAAAAACTAACAGAACCACCCTGAAAACTAATTAAAACTAAATAAAACAAAAAACAAAACTCAAAATAAAAACTAACTAAAATGAAAATTTCAAAATTATAATAAACTTGGTGGTCACAGAAATAAATTTAATTTGACAAAAGTAATAAATACAAATGCAATGAAAATTCAACATTGCTTTTTAATTGTTCAAAAGAATTTTTTCTTTTTTTTAAAAAAACATGAAACTACTGCATACAGTGTTGATATACAAAAAAAAAAAAGATAAGATGAAAGCACATACAGTATTGTGTATATGGTTTAAGTTCACTCCATTTATCATTATGACCAAATTGGATTTTGTTTTCATTTTTTGGAGTACAATATGTTCATCTGTCTCCATTCAAGTTGATTCGGGATTTGTTGCATGAACAGTAAAGAATAGCAATGTGGATTTGGGTGCGAAGCGAATCTGAGCTCTAGTAGGGACAGTGTGTGTGGGTCTGTGTTTTTGTTTGTTTGTTTGTTTGTTTGTTTTTAAATATTGGTAAAGGTTATGCAATTGTGAAAGCTTCCACTTTTGTCTTGTCTGTCCATAGGGACATTGTCCTGTAAAATCTGTGGCTTGTCTATGGATAGATGAGACAAAATTGGAACTTTTTGGCCAGGTACATCAGCTCACAGATGCAAAATAAAGCATACTAAGAAAATAACACTGTCCATACTGTGAAAAAAGCTGTGCTTTGAGCCATGCAGGCAGCGGAAAGGGGGCATAGAAGTCCTGTTTGAGCAATTTGGTAAATTCAGGGATCAAAATAAGTCTTATTTTACTCACAGTATCTCCTTTGAGTCCTGTGTCTCCTTTCAAGCCTTTATCCCCCTGAAATGACGTAAATAAATGTCAATAACAGTGCTAAACCCTCTTCCCCTGTCCAGTGACCTCTTAACCGTGGTGAGACTGAGCAGGCAGATTCTCTTTTCGTTGCTTCCACAAAATCAAACTTGATTTTGGCTTTTTCCACCAACATATAGCTCCCATTCACTTTCTGAACCAACACCGCCCTCCTGTGCCAAAGTGCGGCACTGCAACACTCCATTCTCCATAATACAACTTTTAAAGGGCCAGGTTTGTCCTGTAACAATAATTTGAGTTCCTACTCAAAATGAGACGTTAAAGTGGGCCCTTACCCGCAATCCCGGTAGTCCTTTACTGCCCTATTAAAATAAAAATAAATCAAATTCAACAAAGTTTGGAGACGTGCTTTTTGTAGTGCAGTGACATAACAGTTAAACAATATAACTGTGCAACAACATCTGACAAGACTTTCAATGTACCTTCATGATGCACGGTGGTCCTTTTTCTCCCTTGAGGCCCCTCCAGCCTCTGTAGCCTTTCTCTCCCTGCAATCAATAAACACGGCCTATTAGCATGACCGACAGTACATGCTCGTCAGAGTGGAATAGTTTGAGGGTGACGTTGGAGGAGACCTGCTGCCCAATCGGTCCCGTCCGCCCTCGATTTCCTGCTGCTCCCTCGGCACCCATTACACCCGCTTGACCCTGAAATATACACAAGGCGAAGGCTGTTGTTTCTCATGTTTCAAGTGGGTGTGTGTGTGTGTGTGCGCGCGCGCGTGCGTGTTTGGGTCTACCTTTGGTCCCCTGGCTCCTCGACAGCCCTTTTAATAGGAACACAAACACATACAATTACAACAATTTCAGATGAATAAAAATGACTGCAATATATTAATAGCTATTTCAATGATGGATATTATCATGCAATTCTATTCTAAACAAACAAAAAAAAGAAATCAAAAGTTAAGACAAACCTCATCACCATTTCCATCATTTTTACCGTGGTCAAATTAAATGATTACTTTTAAGGTAATAAGCTTGACTTGAGACTGAATTTGATTTATTGCAGGAATTATTTTCCTCTTTGGCATCTTGGGTTCAAAAGTTTACACATCAATAAATGTCTTTTTGAGGATCACATTATACAAGATTATTTATTTATATTTTTTTAATTGGTTATTTGATCCTTAATTACCTTTTATATGTTTAAACTGTAAGCAAATTTGATGTAGTTATTAAATGCAAACAAATAATATGTGGATGGGCCCTGGGCCAATTTGCACAAGAAAAGTTGGACCCCAAGGTCAAAAATGTTAAGAACGTCACTTTTAAACAATAGTGTGACTGATTGTACAACAATGTAAACAAAAATTGAATATCTATTGTACTATATATATATATATATATATATATATATATATATATATTTTGTTTTTTGCTGTACAATTAAAGTGTAATTGCACATCCACTACAGAAGGTGGCAGTAGTGCTCTTATCGTCAGAGAATGTGCAACGAGTATTAGCTCCTCGCCAGAGGTGTATTTACAACAACTTTATGGAAAAAATAGTATGTCACTGGAGAATTGGGAGCGCAAAAACATTTTGTTCTTCCCTGGGGAGGGGTCGGTGAAGCGTAAAACTATAAACTGAGTATAATAATGTTCTAAACGATATTAAAACATGATAAGAATTCGCGTCATATATAATGCAATAATATAACTCAACACAATTAATAAAGTAACAAATAAATTAATAAATACTGTTATCTTCTAACAATAAACTAATATAATAATACATAATAAAACAATGTATATTATACTATAATATTAGTATAATGCTAATATTCCAAACAATGAGATTTTTTTTTTCTTTTTATGATACATCAATGTTCAATGCCATAATGACTAATTAATCCAATGACAAATGATTAAAAGAAAATCCATGACAGTAAAATAACTGAATCCAAATACTACAATTCAATTTAATAAAATATTCTATTTTATTTTTATAGATTAATTCTGCAGACTGCTTATTTAATATTTATATTTCATTTTTATGCATGTTGAATTTCATGTTTACATTTTTTTAAATATTCCAGCATGACTTGCCTTCTCTCCTTTTGGCCCTGTGATGTGTTCTCTTATATCAACCTAAACAAACAAACAAACAATTAGTTTACCATCAGTAAAAACACACACACTTACTTCCCAAAATATTAAGTACACTTGCACAATCCAATGAATGACATCAAATGGAATAATTCTACATTTGTATTTGCAATGATAATAATAATGCTCTTCTTTTTTTTTTTTTTTTTTTTTTGAGACTACATGTTCTTACTGCAGTGCAGCGGTTACATTAAACTTTCCCTTTCTAAAAAAGTTACAAATAAATAAATAAAAATATTAGTTTTATACAATTAGTAAATTGTACTGTTTCAGAACCAGGCAGTGACACATCAACGTTCTCTGGCAATTACAATTAATTTATTTACAGAATTATATTTTTTATTCTGATTCCACTTGGAATATGCAGGTGTATCTAATCAAGTGACCGTTATGTGTGACTGTTACTATCAATTCTGCTCTTCGCTGGAGTGGAGGAAAGAGAGGAGGAGGAAGCGGAGGAAGAATGAAAACATCACATGACTTGACTGGGGATGAGAAAAACCCTGCACACAAAGACAACAAAATGCAGATTATCTTGTGTGTTATTTCATCATTTACATTACAGTAGATTACACACAGGTGGACTTTATTTGTCTCACGCAAGATGAATTCTCGAGGTATTTATGAGTTCACAAACTCCGGAGAATACATCTTGTCCGGATCCAGCTGATAGTGATAACAGCTGGACCAATCACAGAGCAACATTGTGTTTGGGGGCGGGATATGCAACTGTGACGAAATCAGGAAGCCAGCATCAACGCCGGAGCTAACAAACAAACCCAATATGGACGCTACAATTAATTCTGTTCTCGCAGAATGACTCACCGTTTCCTTGTTGAATGTTGAACAACGAGAGGCGCTTCATGCATTTCTAGCTGGTAAGGTGTTTGTGCCCCCCCCCCCCTTTGACGAGAACAAAGACGAAATTTTCACCCGTGGCCGTGATTGGTTAAAACAAACGTGTAGAATGTCGCATCGTCCAACCAGCTCGAATTATTGTACAGAATGTCCCGCCTTTTCCCGACGAAATTACTGTGGAGAGGTACCCGATTGACATGTACTATCCATCTGCCTATGGGGTATATGCCACGGAAGAGGCGGGACGTGATTTTGCACATCAGTTTATTTCCGGTCTGGTTTGCGAACGCGCAACCCAGGGGCACAAAGTCAGAAGCACAAAAAAAAAAAAAAAAACAGTCCGCCTTTTCCGTGGCATGTACCCCATTGCCAGGTTAGGTCAACATTGGATAATTCAGAAATCATCAGGAAACTTCTGGGGTCAATTGGCTGCACTGAGAGAAAAGGGGTGAATAACTTTGCATGCCTTACTGTTCACTTATTTATTAGTTAAAAAAATAGCTTAAAATAAATAAATTGCGTTCAATTGGCGATGCTTCACAAAAATCCAATTTTACATCTTTTAAGTTTGAAACCTGAAATGTGGCAATTGGTCAAAAAGTTCAAAGGGGGCTAATACTTTCACAAGGCACTGTAAATGCATAATGTGAAATATCAGCAGTGTTGCCACAGTTACCTTGAAAAAGTAACTTAGTTACTTTACTGATTACTTGGTTTTAAAAGTAACTAAATTGCGTTACTGATTACTTGATTTTAAAAGTAACTAAGTTAGATTAAAAGTTACTTTTTTAGTTACTTTCAGCAGCTGCCGATAACACCATCTCAACGTAAAAATAATGCAGTAGAAACGGAGTTTCAAATACTTTATTGAAAGTGCATTTTTAACATGAAAATAAAGTTTTTTTTTATGAAAAACAAAATAGGCAGTCTCTCTTGACTTCTTGTAACGTAAATACTTTTTATAAAACAAAAAATAAAAATCTATCCAGGTTGAAAATGAAAATCCCCTAAATTCCTCTATTGTTTGTTTGTTCCGCTATTCCAGTGTGTACACATGTATCAGTTTAAATATTTATTAGTAGTTATTGACAGTTAGAATTGTTTTTTGGTTTGTTTGTTTTTTCTCTTCAAATTAAGGATCAGGAAAACAAAAGGTTGATAATTTAATGTTAAATATAAATATTCAACCTTTAGACAGACACCAACACAGTTAAACAGAATATTTGCACATTGTGAAGTATTTCAGAAACATAAATTTAAGACATGAAATAAACCTACCGTCCAGCCAAAAGAAATATGAAGCCACCTTATGGAACAATAAATCTATCAAACACATTTTAACCACTTAATATGTGCAAAAATATTTCCAAAAGTTCATTTCCCTTTTTAATCAACAATTTTTGTATTTAACAATTTTTTTTCTTTTGTCATCACTTTCATTTTTGGTTAATGTATGACATCTTTTTTTGTTTTTTTAATCTGAGACACGATGATGACCACAGAATCACTACTGTTTATATTTTGTTTTTTGGGCTGTCGTAATCACGGGCACGTCTCAGTTCTCCTATCTGCTGCTCATGCTAGTTGTAGACGTTGACAGGGAGCCACAAACTGAGAAATGAGATACTTGCAGTGTGCTTTTAGCTTAGCTGGTGTGTTGGCTGTGGGACATACCTGTGTCGTTTGAATCCATGCATTGGATCGTCACGGGAGTTAATTCTTTTTGGCTCGCGCGCAGTACCAACGCCGGCCCGGGACATACAAGTGCACCGAGAGGACTCGATAGCCATGGGAAATACCGAGGTGTACGGCACCGGCTTCTGCTAACTGTCTCCATTTGTATGTTGTCACTCGTTGCGCGCGCGCGCGCCGTGTCGCGAGCACGGAAACACGGAAGTAGCTTGAATGGTGATGGTACTGAAATGTAAACAAAACAAGTAGAGCACGGCGCAGAACTCTTGCTATTGTTATGAAAACCATAAAGCCTCACTCGCAACCGATACGGTCGTTTAGCTCCCCTTGACGAACGATGGTTCGGTCGAATCGTTTTTTTGTTCCACCCCTACTGAAAACGTAACTTGTCTGACGTCACTTCCCCTGGCGAGAGGGCGGAGACGACCTCATCCCATAATGCTTCACGGACCAGTTGAGGATGGAAATAATTTTTTTTTTTTTTACCACTTTTATGGTCCATAATGCACACTTTTTTTGTTGTGTTGTGTGCCTGTTGGTTAATAAAACTAGTAGTAAAAGTATCATCACTTTTGTTTTGAATGTGCAAACCATTCATGACCAGACCATGGCTGAATTCAGTGTGGTGATCAATGACTTCTGCCTCATCTTCGTAGTTAGCAGTAGTTGTTTGTGACTGTTACAACAGTGAGATAGCTTGCCTTCTTCATGAAAATGTGGAGTAACGCATTGATTCTCTGGACAGTAACTTTAATCAGACTACTTTGTAGAATAAAGTAACGCGTTAGACTATTAGTTACTTTAGAAAGCAACTTTTTTGAGTAACACGCCGGCAACACTGAATATCAGTAGTGTACTTACTGCTGGAGGAGACTGGATGATCTGCCTGGAGGAGGAAGGCGGTCCATCCCAGAAGTGACTGAAGCAACATCTTCATCCTGATGAAAAGCAGATCAACAAAATATTAGGAGCAGCTCTCACTATGATCACAGTGCAGTGCACAACAATGAGATTAGACTTCTTTGATAGAGTCCATCAAATGTGAGCATTTTTGTACTTGTAAAAAATAAAAATAAATATATAACAGATTTCTTTGATGTTATGAATACACGTGTATCTCAAAAAGTCTCGTGTAAATAACCTCATAAAGTCTCTGTTGCGTGTATTGAACAAATCTATCAATACAAATTCAGGCGAATCCACCAAAATAGCAATATAAATAAATAAAAGAAGAAGAACTTTGTCATTACCTTGCATTGCAGTCCTGTTCGAGAGGCTCTCCTTTCCCCGATGCTTCCCGACTTGGAAGTGTGCAGAAATGCAGCACAGGCGCTGGCATCTGTTTTTGCAGACATAATCACATCGTTGAGCCAAACAGCAGAGACAAAGAGGATGAAGCAGCAGCTTGTTTCTCTAAAAGCATACAAATCGTGATTCAATCTGCACTTTATTTAATGCACATGCCGCTGCTTGCTCACTTCAAGTGTACATTAAGTATTTTAAATTAGGGAGGAACGGGGCAGCCACACTTCAAAACGAAAACAAATATGGTTTTAATGTTGATTTTTTTTCTCAAGAAAAACATCACTCTTTAATATTGTACTGTATCAAAACATACAATGACATCATTAAATACAATGTAAAGAAGTGCTTTGCTTCAATTCAATAGATTTGTGCTACTCCCTCTGGTGTTCACACTTTGGCCACCTGGCAAGAATTGAATATAGATTTACGGATATACGTGAATGGGGTCATAAAAAACAAAAAAAATACATGCCTGTGAGTATTGGTAAAATACCCTACTCTAAATGTGTTGCTCTATAGACCATTTGTGGTCACATCACATCCTTAAAAATATAACACTGTTACATAGACGCTATTTGTTAGCATGTCTATAGCATTTCCCACTAGTGTTAAGGTAACATAAGGTATAAGGTAAATAGGTAATCTATTTATGTGGTTGTTTTAATATGTATTTTTTTATGTTTAGTTTGACAGTAAATGTCAGCTGCAATTGGCTTTAAACAGCTTAAAGCTTCTTTTTTTTTTTTTTTAGACTGCTTGAGGTTTGCTGACTGTGGAAAGTATTTCTAAACACTTCATTCCAGCAAAACCTTCAAAACGCCACTAGGTGGCAGTAATGTTTCCCAAACAGCTTCCTGTTCCCTCTTAACACATTTTTACACTTGTTTGACAATTCTGAACGTCTGAAGTGTTGCTTAAAACATTGCTTACGGAGGTAAAGGTTTTATGACAGTAAGTTTCGACTCTGGAATGGATTTTTTTGTGAAAACCAAAGGTCCCCAAGGTCTCATTACATGAGATGAAAGCACACAATGAAAAGTGGTGAGGTCAATCATAATCAACCGCAGAAACGAAGGTCTGGAAATCCCTTACACCTACCTAGAGCCAAAGAAAATAGAAAACAGTGTAGCTATCTAAACAATAAGTTCAGCATGGAATTTAGAATTGTGTTTCCACAGCGTCTTCGAGTTCTCGGTAATTAATTCAAATGAGTTTGATTGAGTCCAGGTGATGTAAAAACAACGCCCCCAAATTTGACCAATCAGCCATGGTCATTGCAGCCCGCCCCCTCAAAGTTCCTGCCTGGCTCAGCAAGACCCTGCTGCCGAGATGGATGCCCCCTGGGAAATTGAATTACCCTGGTAATTGTTGTTGGTGGAAAAACGCCCAAACTGAATTTTACCAAGATAAACTGAAAAGTTCTCCAAAAGTTCCAGCGGTGGAAAAACGCCTATTGTAAAGTCATGAAAAGGGAAGAGCAAATTAAATGCAGATGTGTGTTTTTAGAGCTTACACCTTTAATTAATCATACATATTTTTATAAACGGAATCAAAGGGAACCTACACTTTTGGACACAACCTCTTACTTAGTCCCCCCTTTCTTTAAAACAAAAGTGCTCTGGTGAAATACTTACGGCGAAGTTAGTTTTAAATACACATGTAAATCGGTGTGACACTAAAACTTGAAATCTTTTTTTTAAGATTGCTTGATAAAACTTGCTGTGACTGGAAAAATAATGGTGTGATTCAACTAGTAACACCAACTACAACCCCTAAACTTAATTCCAGCAATACCTTCAAAATGCCTATAGGTGGCAGTATTGTATTGTAGACACCTTCCTGTTCCCTCAAACCTCAAGGGGTATACCATAAACAAGTTAATGTGTTCACTTAACGTGTAAAATGTTACTTAAAAATTTCCTACAAGAGTACAGGTTTTATTAATATGCTAATCAAAAAGTCAGTTCAACACTTTCTTCAAATCTTTTTATTTGAAGTACTTAAAAAGGTACAAATAAAACCATGTGCAGACTATTATGTGCATGTTACAAAACGAACAAAAACAATCTTGACACATTAAAACAAACAAAAACAATCTAAAGTGTTTCTACATAATATACACATTGTAAACATTCTACAAACAGGCATGTGGGAAATAAGGTGTATGTACAAGAATGGAATATGGATGCAATTTGTGTCACAATTCATGTTGGTGGGTTTGCGCTTCTAATGATGTAATTCAGCGTTTTAAAAGCAGAGAATAAAATCATCCAAATGATCACACTTTTGTACAATTTTAGGTTGTGCTCAAAAAGCTTCAACGGGTTGAAAGGTCAGTTCATGGTGTGCTGACGGTAGTGAGGCGACTCTGCATCTCACACATGACCCGCCTCATCAGAAGCGACAGGTGCTCATGGACGTCGAACAGCTGCTGAGGCGAGCGGTCCCTCAGATGGGTCGGAGTCATGGCACAGTTGAGGGCATCCAGTCGGGCCAGGAGATCCTCGGGACCTCCCGGCGGGTCCCCCGGTGCTCCGGACGCACTTGAGTCCGGTGCCACCTTCGGCGGCTCTTCCTCCAGCTTGGCAGGAGCAGGCTCTTCTGTCAACTCTGTGGCTGCAAACATGTTGGGGGGAAAAAAATAAATAAATAGTCATCAATACATGTACTTTCACCTTCGGGGCGGTCAAGCTTTATTCCTTTTACCGGTACTCATTTTTGTTGTATTACCACAATTTGTTTCAAATACCAAAGACTCGGTATTTTTTTTTTTTTTAATTAAAGCCTATTTATTTATTTATTTTTTATGAATAGATGGGCAGAACAATTAGATGCTATTCCACTAGATGGCAAAAGGGCCATTTCACCTGCGTATACACCGGCTGCCAGTCATGTAACAGAATAATATGTTTAACTAAACAGGCTTCCATTTCACACTGACTAAGTACATTTATTAAGAATAATCATTTCAGTATACATACCTTCTGTGATATTTCTGTTGGGTAGATATTTAAGACGTTTGCCTCGGCAGTTACAATTGTATCACCTTTCTTAACCTAATGTAAAGTAGGGCCGGACGATTACAGGAAAAATCATGATTAATAAAACAATTATAGATTTGAAAAATCAATTTCAATTACTAAAACTCTACTACTCATTCCTATGATCATAGCCTTACGTCAACACTATTCTTTTTGTCAAGTATAACATAACCTGTTGATGAACTTCTGGATGAATTCACCTCAAAAATCTCGAATGTTTTGGATGCTGTTGCTCCTATTAAAACTAAGACCATTTCATCCCGAACTAAAACACCTTGGAGGTGTACTACCAACATAATGACTTTGAAATCTAAATGCAGAAAAGCAGAGCGAAAAAGGAGAAAAACTAAACTCCAAGTTCATTTTGACCTTTACAGACAATGTCTTTGTCATTTTAACCAAGAGTTAGTAATAGCCAGACAACAACACTTTTCTGAAATTATTAGTAGGAACCTCAACAATACACGCACTCTATTTGCAGTGGTTGACAAACTCACAAATCCCCCAAATCAAACAGCACCAGAACTCCTCTCAACAGATAAATGCAATGAATTTGCATGCTACTTTAGTGAAAAGGTACAAGCCATCAGGTCAAACATTGTTACAAACCAGCAAAATAAAATGATGCAGCACTTAAAATCACCTAGGAATAATTTAATTACCATGACAGAATTTGACTCAGTGGATCAAAATACTGTAGTAGACTTGGTTCAGCAATTGAAACCTTCCACCAGCTGTCTTGACTCAATACCATCTGGCTTTTTCAAAACCATTGTGAAATCTGTTCAGATTGATTTACAACAAATAATTAATTGCTCACTTCAATCAGGTGAGCTTCCTAAATCTCTGAAAGTAGCCACCGTCAAGCCCATTCTAAAAAAGAGAACAATGGATGTCTCCCTGCGAGCAAATTATAGACCAATAGCAAACCTTCCCTTCGTAACCAAAATAGTTGAAAAAAAGTGTTTTTTAAATCAACTCAGCAAATTCTTGAGCTTAAACTGACTTTTGGATAAATTCCAGTCAGGTTTCCGACATCACAGTACAGAAACAGCTCTGATTAAAGTACTGAACGAAAAAGATTGAGCACTGATGCAGGGAAGGTATCAGTGCTCGTCTTGTTGGACCTCAGTGCAGCATTTGACACGATTAATCATAATATACTGTTAGACAGGCTGGAAACTTGGGTGGGGTTAAATGGAACAGTCCTTAAATGGTTCAGGTCCTATTTGGAGGAAAGGAGTTACTTTGTGACCATTGGAAAATTTGAATCTGATCGAAAGGCCATGACATGTGGGGTCCCTCAAGGGTCAGTCCTTGGACCCCTGTTGTTCAGTCTGTATATGTTACCTTTGGGTCAAATGCTTCAGAACGCCAATGTTGACTATCATAGTTATGCAGATGACAACTGTATTTATCAATGTCCCCAAATGACAGCAGTTCTATTAACGTATTGTGTCATTCTCTAGAGCAAATTAACAACTGGATGAACCAAAATTTCCTTCAGCTGAACGAAAACAAAACG
This sequence comes from Festucalex cinctus, assembly GCF_051991245.1. Taxonomy (NCBI): domain Eukaryota; kingdom Metazoa; phylum Chordata; class Actinopteri; order Syngnathiformes; family Syngnathidae; genus Festucalex; species Festucalex cinctus. The sequence goes on from NC_135421.1 coordinate 9,111,640, forward strand.
GAGCTCATTGTTTTCGGCAATAAAGAAAAGAGGATTGCTGTTAAAAAACAGCTTGAGTCACTGTCTTTAGAAACTAAAGACCAAGTTCGAAATTTTGGGGTACTAATAGACTCAGACCTGACCTTCAGCAATCATATTAAATTCATCACTAAAACAGCCTTTTACCAGCTGAAAAACATATCCAGACTGAAGGACTGCATGCTTCAAGCAGACCAAGAGAAGCTTATCCATGCTTTTATCTCCAGCAGACTAGATTACTCTAACGGTCTTCTGACTGGACTCTCTCAAAAGAACATGAGACAATTGCAGCTCATTCAGAACGCTGCAGCTCGAGTTCTGACCAAAACAAAAAAGATCAGAACATATTACTCCAGTACTTAAGGATTTACACTGGCTCCCTGTCAGCTGTAGAATCGATTTTAAAGTTCTGCTACTCGTCTATAAATCACTAAATGGTTTGGGTCCTGAATATATCCAAGAAATGCTGATTGAGTACAAACCCAGCAGGGCTCTGAGATCTACAGACTTAGGTCAACTAGTGGAATCCAGAGTTCGAAGCAAACATGGTGAAGCTGCATTTAGCTATTATGCTGCACACAGATGGAATAGGCTGCCAACAGAAGTGAAGTCAGCCCCGAGTGTAAATGCTTTTAAATCCAGGTTAAAAACTTTGCTTTTTTCAGATACCTTTGATTAGGGTCTTTTAAACGGCTTTAATTAAGTGTTTTTTTAAGATTGTTATTGTGTGTTCTTTTTAGTAAAATTTGTAACCTATTTTCATTTATTTTTCTTCCTCTGAATGTTAACCGTTTCTTGATACTTATGTGTTGTCTTTCCTTGTGTAAAGCACATTGAGTTTCCTTGTGTATGAAATGTGCTATACAAATAAACTTGCCTTGCCTGTAAATACTATAAAACTAATGCCTCGTGCATTTTCATTATTCATTTTCAAACTGAAGCATTACATTACCCTCTTCATCATACTTATTTTATCTGATGTTATTTTCACAAGTCTGGGGACCCAGTGGGCTAACCTGGGGCCTCAGGGATTGTATTTTGTGCTGTGTCATGTGGAAATGTGTGTTGGTATACATTTTGTGGCCCACGAAAGCAAATCATGCAGGCCAACTTCCATGATTCTTGCTAAAAATCTATACCAAAATTGGTGTGTAATAAAAAATAATGCTGAGATCTTAAAAAAATAAAATCCCTTTTACAGTAACTTCAACAAGAATTTAACAAACAATTCACGTTGACTTGTGATTTCAAAACTAGTAATCCATCAATTAGTTGTGTAAACAGTATAATATGATAAGATTAAACATTCATTTGGTTTCAACTTCATAAAGGCTCTCTGAGGGAAAAGGGGGGTTGGGGGGTGGGGGGGGGGGGGGGGGGCAGGGGAGTGTGACACCACAGACTTAATGGGCCGCATACACATACCCAACACGTCAGCAGGTTTCTCCTCTTCATCCTGATTCGCCGTTAGGCAGGTGTCCTCCGCCTCTGAAGTCATCCTTTCCGTCTCCACAAAACTCTTCAGCTCATCGACACCTCTGCCTTTCCGCTGGGGAGGCATCGGTCAAGCGTCAACACACACAAGTGACCTCTAGTGGGTGAAAAGAAGGCGGAAAGGGCTCCACATACGTGCTGCTCGTAGGACTTGAGGGCTTTCTTGACATTGGAAATCTTGGGCGAGTGAATGGGGAGCATCTTGATTTCGTTGGGAGTCAGAGCACTGAGGTCGCCCACCGTTTTGATGTTGCGCGCTCGCACGAGCTGCCCTAGACCGCGGGACCTGCCAAGATGACAACGAGGCAACAAAGTTCCAGATGAGACTCAAGACATTCATCGTTTTTGTAATGTGAAATGTCACTCTGTGATTGGTCCGAACCACTGCGGTGGAAATCAACGGGAGCGGTACAAGATGTGTTCTTCGGGGTTTGTGAACTCACAAATGCTGTGAGAATTCATCTTGCGAGTGCAAGGTTAGGAAAAACCATCACCTGGGTGATACTGCCCTCAAATGGATTATCCGTGCACTGCATGTGTCAGATCATATACGTCAGGGTTTTAATGGGAAAAAAAAATGCTAATGCAATAGAGGGCTCAAAATGCCTTTTACAAGGACCGGGATTTGTGTAAAAGACAAAGATAAATACTGTTCGGGAAATGCGCATTTGTGGAAAGCCAACCTTATTTTCTGTTACAAATAGCCAAGCAGATTCATTGAGTCATTGCAATGACATTTTCCCCCAACTCATCTGTACTCACCAAATGCTGGCCGAGATCTGAGGCAGTACCGCTTCGACAGGTGCACTGCACCCGACCAGGGCGGGATATATGCAGTTTTTGGAAACAGGCCGAGGCTCCTGACTCATCTCTGAAATCTTGGGGAAAAATTGCAAAATGTTCACTGTGAAGCTGACTAGGACAACTGTTGGTCTCCCAGATAAAAATGTGCCACTGGTTCTCAATTGGTGTACGTACCAGACATTTCTTGGAGCTCCTGAAATTTGGACTGTGAAGATTCCTGGGACTAATGGCCAGCGCACCCTTTGTTGGTGTTGTTACAAACTAAAACAGGTGGTTGTGGAAAGTCAGAAAAATAAATTCCATACAGAAAACACTTTGAAGAACACTGGGCTAGTTGGCAACATTCGTACTTTGGGCTGGGGCAAGTTGTCGACTTTGGCTCTTCTGGGGGAGCTCGTTCGGAGAGCAGGACTACGGCGATCAATGTTGTCCGCCGTCTCCTGGTGTTGAATGGGATTAGCAAACGACACACGCCTGGACTGCAAAGAAAGACGGCTCAGTTACAGAAAATCAAGTTGATTCCAGTTGATCAAAAGGTCACCAACCTTGATGAGAGGCGAGGGTGTCTCCTCCTCCAGAGGTCTCTTCTGGCATTTTTTGAGGATGCTGGTTGAGGGCGAGGCTGATGGCGACCAGATTCCTTTTGTCTTGTTACCGCTTGGACTCTGGACCAGGTCTGGCATCAACTCATCCTCCAGGTCTTTCAGCTTTGCCGGAGAATCTTGGGAGATGGTGCTCATTGTCGATACAGTGGTACAAATATCACTTTGAGCATCTTCTAGATGATCATCCGTGTTTGACGTCTGGGATCTTTCTTCATCTTGGCATTTCCTTAAAGTTAGCTCATCCTCTTCAACATCCTCACGTAGAGGCATAATGTCTTCTAAGACCTGGTGTGAAGTCTTCTGAACATTGGCTGCTGAATGCTCTGTCGTCTTTGAAAGCTCATCCATGATACTTGAACAATCTTCTTGCTGTTGTCCAAGAACGGAAGTCTGAGTTTCCTCCACTGGAACAACTGTGTCTGCTTCATTGACGGAATCACACTGATTTGTCAGTCCCACTACGATAGGTGTAGTTGCCTCTGGTGAGGACTCTGAGTCCTGCAGCTTCTCTTTCACCTCCTCAAGGTCTTGTGTAGCCGCAGCAAAAGCCTGTGAAGACAAACCCTTCTGACTCTGCTCAGTAACCGTCCCTTCCGATACCAACGTTTCAGATGTGTCACCCTCTTGTGAAGAAGCACATCTTGATTTTGTTCGAGAGATGCGTTGCCAGCTGCACTTCCTCCTTTTCGGTGCTGAGTTGAGAGAGAGCCGGTTCGTCGCAATTTCAGGTTTTTCTAGAACAGGCTCCAGTACTTCAGCATTGGTGACATCCATTTGGCAGTTGTGAGACAACTGCGGGGGTTCAGAAACTGTTGGATCTTGGCGTTGTGTGGAATCCTCTTGTACTTGAGCGGGTTCAAGAATTTCTGGATCAACAGAGTTCTTCTTTTCAACCATAATGTCCACGTTGTCAGACTTACTGGTGATGGGAGTTAGTGATGTCCCTTGTGATTTTTGTCTCTTTGTCGGCAGGGAACGCTTTTCTTGGGCCTCTGAGGATTCAGATTCAAATTTGCTGGCTGTTAATGCTTTGGAAGAGCTTCGTTTTGATTTCTTGCCTTGAGAAGACTCTGTGGGTCCAGCAACATCTAAAGACTGGGGGCTTTCAGGAGTGGGAGTGGTGCTGGACTTTGACTGATTCTCATGTACCTTGCTCCTTCTTGTCCTACCTCCTTCTCTGGCCTCTACTGGACTGCTTTCTTGAGATTGAGAAATATTCTGCATTCTGGACAAGGCCTTTGTTTCAGTCTTATCTTCTGCAGATGCTTTACTGCGTCCTCGCCGGGGCAGAGGCGGACTATCAGTGGATGTCGGCGTAATCTCTTGGGACTCTTGACTAAATTTAGATTCAGGCTCCTCTTTTGTTACCTCCTCCTGATTGCTAAGAATGCAGCCTGGTGTGCTTATTTCTTCTTGGATCATGTCACTAGTTAAAGAGGCATTCATCTGAGAATCTTGTTTTTTGCTCTGTTCCACAAGTTCAATTTCTTGCAACTGGAAATCAGTTTCAGGTGAGAGATAGGCTATTTGAGAACCCGACTTGTCATCTTTTTTTGTGTGCTCAAGTGGCTTATTCAAGACAGTTTGGCTGGATTCTTCAGGTTTGGACAAAACCTGTGTCTGGGAATTACTTCCCTTCAAAATCCGCCTCCGTGTTTTTGAAAATCGGCCATGTTTTAGCTGTCCCTGGCTGCCAGAATCACACCCAGTATCCAATTGTGAGTCTGTCTGACTAGGCACTGGTTGCAGATTAAGACCCTCCTCAGAGTCTGATAACCGTTTGGAAGTTCTGGTACTCCTCCGCTCTGTTAGACTTTCAGTATCATACTGAGTGTCTGATTGCAAGTCAACTTGACAGGATTCTTTCATAAAAATGATCTCTGGATTCACAACATCCTCCTCTTTAGGCTCTAATAAGAATTTGGCAGGCGGGTCATGTCCCTCTGATTCTTGATCTGCCTGAGAGGGTGACTGTAAGTCGATTTGACTGGAAATGTTCTCAGACATATTAAGACCCTTCTCTTTAGACTCCAATAGAGAACTGGAATGTTGGCCACAATTTTGCTGTGACTGGCTTTCAGAATCAGCCTGAGTGTCTGACTGATTGGCATCTAGTTGAATGGACGTTATTTCAGACACTGAGTCAGGTGTAAAATCACCCACTTTGGAGTCCTGTAAACAATTGGTAGGCTGGCTGTCATTTTCCTGTGAGTTGCCTCTGGAATCAGCCCGAGTGTCTGGATACATGTCCGCTTGACTGGACAGTTTCTCAGAGCTCTCTAGACACCTAAAAATTTCCTCTTTAAGCTCCATTATGGATTTGGTAGCTCGACCTTGCTTTCGCCATGGCTGGCTTTCTAAATTAGAGGAAGTTCCTGATTGCAGCAAACTGGACGCTGTCTTGGATACGGGCTTTGGCTTGTTCAGAACATCCTCATTGGACTCCATTAACAATTTGTTGCAGCACGTTTGCTGTGACTGGCTTTTAGCATCAGACTGGGTGTCTGATTTTAGGTCAGTTTGATTGGGCACTTTACGATCTTCCTCCTTGGTCTCTGGCAAAGACTTTTGACGTCGGCCACGCTTTAGCGGTGACTGCCTTTCAGATTCAGAAAGCAGGTCTCTTTCGCGCGATTCTTGCGACCTGGGTCTTCTCCTTTTGTTTTCAGCTACAGTGAGGAAATTCCCTGAACTGTTGTAAAGTTTGACCTTATTGTGTGATGGAACTGGAGACTTGGTTTTCCTTGAGAAACTGTTGTCACGCTGAGACCTCAGTCGTATTCTGCTATTCTCCTCTTCACTGGCTACCTTGCTTCTCGTATTGGGTCTGTTCTGGGGTGTCTTTGAATCAACTGGACTTTCTCGCAGGAGATTTTGTTTAGCTTGCTTACGATGTTTCCGCTCAACCGGAGAACTCAAAATCTCGGACAACTGAGAATCTTCCCCAGTCTCTTGAGAATACCTCTCTAGATCTGAGCTTCCCACATCCTCTGATGTGGAAATCACAAATCACCGTGGTTTTCTCCATGACATTTTCAGTCTGCGTGTCGGGGATGACATCATCAGCTTCCGTTTCATTACTCGTAAGCCTTTCAGTCAGCCTTAGAGGCTCAACCTTCCGCTCACGGTCTATTTTGGGGCTTTGCGGCGACTCTTGGTGGTCCCTCACTGGACACTTTGACAGTGCCTGTGACGAGAGCTGGGAATTTTCATCAGTGGGTTTTTGGGAAGCCTTTGGAGTGGGGGTGTTTGAGTCCTGGCTATCGGAGGTCTTCACGAGGGGATCTGTGAACAAGGATGCATTACTGGGGCTCGCAGGCTTTCCTTCAATATATTTCTCCAGTGTAATGAAGGATTGACGGCGGCTACTACCACCGGACTTCTGGGGTGTTCCAGAAACTAAATCTGAAGAGCTTGACACATTAGGACTGATGTTTTTTTCAGCTTGCGTGTCCATATTTTCTACTCTGCCATTGTCTGTGACCCCTTCTTCTATGGAAACATCAATTGACTCGGGTATAATTTCAGGCTCCTCCTTCGTTGGCTCATTTTCCAAGGCTTTGGGGCTTGAAAAGTCTTGAGTCTCCTTTGGGTGAATGTCAGCAACTTCATTCGTCTCTTGGGGTATCTGTAACTAAACATTCCAATGACAAGATTGTCTAGTTTAAAGGTCCTTTAAATCAATTTGACATTTTAATCAAAGAAAAATGTGTTAAAAAGAAAAAAAAGATACAATACATGTCTTTATTGTTTGAATATGTATTTACCTCAGCTGAAGCTTCTGTGGCACTTTTGTCAGCTTCTTCATTTGGTAATTTGCTCCTATAGAAATATTTTTGGACAAGTATTACTCTTAACACTTTTTGAAACACTTGCTTGTTTCATGTCGAACATTAAATTTATCACTTACAGAGAGTCTCTTGGCTCTGCGAGTACTGCGTGAAAACTGTAGTATCCATAGAGGCATCTAAGTTGTTGTACATTGCAGGTATGTCAACCCTATGAAACAGTATATTGAATTACAAAAAATTACTTAATGAATTGGCATGACACATGAAATAGAATAATGACAACAGTACCTTTTAGTCCTTTTAACCTCCTTCTGGTGTTCTGTTAAAACCCTCTCCTTAGTTTCAGGTGGAATGAATACAAAGTCAACAGATGCCTCCTCGTCCAGTACTTCCCTGTGAGGAACTTGGGGGAGCCAAAATCCAGCTTTTGTCTGCCAGATGGATTGCATTGGTAATAATAAAACGAGGGACAACGAGCTTGACAACTTCAGACTTGATTAAGGACTTGCAGAAACAGGTCTGGAGGTACTTTGGTCCCTCTGTTCAGCCTTTCTAGCAGCAACGAGTCCCTCTTCCCAGTAGGGACAACTGGCACACCACAGAGTTTTGTTTCCAATTGGGAACTCTCGCTCTGAAGAAACAAACCACAGGTATAAGTGTAACAACAGGAGGGAAGGGTAAAAACTGTAAATATTCAGGGACAACTCACGGAATAAGGTCCACTGAGCTCGTCTGCTACACTGACTACCTCAAAGCCAGGAGTATGATGGGAGTCTTTTGCTTCACTTGGCTAAGAACTGGTCTGTAAAGAAACCGTTTAAACACAAATTGCAGTTTACCTGTAACGTATAGTTTTTGATTGACAGATAACAATAGGAGTGTGGTGGTTTTCACCTGAGCTCATCGGGTAGATCAGACAACTGCGTTAGCGAAGGTGGCATTCCAGAAATGGATGACAGCTGTGCGGTGCTGCTTGTTCTTGTGTGGGAATAGCATACAGAGGCAACGGTGAAAGCAGAGCCAGGAGGTCACTGTCACTGGCCAACATGGAGCGACTCTGAATGCAGACGAAGATCTCAGCCAGAAGCTTCTCCATCCTGCGGGGGGGGGGGGGGGGGGGGGGCAAACCGTTAATGCTACCTATCCACGTACAGGTAAGACAATGGAGAACCCACTTTGGCGAGAATCTGCGGTCGTAAATCTGGGTGGCTCGCAGGTTGTTTGCTTGTACAGGCCCAACGAGAGCGGAATGAGGGAGGTACAAAGCTCCTTGACAGCGGTTGGCTAGCACCAGGTTGGTGAAGAGGGAGGACAAGACAGAGAGCCAGCGCAGCGCCTGTGGTTTCTGATGGAACATCCTCCCCTGCCAGGTAAAACATCCAGACACATGGACCAGCAGAGACTGAAGGTGGACAAGTTGCCAAGGGCCTTGCTTCTCTTCCTAGTCAGTTCATTGGAGTGTGAGGAGCTGCAGGAAGAGGAAGTTGAGTTTGGATGTTGGAGAGGAGCCAGTTTTCTTAGTACATGAAAAAAAAGTGCAAACTAAAATTTCTCCAAAGATGATACAAGTACACTTTCCAATGATCTGATCAACTATATCAGATTGGACAATATTTTGCATATTTTGCAATCTGCCCTATAGCTGTAAATCACCGATCTGACCCATGACGTTATTATTCGGACTTGCGAACTGCGACACTGCAGCCATGGTGTTGCCCACATGTACATTTATCTGTACTGCGCTGCCACAAATTCACTTTGACTGCCACTGATAAGAATTTTGCGCTACCTATCAATTCGCGTGTATGCAACCTTTTAGTGGTGCAACGACGGGGGGAGGACAAAGTGCGCATTTACAGTGGACACCATTCAAACACGTCAAGGAAGTTGAAACATACAACGCAACACCGCTTACGCTCAGGCTAACTTCAAAATAAAGTTTGTTTACATTGATGACAATGCAAATAGCCTTAGTAGACATTTTACTTTGAAAGGTTTTCTTGTGTCTTTTTTTTAGTTGCTGATCCGAAAAACAATCGATCCAACCGCGACTTTTTGTGATCCGTTGCACCACTAACCACTTTTCTTTGTGGTATAATACTACACTGCTATTAAAAAATTAGGTTCTAACTTCTGTTCAACTGTCAACAAATAATTCATATTCAAGTCACTTTCTCCCTTTCCTTGCTTGGGGAATGGCAAGATGGTCAAAAATGGGCAAAATACTTTGAAAATGTTTGTTGATATTCAGAACCACAGTACAAGGTTATATACAGGTAATTAACAGCTAATTGAAATTTGTGTCATCTGGTGATTAGTTCTCTGATCAGTTAAATTAACTCACCGATCAAAAATCCTGATCAAGTCTAGCAATAAGTGGACTTACACTTGAGTTCTGCTGGAACTGTGTACGGGTAGGGTGAAAAGTCCACACATTCTACCATGACTTGAAGGATGCAGGCAAACGCTGTCAGCGTGGATGGAACCTCAAACGACAAACATTGGTTGTTAACACGCAAGGTATACACAGAAATACTTAGGCATGGGCTTTAAAAACAATTATTTTAAATCATGGGTATATTTTGTCTGTGTTTTGAGCCTGTCATTGCCAAAAAAAAAAAAAAAAAGTTTTCAATGTTTATGAGTAAGGCCAACACCTGGATAGCTCAGTCAGCTGTGGCTGTTGACGTGACACGACAACCTCGTCAGGTGCTGTATTTCCCCCCCCCCCCCCCCCCCCCCCATTAATGACACACACACACACACGCTTCTGATAACTATCATAACACAATCTTTGGTATAGATGCAGTTTGTGATACCTTTTCAAATGTATACTTATAAGTCAAGTGAGTTTTGCTACGGCTGCCATGACAAAGTCTCCCTTCTATCACTGTCAACAGTTGGCAAACAAGGATCGGACTTGGGCACCGCTGTTCGACATGATGCATGTTCCACCAATGCCCAGAGGAGTATAAAGAACACTGAAGAAGTATGGCATGTTCAGTGAAAACACGCCACAGTTTCTTGGATGTGGGGAGTGGTGGAGGGTGACATCATGCTCCCCACGGACATGTAGTGTTGGGTTACTAGTGTACAACACAATTGGGATGGAAATTGGAGGGGAAAAAAAAAAAAAAAAAAACAAGTTTATTCAAGCGCACGTACCCAAGCTTGACCCAGAGACTGCAGTTACACTTTAGGCCAAAGGTGGCAGACAAATTAAAAAATAAAAACATAAATAAATAAATAAATAATGGTCAAACTTCGCAATGCACCTTTCACGGGGAACAACATACCCAAATCAATCCTTCCCAATGGGGGGAAACACATCAAGCACCATAACTCAACCTTGGCACAGACATCCTGGACCGTAAGACCGACAGACTTGCATTTTTCATTTTTTTTTTTTTTAAACATAAGTTAGGGTTTTTGTTGCACAGTGATTATATGGTCGTGGTTGAGCTTTTCATTGTTATTCAATTAAATTACATCAACACATTTTATTTGCTTTCTTATTTGTATACTTATTTGTGTTAAAAAAAAAAAAAAAAAAGTGGACTACAATGTTCTTACTGTGAGGGCATTTCGATCCAGCGTGGCGGCCATTTTGAAACAGAGCTCCTCACAGCAGATGTTCTCCTCAGCAGTAACTACCAGAGCCGAACAGCGAGCGAACACCTTGTACAGTTTGGACCAAGTAGACAGCATGGACTTCTGGGCCGCCTGTAAACCAGAGTCTAACTTTACGGCATCCTCAACGTAGACTTCGATACATTATCGTTTGCAAATGCAAACCTGCTGCTGAGGCGAGCCACTCAGCAGGTGAGTGACGGGGAACATCAGGGCTGAGTGCATCGCGCTGAAGTTGTGCTCCAAGGCGTCCCCTTGGTTGACTTCATTAGACTGCATCAAGATTTAAAACAAGTTCAGAATTTGAAACCAACACTTATCACTCATAGTAACTTACAAAATGTATTGGAACAAAAATGAAAAATAAAAAAAACTGATAAAGGGGGATCTTGAAGGCCCCCCCCCCAGTGTACCTGTGTGATTGTGTCTGTGAGTGGGGCGACCACGACGCTCCACATCCTCAACAGGTGCTCCTTGCTGTGCATGGAGGCAGCATTGCGGTCTATGGTGCCAAGCACTGCCTCGGCGAACGCTAACGGGGAGGTGGGGCCCGACAGGCTGCAGCTCACCAGTGTCTGGAGGCACTGATAAAACCTGCACACAAAAAGAACAACAAATGTTAAGGGAGTAAGATATACTTCCTACACTCAGCCAATTTGTCTGCACTAGGAGATCCTGATTAAAGGAGAAGTCAAGCGTAAACACTTCTTGACAATAATATGTTACATGTGACCTCTAGTCTAAACATGACATTCTGATTATGTTTGTGGAATGAGGTATGCAGCAAAATCTGACAATGGCATATTGCTAAATTGCAATTTGGTGCTGAAACAAAAGATTAAATGACCATTTAAAAGAAGGACGCTGAACTAACCTGGCATCTTCGATGTAGGCCGTCAGCATGTTGCTGTCAAACAGGAGCAGAATGAGGAAGAGTGCTGGCGTTCCCTAGAAAGAAACAAGGGTCAGTCGTCCCCAAGATGGCATTAGTAAAGAATTGTGCCTTACGCTCACATTCAGCACATCCATCTTGCCCACTTGGTAAGAGGCAGAGCCAAGGACGCGCGGAGAAAGGCCTTTAACGGTGCTCTCAAAGAGAACCTGAAGGAAACGAGGTAAAAGCAGTGAGTACCTGGTTATTTGCTATTAATATCTACACATTATTCCAATTTTTTCCCCGCAGATCTCCTATTTACAGAATCTACGCATAATTAGGGGCACTTTCTGTAATGCAAATTTGACAAGATGGAGTAAATGGAAAAGTAGTAATTGGTTTCAAAGAAGGATGTTGATTCAATACATTGACTGTTGTAGCTTTTTGTGTCAGGGAGGAGCCAAGTTCAACCTAGGATGGTACAATTACCCTGTATGGAGCGCGCAAACACACACATTTGGTCTTCTTGTTTTGTTTTTTTCATTGCTTGCCCAGTGCTTCATCAGCATCACCCCCCACCATCACGACACAAAACAATCTGCACGTCACTCCCTGCTAGTTTTTTTTTTTTTTTTGTAATAGAATTACACGACATACCTCACCAAATGTTCATCTAACTTAGGTTTGCCAACTTTGCTTTGAAAGACCATTTCATAAAGTAAGAAAAGATGACACTCCTACCAGCACTTTGTCTGCAGGAAGAGCTTCTGAGCGGACAAGGGTCTGGAGGGCTTGAAGGGTGAGGGTCAGAACTTCACTACCATGTCGGTCCTTCTTACTTCCTGCACACATAAAACCATCAGCAAACAGAAACTCCTACTACAGAGTCACATAAGTGATGAAGAGCCATCAACATCACTGGGCAAGAAGCCCTCAGTGGTTGTTTCTCATCAAAGAGAAGAGGCCCAAACAACTGAACGCTCAGACTTAAACTGATGACGGTGGCAGTGAGTCGGGAAGGAGGCAAAGGGTATGGGTCTTTCTATCTGCCTCCATAATAGTCTCAAACCCGGACCCATTCAGGAGTGATCTATGTGGCACCACGTGGGAGGGAACTACGGCTTTAAGAACCCTCCTCTTAATGTGGGGGCCACAACAGCATTAATAAATACATCAAACCACAGAGGTGTAGATGGTGTAGAAAGTCAGTAGCAAAATGCTAGGGCCACAAGTGTAACGTTACAATACGGGCTGTTTCTTTTTTTCTTTTCTTTTTTTTTTTTAAATTCCTTTGGAAATGAATGGCTGAATGGAGAGAATAAAAATAAGGATAGGCGATTTGGATGAAACGTGTATCACGTAAAGTGAATTTTTTTTATTCACCCGTTTAAAATAAAATGATGTGCTTGTAATTTTGGTATCAATCCAAAGCCATAGTGTCGACAACATGGAACGTGACGGGGTCTTCTGATTTATTTATTTTAAACCAAACACATTGATCATTTTGTATGGATATCGATCATGTCTCTATCATGATACATACTGATATTGAATTATTGGCCAGTCCTAATGTACACATTACAATTTCCTCTGGCTGTAAATACTAAATACTTTCTACAAAGAACTTACCGGACTCGATGGTCAGCGTGACATAATGTAAAAGATGATCCCATAAAAGCGCCAAGAGGGCATCTGTCAAAATATCGAAAGTCAGACAACATTTAGAATACATGGCAATTTATGAAAAAAAACAAAAAACTGGCAATTTAGCTTGATCCATCCTATAGGATGGCAAATTTAAAACCTGTAAACACCGCTTCAATTTAAAACCTCTTATTCACTAAACGTGACCAGGAAGAGAGAAGGTAATTTGGGTTTTAATACAAGTATGACTTTTTTTTTTTTTTTGCAGTTTCACTGCAAACCAACTTTAAAAGGAACCCCGGCTCACATGACAAGTTTGCTCTATATTATTTATGTGGTTGTTATTAACATAACTACGAGATTCATTTTTCAAAAATAATTTCCAGTTCAATACATTTTCTAGAAACTTTATTTAGACGTACGCCGCTATTGTTATTTACGTCGCAACACATTCTGTGCGTAGGGACATAGAATGGCGTTGGTTCTCTGTCAAGCAATGTGAAACATCTATCAAGAAAACAAGGTAAGACTCCGTTTTGTTCCTAAAAGGGCGATCAAAACTCTCGAATGCGTCTGTTGAATGACGAGAGGACCGCGCAGGGGACCGTGACTCACCCAATCGCACGTTGTTTCTTTTGGAACGCTACAAGGTTTACCTTGCTTTCTTGTTAGACGTTTCACATTGCTCGGCAGAGAATCAACGCCATTCTATGTCGCTACGCACGGAATGCTTTGCGACGTAAATAACAATGGAGGCGTACGTCTAAATAATGTTTCTACAAAATGTATTAAAATGGAAATTATTTTTGAAAAATTAATCTCATAGTTATGTTAGTAACAAGGCAAGGCAAGTGTATTTGTATAGCACATTTCATACACAAGGCAACTCAATGTGCAAGACAACACATAAGCATCAACAAAAAGTAGTTAACATTCAGAGGAAGAAGAGTAAATAAGAGTAGGTTACAAAATTTAACAACCAAATAAATAATATAAAGCAAACTTGTCATGACAGCCGGGGTTCCTTTTGAGGCCTTTAATTACAAACATTTGTGGGGGTCGCCAATTAGTTTTGGTTTTATAACTGAGGAAGGCACAGTGCCAAAAAAAAATGCATTAAATGTAGTCAAGTTTAACCATAATTAGACTACAAATTCTTTGTCCCTACTACATTTGACTGTTTATTGGTGTTTTTGTTTTTCCCCTCACGCAATTTGAATTTACTATACTGTAATTTCAATTTGTATACATTTCTGATAATTCCCATGATCAAGTTTACCAAATTCAAAGAACTGCGTGACATTAGTTGATTATTTAAATATAAATGTCAAAAACAGGTTTACCAACAAACAGTGAAGCACACCTGGAGCATCCTTGCCAATGTTGTTGAAGCCATCTTTGATGCTAGAGATGAGCACAGCAGCGTGCTTGCCAAAGGAGGAAGCAGCATTCAACAGGGGATGCCTCAAAGGCTCTAGAACACAGAAGTAGTAGTTGTACAAAAGTAGAAGAAGCAGCTTTATTTTGTATTGTACACAATGATATTTTATAGCAGAGTGTAGGAGCTGCTACTACTACATTCATCATTTCCAGTACTAAAGGTAGAGTGCCCACCGAGAGCAAGAACCAGCTTGCGCTTGGTCGCCGTAGCAACCACCTCAGGCCCCAAGAAGTAGTGGAGCAGCATTTCCAGGCCTAGCAACTTGACGGAGGAGGAGAGTTGCATGGAGGAGTTCAGGCTCAGTCGTGACGTGTTGGGTGTCAGGCTGTTGAAGCCCGATGGGCCTGTTAGGGGAAAAAAAACTGCCATGTTCAAAACCATAAAACAACTTAACATTAATATTACAAATAAAGCGCAGATGCAACAATAAGGTCATGGAGGAGTGAAAGAAGAACTCGGTGGCAACATATGATGTACCGGTAAAATCAAGAGTGTTTTAAAAGCAGTGCTGGAAAATAATGGTGGCCACATTTTGGACATTTGCACTTACGGCAGCCGGAAGTTCAAAGAAACAGCTGTTTTTGTCACCGGCAACAAAGTACCTGATCGACAAATGCTGATCACGTACTTCTACATGGACGTTCGTAACTCGAGGTTTCATTGTGTATGTTCCCCCCTCAATCTAAAAGTTCCTGCTGACATTAAAGCCTGGTTCGGAACATACCACATTTTGATGTGTTGGGTGTTGCAATGCCATTTTGACCTCTGGCAGAGGTGGCTGAGGCCAAAGTGGCTTCAGGTCCAATGGTGCACTGGAGCAACGGGAGCGACACCTGAGGAGACAGAAACCAGTAAACTTCTCAAGCAGCATTGAGTGAAATGCAAAATGGAGACTTGAGGGGAGGGGGGGAAGAAAAAAAAAAAAAAAAAAAAAAAAAGTTTATCTACCAGATCAAAGTGGGGCGACAAATTCGGCCCGAGTTGGACTACTAGGTACCACCACACCTCCACTTTGGTAAGCATCAGTGCCTCCGTGCGGATACTGATCGACATGAGGGGCTGCATGAGAAGCTTCATACGCTTTGCACTGCAAAGAATGTCTGAGAGAAACAACACTGCAGTTAGAGGAGCTCAATAGGAACGAGCAAGAAAAAAAATAAAAAATGTTGGAAACTCGCACCTGGATTAAGAGCGAAGTTGTCAATCAAACTCTTCCAGGCGATAAAGGCGATTTTCTTGATGGTGGGTGAGGTGCTGCGAAAGCCGAGCTCCTCCAGATTGAGCAACGAATTGATAAAGGGACCTCCTCGGTGGAGCAGCTGAGGAGCAAACGAGGTGCATTCTACTTAGTATCCTTGTAGTTGGCTGTCTATTATTTCACTGTGTTTTACTTATTTCTAAATTTTTGCCGCAGTATCATTTCAGTAAGCACATCTGCCTCCCAGTTCTGAGGACTCCGGTTCAAGTCCAGGCTCCGGCCTTCCTGAGTGGAGTTTGCATGTTCTCCCCGTGCCCGCGTGGGTCTTCTCCGGGTACTCCGGTCTCCCCCCACATTCCAAAGACATGCATGGCAGGTTCATTGGGCGCTCCGAATTGTCCCTAGGTGTGCTTGTGAGTGTGGATGGTTGTTCGTCTCTGTGTGCCCTGCGATTGGCTGGCAACCAGTCCAGGGTGTCCCCCGCCTACTGCCCAGAGCCAGCTGAGATAGGCGCCAGCACCCCCCGCGACCCTTGTGAGGAATAAGCAGTCAAGAAAATGGATGGATGGATTATTTCAGTAATAAGTATCAAGGTACTATATGAAAGTAAAGTATCAAAGTAAAAAATTTAGTATTTTAAGATTAAGACTCATATGAATCATTAACTCATTTGCTTCCAATAATGTGTAAATATGTTTTTTTTTATGGTTTAAGTGTACCAAAGACGTATTTATACGTTTGTTTGTTTTTATGCTAGAGCATACAGAAGGCTTTGATGCAGCCTCTCAACTCCAAAGAACGGTTGCCGAAATGGTAGTTATTACACAAACGGCCAGCAGGTGGCAGCAGAGCAAAGGAGATCAACCAGGGCCATCTAGAAAAAAAAGCTAAATTACTTAGATTTGTGAAAACTGATGACTTAGCTCTCTTCTAATGCTAATTGCTACAAAACGGAAACGGATAGAAACATACTTTTTCCTGATGAAAGAAGAGACTTTAATCTTTCTTTTGATAGGTTCCATGCTTTTATAGCAATTGAACACAATATTCTGTGGGCCTTGCAAAATCTGTCAAAAATCCAGTAAAACAGTCGGGAGCGAACGGGATTGCTTCTGTGAAAATGGCTGGAAGTGAATGAGTTAAAAAAATAAATAAATAAATAAATAATAAATAAATAAAACAAAAAGGTACCTTCCCTAGAAGTTTGACAAATAATGGCCAGAGCTTGAGGACATTCATTTCATTTTTGGACATGAAAAGTTTCTGTAGCTCTGGAATCAGTTTCTGTTAAGACAAAAAAAAAAATAAAATCTCTAAGAATCATGAAGATCAACTTTAAGCGTCAGAGGACGGTCACCCACCGTGGACATCAAGGGCTCGACGATGGCAGCCACTTCCATCTGTTTTTGCAGCAGCAAAGGCAGGCCCATCTCCATGGCAGCCGCCGCCCGCAGGCGCACCTTGGAGGCCGAGTGCACCACCAGGGGGATGACGAGCTTGGCCCAGGACACGGCCCATTCGCCCATCTGAACTGGAACCTGCTCCAGCAGCCTACCAGCACGAGGAAACTGTGACCAAAACTAGGCATGCACGATAAGGCGAGAAAAGGCAGTTTCGAGAAAGTGCAAAACAAAAACAGACGACGACTACTCATTAATAGCCCACAATTTTGATCGTCAAAGTAGTCATGTCTACCCGACTAATCTTGGCAGGCCTAAACTGCACCGCACTGTTAGTTTCTGCCCAGTACAGAAATGCTAGACACCCCTGATTCTAATCAGATCGGATGAAGATGAAGAACACTAAAGTTACCTGATGACTACATTCAAAGCCTCATGTTCCATGACGACCGACTGCACTTCGCCTTTGCTCCAAACGCTCGCCAGCGTGCTCAATATGGACGGCACCTGAGCAGGTCAATAACAAAAATGAGTACAGTGCCTGGTCACAAAGAACAGCCATTGTTGGTGTCCATGCTAACCTTTTTTCCCACCATATCGGCAGGGAAGCTCTGTTTGGAGATGACCCATAAGGCTCTGGTGCAGGTGTTCTTCTCCGTTGACTTGGCCACCACAGAGCAAAGTGCAGACAGGATTTCTGTGGTAAAGGTTTCTGAACACAAGTACCGGAGAACCAGTGGTGCAGTGATTTTTTTAAGTTGAATTATTTCTGACCACAGTCTCGAAGCTTTCAAAACAACAACCCATGTTTTTTTTTTTTTTTACATATCAAAAACATCACAGGCAAAACAAGTTAGCATTCAGTGATTTCCACAACAAAATATGGATAATCCGTAACATTTGCCAGCTTTGCAATGTATTACTTAAGATCAAATATACACTGAATCTACCAAATAAAAGAATAGACTCCCTTCTTTCACCAGGAAAAAAACAAAAATAAACTTGAATTCTGCTTCCCCCCCCCACATTCTTTAGCAATCAGCAGCTGGACATTTTAAGAAATTCAGCCGCTTCTCACGAAATCCAGAGAAAAATAGTATCAAGCAGAACATATTTTGATGCTAATAATTTTGCTTTTGTGACACCTCTAACATCTGAACAGTGGTTTCGTTCTATAAACCACTCTTCCAATGACACTGAGATGTCGTGCAAACCAAAAACAGAAAAGGATTTGTAGTAACGATTCACTCAAGCCTGACTATTTTCAGCTCCCTATTTGATTAGATTTTTTTTTTGTTACAAAATGAATCATTTGGCAACCAAATGTTTTTATTTTAACATCTACATTTTGTCCATATTACAAACATTAACTTTAAATATTAAAAAA
Organism: Festucalex cinctus; assembly: GCF_051991245.1. NCBI lineage: Eukaryota > Metazoa > Chordata > Actinopteri > Syngnathiformes > Syngnathidae > Festucalex > Festucalex cinctus. The sequence continues at coordinate 9,129,926 of NC_135421.1, forward strand.
AAAAAAAAAAGTAGAAAATGATATAATAGCTTTGACTGTTTAACTCTTTCTTGTTATCAGTGTTTTGTGATTAAGGTTAATCTGCCCTCGCAACACGTTCTCAGCTTTGTGCAGCAAGACAGATAGTATGAAGAACGAAGGTCCAGAAACTTTGTTGAGGATTCGTGTTGATTGTTTGAGTATTTTTCTTTACAAGGTGGTTTGTCCTTAAACCTTTTAATCTTCTAAAGTGTATTGAAATACTTGCGTATGTCTTTGTGGATTCTGATTTTAAATTATGCAAAGGGGGGCTAACTTGATACATTTTGCTTCTTTCTGACCCTTCTCAAACTTGCATCTTATCATATTGTGCTTTTTTTCTTTCCTTTGCAATGTTTCTATTGCTGTGCTTGTTTGAGACGAATCAAATAAAATCAAAAGTTAAAAGGTGTATTCAGACCAGAAACGTGCTTAAGTCCATATGTTTGGTCCAGACCAAAAGCGGACTATTTTTTTTTCTCGGTTTGGTGCGGTTCATATTCACACTGTGCTTTTTGCATCGATGTCAATGTATTACTTGGAAGGTTTTTATTTTGAAGTTGGCCTTTGGAGCGCATTCCGTGGATGTATGACCCGGAGCATGGCGCTTCATGCATACAGATCATGGCTCAAACATGAGCCGTTGTACCACTCATTAAAACATTGACTCGCACCGTGCAGCTGGATTAATTTTTCACCAGGACAGGCTGTACAGTTGGCCACATTTGCTGGTGAATTGGTCGCAGTGTCAAGCCCTGGTCACTCATTTTGAATTTGATGCCTGCATCATAGATTAATACATTATCCAAACACGGGATTTAAGACTTTTGAGAGAAAGATTTAATAATTATTAAAAAAAAAAATTTTTAAAAATTAAAAGGGGGGGGGGGGGTGGTTTGGGTTAGAACACACACTTATGCCGATGTCAGACTACATGAAAACAGCCCGATTTCAGCCCGACCGACGTGTCGCGGACAAACGGGGCATGTCGTAAAGGATTTGGGGTTGTCTTGACGTAGCGTCGCCCGTGTAATGTGACACGTTCAACGTGTCCGGGACGGTTCACGACCATCACGACGAAAGTAGAATTTTTGCTCGTCTTGACGCATAATGTGACATACCTACGTCGTCGTCCGTTTGGTTCCACAGCATTGACCAATAGCGAGAGGGAGCGAAACGTCAATCACACACTGAACAGCACTGTATAGCTCTTTTTATTTATGTATACATTTGTTTATTTATTCGTTTATGTATTTATTTATTTATCTCCTGGATATTTCATGGGATGGGGCCAGACAGGTGCATCTCGAGGGGGAAAAAAAACAAAAAAAACAAAAAAAAAAAACGCCCCGCTGCAGCACTGCGCCTGCATGGAGCGAGCACGCATCCGTGCGACCAGTCAGGCAACGGCGACGTGAATAGAGGATCAAAATATATTGTGACTGTTGTTCTAATAATTTCAGAGATTTGGGCATATGAGGAGGGATGGGCACATATTTAGTGAGGAACGATCACATTTTCATATTCGCGGGCCAGGCCTGGTCGCCTTGTCACCCGCTCTCACTTGAAAGTTTTTTTTCCCCCCCTCGGAGTGAGTAGCGACTATCCAATGCACCGTACTAAAACAAGTCAAATATGAATAAATGAAGCAGTAAAAAATACTCAAACAATATAATATTTCAGTGTTTGATAAAATAATAAAACAAGATGTCATCCCGCAAATTAATGAACAAAATCGGCTATATTGCCCCGTCGCATATAGGCCTAAATAAATTAAAATACAGTGTTGGCTACTAAATCATATTTTAAACACTATTGCGGAGCAGGGAACGCAAGCAATGCGCTCACATCACACTTGTCCCATCCGTGCTCCATTCACGCAAACACTCCCTGTCCTTGCCTCTTTTTTTTTTTTTGGTCCCACCTCCCCGACAAACAGTGGCCGACGCGTCTCTCTTGGCAAGACAACATGCGATGATCGGCAGGTGTCTTGTCGCGTTCAGACGTGTAGTGTGACTACACGCCCCGTCACGGAGCGAATTTGTCGTATAATGTGACAGCGCAACTGTCGTGTAAGACAAAAAAATCGCGTAGTCTGACATTGGCAATACACAGACACGCATACCGGACACTCCAGAGATGACATGCGAATGGTAGACGCAAAAGCCCAAAGCTTGCAGGGCGGCTTGGCTCAGCTCAGCATGAGGACTGCTTACATGACTCTGTAGAAAACACCAAGTGGCAGTGTTTCACTAACAAGTGTAGCTGTTGAAGGAGACTGTTCCGCCTCCAAAATAAAGACTCACCAAGATGGCATTACCCAAGCGGGAAAAGTGCTTTGCGACTGCAGGAAGAAACTGCCGGCCTTCATCTCCACTGAGCCGACTGCAAAATAATGAATATATGTATGTTAAAAAAAAAAAAAACAACAAAAAGGAAACAATTTTGATGAACGAGAACTGGGCGAGGCCTACTTGGCGATGGTGAGGTAGGCATCGGTCTGTTCGGGGCATCCAGCGGCACCGTCCTCCAGACACTCCAGCAAGGGCACGATGCTGAAGCTGCTTGGAGGCTCCGCTGACGCCATCATTGTTGCTTACTGCTGAACGGCCTTTAGAAGTAGTAGTGATAGTTAAGCGCAGGGGTTCCGAAACATTTTTGTAATGCCATGCCTCGATTCAAATGATTTTCGATTCAAAATTATTTGATTGACAAAAGATTTCTGCTTCAATTTACAGCTATGCACAACATTGTCATCTACTCTAGTCTGCTTTGCAAGACATGACAAATAGAGACATTAAAGTGTCTTTTTTTGTTTAAACATTTATTAATTTTGTATTACAAGTGCCCTTTTCCACAAAAACAGCATGTGGGCTACAACTGCCTCTTCTTCTTCATTTCTAATTTAAATGAAATCGATTTTTGGATATTAATATCGATTCGATTAATAAATGAGAATCTCGATTCTTTTATGAATCGATTTTTTGGCACACCCCTACTATTTGGCCCTTAATCACGCGAGTCCTACAAGTAACAATTCTGAATCTTTTCTTTTTTTTTTTCGACAAGATGGCGTGCGCCGGTGTGTCTGGCGACTCTCGTCTTGGCTGCTTGTTGACGGCGCTGTGAGCTACAGCAGCCGTCTTTGTCTTTCTTTTTGTCGTGTGGCGTTCCGTCTTTTGTGTGGACCCGATTTGGACTGGACTGTTCTCGGCGGTTTGGCCGTGATATTCCTCGAGGGACGGTGTCTGTGCCCGGCGGCTGAGCCCATTCAGCGGCATGCCTGCACTAGCACGGTTTCTGTTGGGGGAGTATCGGCCCCATCCGACTTCCCCACCGGGCACCTGCACCGCTTGTGTTTTTTGCGCCACGAGACAGGCAGCATTATTCACATCCCCTTTCTGCACGGAGGAGAAGTTGGCGCTGCTGGACAGTCTGCGCTGGTGAGCTGGATGGATGGAGTTTTTGGACTGAACTGTTCTTGTTATGGCCGTGATATTCCTCGAGGGACAGTGTCGGTGTCTGGCGGTTGAGCTCATTCAGCCGCATGCCTGCACCGGCACAATTTCTGATGGGGGAGAGTCGGGGCCATCCGATTGCCCTACCGGGCACCTGCAGATGTGTTTTTTGCGCCAGGAAACAGGCAGCATTTTTCTCAGCCCTTCTGCTCGGAGGAAAAATCGGCACCTTTGGACAGTCTTCGCTGGTGAGCTAGGATTGTATTGGTGTTAATGTTTTATGTTATGTTTGAGGGGGGGTTGTGTTCTGCAAAGCGCTTTGTGACAGTTCAGTTGAGTTGCACCGAGAATGTGTGGTGTGTACTTCCTTGTGATGTAACGGTTATAAGGTGTTGACCCCAAAAGTGCGGGGTCACGGGATACAATCCTGCTCCGTACATTACACCCCCACTTGACAACATGCTCTGAGGGTGGCTAGGTTTAGGTTAGGTTTAGACTGGTAATACTAATTAACACTCTGAGGGTTATTGTTAGGGTTGGGTGTCTGCTCAATGGATTTAACTCATGGACAAAATGTCCACAACTCTAATCAACAACATGCCACCACATTAAAAACAAACAAACCTCTAAAACTTAAAACTTAAAAATGATTTTAAGGGGCACACAAAATCAGAAATAAATTACATACTTCAGAGTTCAATGTGGAGATCCCTTCGAGGTATCCAGTCCTGTAAAAGAATATAAATAAAAAAATGAGCTTGAAATAAAATCAAATGTATTAATATTGGATATTTTCCTCATAGTGAGAAATTTGGATTTCAAGATTTGAAGGCAACTGGCGCACTTAACAGACGTTAGCGTAAAGTTATTTAGCTAGCACAAGTTAGCACAGCTAGCAAGTACACAACAAACATGCGCCTGCTTAACCAACTAAAAATTCCTGATAGTTTACGAATATAGTGTTTTATACAAGACAAATGCACACCAAATTAGTAAAAAAAAAAATACAAAAAATCACAACACATTATACAGCACAACACTGGAACATACGCCACACATGCAGCACCGAACCTTCGCTCACATCGGGCTCCAGATGCGACGTAAGCCGCAGAAATGACGCACCGCGAAAAGGAACACAGAAAGCGGCCGACCGCTTCAAGGTCTCGGCGTCTAAAATTCCTCAAGTGTCGACTTGCTCGGCTAAACAACAATCGGCCTTCACTCGTCCTCGTCCTGTTTGTTGCCCCGCGAAATAGCTGGCGCCAAAGCACCTCGCATACGTCAAAATTACCTTTGACCCCACTTACGTCATATCCCGCCCACCCCCTTTTTACCTTTTAAGGGGTCCCAGAACCTTTCCGGTGCAAAAAAATCAATTTCAAACGTATTTTTCCATCTCATTTTATTATTCATTTTTGTAAAGTTGAACTACAGTTTACAATACATTGTAGATTTCATTTATTTCATAAAATGGGAATAATCAAGTTTTGACATTGCAAACCAAGAGGCGCTCACTATTCAGTGTTAGAAACAGTATGTATAGACACGTTTATTAAGCAGAAATAGGTCTTTAATAATCAAGATTCAATTATTAAAGACGAGGATGTTGGTCAGTGAAAATAATCAGTGTAATTGTGTGACAATGCTGATGAATTCATGGCAAAATATTGCAACTGGAAACCACCGGCAGTGACTGAAGCATCAGAGAGGAACTTTAGAGTCATCACGTTTCCTGTAAAGAAAAAGCTTTATTAGACAGAGAGTATTTATTTATCAAATCATCCTTCAACTTTCTATACTGTACACCTCATGGGTACTGACTGCAGGTCACATATAGACAATTATTCATTATGGCCAGTTTAGACTCTATATGCTTGTTTTTTAGGTGGTGATATGTGAGGATGCAGGAGTATCCTGCATAGAAGCAAATGAAATACATACAAATCCACACAGGAAGGCCGAAAGTGAGAATCAAACCCTGAAGCTCAAAACAAAGTCAGAGGCAGACGGGGTTCACAACCCCACCATCATGTTGCCTGATTCTTTTTGTTTTAATTGGAAATCTAGTAAAAAAAAATAAAAAAAAAAATAAAAAAAAAAACAATGGTGGCTCACCTGCGCTGATTATGTCTTCAGGTAAATAATCACCACAAAACCTGGAGGAAAAAAAAAAACACATTTGAAAGTGGTTTGGTGTAACTGAACAAGGAGGTCGGGTGACATTTAGCAACCCGTTGATCCCTTACCTTCCAGCAAAGCCAGACACGTCATCGTAACTGTCGTACACTTCCAGGTAGTCCGCCAAGCACCCTGTGTCGTCTTCCACATCAAACTCTACAAAATGGAGGAGGATCTTCTGGCCTAGACGCACTCGGATGTGCCAGTAGCAGATCTGGTCGTCCTTGTATTCGTCTGGAAAGCCAGGAGACTGGATGAACCTCTGCTGGTCGGTCAGAACGCCGCCGCACTCCTTTGCTGGAAGAGACATAAGATAATAATGATGGGGACTCCGTGTGTGGTGGATGTCTTTTATTTCATCAAATATGACAATGTGCGTTGAACCATTTAAATTATTGTAGGATTCAAGTCATAGAATGCATTATTTAGAAAAAGAAGAAAAAAAATGTTCCTTTGATTGTCTGATATACTGCTAACAATAGCTATGTTTGATCGCAGGCAGATGGTCGACAGTCATGACAACTTTAAAGACTCCTCTGTGGACATTGTATCCATGGATGCCAATACGTCATCCATTTTTAGCTTGAAGGTAACAGCAATGAGTCACGGGCAGGAAACCAGATTGTGGTTTTGATTCCAGACTCTGTCGTCCCATCCTGGAGTGATTAAGCACCCTTGTGTCGTCAGGAGTGGTCTGCAGGGCTACAGAATTGATGACTGTTCTGTAAGTGTGGTCCCTCCCCCTAATAACCATCTGGATCATCATCATCATCATCACGGTCTCATCACCACCGGGAGCCATGACACAGCTTCACTTGCTCAATGATGCAAGATCATTTCCAATGATACTTGCTTTTAAAAACCTCCATAAGCCAAGATGCGGGGTTTAAAAAAGGCTATATATATATATATATATATATATATATATATATATATATATATATAGGCTAGCTATATATATATATATATATATATATATATATATATATATATATATATATATATATATATATATATATATATATATATATATATATATAGCTAGCCTTTTTTAATAATATATAATATATATAAAATATATATATATATATATATATATATATATATATATATATATATATATATATATGTATTTCCATTAATCTATCATGCATGTTTTCATGTATGTTGAAGACAATCAAGAACTTTGATGAAAGTAAACGTTAATGTACTGTAAAAACGTTTGCAAACAATGAAAACAATGTAGCACAGGTGCAGGTAAGTCACTTTCGTCCAATCATGGTTGAGTTTGCTGACCAAACCCAGAAAAGCGGTGAACCAAAATTGGTCGTTACCCAATCCTCAGCAGAGGTGATGTCATCTTCAATTGACAGCAAGTGGAAAAAATATTGTTAAAAGGTTTTAATTGTACTATGTACATTAAAAAAAAAATAATGTTAAAGTTATCAAATTCATTCTGGACAAAATATTAGCTTTTTACTGCTGAAAATGGCTCAATAAGGCAAGTATCCCTTAAATCTCAAGATGGGACATTTTTTTTGGCTAGGGATGCACAATAATATCAGTGGCCGATAATTATCGACCAATTTGATGTGAAACAGATAAACCAGATAATAAAGAAATAATAACAATAATAACAGACTTGCCATGTTGGTCCACCTGTTGTGGTTCAAGTTGTGTCCAACTCCTCAACTTCTACCCTCCTATATGGTAGTGTCGTCATATTGCGCGCAACCTCATGTTCCCAGAAGGTGCATCATGGCGGCATGGCAGTCGCCAGTGTGGGCTTTCTTTACTGTGTCTCCCCAAAATGTTAACCTCGCAGTTTTTCATTACATTTTTAAAACATGACTGTTTTGAGTTCCTGGTTGTCTTTGAAGCAGAGATATCAATAAAATTCAGCTTCATGGTGCTTTACACAATGTTTTAATGTATTTGTACATGTTATACTCTCGTAGGATTCAAAAGTATATTTGTAATTTTTTCATCCATGCTGGTATTGTCAAAAACTTTGGCGAACTACTCACAGCTTGGGTTGTAGCAGTACACGTCCCATCTCTCGCTTTTGTTGAGTCTGTAGCCGTAGTCGATGATGCCCACCTTTCCAAAGCCACAGTTGGCACCAGCTTTGACGATGGGGTAGCCAACACGCCCATTATCAAACCATCCCGCAGCACATACATGGAAACCTAAACAAGAAAAAATGAGTCAAAAGTGAGATTCTTTCCTCCGTTCAACCACCCACCATTCTCTCCCACCACACCCCTTGATGTGAACAGACCCTCCAAATGACCATCATGAGACTTTTTGGGTGGATTTGCTCGTTTTGGTTTGTGTTATTTGTGGAGTCGGTGTTGTCGTTACAAAGAGCAGACCCCGGCCAAAACAGGCCTGATAAATGGGAGACCCCTGTACTTAGATTACTGAAGGGGAAAGTCTGCTGTAGCTGCTGACAGGTGATTAGTTGGGTGGGGGAGGGTGTTGTGACACCCGAGAGGAAAGTGACTGGACTCAGTCCTAGTACCGCGGGAGCATGAGTGATGTCGTTCAACCAGGATGGCGTTAACACTCTTTTACAATACACCAGTGACATCTTAATAATTGGGCGTCATGCAACAGGAACCAAAGTGTCCCTCATGGAAATTCACATTTCAAGCATTGTTTTGTTTTGACCTCCAGACCTACAATGACGTCCAATATCCGACAGCGCAGGAAATAATTGTTGCGGTTGCTTTTTGACTAAATATCAGTCAAAAATGAGTCATTTTTTAATTTCTTTGCAGTGTGTTTTGCAGACCTATTTGTCGAGCAGCCTCCAGTTGGTCGTATGTGGCCATCCTCCCTCCCTCGTACTTGCACACAGTTTTGGCCTCCTTGTACGTCAGCTGGTATCTCCCTTTGCGTGACTCCCGGTGGTACACCCCAGCTGCTTGTTCTGTCAAAGAGACCACACAGCTGAACATGTACATTCATTTATTCATACCCCGACGGAAGACAAAGACAATTTATAGAACCCAACGGACAAGTTTCAACTATGTTGAAGACAATTTTGAACCTATACACTATTCTGACTGGAACACTCTGCAACAAATAAAAAAAACTTACCTCAGGCTCATTCGTATCAATTTTGTGATTTCATTATTACTACATGATGGCAGCACCTGTATTTAGCCTGTCATGAACATTCATCGTTTTCAATAATCAGAAGGGGAGAACCCCGCAGAGCCTTCCACAAATCAACTTAACACAATTTTGAGCTTTCGGTGTGACAAGGATGGACAGAATACTCAAACGCACGATTCTCAGGTTCCAAAAAGGTGACAGATTTATTTAATAATCAATTGTGATTTTAAAGTATCAACAAAAATTCAGTGCAAGGCTGGATAAAAAAAAACAACCAACAACACAAGAAAAGTAACAATTTAGGAATTCAGCAAGGCTGGTAGCCTTGGCAGGCTAGGAGCAAAATTAGCAACTAAAATTCACAGCAAAAGACTGGAGGCATAAACCGACTTCAGTAATATTAACAAAAAGCATGGATACTTGATACTTTCATGGATAAATGAAACAAAGACGCTCACTAAGATTGTCTAGCACAGGACATGGCCGTAAGCAACACAAACTAAAAGACAGGGCTAAACTCAGACTATTTATACACAGGGGGGTGGTCACAGGTGGAGACAACCAGGCTAATGAGGGAACAAGGGTAGGATGTAAAGCTACTGACACATGAGGACACTAGAACTACAAAATAAAGCAAGCACAACTATAAGAAAGACACGACTAAAAATTAGTCTGTAAAAAAAAAAAATACTGTGCAAATACCTTACAGGACTTTTAAACTTGTAGATTCAGCAGTCATTTACTGACAGCTCAACAAACACACGTTAGCATGGGTTAGCGGTAGAGTGGTCAGTTTGCACCACTCAGGTTGTTGGTTCAATCCCAGTGCAGTCTCTCAGATCCATAAGCAAGGTAATCTAAGTCCAGTTCTTTCTGATAGTGTGGAATGAGTAGTTAACCACAAAGCACTTTGATGGCCTTGTAAGGTAGTAAAGCACGATACAAATGAAGTATCATTTTTCAAGCACATGCTGCTTTTATACTATTTTGTTCTGTAAATTTACATGCAGATTGTGTTTATTGACATTGAATATCAGTAAAATAAACACGTTGTTCTGTAAAGTTGTTTACATTTCCCCACAGAATTTCCCTGGTAACCACAGCTGCCAGTTTTTTACCGTAAAAACAACAGAATTTTTTTTTTTTTTTACAGTGTAAGAACTTAAGTGACGAGTCATAACACGATTAGTCTTTGACATATCTGATGTGAGTCGTTAAGATCAAAGACAATTTAGAGTCTTGGATGAACCTCACGTGCGTGTTTTCATCATCATTTTTGTTGTTGTTGCAAGAAATAAATGACAATCTGAACAGAGAGCATTCAGAAACTAAATGCACCCATTTGGCAATTGAATCCATTCTGTCTGGTAGATAAAGAAAAAAAATAACATATTGAAAAGAAAGAAGAAAGAAATGGTCACTTGCTCTGTGGCAATATCCAAGGGGAGTCTGACTCTGTTTTGGCTTCACGCATGACTGGCTACAAGACATGCTGCTTATACGCTAAAAGCTACGCTCATAATATTGGCGGCTGTTTGCTGCGGCTGTCACCGACATATCACGTTACATTAAGATTGTAGCTGTTGGGCACTCTTTTTTTTTTTTTTTTCCTTCTTTGTTTACTCATTCCAGAATTACCTTGTATGAGGTCACAGACTGGCACAGACTGCGCTGCCATTTTTATTAATTACAGTGCTTCCATTCATGCAGTTAACTGTTTCTTTGAAGATAGCCTCACATGCTTGCCAACAAAACTGAAAAGGTCATAGGCCAGAACATTCAGTACACCTGCACAATAGAAGAGCTGTATTAAAAAAAAAAAAAAAAAAACATCCGTTACCAAGAAAATAATGGTCATTTCTGATTGGCACGATATTCATTATTATGGGTTTAACTGGGAACATAGCTTTTTAAGTTTTTGCCATTTATGTGGTAAAATATGGTAACCAAAACAGAAACAGCTTTAGCCGTATGGTCAGCAGTCACTAAGCCCCATACAACGTTACTAGCTCATTCTTCACAAGTTCCTGTCAAAGTTTTACAAGTAAAAAAAGACATATTTACCCAGCCATATGGAGTTGTGAAATATGCCGTTCCGGTAGCCCCATGTGTGCGCTTCTTTGAAAAGGAAGCTCAGCGTCCACAAGACAGCCGAAAGACGCATCGTGCAAGCTGCTGTCCAGATGTGTGTGTGTGCGGGGACCCCCTCAGCTTGGATCGCCGGCCCCTATTTATGTGGCCCTTGGAGAGGAGGAAGAAGGAGGAGTAGGATGATGATGTGAGGAGGAGGAGTGGGGGTGGGGGAGTGACTTCAGCAAAGGGTGATTAATTTAAACGTAACCATAGCCAAACCTTGCAAAAGAGACGTTCAACTAATATCATAATATAAAAGTTCAACAACTTCCAATTCTTACTAAACATAATTGAGCCTCATTTTGCTGTCGGACTTGAAAGATAACGTATTCGTAGAAGCAGATTCTAAATATGCAGTTGTTTTCTACAGTAGAAGTGGAACACAGTCTGGTTAACTTCACAGTTGTTTGAATTTCAAATCACATTTTATGTGAAATTACCTAATCACAGTTCAATTCATTTTCAACTGTCACATCTTAAAACTTATATTTAATGTACACGCAATGTTTTCTTTTCCTAACCATGACCTAAGTGTGACAAAACTACCGGTACTTGCCTAGTGGAGTGACATTGTGGAATGTATACATAAATGAAAATAAAACACACTTTTTTTTTAATGTGTTAGATACTCACTGAACAAAAGTCTTACATGGTCGGCTGAAGTCAGTTTTGAAGTTACTTTAGATGCATTTTAATAAATGTGTCAAAAGATGTTAATAAATGAATGAATAACCTGCTTGTTTTAAAGGGTTGGTTGACTATTATAATAAATGTTAGTTATTTTGTTCTTGGTAGTGTATTGGGACCATTATTGATTCTAGTTGTGTATTACTGTCTTATAAACTGGTAGCAAACTAATAATAACTAGTTAATTAACTATATTAAACTCATCATAGTATCAATATAAAGTGATACTAATACAATAACTGACTTATTATTATTATTGTTGTCATTATAAGAGATGACAAACTGATAATAGAGAAAACTAATATCTAGTTAATAAGCCATTTGCATTACTTCATATGTCAGCACCCTATGTAGTACACTGTTCTCTGCTCTATTGCGTCTTTTGCGCCACTGCTACATGGCAGATTTTTAAGTCATTATTTTTTTAATAGGTTTTACAGTGTTCAGGCAAGTACAGAGTTGTACTTCGTCAGTATAGAACCACGTGCCGCAAAAATGCTGAGCATCACTGCTCTATTGGAAGGGATTATGTATAATTACTGTAAAAGCAAAGAGAAGCGGACGTAATCAGTTTTTCGGTTTTAATATTCCTACTCCCACAAAGCGAGAATAAAAGAGAATATATGCCTGTGAACATTGTTGTATATGTTCTGTTTTTGTGTGTGTGTTGCTGCTCTGTGTTGCAAAGAAGCAATTATTCAAAGGTTTGTAATCATAGTAAAAGCTATGCTAATTTGGATTAGCATATGGCGCACATGACGTTTCAAAATACATGTTGGCATTAGTTTAGCGTATGTTCAATAGATTAAATTATGTCGCTTGGTTGAACGTTTTGGTGTCAATTTGACAGTAAACATCTACTTAGGTTTACCGCGTTTTCAAAATTAAAAATCGGGACACTATAATTTCGCTGAAAATCAAATCAATATAGTCATTCTGGTGACCGGTGGTTGTGTTATTACTTAGCTAATGCTAAATGCTATGTTGGATGACAGCCAACCATTTAATGGTCATGTCACGTTCTGATTACATTTCCCATAATTCTTTAGACACAGAAGCAGGAAGTAGTTGTAGTTCTGGTATGTCACAAACATGAATATGAACGTGAATAGGAAGGAATTTAAGTTAAATTCCTTTTAAATTGGTTTACAAATTGGTTTGTTTAATTTGGTTTATTGGTTTATGAATTGCGAGAACAACAACAATGGCCCCCCAAAAAATGGTTTACTGACTGGACTGACTAAATAAATAAATAAATAAATAAATAAACGAGATGCCAGGACAGGACCTGCGTAAAAGTAAGACAAAAAATGGGGCTATTGAAATCTGCTGGGACTCGAGGGACACTATGAAAATGTTTTCATATGGCCTCGCTAAAGAGATATTTTCACCTATTGCCAATGTATCTGGAACGTAATCCCCTGCGATAAACATGGGTAAAACTCTTCATCAAAGAACATTTAGCATAACAATTGTGGCAACAAGTGTTCGACAACGTGATTACGCCGGCGTGTGACGGCATCTTCCCTCACTCCCGTACAAACGTCACGGCCAGAGGTCAAACAAAGCAGCTATAAAAAGTGTATCGAATGACTTCCAGATCTGGGAAACAACGTGTGTGCCCGTCTCATTCCTCAGGGCGTCTCTGTCGCTCTCTCGGGCTTGTCGAACCCACACATGGAAAGTTGGCCTCTGCCACTAAAACCACTTGCATGTTCATGGGAGAGTCATCGTTCATTTCTTTCTCATGACATTTCTTTAGCGGGGTGCTGCTAGGTGTGTGTGTTGTGTGTCATGAATGAACTTTGAAAAAGTACTGATGTCATGTGTGACCTCATGCTAACGACACACATTAAATAAACATTTAACAGGGCAGGGAGGTCAACATACCGTAATGAAATGAAGCCAGTGGTGGCCATGTTGTTTCTGGAGGGTGACGAGGTGACATTTTTGGCTCTTGACAATGATGTAAAAAGCATCCACATGCAGAAACATGAAACACATCCTTGGGTGACTGGCAATATGCACTGCAGGGGATAGGAGTGGCTTAGGCGTGCTTGGGTGGCTGAAGAATGACACAAAACAGCAAACATTGTAATGGAAGATCCTTGTTTGATTCCCTCACGTTGCTAACTGTGAGTCAAGTGTGTTAACTGTTGTGGAAAATGGTTTGAAATTTCCAGTAATTACTGTCAGAAGTGGCAAAATACTCACATTCTGTATCCTGTTCTCCCGCCTATAAGATCCTAAAATTACAATATCTCATTCACAGTCGACTTCACCATTCTCAATTGACCTTTTCTTTTGTGTCAAGTAACACGCTAATTTAGAAAATGAGTAGAAGCAACATATATCTGTTTTCAAATGTATGGCCTACAAGTAAAATTTGTGTTTGTACTTCATTACGTCTCACCAAAATCTACATTTTCGTGGTGGGGTGGGTCTGGTTTACTGTAATTTGGGACCACATTGCGCTTCAACACAACACAACACAACACAACACAACACAACACAACACAACACAACACAACACAACACAACACAACTTTATTTATTAACCATTTTAAAACAACAATCGCTGCATACAAAGTGCTGTACATGGAAGAAAAATCAATCATGCAGTAAATAAAGGTAAAAGAAAATACTGTAAAACTAAATAAATGTCTCCCTCCTTCAGCGCAGCTGAATCTAATGACCAGCTCATCAGCAAGCTTTGCAGAAGCCTGATAACGATCCTGATCATAAATGAGGTGTGTTAATGGAGAGAAACATGGAAAACAGGCTGGATAGGGGCTCTCGAGGACCAAACTTGGCAACCCCTGAAATAAATGAATAAGTATCACAAGTATGCACAGTAAGTAAATAAATAAGTAATAAATTAATAATAAAAGAAGTAGGTAATGTTATAAGTAAAAATAATATCAATAAATTAATAATACAAAATACAACAGACAAGATAAAGCACTGAAACAATGCTGAGTCATGCTTAGTCCTCAGTACCTCTGATCCGCTGATCTGAAGCACTGGGTATGTGCGTTGGCGCTGCGAGAGATAATGTGGGGCAAGACCATTTAGAGATTTGAAGACACATAGAAGAATTTTAAAATGAACTCTAAATGTCCGTGGCAGGCAATAAAGAGAGGCCAGAATTGGAGTTATTTGCTCCCTCTTACGAGCACCAGTTAGGAGGCGAGCAGCAACATTTTGGACCAACAACGCTTGAGGGAGGACAGGCTGACTCCAAGATACAATATACTCTCAAAACTGTTGGGTCAAAAGAAACCCAGTTATGGATTCAAATGGACTGATCCACTTTATGGGTCAGTTTGACCCAACTTTAAGGGTTGTTTTATACAAAATGACCCATTTTGTTTTTTAGACCCAAGTAAAGTATCTGACCAATATTCATGAGTTGTTTTACGCTGAAAGACCCATTTCTTGACTCAAAGTTGGGTCAAATTGACCCAAGTAGGGGATTGGTCCATATTTGACCTATACTTGGGTTATTTTTGACTCAACTGTTTTTAGAGTGACAGAGTAATCCAGCCAAGATGTAACAGAGGCATTTTCAAATGCTGCTGACAAAGGAAAGGCTTAAAATTAGCCAGCTGCCTATGATGAAAAAACATAGATATGGCAACAGCACCAAATTGCCGGTCCAATTTAAAATCACTGTCTAGCTTAACACCTAAGTTCGAAACTGTTAGCTTTAGACAGGGCGCCAAAGGGCCCAGATCATCAAGATGGGCCACTGGGACAACATAACATAACTTCTGTTTTCTTTTTGTTGAAGTTAAAAAAATGTAGTGTCATTCAGGCTTTGATTTCCTCCAGACAGAAGAAAAGTAGCTTCAATGAGAAAGTCTCCTTTTTGCTCAACAGGAAATACTTGTCGATTTGATTGTCATCTGCACAGCAGTGAAAAGAAATCTCATGTTTTCAGGGACAACAAATAAAATGAAAACAGGAGGGGGCCCAAAATATAGAACCCTGTGGAACACCATATGAGAGTGGGGCATTATGGGACTCAGAGCATCCACGGCCAACACAGAAAGTTCTTCAACCATCCTGATTTTAATGGGAGTGAGGGGAAACGTTTTGACTGGCTGGGAGTTGCCTGCATTCCCTCCCACCTCCACAGAGTGGGGCAAACTCCACTCAGAAAACTCCACTCATGCATACAGTTAAACTGAGCTTTGCGCTAGACTTGCGCTGCGCACAAAATTAGGGCCCAATATGCAAATTAATCCCAGCAGTACAGTCCATTTAAAATAGCACAAGGTGTATTCACAGTTTGAGTCGTCTGACTTTGACATAGTTTCATTGTATAGTCTTTTTACACACATTTCTATAAAAAAACTGAGATTGTGACTTAAAACATTGCCTGTTCCCCTAATATTTAATAGCCTTGATTTCCTAGAATTTCACAACAATCTAAAGTGCTTTCCAACTATGTAATTTGCGTTTGAAGCATATTGTTGTAAGATGTTTTACCTTGACGTCATGACTGTAAAACACTGTGAACCGTCTGGACAATATCACACTGTTGTTTTTGGTCGGAGGGTGTGTTATGTTCAGTCATGACTGTCATGAAATAATGTGATGTCACACACGTTTCTGGACAAAAAAAAAACAACAAAAACAAAAAAGTTGAGTTTTATTGTCCAGGTTGCCCCTGTGGAAAACACATGGAAATGATTGGCTACGAAGGGGAACTTTGTTTTAAGGGTCTTTTTTTTTGTAATTATAATTCATCCAGATTAGTCTGAATAACCGCGACTCTTGTGAGGAGCAAGCGGCTCAGAAAATGGATGGATGGATAGTCTGAATAACTGGCATGATGCATAATTTCTAAAGACATTATACTGTGAATAAACAAGTCCTCAATCAAACATGGACTATGGAACAAGTCATTGTCAAATATTTCTATGAAATAAAAAATAAAAAAGATGAACCAATTTGAATGTATAGTAGTGATGGTGAATTCCCTCACTTCCCAGCAGACCCTCAGCAGCATCCTTAAGACACAGTTGTTGACGAAGGGATCAAGCTTGCAAACGTCACATGGCCAAAACCAGGTGAGTTGTGATGGTTATTTTTTTTTCTTCCTTTATTCAATATTTTCCATTTACCATCAATCAAGTACATCGAACCAGTATCATTCAACCATGAATATCAACTTACTTGAGCCTTTCGGCACTGTGATGTCATTTTCAGTCGACAGCAAGTGGCAAAATGGCCGCTGTTAGTACCAAATCCACTCCAGCTGCAAAACTGGTTCCACACATGCGCAACTGGAAATACGGTGTAGCCTACACTTTACAGCACTCAAACGCCGAATCGGTTATACTTGCCTGATTGGTTCCACGTGTGTGTGACCAAAATACATTGAGTTTATGTTAATTATTTTATTTTTTTCAAGGTTTAAAATTATTTTATTTTTAACACACTGTTGCACGCACACACACACACACACACACACACACACACAGTAAAATTGGCCAATGTCGCTGTATTTTATATATATATATATATATATATATATATATATATATATATATATATGGCGGCACGGTAGTCGAGTGGTTAGCACGTCCGCTTCCGAGTCCAGGCTCTGACCTTCCTGGGTGGAGTTTGCATGTTCTCCCCGTGCCCGCGTGGGTCTTCTCCGGGTACTCCGGTCTCCTCCCACATTCCAAAGACATGCATGGCAGGTTAATTGGGCGCTCCGAATTGTCCCTAGGTGTGCGTGTGAGTGTGGATGGTTGTGTGTCTCTGTGTGCCCTGCGATTGGTTGGCAACCAGTCTGGGGTGTCCCCCGCCTACTGCCCAGAGCCAGCTGAGATAGGCGCCAGCAGCCCCCGCGACCCTTGTGAGGAATAAGCAGTCAAGAAAATGGATGGATGGATGGATATATATATATATATATATATCTAGGACCCCAGAGCCACCAGGGGGCCCCCAAGCTCTATCTACGGTATGTGAGGACCATTCAAATGTCCTGCCTTTTTCTGTTTTTGTTTATTTTTCCGTTTTTATGCTAAAATAAATACAAAAAAAACCATATGATATAAATAAAATAGACTGTGATGATAAGCAGTGGCTGGTGTTTTTATGTCACACCGAACAGAGACTGTGATGGCATAAAAGAAATTATCTCAGCGGCACGGAAAAACGGAAGAAAAAGAAAACTGAAGAAGACGAACCAGTAAAAGAAGAAATAGGCCGTCAGGTCAGACACGTTTTCGTTCAGTTTCGCTCCACTACCAGGGGCACTAAATAATCTTTACTTCATAAAATAGATTTATCAGTAGTAAGTAAGAATCCGTGGAGTTCACCCTGTGAAAACCCGCCAATTTTGTGTTTTCGGTGGTGAAACCCCGGCACTATTTTGCGATGAGGCGCAGTGATCTCTGGTGTGGGCGTAGTGCCATTAGGTCGGTAGCGGTGTGATTTAGGTCACATGAGCCAATCAGGTAGCTGCTGCGTTCTCCTCACCATAGCAACCGCATATCAAAAATGGCGACCACAACGTCGGCGAGCGAAGAAGAAGTTTGAAGTTTGAAGTTTGAAGTTTGAAGTTTATTGAACATATGCACATATACACGTATAATTATATAAACACAAAGTTAAAAGTAAAAAAAATAAAATAAAATAAAATAAAAGAAACATCCAATAAATATCTATGTATATGTTCAAGGGAGTAGGAAGAAGTTGAAAACTTATCCAGTCCTACCCCTTATTCTTCATATCCTATCATTTATTTATAATATATTACATTTTTAATAAAAGAAAATATAATGCTACTCGTATAAAAAAATAAATTAAAAATAGAAATAAAAATACACTAGTAACACACATATATACAAATTTCATTACACTCATATTAATACATCAAAGAAAAATAAGTAAATGAATAAATCATTTCTACAATCTTCTTAACTTATATCTGATTTAAATAATAATATTGAATTTTACTTTTAAACATTCTTTTAAATTCAACAAGTGAATTACATCTTTTCAGTTCGGTTCCCAAGTTATTCCACAAATTAACTCCTTTAACGGAGACACACCTTTGCTTAATATTTGTTCTTGTTTTGGGTTTTTTGTATACACTTGTACCCCTTATATCATAAGGACAGTTTCTAATTTCAAACAACTTTTGAGTACTGTGGCAGAGTAGATTATTGTATACTTTATACATTATTTGTGCTATTTTAAACTCAACCAAGTCATAAAATTTCATTGTATTTAATTTAATAAATAGTGGATGTGTTGATTCTGTATATTTTGATCTATTAATAATCCTTATGGCTCTTTTTTGCAATTTAAAAACAGTGTCAGTATTTGTTTTATATGTGTTTCCCCAAATTTCCACACAATAGGTCAAATATGGTAATAATAATGTATTATATAATGTATATAGTGAATTCATGTTCAGGACCTCCTTGGTTTTATAGAGTATCCCTATGATTTTTGACATTTTCCTTTTAACATTTTCTATGTGTGGTTTCCAACATAATTTATCATCAATAACTACTCCAAGGAATTTATTTTCATACACCCTTTCTATTTCAATTAAATTCACCCTAATTTTAACTTGATGAGTGATTGGTCTAGTACCGAAAACTATGAACTTGGTTTTATTTAAATTTAATGATAATTTATTCATATCAAACCAATTTTTTATTGTACTTAATTCATACTCCACAGTAGTCAGAAGCTGCTTCAAGTTGTCTCCAGAACAGTAGAAAGTTGTATCATCCGCAAACAAGACACTCTTGAGTATTTTCGAGACACAACAGATATCATTCATATACAATATAAATAATTTAGGGCCCAGCACAGACCCCTGAGGAACTCCATGAGTAATCTTCAATTGTTTTGAATTTGTATTTTTAAACTGCACATACTGATATCTATCATCCAAATAACTTTTTATCCATTTATATGCTAAGCCTCTTATACCATATTTCACTAATTTATTCATTAATATAGAATGGTCTATGGTGTCAAATGCTTTCTTTAGATCCATAAATATCCCAACAGTAAATTTTTTATTGTCTATGTTGGTAGCTATTTCCTCTACAAGTTCCATGACTGCCATTGAGGTGGTCCGTTTTTCTCTAAAACCGTACTGATATTCACTCAAAATCTTATGTTTCTCAATAAAATTATCCAGTCTATATAAAAATAATTTTTCTAGAATTTTTGAGAACTGTGGCAACAATGATATTGGTCTATAATTACTAAATATATGTCTATCACCACTTTTGTAAATAGGAATTACTTTTGCTATTTTCATTTTTGATGGAAATATACCAGTTTGGAAAGACAAATTACAAATATATGTAAAAGGTTTTACAACATATTCTATAATACTTTTTACCAGTGTCATATCAATATTAAAATAGTCGGTAGACTTTTTATTTTTTAATGTTTTTACAACATTTAATACTTCAATATCATTAACACCATTTAGAAACATAGTGGATGAATTATTTACAACGTACTTATCTATTTCATGTTTATTTCTTGTCTCTGGAATTTCATTTGCCAAATTTCTACCCACATTAACTAAATATTCATTGAAGTTATTGACTATGTCTGAAATTTTAGCGATTAGAAGAAGAAGAGCGAAAGGAGAAAAAAGTTAAAAAGAAAGTGGTGAAAAAACTTCGTTCCCGTTCAGGTTTGCCCATCGCTTCAGCTGGCCCCGTCCTTCCAGCCATCTGCATCATTTGTAAAAATAAATTTCAAACTATACTCGTCTGGGATCGGAAGGAACACGGAAGAGGGATCATCTCGCCAAAGCAGAAACATTGTCAGCAGGTATGTGCTACACACACGCGTGCCCATTTCTGTTATTAATGTGACCGATATTTAGTATAGGGTTGAAAATAATTTGTTGCTAGGTTAAGTTTTAAGGCTATAGTTTAGTAAAAACGCGAGCTGCTGAATGATTTATCGAGTGAATCCAACAGTGGTTACCAAACTCGGGTTACCTGTGCCCATCAGTCATAATAGAGAGGCACAGCTACACCCTCCCTTTCCCCCAAACTCTCTCTCACCAACCTCAACAAACACTTTACTTTACTTAAATCTGTGATATGCATATACTGTAAAGAGGTGATGTGACAATAACACTTATAATGTAATTCTTTTTTGTGTAAAGGCGGGTTGCTGCAGGCAGATGAGATGATGAAAAATAAATAAATAAAATTGATTCTCTAAAAATGAAAAACAGTTGGTTGTTAATTATTACATGCAAATGTGTTTTTTTTTTTGTCTTCTGTATTTATAATTGTTCTTTGACCAAGAAAGTATATAGGCCTATAGGTGTATTTTTATTTCTATCCAAATATATGATTATTCACTAGAATTTTCAGTAGGATATCCGAATACCAAAATATTCGATAGCTGCAGCACTAATAATACTAATTTTGAGTTGTGGCACGCCCACACGAGTTATTTTACCACACACCTGTGTCAAAACTAGCTTACTGCACACACTGCACCCCAACTTCAAATTTTTGCTAACATAATAATAACAACAACAACAACAACAACAACAACAACAACAACAACAATAATAATAATAATAATAAATTATGAATTTTGTTGGATCCAAAAGCAACTTACATAATTATATATTATATGATTGTAATTGTCTTATTTTCAAATGTTTAAATATTTTCTTGATTTGAACAAATATAATTGTTTTGAATAATCTTGATTTCAATTATTACCAAAATAATTGTGATGAGTATTTTTTTCCATAATAGAGCAGCCCTAGTGTGATGTGAATATGTGTATCTTGTGCTCATCTTTCCCTTTAATTTTCTATTTCAGGCAGGATATACTGAAACGAAGATTCAGGCGTGATTTCCCCCAGCTGGTTTTTCACACCCCTTTCCAGCAACAACTCTGAAATGGTTTTTGTAGAGACATTATCAACAACTGACAAACTTTTACACAGGGTACCTCACTCATCAGATACATCAACTACTGAGTCTACTGACGTAAGCCAAGAAAGTGACACAAACACATAGTTGGTACAACATCAGGTTGGAAAATTACAGGGCATACGAGGACACTTTACAGTGCAGGGCTGTAAAATCTATGTAAAATCTGCCATTTTGTTTGTTTCATTATCAAGATGTTAACTCTCCATTTTAACACTTTTCAAGCAAAAATAAAAATGTCTGTATTCCATTTTCCACAAAAAAATGCCCAAAACAAAGCTGTTCCATTTAAGTTCCATGGTTTTATTGTGAATGCACATTTGATTTTTATTTGATTTTTTTATTTTTTTTATTAATATTTTATTGTGTGTCGGGCATAAATAACATGCTGTGATGACATAATCTGATACTTTAATAAATATTCTATATGTTCTAATAATCTGGGCTCTGAATGCATCTATTTTCATCTAGTCCATTTTGCCTTGTTCCAGGTTTGTGGTGCATTGTAGTATTTTTGGCCAATGTATGCTGCTTCTTGTGTACCTTTCATGACGTAGTAGGTTGTAAATTGTTTTCATATATGAAACATAAACATTGCTAAATGTAACATTCGTGTGCTGGTGTCACTTCCAGTTGAAGCGTTTTTTGTTTTTTTTTGGCACAAATTTAATGATCTAAATTCACATGATTGCACCAAACCACCAATACTTGTTTCTGATGTTAGGTACATGTATTTATAACATCTGGGAATGATATTCTGTTGCCAAATTTAATGTAAGACGTTTTAAAACCAAAAACTGCAGCACAAAATTTTCGTTTTTTGTTATTTACCTATATATGCATTTCTGGCTTGTGACAAAATTGGGGCAGGAAAACATTGGGTGAACTTTTAACCCAAAGTTCAGAAGGTTATTATCTATCAAAAAATGCATTGAACAAGTAGTGCCCAGACAGTGGAGCGAAACTCATTTTCTAGGCACTTTTTGGGGGTTCACCCCACGGCCTAAAAAGTAAGGCACTTGTTGGTGATGCATATAGGAGGCAAAACTCCATTTTATTTTATTTTTAGCATGCTTGTTTATTTGTTTTGCTAGCCGGCTTGCTTGCCTTGGGCCTTTATTTATAGATGTTAGCGTCTTGGCCAGCCCCAAGTTCAACTAGTATAATATGTAAATTATTGTAGAAAATGCTTAAAAATTACAAATTTGTAATTGGCTACAAGCTTTTTGGTAACCCAGTAGATCCTGTCCAAAAGTGTGAGACTGTGATGTGAAAAAACAACAACATTATTTTAAGATTAAGCACTTTAAAATAGTTTGTTTTGTGGCGTTTTAATTAAACATATTTTCAAAACACTCAAAAGCTGTTTTGGTATCTTAGGAGACCATCTAAAGGGTTAGTAATCTCTTCATTGTAGTTTGGCAATCTAAGGGCCCCCAAACAGCATCTTGCCTAGGGCACCCATAAAGCCAGAAACGACCCTCAAGTCTACTGTACTTTGTAAGGTTTGTTACTGGATTGTTTGACAATTACGCCACAAGGTGGCGCGCCATGTTTCTAGCCAGACAGACACGTGGCACACCGCGTAAAAGAAGAAGCCGTGGCGATGAGCCAGAAATTAGAATCACTTACCTGGCGAGAATCCAAAAGTTTCTGTGTTCTGTTTCAGGTCAGTAAACGGTACATTAAAATAAAACAAACATAATGTGTACCAATCTGTCAATTGTCAGTTTGGTTGCTCAGCATATGTGGTCTTTTGAGGTGTTTTGAGCAAAGAAATTGTTCGTAATCATCCAAAACGTTGAAGCTGCTAATGCTAAAGTTCTATTAGCAATGAGATCAAGGTCCTGTATGTGTGCTGTGTTGCTAATATGCTAGTAACCAACTGCACTGAAACGGAACATGAGTGCTTAAGTACATGCAAGATTGAACATTGAATAACAATGGTAGAATATGTTACATGTTGTTAGGTTTAGTTTTGAAAGTAAATTAAGTGTATGTATTAATAGTCTGTAACTTGTTCTTCTCAATGTAACTCCTTTCATCAAGAAACCAAGCAGGGGTGTCATCCTTTAGTTAGGTTTTTCAGCTGGTGAGACAATGATAAACATTGCATTAGTTTCACACTGTAATATAACAGATATGTAGATGTACTTTGTCTCAACTTTCTTTTAATATAGTACGTTATCTGTTGTTAACCTACAGGTTGTTGGTGCTGTTTTGACGAGCCACATGGCGTACGGGTGGCGGCAAAATCTTCAAAACAAGATGGCTAATTATTAATTCACTACTTATCCAACCTTGGAAGACGGAATGTACCTTGTCCAGAGCTTGATGTCAGTCAACTCAATGAAAAGGTGAACAAAAATCCACAATTTTTTAGAAGACTCTAAAGAGAGCTGACACAAACAACCTTCCACCACATCCAAGTGTTGAAACTCGTGGCACAGGTTTAATGGGAGGAAAGAAGAACCAGCGTACCAACGCAATATTAATCAGATTGTCGTTTTTAGACTCATGGGGCGCATAGAGCATAGAAATGTAGACGAGAGAGCATTTTCGAGTTGACTTCCCCTTTAGCCATGCACATCCACAAACGTTAGTGTTTTTTATTTTCCTTCTCCAATGTAAAGGCAAATACCATTCCTTAGAACAATAAATGCACCCAGTAAATCTTAAATTAAACGGGCGAGTAACTACTTTCTCTGAAGAAATGTTACTGGCGATAAAATTACATTAAAAAGAAAGTAGCTTTAAAAAAAAAATAAAAAAAAGTTGTGTCACGTGGAAATGTGTGTTGAATGAAACGAGGGATTTCAAATAATTTCAATATCCATGAAATGGTGCATAAAATAGATACATAATATTGAGCAGAAGGCCCCTTTTTGGAAAAACCCTGCGCCGGAAGGACTGTAAAAACATTCCTAACCGAGTCCTAACCAAGTCCTAACAGTTCCTAACTAAGTCCTAACAGTTCCTAACGAAGTCCTAACAGTTCCTAACCAAGTCCTAACATTTCCTAACGAAGTCCTAACAGTTCCTAACCAAGTCCTAACATTTCCTAACGAAGTCCTAACAGTTCCTAACCAAGTCCTAACATTTCCTAACGAAGTCCGAACAGTTCCTAACCAAGTCCGAACAGTGGCGCAAAAGTGCGAACATCTTTGCGAGGCAAAATGAACCAATCAGATGGCCCGGTTCAACGCCCACTGTGATTGGTGGTGGATTGGGAAACCTACTCCACACGCCGCCTACGCCAAGGATAATTTCAAAATAAAGTGTTCAAAAATAATACATTGACACCAATGCAACATTGCAAATACCCTTATGAGCTTTTACTTTGAAGTCTGCTTGCTTGGCGGCATGACTGCTAGCTTGATTTCCCCTTTTCGACGTGTTGGCTTACATATCGAGGTTTTTGTTGAAAATACATATTTTCTACCAACATTATCACAATGGCACCCCAAAAGTATATATAATCGGTCATTTATAACGTTAAGAAACCGCTAATTAATTACGCCGTCATTGTATTATACGGCGTAAGTCTCCGACGTTAGTGGCTAGTAACTAGTATTTACTATTTAGCGTCAGTGCCTGTTTGGTACGGTGGCTCTGAAGTGCAAAAACACCTGGCAACTGTAATGAATGATAGCTGTTAACTTTCTTTCTTGCCTTCTTTACTAATTGCTGGACCAACTGGCCTCTTTGTAATTCATTTCCATATTTAAAGGAAGGGAATGTGCCTTTATTTGCACTTTGAATTTTTTTCTCTTATTATTACAAATAAAAAGATACATAGAAAATTGTCTTCATTTATTTTATAAACCCACATTCAAGACGAAGCATTTCAAAACCATACAAAATGGTGCTCAACATCGATATATAAAATGATATTGAGGAGGAGGTGTTATCAGACGAGGTGGCCGAGTGGTTAAGGCGATGGACTGCTAATCCATTGTGCTCTGCACGCGTGGGTTCGAATCCCATCCTCGTCGAAGTTTTTTCACAGTGTCAACTCTAAAATGGCACCCTTCTTTTATGTATTTTAAATTTATTTAATTTTTTCTAATATGAAATGACGAAAATGATTCCGAACAGTTCCTAACAAAGTTCTGACAACTTTAATTAAAGCATGCTTATGCACATGCGTGGGTTCAAAGTCCTTCCTCATCATTTGTCTTTTTGTGTGCATAAAGGCTTGCTTTAAAGTTGTTCGGACTATTAGGAATTGTTACGAATCTTTGTTACGAATCTTTTTGCAGTCTTTTCAGTGGAGGGTATATAAAAGTGTCCAAATCCCATCCGAGTGGAATCTTTTGCTGAGTGGCTGCGCTCTGAAAAGGCAGGCGTTTTTTCTTTTCTTTGCTTTTTTTATTTTATTAATTTTTTTTTAAATTTATTTATTTATTTATTTTAATCTAGTATCAAATGTCATTGGACATTTCACCTTTAAAAAGTGACATAACACCTCCTAGATCCGACTGTCCACTGGATGGCAGCAAAGGGCAACAAATCAGAGGAATCTAAATTTTAAAGCGTCTTCATTACAGTAACTTGTACAGTATTAGGTGTTATATGACATTGACTCGCTCATGGCGACCTCTTATCGGACTAGCCGAAAGTCACAACATGATTGAACTTGTTTGAAAATTAAGGCATTTGAGTTTTTTAGCCAACCAAAGATTTTAATTGACACTAAACACTCAATAGCAGCATTGAGCGCTGGGAGGTCAGACCTAAAAAACATGCCGATGACGCAGTGTTGTTTGGTCTGGACATTTTTTTGGGGGGGTCAATTGGCGTGTGAGAAGATAGCTCTCGTCAGGGATGCTGAAGCGTTGCTGTATAAAATTGCATCATGAAAGTGATGGTATTAAAAGAGGTGGATAAAGTCAGTAAGCATAAGTAGCTGACGTTAAACCACTCACTACTGTAAGGAGTTTATAGGTCGCTTGCACATGTCGTCACTTCCGCCTCGGATTTCTTGTAGTCGCCATGCTGGGTGGCCTCCATTTACGTAGCGATTCGGTCTAACACGTATCTATCACGTTTGTTTTCTGCGTTTAAAATGGTACATTGTTGCTGCATCGTTGGCTGTTCGAACAAAGCCAAGGGGGAAAATGGTCGGTCTTTTTTCCGAATTCCGAAAATAATTAGGAACCAGGGCCTGGAGACAGAGGAGTGCGGACTCCGGAGGGAAGTCGTTACTTTGGGCTCGTGTGTGCAGCGATCACTTTGTGAGCGGTAAGCTTGTTTACCTTTATTTAATGCATGAGGATTAATAACGTTTCGACCGCCCATATATGGGCAAGTTGCTTATGTTTTGGATTCATGAGCAAGCAAGTTCGGTAGTACAAGCTGGCTAGCGGACGTTAGCCGAAAGCTAACATCGAACATTTTCACCCAAGTAGTGCCAGTGCAAAGTGTTTACTGCTGAAATTGGATTGATTAGTCTTGGGCTTTTAATGCCGATAACATGTTTTTTGGTGGCAAAATGTAAACTTGGAAAAAAAAGAGACAGAAGGGGCTGATGCAAGAAAACAGACCCCCGGGGGTGATGCAAGAAAACAGAACCCGGTAGCCTACACATCATGCTAAATAATTTATTCACGGCCACCCTACTGCGGTAAAATAACCAGTCTTTCCATATTTTATTTGTTTATATATTTGTTTATTTTAACAGGTCGCCCTGCGCCCGTTTTTCTGTCCAATCATCCCGACTGGGCTCCAACATTAAAGTTGGGTCCCAAGTTACAACATCTATGTCTCAGCCCAGTCGGTGCCAAGATATGAACGTGCACAGGAGAGACAAGCAAAGAAAAGACGACTCGAAGTGGCAGAGGATGGCTCCAGTAACCTGTACCCTCAAGTACTGCTGACACCATTGACTCTGGTATGCCACTCAGAATTCATTACATGATATATTGTATGCATGAGTGAATGTATGTGTTTGTTTGTGTGTGTACACGCACCTTATATTTTAGAGACATTTGGAAGTGTTTATAGAAATAAGTATTTGCCTGTAGCAATGTTCATACATTAAAAAATGCAACAAAATGTGTACATTTCTTTTACACTGACAAAAAAACTATACTACTTTACTATATTAAACCTATTACTGGTACCGTTTTTTTTTGTGATTTTTTTTATTTATTTTTTTCTTTAGGGATCTCATGCCACACCGACTTGATTGCCAATGACATGATGGAAACGAAGGCGAGCATCAAAGCATTGGAGGAGGACAACATGCGACTGTTTGTTTGGCGCTAATAAAGGCAGCGTTTATACAAATTCTATTGTTGGGTTTGTTTACAAAGCTATACATGATACAAATGACAGGATTTGACTCAATGTGCAATATGGTCCCTCTTAAAGTAATGGCATAAATCTCTATTATTTCTAAAAGCACAAAAAATGAAGTGAATAATGACTAGATGTAGTAATTTCAGGGTTAAAAATTGAACTGTTAATTAATGTAGTTTATTTTAGCACAGGTGCCTACCATCCTGAGATGACGGTATGATGTAATGTTGATGGGGTACGCAATGACTTTCATTATGCTATGTACAGAGGAAAAAGTTGCTCTCTTTTAAATTTGTTTAATGTAAGACAAGTACCAGTACTGTGTTACAGTTTTCCCAATAATCCTTGTTTCACACTTGTCACAAAACCACTGTCCTTTTGGCAGTCTAGATTGGCACACTTAGGGTGATATTTGATTTTACAATCTGCTGCAGCACAAAAAACTACTTTATTCCGCATCTTTGAAGTACATGAGCAAGTGGTAGGTGACAGCGGCTGAGCAGGAACACTGGAAGTCCACTGCTGATCTAGTAAATGCTCTCCCGAGCAGTTCAGGTAAGGAGGGGATTTTGGGAAAAAAAAACTCTGGCTTTTCCAACTGGCCAAAACGAGCGATCTGGGTGGACTCGCTCAATCACACTTTGTCCACACCACAAAGTCGCAGAAGTCCCGTCCAGTTAAACTCATCTGTGCCTGAATCTGAAAATATTACAAACATTGTAATGAAAATATGAAACATAGAATTAAATAAGAAACTACAAAAAGTAAAGCCATACATACCTGGTAATACTATTGGTGTTGTCGTGACAAGTGATGGGAATTGTTGCCATCTGGCACCAGACAGAAATTGGGTGTTGTGACAGCCTCCTTAACCGTGAGATCATAAGAAAAGCTGTCAGTATGCTCAGTAGTTACCATGAACACGTTTTATTGTACTGGAAACTGAAACTAAAAATACGTCCTCTGAGAGTGGTTAACCTTAACCATTTAGAATAAGTTGATTAAGTAACATGTAACTAGTGAAAGGGTAGCATTAAATTTAATTAAGCCACGGGGAGGCTGTGCAGTTACTTTTTATTCTTATACGCTCTGCCATATTTGCCTGTTATAAAATTATTAGAAAAACCACATCAGGTAAAGCCAGCTGTGCATGTAAACACAATGATAACAGGAAGCCTGAGAACAAATCAACATTTTTGTGTGCAGAATTACCAACACCATGTGGTTTACTTACGTGCAACAGCAACCGTTTCTTCTGATGCGATGTTAAAGTTTACACTCTGTATCCACCCGCTTACAAAATAATTGTAAGCCTCCAGGGATTTGTTGGCGTGTTATGGAGCATGTTGTCAACACGAGGTAGGGAAAGATGTCCAGAGATGTCACATTTGGCCAGCAAGCTTTCTCCGTCAAAAAAAAAATCACCCTTGGTCAGGACGTAATTAGGATCAATCCCGCCACACAGAGACACCTTCTGCTTGTATCGTTGTTTTTGATCTTCCGGTAAATCGTGAAAATACTGCGAAAATTACATCAGGTTGATAAGCTCTACCGTGTAACTCGCGAGTGTACCTTGTGAACCGGAGGACACCCAATATGGCGCCCGAAGGAAAAACTCCCATGATGCATTACGATGTGCAAGCGACCTATTGACCCCACTGTCACTTTCGCATCCTCTCAGAAGAGGTCATT
This sequence comes from Festucalex cinctus, assembly GCF_051991245.1. NCBI lineage: Eukaryota > Metazoa > Chordata > Actinopteri > Syngnathiformes > Syngnathidae > Festucalex > Festucalex cinctus. The sequence continues at coordinate 9,159,483 of NC_135421.1, forward strand.
TAAGGCTCCACGACAAGTGTGTTCAGCAGTTAAAGAGAAGAAATGAAGAAGTTGCACACAGGAAGCAAAAGTTTAAATTAGGAAACCAGGTAAAACTTTATCCAGCTGGAGAGGATTCTCCCACACGGCCATCAAATGTGTGACCATGAAAGAAGTCTTTAAAAAAAAAAAAAAAAAAAAAAATGCTGTGCAAGGCTAGATCTGTCAACAACATAGTGTGTGTGTGTGGGTGTGTGTGTGTGTGTGTGTATATATATACATATATATATAATTTTGAATGAAGGTGAATTTTACTAAATACAGTGGGGCCTCTGAAGTCCAAAAATTCCCAAATTTCTCATTAAAAACATGCCTCTACAAAAACAAAAACAAAACAAGCATAGAACAAAAATAAAACCACTCCAAAAAGACATGGTAAAAGTAGTAAATCCACATAATGCTACTATTGTTTTCAAAATAGCATAATTGCAGGTCATTCTATGGTTCTACATAAATTAACAGCACAGACAACACAATGGGGTTCTTCTGAAACAAGCTCATTTATTGTGTGGTTGTGATGCGGAGTCACACAAACATGCCCGATTGTGCGACTGCATGTGTTAGCACAACGTTGCCATTTACAGTCCGAACTGCGCAAGTGAAAACCTTATCATACCCACTCCATATTTACATTTGATGCTAATATCATACAAACACCCATGCAAGTCCCAGACACTTGTGAAATTGGCTTCCTTTAGTATTAAATGTGCAAGTTGTGTAATTAAGTTATTTTAAGTTAATGGTAATATGGTTGACAGTATAAAAATTTAAGACTTGTCTATTTTTGTGCCACTCAATCTCCAAAATTGTTATTGCAAATATTACCACGGCGGAGATAATTAAATGAACATTTTAATGCTGGTGAATTCATATTTTTATATTTAAAAATCCCTGCTGGTCAGTTTGTGAAAGCAGAGAGGTAGGACAATGTAGGCTCCTCCCTCTTTCTGTAAAAGGTCGGAGGTAGCACCAGAACTGCAAAATAGTATGAACGATTCTGTGATGTCGTGAATGGGACTGGATGAGACTCACTTGAAGACAAGTGTCTGCTTATAAATCACAGCAGATTTACGGTAATCATTTTATTAAAAAAATCAATTGACAAATTAGAAAAGTTTCTTTGAAGTAGTCTAAAGAGGTGTTGTAAAAATTTAGCAACACATTTCTACTCGGCGGCTCTTTTTCCACTTTTACATAATGTGTGATTTCATGTGTTTTTCCTCAACATATGAATTATAACCTAATGTGGTGGGTCAATTATAGATCTGCATCTGTATTAAACAATATAAAATGTCCCTACTGCTCTAACAGCTAAAGGCCACTTCTGTGAAAAGACCTTTGGACCTATGTAATTATTATTTTTATTTATTTATTGTTATTCGTTTTTACAATAAATCGTGTTGAATTTGACTCAGCAGCTGAAATTAAAGTGAAACTGTGGCAGTGTAATAGCATGTTAAGAGGACAAACGCCTGGCTGTTTTGCAAAATTGAACACCGTTAACAGCAGAGGCGACCTGACTTGCAATTACAGACACATCCACAAAATGTCATCCACACACGTCTGTGTGTGTCCAAAAATACATTTTTACCCTATTCGTGTCAGAACAGACATACAAATGCATGACCAGGTTGTCTTGTGCACGCCAAAGCATCGTGTGGCACTACCACCCAAGGACAGATCAGAAAGCAGAAGAAAACCATCTCTGTTGAAAAGGCAAGCAAGTTAAATAAAAAATCTGAAATCTTCAGTGAGCGAAACGCCAAGTTTACATTTTGTTAATCTGTAAAGTTAGTTGAAATGTTCAAATGTTCTGTGACCTTCTTGACAAAATGTTTTATTTAGTGTTGAAAAAAAGCTGTTGGGTGCATAGTTAAGCCTGGCAAAAAATGTTTTTGCGTTCATAAAAAAACTTAACTTGTTGCCAACATTCAGACGTTGACGCTTCGCTGGCCAATGCGAAGAAGTGACGCAGCTTCTTTAGGACAAGTCTTTTGTCTTCTACTTTCACTTCTGTGGCCCTGTTGAGGAAGGGGAAGGCCGCAGTCTGTATTGGCCCTGTGCTCCTCATAAGGGTCCCTTCTTGCTGGACCGGTCCTGCCGCCCCGCCCCACACGCCAAGGGCTCAGTGGACCCCTCCATTGTAGGGCTTGTCGAACATGTCTGTCTCACCAAAACTGGATGAGACTGGCTGCTTGTAGAGCGGGTTGGAAGCCTGTGGGACAGAAGCAGAAAAATCACTGAAATCATTCAAACCCAAAGACGTATAAATACGTTTTTTTAATACTTTGTCCTTCCCTACCCAAAATGTATTCATATGTTGTTGTTTTTTCTATGCTAGAGCACACATAAGTCTTTGATGCAGCATCTGACCTGAAGAGGTCACTTAAAGCAATGGTAGTTATGACAAAAAAAGGCCAGCAGACGACAGCAGAGTATAAGAGATCAACCAGGGCCATGTTAAAACAAGCTCCTTTTTGGTTTGTGAATACTGATGAAACTTAGCTATATTCTAATGCTAGTTGCTGCAAAATGGAAACACTTTTTTTTTCTTTAACTTATAAAAGAAGAGACTAATCTTTCTTTTGATAGGTTCCATGTTTGTATAGCAATAGAACACAATATTCTGTGGGCCTTACAAAATCAGTCAAAATCCAGTAGCTTCAGTGAAAATAGCTGGGAGTGAATGAGTTAAGATATCACACAACCAAAACTAATGCGACAGACAGTCAGATAGAAACCAAACAAACACAACCAACCAGATACAACCACACGAGTCACAACCTGATGAAACTAGCCGGCTGATTATACGATAACTGGTCTGGCTTACCATCTCGTATCGGGCACGCGAGCGAGCATTCTGGAAGCGCGAGAACTCGCGGCGGTCGTGGATGGTGATGACCAGCTTCCAGACGCCGAGCAGCACCACTCCCACCAGCAGGATGCTGCCCACCACCGCCAGCAGGACCATGAAGGGGTCCGGACCCCCGCCACAATCTGACACAAGTGAAATGCACGCAAGGAAAAACAAACCAATTTATCAGTCACAACCATTTGAGTTAGCTTTTTAAAAAATAATTTATTTATGTTCTGCTTATTGTTTTTTCTTTTGAGATAATATCAGGTTACAGTAGGGCTACAGCTATCATTTTAATAATCAATTAATCTGTTGATTATTTTGTTGACTAGTTAGAATTAGATAAACAAGTGAATGAACCCATGTTTATGTGAGCAAACTGTCCGTTAGAGTGGTAAAATAAATGAAAAGCGTGGCTGATTGTCACCAAAATGTATGGCTACATGTACTAATGATACTCTAAAAATATTATAATGAATCTCACAGTGTTTTATATTTATTATTATTAATTGTTCGTGTCTATATAGCTCATCCCTGTTTGCTTGTAGCAAAACATTATGTCCCTTTATGTCCAAAAATCATGACTGATTGTCCCCAAAACTTATGAGAGTACATGTGCAGACATGTGACAATCATAGTCTGGAAATATAAGAGCAAAACTCGCAATATTTTGGATGATATTCAAAACCGTTATTATTATTATTATTATTATTATTATTATTATTATTATATCAGTCTTAAATATAAAAACTATAGTGTGTTTCGTTCTAATATTTTTAGCCTATGACCTAATGACACGTACTCATAAATTTTGGGGACACAAGTTTTCACTGTTTTCATTCACGCTACCGTAATGCTGTCGCGCTGCAGTCACTTCTGCAATTAAATGTCTTTTTTTTCCCTTTCTTTCCCAAAGAAAGAATATGAAACCTGAGGAGGAGTCATATCAAAATTATGGCAATGCTTGGAGACGCCATACTCGTTTTTATAGCACAAAGGAAAATACGTCCAAAATGAACAGGGACGTGTTGCTTGCATGCAAACGAGTCACAGCGAAGAGTGACTGGACAAAAATGTCCAAAAATGACATCTTCTAATAAAAAATAAATGAAAAATCATTTCAATCTGTTGTGTGGGTCAATTTGACTCAAATTTTAGGTTATTTTGCGGATTGTCGCAAATGTCGCGTTACATCGAAAACGTCATATGTCGGAAAACTGACGGGTGACAACCTCATATTTTGTGAATTCAACATTCGGCAACGTTTGTAACACAGTCGGAGAGGTGATTAACAGTTCAGAAAATAGGCAAAAATTGAGATTTTTTTTTTTCCAAAGTAAAAACAGAAGTTTGCAAATACCTTATTTTAACAAAAGGCAAAGATCATCAGTTTACTTTCCCGGAGGATTACAAAATCTGAGAATATTTACTGTTTAGACTAGGCTACAATTCAAAAATTTGGAATTAAATAAGTTATCTAAATGACTAATCAATTATTAATATAAAAATAAACTGATTTCATAATTGATAGTTGATTAATCATTGCACCTGTAGATTGGTGGCCCCCAACATCTTTGGCTTGTGTGCCACCAAGTTTTTATCATGCCACCATGACTACAAACATGAATCCTAAAGTAAACTGTAACAAGGGATTAGTACATGAAAATAATTTTTCATTCCCTTAATTTAAACATTTAATTTCTAGGCATCTCCTTTTTTAACTCAAACACACAAATGATTTCTTGAAAAAAATGACATTAAAAATTAATTTAAAAAAAAAATCAAAGAGAATAATTCTACATGAACTCTCATAACATTGACCACAAAAAAACAGGAGCTCATTTAATTTAAGTCCTTTTAAACAGGCATTTACAGTATCAGAAAGAAAACATTGCCCAAGAATAATATTTACACCGACTCTAGCAGTTTTACTTTCTTTTCAACAGTCATCTGAGCTTTCATGAGACACTTGAGTTGACACAAAACTATTGTGATTTTGGTGCGGCTTTACAACACTTATCGACCTAGGAAATAAATTATGAAACGTCTCTACATAGTATTTGCAATATGTTGCAAAAATGTTTTGCTCCGTTAGTTGCTTTTTTTTGTCCTAAAAGCAATAAATAGTATTTCTTTGGCGCCATCTGGAGGCAACGTGGTGCCAAAGAACTATGTTGATTTCAACATACTTGAGAAGCTTCATTTGGACAAATCGAGTGTTTTGCCTTTAATGTGAGGCATGTACAGGAAATTATAAACCTTTAGTGGGGGGTGTCTTCTACTCAAGAATACTCAAGTTGTTTCCTGTACATCTCGAGAGTGGCGGTCATGTGAGACAAGCAGACGCTCACCTGGTTCCATCAGTGCGGTGAGAACGGATTGTCCACTGGCGTGTTCCGAGTACGTGAACTTCATCACGCAGTCGTTTTCCGCCTTGTAGAGGCACAGCACGGCACCCGGCTCGTCCGTTTCTACAACGAACAAACGCCAAATCACATTCGGTATGATGTCATTCAGGTCTTTCGAAGAAAACGCAAGCTCGTGGGGGAAAAAAAAAAAAGAGAGTCAGCAATCAGCTTGTCCTCATTAGGATGGAGATAATTTGCATGTTTTTATGATGAATGTCAGAAACGGAAGCACCTGGGGAATTGGCAGGCAAGCACATGATCGAGATTCAAATGCAGAATCTCAGAAATGTGAAGCAGACGTGCTAACCGCTAGGGTGCTATGCTGCCCACAAAGGTTGTTATAGTTAACGAAAGCAAACAAAATAACAAACTGAAAAAATATTTTCGGCAACAAAATAAAATAAAATAACAAAAATGCTTAAAATAAACTACACTACATCTTACGTTTATAAAAGACTAATTATAGCAAAAATCTTCTTCGTTTTTGTTTAATAATTTGACTGATTTTGGTACCGTTATGCATCCGAAGCTACAGATTGAAGGAAGTTCAGTTGTTTGAGAATTATAGTTTATTTTATTACACATCTTTATTTAATGTTTTTTTTTATTTTGAAACATGAACCAAAAAATAAAAAAATGAATACTAATAAAACCTAACCAACTTGCTCTAAAAACTAAAACTCACTGAATTTAAAAAAAAGAAAAAAGAAAAAAAAAGCTAAGAAAATGAAAAATCCCAAACTATTATAACACCGCTGCCCACGTTTAGTGATACGATTTTTTTTTTTACCTGTTTATTCTTTACAGTAAAAATTAACATTTATTTATTAAATGTATTTATTTCTATTTATAAATCTGTGGTAATCGTTACATTCGACTGCCATTACACACATAATTCAAGCATATATCGATTAATTAACCATCTGAACATAACGTTAGCACTCAATTATAACACATAAACATCTGAAAAATAATAATAAAAAAAAAAAATCCAGAAAGTGTGGGTCAATCTGCACTCATTCTTTATTTTCTTTTATAAATGCAGCTATTTTTTAAATACTGTTTTTATTCGGGATCTGATTAGACTGCCATTATAAAGTCATTATTATTTCTGAATAGAAGACAACATGCAGCTGCATCACACATCAACAATCCAGCATGGAGAGAAATCATATGGTTTCATGTTGTGGCTGTGTTTTGACGCAATGTTCACCGACGTGCATGCGTGTGGAGGAGGAGGGGATCTGACCGCAAAGACCTCCGTCCTCTGGTTGTATGTGGAATGTACATGTGGCGTCCATTAGGGCTGATCCGTCGAGCAAGGAATGCTATGAATCACGTCAGAATTGGCCCAACACTCCGCGCTCCTAAAATAGTTTCAACAGCGACAGCGCGCGCGTGCGCACACACACATCTCTAGCCTGCATATTGCTGCAGAGAACACAGCTATATAGAAAAGATAATTACAGCAAACTTGTACTTATTATTTTGGGGGGCAGGAAATACAGTACAAGTATACTTAAAGGGGAAGTCAACCTAAACATTTTCTTTACAAGATGTTCTCTATGCTCTGCTCGAGCCGTGACTGTTTGTTACCCGTGATGTCATTTTCAGTCGACAGCAAGTGGCAAAATCGCTGCCACTTAAGATGCATAAAAAAGGCTGGATTTTGCTGCTCATATTACACAAACATAATATTAATCAGAATACCGCATTTAGACTTGTAGGGACACATAAAAAATATTATTGCATTTTTGGGTTAACTTCCCCTCCGCTTCGACTATAAATGTTATATTTTTTTCTATAAAATTCTCTGCATGGTGGCAAATACTCCTTGCACCACTCCCACCTACTGGAGTGGATGTGCAAAAAACAAACAAAAGACACATTCCGTGAGGTCCCACGTGCCTCCCTATTTGACAGAGACGGACTTAATACTTGATGAAATATTGTCGAGTGATAATCAGTATTTGTATCTGCCCTGGAAAAACCATATCAGTTTATTCGTAGTCAAGGAGGCCGACAACCAATATTTCAAGCCAATATTCATTTGCAGTAAAAGACAAAATATTAGCAGCAAAATTTTAAAAATAAATAAATAAATAAACAAAAATAGATAAAAAAAAATTGTTTAAAGATTATAACAAAATTTGCAGGGAGCTTCCAGGGTCATCAGCATGTGTTAAGCTAAATTAAAAACTAAGCAAGCAAATAGTTCTCTAAAGTTTTTTTTTTAATGTCAATAAACTTTTCCAAAATGTCAACACAATTTCTTAATTTAATTTTTTTAATATTTAAAAATAAAAAGTATAGGGAGTTCCCAGTGTCAGCATTATCTTTTATTAAGTGAAAATGAGTGACAATGAGTGATAAATGCACGCAAAATTGCGAATGTTCTGGCAGCTAATTTTGGATTTTCGTCAGGGTTCGTAAAAGGTTTCAAAAGATGTTTGCAGAGAGTAAAAAATTTAATGTGTTCGAAATGTATTTACAACAAATAGAAAGTCTGTAACATCTGACAAATCCCGACTAAAACCCTAAATTTGCTACGTTCGCAAGCATTCACCGCTCAGTGAGATACTAGCTTAAAGCTACTATATGGAGGATTTCCCCCAAAAATATCTTAACAATAGCTTTTTTATTTGACCATTTATGACTGAAACATATTCTAATTAGTAGATCAACATCTTAGCTGTTCACAATGGGTACTCCTACAAGCCTCTGGCCAATATTATTTAGGAAGCGTCCGGTCAGAATCCTTCGAATTTCCCGCCCTGTCTGCGGGATGTGACGTCATGCGCGTCCTCGTCAGTTGTTTCCTGTCACGCGAAGATGGAACTAGTACAGATTTTCGCTGCCCCAGACACCCAGTTTAACTCCGGGGAAGGCTGCTTAAAAAAAAAATGAAAACAATGTCAAGTGCCACGAAAAAAAAAAAATCTAAACTTGATAGTGACCGACGCCGGGCAAGAACGAGAGTGAACATTGGTTTGACATTTCAGCGGTGGAGAGAGTTGAGATCAGACTTGGATTAGAAAAGTGATTCACAGCTGGCTTTCTTTCTACTCCAAAAGGTAATAAGCGAGTATCTTGACATTTAGAAGAAAGTGTGTCGTTTTCAAATAGCAGTAACCTCAAGATCAATCACTTCTCGGTCGTAACTATTGGGGCGAAAGTGAGGTGGACGGCAACATTTAGCGTGAAAGGGGCGGCAAAGTTGAATGTAATAGAACAGAATGATTTTATGAAGAACAAACGTTCCATTCCGCGGCGTTTCAATCAGGCTAAATGTTGCCTTATTTTCCTCCGTGAAAACAGCCTATTGTAGCTACATTATGCTAACGGAATGTGAACGGTACTACTGAATGGCGATAACATTCACGGCCATATCACACTAAGTAGTGAATGGGTCTATATGTTTTTCACAATCGTCAATTTCCATAAATGACAGCCCACCTTTCGGCTAATGCACAATGACGCTAGCCTAGGGGCGACATACACTAATAATGACTAGAATCAGGTTGACGTCCGTTGAGCGGGGTGACTACAATATGTAACTGCATATTAACGTCGGAATGAGGTCCAATTAATTGCCGTAATTTGCACATCGTTTTGGAGTACAGCACAGGACTGGACTTCGACCGACTAAAGCAATATGATCTGCACGTCCCGTGGACATCAATTGTTTAGTGGGGATCGAGAGTCTCATTCCGTGAAGTGACCAGCTTTGTATAACATTATAAAACTTCTTACCTCTGAAAACATAGTTTAATTGGATATGAAGAGCCCAGTCTTCAGTATTGAGGTCGTGCACGTACGAGTGCGCGCGGCGTGTACGAGCGTGCAGTTTGTTTTCAGCCACAGGTGGCAGTAGCGATTTGAAATGTTAAATCTTCCATATAGCTGCTTTAACTCATTTGCTCCCAATAACGTGTAAATACGTTTTTTCTGTTTTAAGTGTCCCAAAGACGTATTAATCCGTTATTTATTTATTTATTTATTCATATTTTTTTTATGCTAGAGCATACAGAAGGCTTTGATGCAGCCTCTCAACTGCAAAGAACGGTTGCAGAAATGGTAGTTATTACACAAACGGCCAGCAGGTGTCAGCAGAGCAAAGTAGATCAAACAGGGCCATGTAGAAAAAAAGCTCAATTACTTACAATTTTAAATAGATTTGTGAAAACTGATGAAACTTAGCTCTCTTCTAATGCTAATTGCTGCAAACCGGAAACAAGATTTTTTCCTGATGAAAGAAGAGACTTTAATCTTTCTTTTGATAGGTTCCATGCTTTTATAGCATTAGAACACAATATTTTGTGGGCCTTGCAAAATCAGTCAAAATCCAGTAAAACAGCCGGGAGCGAACGGGATTGCTTCTGTGAAAATCGCTGGGAGTGAATGAGTTAATTGGCCTTCAGATTTGTTAAAAAGCCGATATTTGTCAAAATGCCAAAATATTTGTCAAAATACCAAATATTGGCATCCCTAATATTTTCGAACACTCAACATTTATTTTCAGCGGATGCCACCGTTTGAGGAAATGTACTATTAATCCGCGTTTATACATGGGCGGAGTCTGAATGAAAAAAGTGGGCCATCTGTGTAGCAATGCAGCTGGATCTCATTTTAGAATAACTTTACTTCAACTCTTCCATGACGTCACACACAGCTGAGTCCATGTTTTTCTTTAAATATATGAACATGTAAATTATGATTGTTCTTTGTGAACACGGACTTTGAAGTGTTTTTAATGTAAGAAGCGTAAATGTGTCGCCTGCTGACGCTTCAAGCGGCCCTTCAAAATAATGACAGTCCACAAGGTCTGAAATCAAAGAGAACGCTGGCGCTCATGTATGTAAATACAGCTGTTATGTGTGTGTGCGTGCACACGGCTCGTGGACGGTGTTTACATACTGAGAGTCTCCACTGTGATGATTTCATCCTTGCACAGACGCTGGCAAGTCTGGTTGGCTGAGAGCTTCCCCGAGTTGAAAAGCCGGCACTCGATGCATTCTCTGCAGGAGGAGGAAGACGTTTAATGGAAAAGAAAAATGGCCACTCTTTAAAAGTAATGTTTGTTATTTCTGCCGTGGTTTACAGCTGCTGTCAAACTGCTTCAACATAGCAGACATGGACTGGAAGCAGATTACAGGACATTTACCGATATGAGGACATTACTGTGACTTAGGATGTATCTTGTCCTGTTTGGTACCTTTTGGTGTCGCATGCGTCCGGGCAGGTGGGGCACTTTTCGCACGTGTCCCCGAAGGCGCCGGGCTGTTTGCATTGGCAGTGTCCGCAAACGCAGTTGCCGCGCCCGCTGCACATCTGGCCGTTGTCGGCGACGCACGACGCCGTCTCCGTGGAGCAGTTGCAGTTGTCGCCGACGTAGCCGGCGTGGCACTTGCACTCACCGCAGTGGCACTCGCCATGGCCTGACAAAGTCAATGAAGAGCCAAAGAGGAAGTTAGCACTGGGAAGTCCAATTTATTTCAGAGTGGAACTAGTTAGGCAAAGACGTCAAAGAAAAATCCTTTAATCTAGCACGAGTGGAGAGGCCAGTGACCTTCGGCTTCTTGATGGTTAAACATGGGATCCCTAACAATACTGAACAACTGACCCACAGTAACCTTTGGAGCAAAGTGAAAGAAGCTTATCCCAAGTAGACGATTCAACCTAACAGCAAGACTCTTAGTGCGGCAATCAGGTGACATCAGTACCAGTGTCTGGTGCAATGTAAACTGGGACAGTTGTATTACAATGGGGACTGGCAGGAGAAGTCTGAAAGAGATTGTATTGTCATCCCAACCTCATTCCATTCCAAATCACCCAAGCGGATTTTGTTTTTAACAAAACTTTGTGTACTTATGGTTATTGATGGCATAACACTAAATCTAAAATGTTAGGTCAATCAAAGCAGGGGTCTGGGAGCTACAGCCCACCGAATTTAGACATTTTTGGCGCTGCCTACCTTTGAACCTCGCTCGCTCTCTGATTGCAAATTTGGAATCCTTTGTGATGATGGACCCAGTAGTTCCTGAGATACAAGGGTTCAAAGGAAGGGGCCATACATACCCATTTTTGCAGAGAAAGTCATAATTCAGCAGGTCATAGCTCTCAATGGACGCCGATGGACGTAAAATTTGAAATTTATTGTTGTGCCATCACTATCAAAAAGTAACACCAAGTTTTCCATCATCTGCACGGCTATTCACACTGGGTGGTTTGGCATGCAATGACCCAATGGTGACAGTGGAAAAACAAGGCACCTTTTACAGTGGAATCAACATACATGGTGAAAAAGAAGCTTATGGATTCCCATAACCATTGTCTGTAAACTACAGCTACAGTAGACAATACATTACAATGGACGGTTTCAGGGGGATTCTGGTCCATTCTGATGCAATCACAGCATTTTCCTGTCACAAAAGGATTTCTCTCAATTCTTTCCCATCAAATCATCTACATTAGGGGTGCCCAAGTCTGGTCCTCGAGAGCCCCTATCCAGCCTGTTGTCCATGTTTCTCTCCACCAACACACCTGATTCATGGTCAGGGTCGTTATCAGGCTTCTGCAAAGCTTGAGCTGATGAGCTTGATTTTATTCAGCTGCGTTGGAGGAGAGAGACATGGTAAACAGACTGGATAGGGGCTCTCGAGGACCGGACTTTGGCACCTCTGATCTACGTCTTCTTTTTGGCTCTACATTTATCGACTGCTTATCGACTACATTATCAACTACATGCATTTATCGACTGCGACCCCCATTGCCCGTGCAGGCAATGGGGGTCTTGTTAGAACACCGATTGATCTTGCCGTACACCCTACCAGAAGTCCTTGACAAAGGGAGGCTGTTATCAGTGAAAAGATACTTAGAGAAATTAATTTCACATGATTTGGAAAGTCTTTATTCACTTGCTGCTATTGCTTAAGCTAAGCTTCATTCACACTATGTTCCTGGTGGTCAATGCAGCTCCATTTGCCTGAAACTCCGTGTTCAAGTTTTCATAGGCCTTGATAGGTTTTCTTACAGTCAATGCTCAAAAATTCACAACAGTTTTCTCAACACTCTACCAAGGATGCCAGTACGTCCCCCACCCAACAAGGCACCACGTTTATCATGTTCTGATCAAGGTCTGACATGTTTTACACTTCCAATCAAGGCTTTCTACAGATAAAACATTGAAGCCAGGCAGCTGTGGAGCATATTTACACCCACGGTTTCAAAAGATGTGATAAAAACAGCAAACATTGCATTCTTAAGCTACTCTTACAGTATGTTGGCCACGAAAGCCCTGTTTTAGGCCACCGTGGACAAAATGAGAGTCCTGAGACAACATAGGGGGACAGACAGGGCAAACATGACAGTATGTGATTGTCGTGGAAATTCAGTGAGATCTTCACAATGTCAAAAAGCATCTACAGCAGTTAAATCAAAATCCACACATCAGAGGTGCTGAAAATTGCTTTGTGACATTATGCAAAACTTCCCAATCGCTTGTGAAATGCACACAGAGGTGATGGGTAGAAATAAATCAGTTTACAGGCACTTGCATTTAGCTGTGGTAGTCCCAAGAAAAGGCATCCAAACTCCGGAGCCCTTCATTTCACTTTGCAACATGATACGATCGCTAACAATTATTCTCATAAATAGCACTCGTGACCACTGATTCCATTTCACTTGCAAGTCAGATCCATTTCTGAACAACACAACTTTAAACTCTTCATGAAAAACCTTGATGGAACTATGACCCTTTTGTAATGCAAGATAAGAACTGCAAGGATACATGTACCGCTCTAAAGAGAATGCAGTATGGCTTGTTATGGTTCAAAAGTCAACGTTTTAGACATGTGACTTTAGTCTATAAATTTCCAGAATGCTAACTTTCACCGCTAAAAGGAAAATATTTACAAGTTTAATCTTAAACGCCCTGTAATAACAAACTAATGCCCTATTAAGTGTCCTTTCATAAGCACTTCCAATGGAAAGTTTTGAGGGAGTAACTGGGTCAACTAGGTGTGGCCCGTCATCAAAAGACCATTAATGACAGTCTGGGATTGGAACTGTACCAACTGCTACCTCAAGCCCACAAGGGAAGTGGATAAAAAAAAAAAAAAATGAAGAAGAAACATTTAGTTTGATCGCCAAGGCAGTGGTCAGGGTGGTGCAATGTCATCTGCACATGCAAAAGGGAGCTGTATTTTATTTTTTTTTTTAAATAACATGATTATGCTTGTTTGGAGTGCAGCCTGGTGCCATGAGTCACCTTGGCAACAGTGCTGTTGCCAATAAGGACAAAGAGTTTTACTTTTCTTACCGAACTTTGGTGACAATAAAACAAAAGTTCAGACACAAACTTGCTGCTCAACAAGTCTGCTCGTCTGGCAGGTACTGTATCTCTGACTTCACGGAGAATGACGTGGAGACATCAAGAGTCAAGATATTTGACTACCATTTGCATTCTTGGGCAAGGTTATTTATTCCACTGAATTATGTGTCACAAAGAAAAATCCCTCAAAATCCATAGCCGACCGTATTGTTGTTTGTTAGCAGGTTGCTTTCTGCTTCATGCAAAAAAAAAAAAAGAAAAAAGAAAAAAAAATGTAAAAAAGTAAAATTAGTGAAATTAAAAACAGACTCAACTATTTGCATTTTGGGGTTTGGGATAGATGTTTTCATTGGGACTCGAACACATGATAAAAATACATTCCTCTAACAAAACCTTCTGTACAGTAACTATTATTTAGCTTGCTACCTTCTGGTTTGTAGAATGACAACTTTAGCCATTTTTTGATTGTGTGAAATGGCATGTTTTCGTGGAAATATCTGACCTTTACTGGGTTCTGCGTTAAAAGGCAAAGGAGAATAAATGGGGACATGCTACATGATTTTTAAGGAAGGCTGAAGGTTTCAATTGTGGCTTAAATAGAAATGAAAAACATTCCTTGATCCACATTTTTATACAGACCTGCATCAAAATCTAAAATGGTCTTGAGCAGCAAATATGCCGCCTTTCCATTAAGTGACATCGGTACTGTTTGGGGCTCACTGCTGCTGTTATGATCCTGTATTTGTCCCTTTTGGAGACGTTTTCAGTTGCTATGGTTCTGTATTTGTCACTCTTATTTTGTCACATAGGCCTTTATCCTCTAAACTGAGCATGTTAGCGGGAGTGGCTGAGTGACACTTTTGTCAGTACATGACGTTTCTCTGCATCCAGGCCGCTCAATTTTCTTAGTCAAGGTTTCTCGGTGAAGTATTTATTCGAGGTCATCTGAACCCAGCCCTACTATCTGTAGTTACTTTGTATTTTTGTCGATAAAGACTATCTGTTGGTCTCTGTCTTGTCTGCTTTTAGATCCAAATTCTGCACTACTTTCATAATTCTGCCAACATACAACAGCCATCAAAATAATAACTGAACCTGGTACTTTTGTGCTTGTCCGATGTAATCGGATCATAAAGTTGCTCGAACAAAATCAAGGAGTGCCTTTTCTCATAGCTTGCTAAGCTTTGTCATGGTATTTTTTTCACTAGCTGTTGTAACCTTTTGACTTAAGTGCTTAAGTTCCAATTGAAAATGTGGAAAAATCTAAACAATCATTTGAGACAAATGAAAGCAGATAAGATCTGACAGATCGTTGTATTTTTCCCCTTTGAAACGTTTCCACGTAAGTTTGCAATGCAGCTTCATGCTGCTTTCACCACATAGGATAGACTGCATGCTCACTGTGTTGGCCCGATTAAGGCACAATTATGGGATCCAAAAGTATTTCCCCCAGTGAAACGTGCCAGCACAAGATAAAGTGCAGCTTCAGTTCTGCTTAATGCGCTGCCGTATTTTTCTGCCCGGAGACAAGCTGGATTGTAAGACCACTTTCAAAAGGAGCTTGAGTCAATATTTGGAGATTAAATGAAGAGGAAATGAGCTGACGAGATATTTTTAGTGGGTTGCCTTCCGTGTTGTTAGGTGCAAATGTGCCAAAGCGTAAAATGTGTGTCAATTTTGGAGGAGCTTTAGGTTTAGACCACACCAGACTAGCATTCAAAAAGAACTGGCCATACATGAACAGTGACCAGAAATTAATCAACACACAAGAAGTTATCCATGAGTAAAGTGTGAATATTGTATTCCAACCACTAACTCAAACTTATAATGAGAACTGCTTGTTGATCAGTTTCCAAAGTGACGACTCATTGTGGTTCAGCACGCTTGCGGCTTGTGTCATGTTTGTCTACACTTGGACTTCCTCAGACAGATTATCTTACTGTGAGAGGAAACTGGATCGGACTGCTCTATGTGGTGCGCAGTTTGGTCCGTGGCACGCAGACGGCGACGCCAAGAAGTGAAAACCACCACACTTAATAACACAGGCGGGTGTGGGCGAGGAGCACGATTCGGTCTCGGGGAGGATGCCTGATTTTGCCCTTGAGCAGAAGACTAAGAGAGAATAAAAGGTGTACCCAAGCAGCTACTGCAAAGAGTATCAGAGTAGTGGACCGGATGCAGCCTGTTAGTGGTCTGCCATACACTCCAAGTGAATCAAGACGACGACGGTGGAAAGTGGCCAACAAAGAGACAGTAAGCAACCATAAAAACCGTGACAGTCAGTAACCACAAAAACCAATAGAAGAAGAGATTATCTCTTAACCATCAATTGCTGATGAGGCTTTTATCACAAGTGCAAAAATTGTTAATGAAATGATGATTAAATGTTACTTGACTACTCATAGAAGAGAGACCCTGACTAAATGTCATGCGGCCATTACTGTATTATAAATAAAGATAAGTAATGGCCCTTCAGGGCTAAAAGTTGGAATATCTTCCTTCAGTTGTGGTATGAGGGAGACAACACATTAAGGGTGGAAACTTCCACATTCGATATCATCACCAGGGAAGTTTTCATTCATTTTACATAAAAAATGTACTTCTATGCTATGTTTATGGAAGATGAGAGAAAGTGCGAAAGGTTATATAAATATAATTTGGTGAGATTTTTCTAAACCAAACTTCTTAGCGTATAATGCATAAAAATCTTAGGATAAAATTCACAGAACCCACAAAAGTTAAGTTGCGTACATTCCCTTCCTCCATCTACGAACGACAAATAATAGTGCTGACTGTTGGGGGGCCAAATTTTGTTCTCATCCATCCCTGCATGGTGCCGTCCCAATTATATGCGGTTTAAAATGTGGCTGCAATCATATTACCGTCATTAAAGTTAGTGTCTGTCGGCTGTTAAAATTGCGCGAGTCGAGACGCGTCATGACTCACGGCTCTGCGCGGGTGGCGATGAGGAAATAACATTTAGTTTCATCTGTGTGATGGAGAAGTGAAACCTTCCAAATAAGCAGCTTACCAAACTTCAACTAGTGGTGGGATAACCTCAAGTCACGATTATTGGAATCATAAAGTTTCAAATGCACTATTTAATGTTACAGTAAACATCATCATCAGCTCAATAGAGCACCGTCATTTCCAAGTAAATAGTGTTGAAGCACCCCTCAAGTTTGATGTTAATGCAACAGTCTAACTATTGACATAAACTAAGCTACAGGCTTAACAAAAAGTTCACTAAAAATGCTGTAATATGAGTGCCAGGCCAGTAGTTGGCAATGTCATATACAAGTAGTAAATAAAGTCTACACACGTGCAAAATCAAGGTTCATCATTATCGTCAAAAGTTCGTCAAAATGACTGATGGATAAATAAGCACCACTACAATGCTATGGTCCATTATTGTTGCTTTGGTGGCTCCTAGACTTACACATGCCAACACTGATTACGCTAAACACGTTTTAAATTTTTACTAACTTTTTTACCAAAGGAACAATAACATCCATTTTGAGACACATTAAGATTCTAAAATTATTATCATTTCTCTCCTGATTATTTAACAATGACTGACATCTGTCAGCTAAGCAAAGTATCCGTCAGCACCCTGCGAGTAAAAATGATGATCATCCATGGCTGCGGGTTGAAGAACCACCCAAGAATCTGCCATAGCTGCAACACCTGCGTTGGGAATATGCACACCTGTCCTTCGATGCACGTTCAACAAACATTTCAGTTCTGGTATTAGCTTTTTTTGGAATGCATGCGGCTAAAAGGATCACATTTCGAGAGAGGGAGAAAGTTATTCGATGTTGCGACGGGGCGGGAGAAGGGTGCGGCACTCAGTTTTTCCATTAGCCATGCCGGAGGCTTTTGTCTGTCAAGGTCAAGTCACGTCACGTCTCAGACGAAAAGAGCAGACGAGACGGTGAACCAGTTTTACCTCAGGGACTGGATTCAGATGAGTGAAAGACATGAACCCTAAATTGACACGGCAATTTTCAACCGTTGAAGGAAGTAGGGCAGCCATAAATTTAGGTTTGAATGTAGCCCCAAAACATTGTCTCTAAAAGATGACATTTTTGTGTTGTTTTCTCCTTCTTTTCACATTTATATAAATGGCACTGGCACAGTACTGGCAGTATTCCACCAATGGAAAGCGTTGAAAGTGTATGATGTGCCATATCGGAGGCAGAAAAGTGGATGCAACACTTTTCACGCTGTCTACTGAAGCAATCTTCTTTTGAATCATTCTCTATCATGTCACTAACATGACATTAGATACTGACAGTGACATCATGTAGGTGTATCCAATTTTGTGCTTTGTGTCCTTGAGTACTTCAATAATGAGACAACAAAAAATCTCAAAATGAAATGATACAGTGATGGAAAATGTGACTCACCCTGTGGTGTTCATTTTTAAACAAGTAATTTCTCACATCACCCAAACAGAGGAGTTGAGGAAAAAACACGTGTTCCAGTTTACTGACTGTACGTGGAACACAAATGCATGCAAAGAAGAATGAAGCTTTGGGGCAACATTGTATTTGTGAAATGTCCTTAGCTGTGGCTATTTTTTAGTATTTGCAAACAAATGGAAACGAAAGTTAAAGCTGCAAAGTCAGCAGCAATGTTGTGTGTCCATGGGATCTGGTGGAACAGGAAGTACAACTTCAAGTGCACTAGCTATAGCAACACAGGTTTTGCACTCCTACAACACAGGAAATAATAAAAAACATCCATCCATCCATTTTCTTGACCGCTTATTCCTCACAAGGGTCGCGGGGGCTGCTGGCGCCTATCTCAGCTGGCTCTGGGCAGTAGGCGGGGGACACCCTGGACTGGTTGCCAACCAATCGCAGGGCACACAGAGACTAACAACCATCCACACTCACACGCACACGCACACCTAGGGACAATTCGGAGCGCCCAATTAACCTGCCATGCATGTCTTTGGAATGTGGGAGGAGACCGGAGTACCCGGAGAAGACCCACGCGGGCACGGGGAGAACATGCAAACTCCACCCAGGAAGGTCCGAGCCTGGACTCGAACTGGAGACCTCAGAACTGGGAAGCGGACGTGCTAACCACTCGACTACCGTGCCGCCCTAATAAAAAACACCTCACCTGAAATACATGGCTTGTTCTTTCCTCCAGGAAAAACAACAACACAAAGCAGCTGCAATTAAGCTCAATGAATGATACCATTATGTGTGGTCGTAAATGTCTTTTATAAAATCACCAACTGCACAGAAGACCTGACTATGAAAACAGCAGAGGCCCCAGAATTGAACTCTGTGGAACACCATACGACAATGGAACTCAACACAAAAAGTTCTATCAGCCAAATAGGATCTTAAACAATCAAGAGCACGACCACTAATGCCCATCTGGTGCTGACAAAATAGCCAAAAGAATAGTGTGGATCACCGTATTGAATGCTGCAGTTAAATCCAAGTAATATACTTATATATTGGTTTTACTGACTTGTGGATGTAATGACAATGATTAAATGACCTCGGCACAGTGCAGACAGACAGAAGCAGACATAAACACGATAACAGACGCCCATGTAGATAGCAAGGATAAGATTACGGGAACATTCAGACACAAAATGTCATCCAACACTGATACCGAAGAGGAGACCGTGTCGAAATGATGGGTGACTCTTCCAGCAGGAACACCCTCAAATGTGCTTCTGTACTATAAAGCTCCAACCAAGCATATCTACAAACCCATAACCAGTTCTTTTAAAAGTTAAGGATCCACCACAAACATGTACTTAGTTGCATCAAATGAGAACATGCAGGAATATTGTTACAGCACAAATGTCAATTATTTCATTTTGGGGTACATTTTGAAACCAGAGCAAGTTGTTTTCATACTGTAATGTTGCAATACAATCATCAAATATGCAATAAATGTGCCTTATTATTAGAACACTAAAGCATTTTCCAAGCATGCACCATAAACCAAAAGTGGAGAGGAGTCAGAGGGAGATGAAGGTGTGTACTGTTTGCTATAATTAGAACCTCATTAAGGCCTCATGTGGGGCGAACAGTAGAATATTGCAGAAGAAGGAAGTGTATTGGACTGTTAACATTTAATGAACGCAACAAGCATCAACGTGTTGGGCCTAGTTTCCACATACTGCACCAACCACTTGTTGAGCTTACATAAATAGAGACTGGCATTGTGCACGCCAGGACTTTCACAAAGCACCCTCTGTGGGTTGGGGGCGCACCAGTGGCCTCGCCTCTAGAAACCCAATGTTCTGAGAACACAATTTGATCAATCCAAGGAGAACATTTTGTTGAAGTCGTCTTCCACCAAGTATGTATGTAAATGGGACTGGATGGACATTGGTGTGCGCAGTAAGAATGGGATTTTGAGAGATTCACACTACTGCCATGGCATTTTGCCCCAAACACCAAGTGGCACTGGTTATATTTTTTGAGACCCATGATAAAAATCCTAGCTTCACCAAAGTGCTTGGTGGAAAGGGGCTTTATGGGTCGATGGTTAGGACCGCCATCAAGAACTAAGACAATGGTACATGCCTCCCTCCAAGCTTAATGCTGCTTGCCCGAGCACCTAACAAGATGTGGCCTACAAATCAACCACCTTCCAGAAAACATCCAAGTCTTTGGAAGAATAGTGCCGATATTAATACATTATATAGCTAAATTTCTGCAAATAGTGGCTGAGGTCATGCGGGTTAATGAAGCGATACAGTGCAATGGTAAGAACAGAGGAGAATGGGTGTAAGTCATTAATTGTGTAGTTCCCGTGCATAACCATTGGCAAAATGGTAGAGCAACCATTTAAAGTCTACAGCTTTGAAGAAGTTGCCTCTACAAGACATAACTAACATTGAGCAAGGTACTTGCTTACAACATCCGCTAAGACTCCTCACTATAATCATCTGAGAGACTCTTTACGTGCCTCAGTCAGTTCTGCTCTTTTGGTGAGCAAATTAGTTTACCGGTATTTGCAATTCATTCAAGGCCGAGATCAATACTGATCCACTTCAATCTTATAGGTAGCAGTAATGTGCATTACAAAGTGGTTGCCAGTTAACAACTAAATGAAGGCAAAAAATGTGTCGCATGAAATCATCTACAAGTAAAAAAGTGAAAGGTTTTGGTGACAGTGTTGTTTGACAGCATTATCTACGGAGCCCCTAAGGTGACATGGTAGAAAAAAAAGCCCAAAAAACTTTGCGTTCCCTCGCAAAACATTTTGCGTTCGAACGCAATCTTTTCGTTCGAACGCAGTTGTTTTGCGAGGGAACGCAAAGTTGTTTTTTTCGCCTGCCATGTCACCTTCGCTGCGCCGTAAACACTTCCAGGTCATCTTCCATGTGAACAAAAGCGACGAGGATGGAACGTTTGTAAGCATGAAACAAAACAGTGGGAAAGCTTTCCCAAAGCGACTAGGATGGAGCATGTATTTTTCCACTGCTTTGTTTACACGTCGCTTTTGTTCACATGGAAGATGACCCGGAAGTGTTTACGGCGCAGCGAAGGTGACATGGTAAGCGGGAAAAAACAAAGCAAAGCAAACAAAGCAAACTTTGCGAGGGAACGCAAAGTTGTTTTTGCGAGGGAACGCAATCTTTGCGTTGCGAGGGAACGCAAACATTCCCTCGCAATCTTTGCGAGAGAACGCAGTTTTTTGCGAGGGCACGCAATCTTTGCGTTCCCTCGCATCTTTGCGAGAGAACGCAAAGATTTTTTTTTTTTCTACCATGTCACCTTAGGGGCTCCGTAATTATCAATGACTAGTAAACAGAAGGACTTTTTGGGCTATTTCGAAATCAGTGTCATCGGTTTTTAATCTCTTAAAGGGATACTTCACTTATTTAGCACATTATAGCAATAAAAAGTTATTATTTTGTCTATAATGAATTTGATACTTTCATTATTTTTCACGTACAATTAGTACCTATAAAAACACATTTTTCAACTTTCTGTCGACTGAAAATGACATCACAAGGGCTCAGGTAAAGCCTGGTTCACACGGCAGGAGAATTGGCCCGATTTTAGCCCCGAATTTCCCCTCCCGACAATCGTAAAGACGCGCCGAGTCGCAAGCGATAATCTTCACAGATAATCCTGCTGTGTGGTTGTCACCACGCACGGCGCCTCCCAATATCGGCGCTCGGAAGGACCCCCGACTTGAAATCGGGCATATCCAACATGTTGGATTTTTTGGCCCGATTTCGCTCCGCGCAGCAGATTGACAGTGACGTGCAGCCAATCAGAAAGCGAGCCAGCGAGGAAGCTGGTGGGGAATCCAAAATCAAAACAGTCATGACACAGGAGAAAGTCCGTGGTCGCGCTATTACACTTTTTTTTTTTTTTTTAATACACGCACACACATTCTCCACAAAAAAACGTGGTCTCCCGGTGGCACGCCAACTCGCGCCGCCAGCACCGAGCCGAGGGCAAGCGATGTCTCGCCAGTCAGTGCCCATTTACGCTCTTTAAACAAGACCTTTTCTTTTTATGCCGCTTTTTCGGCTGAAAACCAGGATGGACTCATGTTGACGACTCGGAAGCCACGTTTAATCTCGAGAGGTTTTGCGAGACTTCCCGTCACATTCTTGAATGAACTCGGCTCGTGTGGAGTGTGTTGATTGTGCAGTGTGGCCGCACACCACGCACGGTACGTTCAAAACTGGAACTCCCGTGATTTTTTCTCTTCACGTGTGGTGTCAAAGATTGGAAATCGGCCGACAATTTTAAAATCTTGCCATGTGAATCAGGCTTAACCAATCACAGCTCACCTGTTTTCTAGGTTTGGTCATGTAACATTCACAAGCTGAGCTGTGATTGGTTACCTGAGCCCTTGTTATGTCATTTTCAGTCGACAGCAAGTTGCAAAATGTGTTTTTAAAGGTACTATTTGTACATGAAAAATAATGAAAATATCAAAAGTATTATAGGAAAAATATTAATGTTTGACTGCCAACAATGGCTAAATAAGTAACGTATCTCTTTAATCTGTAGATTTACTATAACCATAGTTTCTCTTTGCAAAGTCAACAATTAATTAATTAAATAATTAATTATTACAAGTAAACATATCTCATTGCATCAGGAACTACTACAAGTGCCCTACTGTTTACACAGCAAAGGCAATGGGGGCCTAAGCAGTCAAGTGCTTCTCATAATTGAGAACATACAATGGAAAGGATCATAAAGCATCAAGACCATAGAATGTACAACAATGATGAAACCATTTTTCATAAACAATTTTTTTCAGTAGTTATACTATCCAACATAAACAAATACATGAGGCTCATCAAAAGTATTAGCTAGCTTTACTATCTTATATAATATGCTATTACAAACTGGTGTGATATCACACATGGGTAAATATGCACACCAGCATTGATACAAACAATGCATACAAGCACTCCTTTGGCATTTAAAAACAATAAGACGAGTTGGGGAATTTTTCCACTTTGTGCACGACGTGCGCTCAAAGAACGCCAACAAAACAGGACATCTCAAACACAGATGGGGGGAAGGGGGGAACTATGAATGAATTCAATCACAACCAAAACAAGTAAATCGAGTTATGGGTTTGGTCATACAACAGATTTTACTTGTGGTCGAGGTACCACTGTTCGACAGTATTGTGATGTTACCTGAGCACAGGATGCCTTTGTGCCGGGCGCACGAAAAGTCGTCGCACTGGCAGAAGCTGCCGTAGATCTTGCCAAACTCAGATTTGTAGCACAGGCACTGGTTGCAGCTGCACTCGCCACGCCCGTTGCACACCTGCTTGCCCTCGGCCTCGCGGCAGGCGCTCAAGTGTGTGCTGCTTGCGTCCCCCTCCTGGCACTCGCAGCGGGCACCAAGGTAGCCCGGCTCACACTGGCAGGTCCCACACTTGTACGTGCCTGTTGGGACAAACACAGTCTTCCATTCACTCTTATCAAATTTGCATAATGTGTAACCTGCACATCAGTGGCGTGCGGTCTTAATAAGCTGTTAATGCGGCGCTTGCCCAAGCCCTTCAAAATAAAATCATTGAAGATATTTCTGTCAGTATCCTCTAAAATACAATAACGTAGTTCTACTGTTTTGGGATTAAATTCCTGTATATTTTGTCCTGTTTTCCTCGCGGGGAGTGGAGAAGCCGACAGCCGACATAGGGAAAAGAAGCATAACGAACTAAGTGGGATTGCCATTTATGTTGAGCATTATTATGTTTGACTGTTAGTGAACACAACAGTGGTCTCGCGGGACGGAGGGAGGGGAGGAGGCATGCGGTTCAGTTAACGTTGTTCTTTTTTCCTGCTAGCATTGAGAGCTGCTGTACTCTGTTCTTTGGCATCGGCCACTGCCAAAAGTGGCGTTTTGATGAGAGGAATAAACGGGTGACATCCCAAACAACATTTGCTGTTGGCATTTGTACAAAACGTTCCAGAATAATTCAAGTGGTCGTTCTACTGCTTAAGTAGTCATCACGAAAACAGGGAAGAACTTCGTCCGTCACTTTTCAAGCTGAGTTTGTAAAGTGATCTAATGTCCGCACAAGTGTTTGTAATTACCAGGAAATGCTTTAATTGCCGCTCAGAAACAGTACAATCCAACACGAGCGGTAAAAAAACAAAAAAACAAAAAAACATCAATAACACCACTAAGCACTCAAGCGGGAGTTGCCTTAGTAACCCAGTAGCAGCGCTTTACGGCGATGTCATTTTTTGTCCTCTCCTGGGTTGAGCCCACTTCGTGGGCACGAGCCAGTTCCGAATACTGTAAATTCCAACGTATTGGCACATTTGTGGGCATGTGATTGTGTCATTTCATTCACCACGGTTCTGGTTAAAATTAACAATTAAAATACCCCAAAATTTTTCAGCTCGCATTTTTGTCAGTCCAGCATGCCCACCTATAAAGGTCACCGCTCGCCACTGCTGCACATAATTTTTTCATTATATATTTACTATTTACAAAACCAAACTGAGTGACTGCATGCATGTTTGAGGCCCAAAATATGTCATAGATCACTGTATTTACCTCAGTTATTTTTATACACAATGCAAAATACTACAAAATGTATTTGATATACTGTTCTAGTTATTGCTTCAATTTTGCTTGTAGTCTTAAAAAAAAAGAAAAAGAATAACAGGTATGCTATATACATTTTGTCATTATTCGAGAGGACTGGAAAAAAAGAAAAGCGAAGAACAGAAAACAATGTAGCCTTTGCAAACACTTCCAAATGTAATGGATGGGCCAACAGATAGCTACCAATGGAGCTGCAGATGGTGCTGTTGGTTTGGGCCCCCCGGGTGCAGTCGCATTCACACTGGTACTCGACGGCGACCTGCAGGCGGTCTTTAAAGCCCACTGGCTTGATCGTGAAACTGTGGTCGGTGCCGCGAAGTGGACAACTTCTTGCCTCCACGCTCACGTTAAATGACACCTGGAGTGACAAAATATTACATTTAAAAATGTACAATTAAAAAAGGTCTAATCATTGTTGTCGTTTGCTAATATTTTGAGTTTTGGACCCTCTCATGTTGTCAGGTAAGGTAAAGAAAATATTGGAAAAAACGCTCATTATGATGCAGTGCCTTCCTACACCAAACTAAAACCTCACCTTTTATTTACTTGGAAAGGTTCTGACAAAAATGTAATTTGGGCGCTAGTCCACAAGTCAAGATACAGTTTCAAGTTGGGAAGAAAAACAAAAATATACTTGGAAAATGACGTCATGATTTTAAATAAAAATGTAAAAAATGCGTTAATTTTGAGTTAATTTAAAGTTCCTTTAACGCCACTAATTTTTTTAACGCGCGATTAATGACCTGCCCTTAATTGTAAAGTCTGTACTGGAGGAGTTCCAGTGCTCAGGAGACATGTCCACATTAAAATTTAGCAGTAATATTGTATTTGACCATTTTAATAATGCACAGATTTTCACTTTTACTTCATGTAAAAGATGAGACAGCTCTTAATATGAAAATAAAAATGCACTGAGCTGTCACTGTCTTACAAATGCAACTATGCCATCTAGTGGCAGAAAATGAGCTTAACACAAATCAGTATTACAATGTTTTGTTACAGTACATTACATCTTTTTAATTTTAACTCAATTTTATGAATTATGAAAATACTGTATCAATGACTAAAAGATGCAGTCATATTTCTATTCGTTTAACATTTTTCCCACTTTACGTTGAAAGTATGAAAACTTGGAAAAACATTTTATTGTGCATTTTATTGTACAATTAGTACAGATATAAAATTTGCGATTAATCGTCAGTTAACTACTGAAGTCACGCGATTAATTACAATTAAAAATTTTAATCGCCTGACACCCTTAATTTATATATAAACAAGTGAGCTCAATTACATTTTAATTTAAATTCATGCACATTTTACATTAGGTGAAAGTGCATGTTTAAATAGTTTAAAATCCACTTTTGTAATGCTACACCAACCACAATAATAGAGGTAATTTATTTCAGTAAGATATTATAAGTGTCAAAGTGAGCATGCTTAACTTTTTTATATTGGATATTGTTTTACTGTGCAGCTGTACTCAAGGTGTCCAGTGAATATACAGTAGCATTACAACAACAAAATTCCCGCTATTGTTTCCATATTTGTAAGATAGCTAATGTGTTCCTAATAGGCAAACACAGCTGCCATGCACTCACAGTGAACTACACATGACCCCGTGTTATAATGCTTTTACTGGTGGGCGCGGCTCATCCAGTGAGCCAGTGAATCAACAAAGAGTAGATCTGAATGCTCAGAGGAAGGAAGCAGTGTCACCCAACCCGAAACACGGCGTCATATACGATGGGAAGCAGAAAGTAACATCCTGGAAGTTGTTAAAAGCGCACATCGATAATATTCTCCTCACTTCCTGTAGGAGGCGGAATTGCTACCAGCACGAGCTACACAGGAAGTGGTTACATCACTTGGCGCCGACCGGACATTCCTTCCCCCTTGCCGCCTCTGTATCCCTAACGAGTTAATGAGCAAGGCACACAATTAAATTTAGTGTAAATGTGAATCGCGCGGAAGCCCCCGGCTTCATGACAGTCATAAGGACAACCGAGGGGGTTGTCAAAAGTCGAGTGAGGGGAAACACGTGGAAAGTAGTAGTAGTCGTAATAGTAGAGGACACAGGCAAATGTGCTCAGAGGCATTGAGAAAGTACAGTTTTGGACACTAAAGTATTTGGAGAAATAATGTGTTTGTAAAAAGTATGATTCAACCGTTACAAAGAATGAATGTACAAGTACCTAAAAGAGTTCCCAGAGGAACACCATTCAAAATTGTCTCAGACTAATCATTACACAATTAATGCAACACGTTCCACCTATACAAAATGAAAAGTGAAGAAAATGTGGAGTTGCTTAAAGGAACAGGAGTGTTTGATCAGATGATTGATTTCTGTGTGGCCAAAATTCGACCTTTACTAATGATTTCAATTGATTGTCACATACAGAGCCAGCCAGAAAAGTGTACCACTTGATTCCAGCCAAAGTTCAATTTTGTGTCCTTTAACATCAACGCTTGTAGCATTCTGTGGTGACATCGCCAAATAAAAAGCCAGTGAAAATCTTTTTTGAGGTTTCACTGCGGTACATATTTTTACATTATTGTATACATTCTAATGAAAAAAACAAACAAATTGTTCCCTCTTTGGCATCATCTTCTGTGTCTACATCTAAAAAATATAAAGGCGAAGCTGCATGATGATGATGACAACATTTTTCAGGACACATAATGGCATATTACTGAAAAATATCTGGGTTGAATTGTGAATTGTAGGAGGGGCATTAAAGAGCAGACAGTCACAATGTATCTCACCATACATCCTGCAGCTTTTATCATCATTCCAATACACAATTGAATGCAACACACAGAAGTTCTATTGCTCCACCCAGTGGGAAAGTTAAAACAATATCTTGGGGCTTGAAAAAAATAAATAAAAATCTTCCAACTGTGAAAAATGTTCCATGGACAAGATCAGCTAAGTAAATATGTCAAAACAATTACGACAATAAAAGCAACACACACGAGAAGAAAAAAAAAAAAAAAGGAGGCATGGTTGCTTTCAGTGTAACTGTGAGAAAAACGTTTGCTTAGCTACTGATGCCCTAGAAAGAATTCCTCTTTCTGCCAAGTGTTTTTGTTTGACAGCGTCTTTACTCCTTCGGCCTACTTTTGTGTGAGGTCATTGACATGCAGCATCCTACTCCACGGCGGGAACGTACATATGAAATGCACAAGCTACACCGTCGCCTCGAGAAGACTTTGCTCCGAGCCTGCAAACTCCTTTCATTCGTCAGTATAAAAGATGTGAACCCCGATTCTTTTGGGAGCCCCTCGTCCATTCATTTGTGCCATTATGCTACAATGTCACCCAAATCCCCCTCTGAGGGCCCCAGCCACTATCCGTTGCCATCTCAACACGGTCCCAAGAAAATAAAGACAATAAAACCGAACGACACAAGGTTTAGAGGGCAGACTTCCAACTTGTACAAAGCCGCTCCCAAGCATTTTCTATACATCAAGGTCTCAATATACATTTTAATGCAATGGCCTACAACAAGAAAGGAATAAAAAACACAATTAGCATGCTACATCATGGGGGACACCAAACAAAGGCACCTTAATTAAGGGCTCACTCACACTAGGCCATTGCACCTGAGCTGGCTATCATGAATAACATGAGAGGAATGATTACATCAATCATGATTGATCCAAGACCATGCATCACACATTTTTTTTTTTTTAAACATTCTGGATTATTTCTAGACGCTTTATTGTTATTATTAAGCAAGGTGGCAGTGATAAATAATGCAATAATGTTGCTAATGTTAAGCAGTGTTTCTGCTTGGTTTCAGTAGCTCTACAGTATCATCACATTTTTTTAAATTTGCTGACATTTTGAACTTCAACCGCTAACTCATATACAGTATTAGCCATTCATTTTTGGGACTACCAAACCATGACCAGGGCATCTCCTGTCCTATATGACAGGACCTCTTGAATTGCCGCTAGTCACTTTTATAGTTAGTCGCTAATTCGCTAAATATAGCACCAATGTCGCTAAGTTCGCAACACTGAAGACAATTTGTGCTGTTACTGCCCCACACAAGCGCTCATCAAAATAAAAGCACCATGTATTTTAAGTTTTATTTTGACTAATTTTAGAGTTTGAGAGTGCCAGTTGGAGCCTGTGGATGCTTTTCCCAGGTCTGATGTAGACTGCTACATTAGCTTCTCACACTAGCATATGCTTGTCCAAGCATAGAGTGTTATTACTTTGTATATGCATGTGTTATGTTTTCACCTCTTACATTATGTTATTGGCCGATTTCATTTTTAAAGCTAGTGTCCAACATTTTTTCATTGCTGTTTGTAAACCCAACATTCAAATCTGGAATGAGCGTGAAAGCAGTCCACCAGTAGGAAGCAGCGGTTTGCACAGCCGAATTTGCATATGCAGACAAGACAGATGAATCAAACTCCTAACACGTCCGCGTAAACAGTCCATCAATCAGGAGCGAATGTTAGCACAGCGAAATTTGAATATATCACTGATAGCTTGCTTCTGCGGCTTGGGTGGAAGGAAAACATTGAGTCTCTGCCCAGAAACGTCCCGGCCAAAACAAATCCTTCAGACTATACCTTTAAAATGATAAAGAATTGTAAAAAATGTAGTGTCTTACTGTTTTTAATAGAGTAATACTAGACTTAAAATATAATTCGTATAACGCTTGCACTGTTAATGAAGGTTTGATGTCAATAGTTTGGTCTCTAAAATGTATGATTCCATATATGGAAAATGTTTATTTTAAAGCTGACCAAATCAAAGTTCAATTAGCATTATTTAACAAACTGCGATCAAACTTTGAGAAATCACTGAGTTAGCTTTCATTGGACAGCAATTATTTAGAAACAGTGCGAATCTGGAAACAACATTGCCAAGTAGACAGGTGCATCAAATGTGACATTTATGTTAAATATCCCAAATGCCTGTAGAAGACTTCCCACAGTTCCTGGTGATTAATTCAAACACAAAGAAGAGAAAGCAAGAATGAGCCGTCTCTGCCAAGAGAAACGTGGGAGAATAAATCAGTTCCTTCCCAAGTAAATAGTTACATCATGTTGTGCCAAAATGAAATGAATATAAAATAAATACATAGTTAAAATTGGAACTAATTCAACTCTGAAAAAAATCTATTCAAGTGGCCACTAAAACTGTGAAATATACATTGAAATAATTTTAATGAATTATGGAATTTAAGAATATGACCTTTTTTTTTAATTTATTTATTTACTGGTAATGTCTTTTTATTCCATAACACTTCAATTAATCAGTCAACCATGAAAGAGCTGGTGGGCATGATGAGTGGTCTGATTTGTTGAACTCCGTAAAATGGAATGATAATAATTACAAATTTACTGTGATTGATGGAGATTTTTGCAAATCTCTGGCTTTGGATGTTCACTGACCTGAAGTCTCGCGTTATATCATATGCATGATGACAGTTCCAACTACGGATTTTGGTGTGACTTATAGGTTTTCTGAGGGATATGTTGGTCAAATGCCATTTAAAATACTAAAGTTTCCATTGCATTGCCAAAGAAGCTACATGGTGGCTGCCAAGGCACTTTGGAGCATGGAAGAAAAAAAAAAAATCATGAATTGAAGAGGAGAGCGTGCACATGGACTCACTGTGTCCCCTATTTTTAAGTCAGAGCACTTCCTGAGGCCGGGTAGTGGCTCGCCATCCTGGCAAGTGGCGGTGAATGACAGGCTGAGGTCCTCGGGTTGGTCCCACACTGTCAGCTCCACTTTGGAGCGGATGTTCTATAAGGGCGAAAAAACAGATATGTATGATTAAGTTTTACTACTCTTATAATTGCTTGTGAGGGAGAAGGAGGCAAACACGGGTAAAGTTTGAGCCTAGTTAGTCACAGTTTTTATGGACTTGGGAAAAACCGCAAGCTCTGAACATGGAGGCAGGTTGTTACATTTCAATTGTACATAGTAAAATAAGACCACACAGCTTTACGGAGGTAATCAATGCTACAGTTCAGAATTAAGAGTGAAATAGATACCATAACCTCCCCTTTTATTCTGAATACAGACCCTAAATACTAGAGTGTAACAGACGCCAAACCACAATTAGTTCCTCAAATAAACAGATCCCTCTAATAGGTGTCTAGCCTTTTCCCATCAGGAAGTCAGAAAAAAAGAAAAAAAAAATCAGGCTGCGAGATCTCAGCCTACACCTGACATTGCTTTCAAAAGGACATCAAATAGTTAATTACTGAGCCCATTCAAACACTGTTGCTAACAAAAACAGCAGCACCAATGGCAACCTGGCTCTGTGTGGAGTCCTACAGCATGTTTTATTTGTAATGCTCCAAAAAAGAAACAAGATGTGACATTGTGACTTAGTAAGTCATACTGCCCCATCACTGGTGATCTATTTTTAGAACAGACCGATGGGCTACTTATGGTAGATGGTACTTAATTTATATAGCGCTTTTCCATCTTGCAAAGTCCTGAAAGCATTTTACATTCGACTACTCATTCACCTACTGATGACGCAGCATCAGGAGAAACTGGGAGTTTAGTATCTTGCTCAAGGATAATTCAATAAGGTTACAATGGTATGGGATCAAACTCCCAAATTCTGGGTTGCAAGACGACCATTCTGCCACTGACCCACGCCGCCCTTATGTGATCCTTGGGGCTAACTAACTAGTACCTATTGGAACTTTTTTTAGGACTGTGCACGGGAAAATGCATGTGTGTTTGCAGTATCATCTTGCTCTCTCCCTCCCCCTCCTCCGTTACTTGCAAAGAGGGATAAAAAAAAAAAACAACAACTGGAAGAGGAGGCTTGTTTACTCAACTCTGCAAGCAGCCAATCATATTGTGCCATGCTTATAAGTAGGGATGTAACGATATCCAAACATCACGATATGATACTGTCATGATATGAAGGTCAGAATACGATAATTATCACGATATTGTGGGGAGGTTGGCGATACAAATAATGTAAAAAAAAAAAAAAAAAAAAGGTCACAATAATGTAAAAAAATGCCCATAGGCAGTATCTTATTTTGAAATGACTTGGTCAGAACCATCAAAAAGCCCAAAATGGGTCACAATACTGCCTACGGGTTAATTAGTATTGAGGCACTTACTTGCTAATGCAAAAACATTGAGTTCCTCCACATATTGACTCGGTTCACACGCATATGACGTTCATCTGATGATTAATGTGGATTTGAAACAAAGAAGGGCCAAAACATGCCTTGTGAAAATTAAACTGCACTACAAAACTAGCCATCAGAGGGTGCTAGAACTGCACAAATGGAACTCAGCCTGACTTTTTTAAACAGATGTGCTGCTTTTAATATCGTGACATGATGACGACGATATAATGTGACAGTTTTAATATCGCGATATATCACGATATTTGTGATATCGTTACATCCCTACTTCCCCGCACCTCTTTACCAGTGACAACCAGTATTTGCGGTTATTGAAACTGTGACTTTTTCAAATTGGCCCAATCGAACAGATGTTTAGGACAAAAATGCCTTTTGCCACAATTTGTGTAAATACCTAAGGCAATTATAACATTGTTAAAAAAACAAATGTAATCTTTTGCAGTGTTTACCATCATCATATACAAGTGTACCCTCCTCCGTGGTCTCAGTTGACCCTTTGCACGCTCACAGCCAGCAGTAGCTTTGAGCTGCCGTCTGTCTTTGAGATAAATCAGGCGGTTACACAACAACGCCCTGCCGTCGCATCCCTTTTGGCCGTCGTGGCGCGAGGGATGCAGTTTGGCAGCTGGAATGTTAATAAGGCCATGAGTCAAAAGCGCTTCCTTCAAGCTCCAGTAACACACACCCCGCCTGTCCCATTCTACCGCCCAAAGGCCCAAAAAACATCATTCGGCTGAGGCAGGGAATGAATCAAAAACACCCACGCGGCAAAAACACGCAAGGGAAGGTCTGACAAGTTTTATAAACTGGCACTTATGTGAAGGGTTATGTTTGAGGGACAGACAGACATATGTTCAGTTGCTCACTGGTCACAACATTTAGTATTTGCAGTATACACATCTGTACAAGAGAAATATTAACAAAAAATATTACAAACAACTTTCAGTAGAATGGAGTGCTGTTCCAAACAAATCTTACTAATAAACATATTGAGCTATCTTTTATGTTATGCCTTGATTGAAAATTAAATAATACCATTACCGTTATCAGGCTTCATGCAGAGCTGGCTGATTAGCTACTTATTTGACACACCTGTGTTGCTTGTGGGAGACATGGAAAACAGGCTGGATGGGGGTACTCAAGGACCAGGGTTGAGAACCACTCACTGCCATACACTTCACACAAAACATGACTTTACTGTTGCTCTCCATGTGTTCTTTTCTTCATTCACTAATTATCTCATTCAAGCAAACAAAGCTCCATGATGCAACTTCATGGAGGCAAAGTCAGCAGGCGAGTGATTTGCGGCAGCCTTAAACTAACACGCTTCACAGCGGCGTGCTTCAGCTGCTACAATGTGTCATCTTTACGACAACTAAGTAAATCCTCACATTAGCAACGCCAGAACCGAGCAACTGCATGCATATTCTTGTTCACAGATGGTTGAGTTCCCAAAAGTGTGTGTAAAATATATCAGCTGTTTAGAACATGTCCAAAAGTTTTCTGCCGTGATGAGAATTCCAGCTTGTAAGCAAATGCCTGTGTGTCAGTTGGAGCGTCATTAACAAACTACGTGTCCATGTGTGTTTTACGGTCAGGGGAAGACTTGAAAGACTTGAATTTGCCTCTCTGCACCAACATAACGTCATGTTTTTTTTTAAACTTCAGAATATACCAGTAACACTATTTAACATTATTTAACAAAAGGATTATAAACTAGACTAAGTGCAATTGCTGAAAAAATTGCGTGGGAATGCTGAAAGCTGAATGCTAATAGATGAATACTAATAGCTGAATGCTAATGAAGGACCTAGAAAGAAAAATTCTGTGAAAATTACATTGTAATTTATTATTAATTACTAGTAGTAATAGTAGTAGTAGTAGAAACAGTAGTAGTATTACTAGTAATTATTAAGTACTAACTTGCAGTTAAATGACAAATACAAACACAAACCCATTCTCAGTCAGTAGTAGTCACCTACCATAAATTACTAGTATAGTAAAGTTTTTTTTTTTTTTTTTTAATTCATCTATTCATAAAGAATGCCTATACTCCTCTTTCACAACTTTGTGTGCTGGTGCTAAAAAAATAAAAAAAAATAAAAAAAAAATAAAAAAAAAAGGGATTATCAGTAAACTTCAGCTAAAATCAGCACAAAAAGTATGCCACGTCAGTCTACTTGGCACAAAACACAACTACTCGTCCAATCAGATGGCATTTTAAAGTCACGTCACTTCAGCAGCGTTCCATTCACAACATTATTCATGATCAGTGTTGCCACAGTTACCTTGAAAAAGTAACTTAGTTACTTTACTGATTACTTGGTTTTAAAAGTAACTAAATTGCGTTACTGATTACTTGATTTTAAAAGTAACTAAGTTAGATTAAAAGTTACTTTTTTAGTTACTTTCAGCAGCTGCCGATAACACCATCTCAACATAAAAATAATGCAGTAGAAACGGAGTTCCAAATACTTTATTGAAAGTGCATTTTTAACATGTAAATAAAGGTTTTTTTTTATGAAAAACAAAATAGGCAGTCTCTCTTGACTTCTTGTAACGTAAATACTTTTTATAAAACAAAAAATAAAAATCTATCCAGGTTGAAAATGAAAATCCCCTAAATTCCTCTATTGTTTGTTTGTTCCGCTATTCCAGTGTGTACACATGTATCAGTTTAAATATTTATTAGTAGTTATTGACAGTTATAATTGTTTTTTGGTTTGTTTGTTTTTTCTCTTCAAAATAAGGATCAGGAAAACAAAAGGTTGATAATTTAATGTTAAATATAAATATTTAACCTTTAGACAGACACCAACACAATTAAACAGAATATTTGCACATTGTGAAGTATTTCAGAAACATAAATTTAAGACATGAAATAAACCTACCGTCCAGCCAAAAGAAATATGAAGCCACCTTATGGAACAATAAATCTATCAAACACATTTTAACCACTTAATATATGCAAAAATATTTCCAAAAGTTCATTTCCCTTTTTAATCAACAATTTTTGTATTTAACAATTGTTTTTTCTTTTGTCATCACTTTCATTTTTGGTTAATGTATGACATCTTTTTTTGTTTTTTTAATCTGAGACACGATGATGACCACAGAATCACTACTGTTTATATTTAGTTTTTTTGGGCTGTCGTAATCGCGGGCACGTCTCAGTTCTATCTGCTGCTCATGCTAGTTGTAGACATTGACAGGGAGCCACAAACTGAGAAATGAGATACTTGCAGTGTGCTTTTAGCTTAGCTGGTGTGTTGGCTGTGGGACATACCTGTGTCGTTTGAATCCATGCATTGGATCGTCACGGGAGTTATTCTTTTTGGCTCGCGCGCAGTACCAACGCCGGCCCGAGACATACAAGTGCACCGAGAGGACTCGATAGCCATGGGAAATACCGAGATGTACGGCACCGGCTTCTGCTAACTGTCTCCATTTGTATGTTGTCACTCGTTGCGCGCGCGCGCGCGCCGTGTCGCGAGCACGGAAACAGCTTGAATGGTGATGCTACTGAAATGTAAACAAAACAAGTAGAGCACGGCGCAGAACTCTTGCTATTGTTATGAAAACCATAAAGCCTCACTCGCAACCGATACGGTCGTTTAGCTCCCCTTGACGAACGATGGTTCGGTCGAATCGTTTTTTTGTTCCACCCCTACTGAAAACGTAACTTGTCTGACGTCACTCCCCCTGGCGAGAGGGCGGAGACGACCTCATCCCATAATGCTTCACGGACCAGTTGAGGATGGAAATAAATTATTTTTTTTACCACTTTTATGGTCCATAATGCACACTTTTTTTGTTGTGTTGTGTGCCTGTTGGTTAATAAAACTAGTAGTAAAAGTATCATCACTTTTGTTTTGAATGTGCAAACCATTCATGACCAGACCATGGCTGAATTCAGTGTGGTGATCAATGACTTCTGCCTCATCTTCGTAGTTAGCAGTAGTTGTTTGTGACTGTTACAACAGTGAGATAGTTTGCATTCTTCATGAAAAATGTGGAGTAACGCATTGGTTCTCTGGACAGTAACTTTAATCAGACTACTTTGTAGAATAAAGTAACGCGTTAGACTATTAGTTACTTTAGAAAGCAACTTTTTTGAGTAACGCGAGTAACGCGTTACCGGCAACACTGTTCATGATCATCATCGGACTACTGCTATTGGCTGGCAACCAGTTCAGGGTGCACTCCGCATACTGCCCGAGGCCGGCTGGGATAGGCTTCAACACCCCCGCGACTCTTGTAAGGAGTAAGCGGCTAAGACAATGAATGGATGTATGGATCATTGGACTAACAGAAGGCGAATTTATTCAGCCAACGAGAGCAAGAAAACATGTCTTCAGAAATTCATTTTGTCATATCTAGTGATATTTCTGTGATTTAAATGCAGTTTATAATGTTATTGTTTGCAAAAAAGAAGCATTCACAGTTAGTTGGGATACATCTACATCCCTTAGCATAATGGCCCTGGATATATTTGCAATGTACAGTTGGAGGTGGGATTCGAACCCGCGATCTCCTGGTTACTAAACAATACACTCTACATTCCACCATGCAGCCTGCCAAAACAAGAAGCTGCTAACTCACATAGTAGGCTGCGATGATGAGCTGGATGATGTTCTTTGAGTCCTGGTCAAGTATCTCCACTGTCGTTCCCGGTATGAGTGCTGTGAAATTCTTTAAGACACGGCCAGAAAGCAAAATTTGCAACATTAGAAGGCAGGCGATGTAGTCACAAACGTGTAGAAAAAAAAGAATGTAAAACTACCTTATAAATGACATACAACCGCTTAGTGACAGCAAATATGAGGAAAATGTTATTTTCTGCCAGTTTCTCGCCCAGGAGCCCCAAAGAGGGATAATCCTGCATGGAGAGAGAAAGGGATGCATCAAATCTCACCATTCAAGATGCTAAGCTGACTTTTATGCTTTCTTTAACATTACATCCACCTACAAACGTATACATTGGTTAATTAACTTGCCAACTACAGTGTTTTTAATACAATGATCTCACTGAAAAAAACTGCTGCTTTTACTGACAGTTTGAAAAGGGCTTGTCTCATTTACAACACAAATAGAAAAGAGGTTAAAGTCTATAGTTCATATCGCAGGCTTGTTTTGATGGGACACATTTGAGTGGTGAGACTTCAGTTAGTTTAAGATGGGATGAGGATCAACATGCTTGAAGGATTCAATCATCAAATACCAGCGAGGTGACTCGAACCCAAAAAACAAGAACAGCATTTCTCACCGAGAATCCTCATCAAGCCTGCTGACGCCTGTTTGCTTGCATTGTTTATCTATCCTTGACTGCTGTCCCACAATTGTTATCACAATTTCATGCAGGGCTGTTTGGAATTATGTGTAGATTGGGCATAATGCTGATAAACATCATTTGGTGAGCAGTCTTTTGATGCTGTGGCATAAGGGGAAAAATTTAAAGTATTATGAGACACGCAGGGTCGTTCACATGATATTGATCATTTTGACTGTGTGAAAGACATCCTTTGTGTGTTTTAAAGCATCTTATCAAATACAAAAGCCAACTAATAGAGAGTTGACTTCCTCGTGGTAACAGCATAGCATAGAATATGCTAGCCTAGCATAGCCATAGACTCGCATAGCATAGCAGGCCTTGCTGACCTGCCTGTCTGCTACTGCCTTGTCTTTGTCTCATGCAGTTTATTGGTGATTTTGTTGTGTGTGATGTGGAATGGTGTCATCTCTCTAATGTTTACAGTCACCCAAGTAGAAATTCACCATGGGGAACCAACCAACCTAATCTAACCTGGTAGTGAATGATAGACCATAAGCACTAGTCAAGTCTTCGTGGCAGCAGATGACTAGTACTTATGGTCTCCCATCAAGTCTTCCTCATGACAGCTGGTGACAGGAAAACCCCAAGTACTATCATCCCAGTACTAGCATTATCTTCCTCATGGTATGAGGAAAATTTGATGATTAGTACTTACGGCTTCCTATTGTCTACTGCCATCATGAAGACTTGACTAGTAGGGTACAGCCCTTTCGAAGTGTCTTTCCAAGTCAATACTTCATTTTGTGGTTTCACTAAAGTGAGGCTGATCCAAGAAGTACACGTGTGTGTCAGTTTCTCTCCTCTGCAATTACTTCTAAAAGCAAGTGAGTGTTATATTTATATGTGACGAGTTAAATAAAAATAGACCACGCCAGCAGTCCTTCCTCATGCTTAAGTTCACATATCTTATCAGCTTAGACAGGAAACAAATGGGAACAACCCACTAAAATCAAGTTATATATCAGTACAAAGCAGCAAGTCATTGGTGTGAACACAAACTGCCTAATACAGCAATTAATCTGATGACAGAGATATAAAAAGTGTAAATGTTCAATTAGACTTTTTCTTTTTTTTAACATTACCTTGACTGCTAAATCTGTATAAGATCTGTCTTGGTTTTATATTTCATCTTGTAACTAGGAAAAGGAGTTACGGCTACATTTTAATTGAATCTGGCTAGATTGGAGAACCTCTTTTTGAATGTCCTCAACTTCTGTTTCTTTTCTATGACAGTGGTTACCGGTATGTGCGGTATATACACAGTGGTCCCTTGCTACTTTGCGGTTCACTTGTCGCTGATTCACTGTATCGCAGATTTTTATTTCATATTTCCATAACATAAGTCAATCACTGACATCGCTTGATAATTCAACTTGGATGGCAGTGGATTGCATTTCTATACTGCTCTGTTAAGGCGGACATGTTTCACTTTCAAACAGGAAGTACATCGGCGAAATTATTTATGACAACATTTAGGCAAAAACTCAATAATTCTCACCAGAATTAAAAAAACACACTGTGATGTGATAAAAAAAATATGCATGTAAAATGATGAAGGTCTCTTATCTCTTTACCAAGCGAGTGGAGGCACTGTACTCATTGTTGTCATCTAAGTGACAGCCGCCATCATGAGGCTGCACGATGCCACCTAAACGGCCGTCCAGGGCCAGGTGAGGCACGTCGTCTGTGGCGAACACTAGCAAGTGGTACGCTTCCTTCCTCCAGCCAATCTCCTCCTGCACACACACATTTACAGAGATGTCAGCACTTTCAAGAGTTCAACACCCGAACCAACACCCCGATATCCAAATGAGCAGGTTCAGGCCAGTCTATATCCACCAGCTTCAGCTTGCCCTATACATCAACAACAAAGTTCTTAGCCCCAGCCTCGGGGGTTGCAATGGTGCTCCAACAAGAATCAGAAGTGACTTCTTTCTGAAAAAGTCTTCTTGGTGAAAATAACTCTTGGAGATCACTAAAATAGTGCTATTTTTCCTAAACCTTACCCGGTCTTGAGGCTACCATTAGGTCACATTCCAAAAGGAGAAGAGAAAAAAAACAAAACGCACTGCCTTCACTTTTTCTGCCAACATTTAGCCACATGCCAAGTAAAGACCTTGAAGATTGTCACACCAGCTTGAGAACCACTCACATACGCAAATGTGTGTACGTGAATAAGAGTGGTGAGTAAAAGGAGATGCCAGGAGCCTTATCAACTGTAAACAATAGAAAGTGCTTGAACAACAGTGGAATATTCCACTTAATACCTGTTGTTTTGTTGAAGACAATGCATGCAAAAATGTTAAAATGAAAAGGCATTCTTCAGGCTGACCTGACTTCTGATGAGTAAAATTAGATAAATCTGGCCTTGGGGGAGGCCTCAGCCGAGGTCTTTTTTTTTTTTCTTTTCTTTTTTTTTTTTTTTTTAATTACAAGGCAGTGTCTACTTTGAAGAAGTCCCTGTGCGTCTTGTGTAGCGAGGAACAGAGAGAGGGAGGACGGTGAACAAGGATTGACCCGTCTCTCTGCAAGACAGCTGCAACAGAATGCACTTCCTGTCCCCAGTGATGATTTTAATTAACAAGCAAATAGGCCATATGCTTGCCATGGGGACTGCTTATTAGATTCTTACTGTGTCAGTAATAGGGATGTAACGATATCCAAACATCACGATACGATATCACGATATGAAGGTCACAATACGATAATTATCACGATATTATGGGGGGGGGGGGTTGGCGATATTTAAAAAAGATCACAATATTGTAAAAAAGGAAAAAAAAAAAAGAGCTCATATTAAAAAAAGCACAATATTGTGCTTTTGTACAAAACAGCAATGCATATAAATCACCTACAATCGTTAATAACAATACTGAGGCACTTACTTGCTAATGCAAGCACACATTGATCACTTCACAAGAAAATTAGGTTCCCCTTCATCTGACAATTAGCATAGATTTTAAACATAGAAGGCCAAAACAGCCCTAATAAAAATTAAATTGCACTAATAAACTAGCCACAAGAGGGTGCTAGAACCTCACAAATGGAAATCAACCTGACTTTTTTTTTTTTTTTTTAACAGATGTGTTCCCTTTAAATATTGTGAACATGACGATATTGTGGCAGTTTTAATATCACAATATTGCCCATATCGTTACAGCCCTAGTAGTCACTAATATTTTGAGGTGCCATATTGCATTATATAAACATTATTTTATGGTCACACAACAACAACATGCACTACCTGACACTATATTTGTATGAGTGAACTAGCAACACACCTGAGTAAATTAAAAAAAAAAAAAAAAAAAAAAAAAAAAAAAAAAAAAAAAAGACTTTCATCTGATGCTAGCCAACATGCTTAATGAGGCTGTCAGCCTTGATTTTTCTTCAGTTGTTTCATTTGTTAGCTCCATGTTGGATATCTCCTACTTCCATGTAATGCAACATTAGTACGCTTTTTAAACAATTCAGATTAAGACTTAAAAAGACAAATGGATAAAAACGACATCGACGGGTTGCTTTTCACCTTACAAACTGCCGCCTGCAGAATAGCGTCAAATCCGCCCTCGGGCGCGTCCCGGTTGCGGGAGACCATCTGCTTCTGCACCTCCTCATTGAAGCGGTCCACTTTGTCCGTCAGCGACAAGATATGGCGGAAGCCGAACGAGGGCACGCAGTTTGGGAACAGCTTATACCTAGGCAGGAATTGACAACAGGAATGCAATTACAATGACTAAGTATTGCAGTGTTGCAAGGTCAAACTAAATTTGATTTATTGCCAATGTGGTCTCACTGTACTGTTTTGTGCATGGCTGACATGTACACAAACACACAAATAACCTACATGGCAAGTGATGCGCACTGGCTGCACTTTCACCTCCAGGGCAAACAAACTTGGAGTAAATCCATAATCTGTTCTCTGCTGTAGAGAGTGAGAGCTGGAGACCTTATTCACTGGGCATGATCAAATATAAAGAGCAAATGATGCATAATTCATCAAGATTAAAAAAAAATATATATAAAAAAATAAAAAAATAGAGACTGCGTGAGGTTACATTTGATGCCATGAGTTATACCTTTTCATCCTTGTACAGCTTCCTTATGTATTTCATTGCCTCTTTGATGTGTTTAACTGCATTTTTTTTTTATTTATTTAAAGCTCTGTCTAGTCACACAAATTGTTACATTGTATTTTTGATGATGAATACAGAGCATCCTGAAAGTTCTGATAGCGCTTCACTTTTTCCATTGTTAGAGCCTTAATCAAAATGGATTTAATTTATTTTATCCGCTTAATTCTTCTACACATAAACCCATATCATCATGAAAACCGTTTTTCTACAATATACAAGTATTTGAAACTAAAATAACTGTGGAAAATTACCCATTATAAAATGAATAAAAACAGAACCCATGGTTTTGCTCCAATTGACCTTATGGAACAAGTCAAAATGGCGGTCTTATGCTGCATTCGAGGAGGGTTTGAAGTCAGTTTTATCCCACTCGGAATGTCCCATTTCACCCTCAAAGAGTTTGAGGTAAATATGAACAACAAAGATGGCTGAATCGGATAAATTGTTTGTTGTTCTCTTTAACGCAGTCGTTCCAGTTCCGTTGCGTCACTTTAACATGTCTTGTATTTACATTCACCTCGGACATTGACGTCGGAACTGACACAATCAGAGTAGGATACATCCGATTTCCGACTTTCCACGAATGCAGGCCCTCCACTCATTGAAGCACTGAACTTTGGATCGTTGTAATTTGATTTGTGGGGATTATTTTGATTTGAAAACGTGATCAAATGTTGTTTTACTACTATAACAACCAACCTGGTTTGTATGTTAGTCACAAGCAAACAAAGGCACTATGGAAATGAAGTGTTGCATTGTGGAGATACTAGAATTGTCAACAGGATCTTCTTTTATCTTCTGATTCTTAGCCAAAATATCAAAGGAGTGCCTTCAGGGCAACTCTGTCAGTGTCCGTGAGTGAACTGGCCAGAGCTCAAACGAGAATTTGATTGAACATCTCTGGAGAGCTCTGAAACTATCTGTGTAACATGTAACGACCCTCCCCATAATTGAGCTTGAGAGGAGTAGCACAAAGACGAATGGGCAAAAATGCCCAAAGAGAGGCGTGCCAATCTTGTGGCATCTTATCACATGAGACTAATTGCTCACAAATGGTGAATCACCAAAGTATTGAGCAAAGGCTGTGATTACTTATGTCCACGTGATTTCTATGTGATATGTATTAAGGATTTTCAACGCCACTTTTTTCAGACTGATACTAGTATGAGTATTCAACTCTTAGTATGGACCGATACCACTAGAACTTTGGTCAAAATTATCTGTCTTGAATTAGTAGAAATTTCATCAAAGACATACATCCCAATGTAGCATTATTCCAAATCTTTGGACTCGAGTCAGAATAGGTCACACCAAAACAGCAATGCTAACCGGTGCGTAGCTTTACACTGTCATTTCCCTCTCTGATGCCGTCCAACGTCAACAACCATTGTATGAAAGCATGCCACATTTAAATCACCATTAAATTGTTAAGAAGTCAGTTAATAAAGCCCATCAAGGCAGTGTATCAACACCATTGTGTACTCATTGTCCTCTAAATCCACCCTAGCAAGGGAGACAAAATGTGAATATACCCAGGTTAGCATTAGCATATCAGTAGCTAGCAGCTTGTACGACGCAAGCGGATGGATTTCAAATTGGCCCAAAAGAACACCCTGGGTTCTGCCATTGGCCTGTGTTTGGCAGGCAATTGTGGAGGTTAAAGTAAGTTATTTTAACCTGTGTACCTATAGAATTTCCTATTGTACAGTATGTTAGCATTAAAGTGTGAAAGCAATGTGGTTGTTTGACCGCAACCTTCCACATTACAGCACACAGTGTGCTGTGAAGTGAGCCGAGTCACCTGCCAGCATACAGCACTCACAAGTCAAAGCAAAAAAAACTAAACAAACAAACAAAAAAACATCCAATTGAAGATTTTCACGCTACCTACCCGTTGCATGGGTTCTCCTGATACTTGGGGGCCGTGTAGGAGAAGGGCGATATGTTCTTGTCCACGAAAGAGCCGAAACCCAAACGGAAGTTGCTGGTGAGCTTGCCCATCTCCAGGGCCAGCTTAGTGCCCAGGTTGCGGATGGTGTGCAGGTCGTCCTTCATGGACAACGAGAGGTCCATCAGGTAGTAGAGGTCCACTGGGTAGTCCTCCACCTGGCGCACCTGTAGCCAGAACCACGCCTGCTCTCCTGCGTGTCCAGTATGAAATTAATTTTCAGTCCAACGGGATTGAGCTAACTCTGAAGATCATGCTAATTCAGCATTGTCTGAACCCCACAACAACAACAACAACAACAACAACAACAAATACTCTTGATTGCTTTTATAACTGTCCAAAGGGAATACAAAATGATTTCCACCGTTTTCTTTTCTCTATTGGGCTCAATTTGACGTTTGTCACTTCACCTGGTCTTAGACTGAGCGAGATCCCCTGAGGTCTAATTTGGACCACATCCTGCTGGGTCAAGCCAGACCCCTTGGTGCTCAGAGGCATGTTCTGCTGCACCATGATGCTGTTTGTCGGGTATTCGACCATTCGGCTCAGACAGCCCCTGTCGTGCAGGTTTTGAACTAAGTCGCATCGTGATGTCACAGTGAGCCCCCTCCCAAAATCCTGCGTTAAAAACAGAGGAGACAATACAGTCATATGATGCATCAGTAAGGTAAACATTCTAAAATTAACATGGTGATAAAGGATACCTCTTGTGCGCACCAGGCGCAACTAGGGTGAATCAGGAGGCATTCTTCACATGAAGTTGCGCTGCTGCTCATACAAACATTAAGACCTGAAGGAGAAATTGTATAGACTAGTCTTGCATATTAATACATTGTGGTACTGTCATTGAGTTATTCATATTGCTTTATGACTCTATCAGCATGTGTCACCAGGTATCTACAAGTAGGATTTTCTAGTACAATCCTTCCATTGTTAAGACTAATCTAACTTTTATTAACTGGGTGTCCGGCAGATATTGTTTGATGTTCTAGGTGAGTGCTCGTTAATCCTTGAAGCTGGTTGCTACAGCTGTCAGTAGCAGTGTACAGGGCTGGGTCATATAAGGATATATGCACTCATTAGAAATTGAATCTAGGCTGCTATAATGCATATTTCTAACATTTATTAAATATTGTTTAATGTTCCAGTGTGCAGGTGTGGCAGGTAAACAAGCTCTTTCCTGCCTGCCTGCTGATTAGAAGCATCAGAGTCTAAAGCCAAACTGTGGCGGGGTATTTAATTTGAGAACCTGGATTTGACACCTGTGTGGTATTTGATATCCTAAATATATCGGGATTATGCGAGGCTTTTTCTCGCAGATATATATAAAATGTGGTGGGTTGTTTTTGAATAATTTAGCAAAACAATGGAGAGCCCGCGCCAGCTAGCATTAGCTCTACATTACACTATCCATTTTTTTTTTTTACGTCAAAATGTGCAATTATTCAGCAACATAAGGTCAATTAATTAGCCAGTCGTTAATTTTTTAAAAAGTATTCTTTGGCCAAGAATCTTGGCTAATGGACAGGAAAGCTTATGTAGAGATATTGTAGCGATGGTGAAGCCATCGCTTCCCAGCATGCTTTGCAATCAATGCTCCTTGTAAATCGTTCTTAT
This sequence comes from Festucalex cinctus, assembly GCF_051991245.1. NCBI lineage: Eukaryota > Metazoa > Chordata > Actinopteri > Syngnathiformes > Syngnathidae > Festucalex > Festucalex cinctus. The sequence continues at coordinate 9,204,400 of NC_135421.1, forward strand.
AGTTGTGAGTGTACCTTTGATATCTTTGATGAACATAGATGGGTCTCAGATGAAATGACAGGGCGGACATAAGGTTGAACGCCGGCTCAAGTTTGGAAAACGAGTTTAGACGTTCAGCAACTGTATCATCCTTTACATTTTCCACTAGTCTATTGTTCTAATCAGCTTACCAGTTAAATGAAAATCACGATTCAAGCCATTTTCTCGGTCGCGTCTATGACTAACGGGTTTGCTGACAATGCTTGTGCGTTTGCCACCCTAGCTTGTTTTGGTGCAGAGATAGGTCTCTCATCCTGACAGTCGCGGTGTCACTAAAATAAATTGACCAGAACATTAGGTACAGCACTCGGTGTAATTTAGTGCATCTGATGTCAATCAAAATTGAGCTTTTTTCCAAAATTATTTTTTACAGAACTATCGTATTAGATTATACCGAAATTTCGGTCTCCATCTTCGTTTACTGATAATACAAAAACATAACCTTGTTTTCATGAGTCAATGTCATCGTCTTACCTTCGGAAGTGTGTAGGAATGTGTGCAGCAGCAAGCAGCACACAGCAGCTCGCCACACGATTGTCGCCCGGCTCCACATGGCGTCACTCGGCGTGTTTACAGTGCAATCACCTCGCCTCTCCTTCCACACACCACCCCCGGATTCGTAGCTAGCAGCGGTCCTCTCACTCGACCGTCAGAACCTCTCAGGACTGGTTCCGGTCCAGCTGGTCGATTGTTTACACCTCATGGCGACGATCCATGCGCGTCAGCGACAGGTTGCCATTGTTGATCCGCTCCTCGGTTCACTTGTGACGCCTCGGGGAGCTAGTTTCCACGTCCCCGTCTGCTCAGCCATCCAGGCGGCTGCAGAGCCGCTGCGTTGGTTTCATGTCGGCCTCGCGCAAACTGGTTTTTAATCAAGCTGAAAGCCGTGACAACAAGGCGACAAATGATGGGCTAAAAGCAGCAGCACATCTCCAAAGTTGATGGCTCAGATTTGATCTCGCTCACTTGATCAGCGTCCCAGCTGAGAGACTCCACCCCTGAATCCGCCCTCCACCCTGTTCCAAGCAGGATTTGTTAACCATAAACTGTGACCGGCTAACCATCACAGCGCTGACACCTACTGGCGGGTTCGAAGACAGCCAGTCTACTCGTTGACTTTCGATGCACACATACCACTGATGTATGTTTCGCTTAACTTATACAAGTTCTTACTATGAATATCAGAATTGTTTTTTATAAGACTGTGAACTGCAGATATTTTCAAATTTTAGCCTGTCAGACGTGTCAAAGTGTATTTTTATTTTCCACTGGTGCAATATTATTGGCTGGCAAACGGTTCAGGGTGTACCCCGCCTACTGCCTGAAGTCAGCTGGGATAGGCTACAGCAGCCCCGCGACCCTTGTGAGGAGTATGCGATCAAGAAAATGGATAGATGGATGGTGCAATATTTGATTAAAACGTTTTTCCCGGCCACCATGCACAAAAAGTCAATTTGCTCCACAATGTTTTTTTTTTTTTTTTAAAGTAATACATAAAATGCAATACTTTTGCAATAAACAAACCGAGCTTCTTAAATTTAAAGCTTCAAAATGCCCATGCTTCAAACTTAGGTAATTGCATTTACCATTTATAATAGCCAGCCAATTGCTGGTCTAATAAGTGTTGCCTCGGTAAAGCTAGATCCGACGCGCTAGGCGGCCTTTGTTTACCAGTAGCGTCTCCGTGTCATAAATAAAAAAATAAATAAATTAATTAATTAAAAAAAAACAAAAAAAAAAAGTCCAAAAATGTATTAAAATACAACTTTCTACTTTATTACTCAGTGAAACTTCTTGTCATCAAAAGAAAAAGGGTACAAAATCCATAAAACACGGGCGCAAACAAGAAGAAAACAAGAATCCGCCAAAGCGGTCAAAAACCTGTATGCCCTTCCGGGCCAACACCTGTCTGGTTCCTGTTTCCTCCTGCTAATATATAGTCTTGGTGACAGCACCTCTTAGCGGGCAACATAGGTAACACACTCAAGCAAGCATTTGGCTCCTATACCATTTATCCAGCCAGTTTCATCTAGCAGGGAGACATTTAAACTGGGTGCTGATAACTCATTAAGATGTTTAACAACCCCTCAGAAAAGCATTTCTTCGGACTAAAGTTTGTAGTCACATGAATGTCACTGGACTGCTGTAATACTGTCGATTTAACCCTCAATCAGAGAATTCACTACAGAAATACGTGTTCAGTCTTCACGGATAAAAATAGAGCACCTACCTACTGTCATCTTTTAATGACTTGTGTTCTTTTATTTTTAGTATTTGATAATTCTGATGTTCGATTCCCCCACTCATTGTCAAAGACCAGTAGCTAGCTACACGTTTTACCAGGAACTTGTGCAAATATGGTGGAAACATTGTTCTTATGCCTGTTTCACGCTCCCACTGTTCCATAAGGTACTGTACAATAACAGTATTTCCCAACCAGGAACGTGCACCCTTAGGAGTACATGAGCACATTGAAGGGGTACATGTAAACATTTAATGATTTATTTCCTAGATAAATAACTTGTGGCACAGCAGCGTCAAAATCACAATAGTCGCATGTCAACTTTCATTAAAGCTGCAGATGACTGATGCAAAAAAAAAAAAATCTCTTTATTTAGTGTGATATATATATATATATATATGTATAAAATTTGTAAGGCAACATTTATTTTTATGTTTTAGTGAAAAATAAGACAATACCTTAGAAAATCCCCAATATTCGGGAATCATTTTAATGTTTCGATTGAGAAAAGTACATCCATTGTGAATGAGGTGAACATTTTGTTCTTTTAATTTAGGTGACTGTACTGCTATTAAGTGATATAAAAATACACAACATTGGTGCTAATCTTCATCTTTTTTACAATGCCAACATCAGTTGTTCTAAGTCATGACAAAATTAAGAGGAATATTTGTACAACTATCATTTTAATTGCAAGAGAGGAAACAAATGGAGCAGCATACAAACCACTTTAACACAGCTCTACGGTAACGCAACGTAACAGCATGCTGACAGAGGAAACGGTAATGATAGCTCAAATCTGATGCATCCAAAACGAAACCATCTTTGGAACCAACTAGTGAATTCAAAACCTTGTATTCAAAACCTTGGATGCATCATGACTTTCAAAGGCCAAACATAAACACCATTTTTTTTTTTTTTTTTTTGGTCAACAAAATCTTTTAAGGTGGTGTCACATTTGTTGCCCTGTTCAGGACATCGGTTGTCATTTGCCTTACAGTGCTGAGGGGCAGAGTGAAGAGATCACTTTGGTAAACGTCCCACAGTTCCTTCAAAGCACCCACAATGCACTGCTTCGCCATGCCCGGGTGGAAGTGCATCAGTTCGGCCATCAGGGTGTCGAACGCAACCATGGTGCCATAGTGCTGAGGCACAATGGTTGCCCTTGGCATGGGTGTGTTTCTGACCCCCAAGCGTTTCTGGACACAAAGCATAGTCTGGGTGGTGAATTTCCACCATCATTCATTTCTTAAGCAGTCTAATTGGAAATGAAACACGGGATGTATTCATATCACCCAACATACGTTTCCTAAAATCATTCTTAAAAGTAAAGATCTTGATTTGCAGGCACCTGTATAAAGGTCTGGGCGTGTAGATAAAGCAACAGGAGTTGACTCACCTTAGTCACATTGTTGGCTATGTCAGGAAAAACAATTCCAGAATCCATTTCCTCTTCCTTGGCCAATTCTATGTTAACAAGTTAACAATGACTGACATGACAAAAAATGCATCAAGGTGGTATTTATTAGTAACTGTATGGCATCATACTGTATATCTTACCAGCGGACATCTCCTCTGACTGCGCTTTCATCTCAGCAGGTATTGAACCTGGATGAAGGTCTTCTTTGGCGTCATACCACACCTCACCCGTGTTCAGCTCTTTGCCTGCACCTGTTCACTCAAACGACCAAAGATTTGAAATAAGTATTCTTTTCTCGTTTTTCACCCCCATACTTGAGTGTAATCATCCCAGGAGCTAATTTGTCTGGGGCTTCATGCCCCTGGCTGGGTCACCCATGGAAAACAAATGGGCGAGGGACTAGCCAGAGACAAAGCATGGCACAGAACCACTACGATGTAAATAAATACATATGGATAATGTTTCTGTTGTGCTCTGAGGTTGGATCCCAAAAGCGCAGACACAAATTAGATTTTAACTCTTTATTCGCATAACATCGAGAGGCGTAGAACAAACTTGACTAGACGAGAAACAATGAGAATGCATTAAGAATCACGAGACGCCAAGCCCCCTTGGGCTGTAGAGATGCACCGAGGAACTGAGGTAATAATCTGAAAACACACACTTCTCGGTTTGGCTTAAATAGACAGTGAATTGATTGGATTGGCTGTGGATAGACATGTGGGTAACAAGACTGACATGGAATTATCTGATTAGCTGTTGACCAGAAAAAGAGATTAAAGATTCATGACATGACAAATCTTAAAACCAGTTGAAACTAGATGCCGATTACATCAATTCAAAACAGACACTTGACCTCACGGTCATGACCCAAATTTAACCCTGGCGTGACCCAGTCATGACAGTTATCCCTCGCCAGGCCAGGGAGGTGGAGCGCGATGGAGAGTGCTCGGTGGCCAGGCCTGCAACGTGGGTCCCCCTTCCCATGGGCTCACCACCTGTGGGAGGTGCCAAGAAGGTCAGGTGCATAGAATGCTGGGTGGTAGCCAGAAGTAGGGACCTTCATCCCATCCCCATCGAACAAGGGGGACTAGATGGTGTAATCCCAGCGGTCAACTTCCAATCAGAAGGTGCAATGTGGTTTTCATCCTGTCCGTGGAACAGTGGACCACCTCTTCACCCTTGGCAGTTCTCAGGGGTGCATCGGAGTTCGCCAGTCTACATGCATTTTGTGGACTTCGAGAAGGCATTTGATCATGTTCGTTAAGGTGTCCTCTTGAGGGTGTTTGTGAGTACGGAGTACCCGACCCCCTAATATGGACTATTTGGTCCTTGTCTAACAGTAAGTTGGGTTCGATTCCAGTGAGAGTTAGACTCTGCCAAGGTTGCCCTTTGTCACAAATTCTGTTCATAAATAATTATTGACAGAGGCATTGAAGGGGCTCGGTTTGGTGATCAGTTTTGCAGATGATGATTCTGTTGGCGCAATGTTCAACTGATGCTGGAGCAATTAAGAGCTGAGTGTGAAGCGGTTGGGATGAGAATCATCAACTCCAAATCTGAGACCATGGCCCTCAGCTGGAACGAGACCCTCGCCCAAGCGGAGGAGTTTCTTGGTGTCTTGTTCACAAGTGAGAAAAGAATGGAGCGGAAGATTGGTGCCGCATCTGTAGTGATGCAGACTCTGCATTGGTCTGCTATGGCTGTCAAGGCGGGGTCAAGTAGGACCCAAACGCAGGATAAGGTAAGCCACCAAGGCAGCAGGTTTATTTCCGGCCAACAAAGGTCTCCTCTCAAACTGAGAGGAGAACAGGGAGGGGAAAAAGTGGAGAACAAAAAGCGCTCCACTAGGGAGGAAAAAACAGGCAAAAGGTACTGGGGACAACAGAAAGCGCTCCGCTAGGGAGGAAAAAGGGCTCAAGGTAAAAGGGGTAACAAAAGGCGCTCCACTGGAGGAAAAGGCACAAAAACAAGACAAAGCACAAAAGCAAGGCAAAACAACAAGGCAACAGGAACAAGGAACAAGGACTCGAGGACTGTGGGACGCTTCCATGCACTAACTATGTGTGACACTTCGGCACTGAGGGGAGAATGCAGGTGGCTTTTATTGTGAGTCTTGATTGGTGGCAGGTGGTGGTAATCATGGGCGGGGACCGGTAATTAGGGAGCGGCAGGAAGGGCAAGTGACCTGGGGTGAGAGGAGAGTTAGGATTTTCAAAACAAGACAGGAAACATGAACACAAAAATAAAAGCATGGGCCGTCACGCCGGTGGCGGCGTGACAGTACCCCCCCCTCAAGGGCCGGCTCCTGACGGCCCTTCAACATCAAAAAGTCCCAAAAACAAGGGCGGGCGGAAGGGGGCACGGAGGTGGGAACACGGCCCACCCATCCGTCCCAGACAAAAGGCAGTTCAGGAGGGCGTCCTCGACGCCCGACAAGAGAGTCCCAGCGGGGCCAGTCAGGAGGGCGTCCCCGACGCCCGACGAGGAGGGCCCGGCGGGGCCAGTCAGGAGGGCGTCCCCGACGCCCGACGAGGAGGGCCCGGCGGGGCCAGTCAGGAGGGCGTCCCCGACGCCCGACGAGGAGGGCCCGGCGGGGCCAGTCAGGAGGGTGTCCTCGACGCCCGACGAGGAGCAGAGGTGGCGGCGGGGTGTTCGCCGCCAGATGAGGAGCAGGAGGCGGCCGCTGGCCGGGCGCCGCCGGAACTGGTGCAGGCGATGGCGGCCGCTGGCCGGGCGCCGCCGGAACTGGTGCAGGCGATGGCGGCCGCTGGCCGGTCGCCGCCGGAACTGGAGCAGGCGATGGCGGCCGCTGGCCGGGCGCCGCCGGAACTGGTGCAGGCGATGGCGGCCGCTGGCCGGGCGCCGCCGGAACTGGTGCAGGCGATGGCGGCCGCTGGCCGGGCGCCGCCGGAACTGGTGCAAGAGAAGGCGGCCGCTGGCCGGGCGCCGCCGGTCGAGGAACCGGAGGTGGCGGCCGCAATCCATGCTCCGCCGGACGAGAAACAGGAGGTGGCGGCCCAGGCGAAGCGGCCAGGGGCCGGGCGCCGCCGGAACTGGAGCAGGCGATGGCGGCCGCTGGCCGGGCGCCGCCGGAACTGGAGCAGGCGATGGCGGCCGCTGGCCGGGCGCCGCCGGAACTGGTGCAGGCGATGGCGGCCGCTGGCCGGGCGCCGCCGGAACTGGTGCAGGCGATGGCGGCCGCTGGCCGGGCGCCGCCGGAACTGGTGCAAGAGAAGGCGGCCGCTGGCCGGGCGCCGCCGGTCGAGGAACCGGAGGTGGCGGCCGCAATCCATGCTCCGCCGGACGAGAAACAGGAGGTGGCGGCCCAGGCGAAGCGGCCAGGGGCTGCGGCGGCGGCCCAGGCGAAGCGGCCAGGGGCTGCGGCGGCGGCCCAGGCGAAGCGGCCAGGGGCTGCGGCGGCAGCGGCCCAGGCGAAGCGGCCAGGGGCTGCGGCGGCAGCGGCCCAGGCGAAGCGGCCAGGGGCTGCGGCGGCAGCGGCCCAGGCGAAGCGGCCAGGGGCTGCGGCGGCAGCGGCCCAGGCGAAGCGGCCAGGGGCTGCGGCGGCAGCAGACAAGGTTCAGGGGCGAGAGGCTGCAGCAGACGAGGTTCAGGGGCGAGAGGCTGCAGCAGACGAGGTTCAGGGGCGAGAGGCTGCAGCAGACGAGGTTCAGGGGCGAGAGGCTGCAGCAGACGAGGTTCAGGAGCGAGAGGCTCCAGCAGACGAGGTTCAGGAGCGAGAGGCTCCAGCAGACGAGGTTCAGGGGCGAGAGGCTGCAGCAGACGAGGTTCAGGAGCGAGAGGCTCCAGCAGACGAGGTTCAGGAGCGAGAGGCTGCAGCAGACAAGGTTCAGGAGCGAGAGGCTCCAGCAGACAAGGTTCAGGAGCGAGAGGCTCCAGCAGACGAGGTTCAGGAGCGAGAGGCTCCAGCAGACGAGGTTCAGGAGCGAGAGGCTCCAGCAGACGAGGTTCAGGAGCGAGAGGCTCCAGCAGACGAGGTTCAGGAGCGAGAGGCTCCAGCAGACGAGGTTCAGGGGCGAGAGGCCAGTCCGACCCTTCACCCCAGTCGCCACGGTCCAAAGCCATCAACTCTTTTATCTCTGCAATGACTCGGGCGATGTCTTCAAGCCTCTGCCAGGTCTCCAAGTTGGACACTCCCGCTGGGTCCATGCTGGCCGAAGTGTACTGTCAAGGCGGGGTGAAGTAGGACCCAGACGCAGGATAAGGTAAGCCACCAAGGCAGCAGGTTTATTTCCGGCCAACAACGGTCTCCTCTCAAACTGAGAGGAGAACAGGGAGGGGAAAAAGTGGAGAACAAAAAGCGCTCCACTAGGGAGGAAAAAACAGGCAAAAGGTACTGGGGACAACAGAAAGCGCTCCGCTAGGGAGGAAAAAGGGCTCAAGGCAAAAGGGGTAACAAAAGGCGCTCCACTGGAGGAAAAGGCACAAAAACAAGACAAAGCACAAAAGCAAGGCAAAACAACAAGGCAACAGGAACAAGGAACAAGGAACAAGGACTCGAGGACTGTGGGACGCTTCCATGCACTAACTATGTGTGACACTTCGGCACTGAGGGGAGAATGCAGGTGGCTTTTATTGTGAGTCTTGATTGGTGGCAGGTGGTGGTAATCATGGGCGGGGACCGGTAATTAGGGAGCGGCAGGAAGGGCAAGTGACCTGGGGTGAGAGGAGAGTTAGGATTTTCAAAACAAGACAGGAAACATGAACACAAAAATAAAAGCATGGGCCGTCACGCCGGTGGCGGCGTGACAGTACCCCCCCCTCAAGGGCCGGCTCCTGACGGCCCTTCAACATCAAAAAGTCCCAAAAACAAGGGCGGGCGGAAGGGGGCACGGAGGTGGGAACACGGCCCACCCATCCGTCCCAGACAAAAGGCAGTTCAGGAGGGCGTCCTCGACGCCCGACAAGAGAGTCCCAGCGGGGCCAGTCAGGAGGGCGTCCCCGACGCCCGACGAGGAGGGCCCGGCGGGGCCAGTCAGGAGGGCGTCCCCGACGCCCGACGAGGAGGGCCCGGCGGGGCCAGTCAGGAGGGCGTCCCCGACGCCCGACGAGGAGGGCCCGGCGGGGCCAGTCAGGAGGGTGTCCTCGACGCCCGACGAGGAGCAGAGGTGGCGGCGGGGTGTTCGCCGCCAGATGAGGAGCAGGAGGCGGCCGCTGGCCGGGCGCCGCCGGAACTGGTGCAGGCGATGGCGGCCGCTGGCCGGGCGCCGCCGGAACTGGTGCAGGCGATGGCGGCCGCTGGCCGGGCGCCGCCGGAACTGGTGCAGGCGATGGCGGCCGCTGGCCGGGCGCCGCCGGAACTGGTGCAGGCGATGGCGGCCGCTGGCCGGGCGCCGCCGGAACTGGAGCAGGCGATGGCGGCCGCTGGCCGGGCGCCGCCGGAACTGGAGCAGGCGATGGCGGCCGCTGGCCGGGCGCCGCCGGAACTGGTGCAGGCGATGGCGGCCGCTGGCCGGGCGCCGCCGGAACTGGTGCAGGCGATGGCGGCCGCTGGCCGGGCGCCGCCGGAACTGGTGCAAGAGAAGGCGGCCGCTGGCCGGGCGCCGCCGGTCGAGGAACCGGAGGTGGCGGCCGCAATCCATGCTCCGCCGGACGAGAAACAGGAGGTGGCGGCCCAGGCGAAGCGGCCAGGGGCTGCGGCGGCGGCCCAGGCGAAGCGGCCAGGGGCTGCGGCGGCGGCCCAGGCGAAGCGGCCAGGGGCTGCGGCGGCGGCCCAGGCGAAGCGGCCAGGGGCTGCGGCGGCAGCGGCCCAGGCGAAGCGGCCAGGGGCTGCGGCGGCAGCGGCCCAGGCGAAGCGGCCAGGGGCTGCGGCGGCAGCGGCCCAGGCGAAGCGGCCAGGGGCTGCGGCGGCAGTGGCCCAGGCGAAGCGGCCAGGGGCTGCGGCGGCAGCAGACAAGGTTCAGGGGCGAGAGGCTGCAGCAGACGAGGTTCAGGGGCGAGAGGCTGCAGCAGACGAGGTTCAGGGGCGAGAGGCTGCAGCAGACGAGGTTCAGGAGCGAGAGGCTCCAGCAGACGAGGTTCAGGAGCGAGAGGCTCCAGCAGACGAGGTTCAGGGGCGAGAGGCTGCAGCAGACGAGGTTCAGGAGCGAGAGGCTCCAGCAGACGAGGTTCAGGAGCGAGAGGCTGCAGCAGACAAGGTTCAGGAGCGAGAGGCTCCAGCAGACAAGGTTCAGGAGCGAGAGGCTCCAGCAGACGAGGTTCAGGAGCGAGAGGCTCCAGCAGACGAGGTTCAGGAGCGAGAGGCTCCAGCAGACGAGGTTCAGGAGCGAGAGGCTCCAGCAGACGAGGTTCAGGAGCGAGAGGCTCCAGCAGACGAGATTCAGGGGCGAGAGGCCAGTCCGACCCTTCACCCCAGTCGCCACGGTCCAAAGCCATCAACTCTTTTATCTCTGCAATGACTCGGGCGATGTCTTCAAGCCTCTGCCAGGTCTCCAAGTTGGACACTCCCGCTGGGTCCATGCTGGCCGAAGTGTACTGTCAAGGCGGGGTGAAGTAGGACCCAGACGCAGGATAAGGTAAGCCACCAAGGCAGCAGGTTTATTTCCGGCCAACAACGGTCTCCTCTCAAACTGAGAGGAGAACAGGGAGGGGAAAAAGTGGAGAACAAAAAGCGCTCCACTAGGGAGGAAAAAACAGGCAAAAGGTACTGGGGACAACAGAAAGCGCTCCGCTAGGGAGGAAAAAGGGCTCAAGGCAAAAGGGGTAACAAAAGGCGCTCCACTGGAGGAAAAGGCACAAAAACAAGACAAAGCACAAAAGCAAGGCAAAACAACAAGGCAACAGGAACAAGGAACAAGGAACAAGGACTCGAGGACTGTGGGACGCTTCCATGCACTAACTATGTGTGACACTTCGGCACTGAGGGGAGAATGCAGGTGGCTTTTATTGTGAGTCTTGATTGGTGGCAGGTGGTGGTAATCATGGGCGGGGACCGGTAATTAGGGAGCGGCAGGAAGGGCAAGTGACCTGGGGTGAGAGGAGAGTTAGGATTTTCAAAACAAGACAGGAAACATGAACACAAAAATAAAAGCATGGGCCGTCACGCCGGTGGCGGCGTGACAATGGCAAAGAAAGAGCTGAGCCGAAAGCCAAAGCTCTTGTTTTATCGATCGAGCTACGTTGCCACCCTCACCTATGGTCACGAGGCTTTGGGTTGTGACCAAAAGAACAAAATCACAGCCAAAAGTGGCCGAAATTTCTGCCGTAGGGTGCCCGAGCTCTCCCTTAAAGGGATCACACCACTGTATTTTAAGCCCTTCCAACAGTTAACTAAAGGCATTAACTCATTCACTCCCAGCCATTTTCATGTTCTATTGCTATCAAAACATGGAACCTACCATCAGGGAAAAAAAAAAAAAAAAAAGTACCGTATATTTTTTTATCTGTTTTTATGTTTTGTAGCAATTAGCATTACAATTAGCTAAGTTTCATCATTATTCACAAACCTGTTGAAAATACTGGGAAAAAGAGCTTGTTGCAACATGGACCTGGTTGATCTCATACTTTGCTGCCACCTGCTGGCCGTTTTTTTTTTTTTTTTATTGTAATAAGTACCATCGCTTTAACCACCCGCGTCGGGTCAGAAACTGCATCAAAGCCTTCATACAAAAACTCTAGCATACAAAAACCTAAAAAAAAAAAAAAAAAAAGTATAAATCCGTTTTTGGGAGTGAATGAGTTAATGATTAAATCTTACCTTTGACACCATGGCGATGTAATTTTTAATGAAATATTATGTGTTTTGCTGGTTAGTTTTCTAATGTGGAAGTAAAACACCCGGGTCAGTAAAACTCTGCCTCTCCCCATGTGATTGCCGCGCCCCCGACGAGCCGACTGCAGTCTGCTGTTGGAACTCTGCATTTGAGCAGTCCTCTGAATGCGAGCCATCAATTCTTCAATAAACATTTGAAACAAAACAGCTCCTTGCTGCAAGAAATTGTAGAGGAGAAGGGGAGGAGAGGGAAGAAGGGGGGGGATCCCTGAGCTGGTCTCGAACCAGACACTTGCTGCTTATAGAGCAAGCACACTAACCACTATTCTATTCTACTACTATACTATACTACTATACTATTCATTCAGTTAGGTTCAGTAGTGCAAATGTTTTGTAGTTTTACACAAATGTCAGCCAGAACCTTTGTGGGATTTTAAGATTAAGAATTGTCATTGCACTTTGGCATTGCAAAGTCTGCAATTACCTGGCAACCAGTTCAGGGTGTACCCCGCCTACTGCCCAATGTCAGCTGAGATAGGCTCCAGTACTCCCTGCGACCCTCGTAAGGAATAAGCGGTCAGGAAAATGGATGGATGGATGGATGGATGGATGGCATTGCAAATGTAAAGAATAGTTGATTGCTTTGAATTCATTTGGACAGAAGGGTTACTGTTAAAGGCTACTTTTGTCACTGTCCCATGTCGGTCTCAAAGAAAGTATGAGGCCATGCGTTTAGTCCGCAGAAGCAGTGCGGGGGTGGGTCCGCACCTTATGACGTCAAAGTGTGCCAACAGCTCGTCTTCTCAGGCTGGGAGGGGCTGGTGCTTGGAGAGCAGAATGACCTAGAATTTCTCATAGAGGGGCGAATGGAAGAAAACACCACTTTGGTCATGTGTTTGGTGAGGAATTAGCATTTTAACATGGCTAAAAGGTCCAAAAAGTTGATTTGTCATGTTTCTGTCCCTTTAAAGATAGGGTGAGAAGCTCAGTAGGCGCTCGATGTCGCAGTGCTTTTTCCTGACAGACGATTATGCCTACCATGGATTGTGGTGTCCTACACACTGATCATAGTCTGCACATAGCCAGCAGTGGCCCTAAGTGAGAGAGGAGAACAATATTCTTCTGTTCTCCTGCCTTGCCACTTAAGCCTGATTTATGCCTCTACGCTCTAATGCTCTCGCATTAATGACCGGCCTAGATGATCTCACATGATCTACGCGAGCCATGAATTTTAAGTGCCGCGTAGCTCGTGGCCACCTGCGGTGCACACGTCGCCAATCCTTGCACGCCGTAGATGGCGAGGCGTAGCTCGCTCGTGATTGGTCCGTTCGATGGCGTACTCTGCTTTTTTTTTTTTCTCTCACCGCCCCCTCACCCAGATAGTTTCCGTGAAGGCAACTGTTTGGCGGCGCAAATCGACTTCCTGCTCGGAGACCAAGGCTGTGCATGTGGACATGTGCCTGGGACGAGAGGCGGAAAACAACAACAACAACAACAACAAAAACTGTGTTCGCTAAGCGCATGGCTGTTGTGTTTTGGCGAGTTTACGGTCGACACCAGTGCAAATTAGCAATAAATAATTGCCACGGTGATGAGCCGACTCTCCCCCCGGCTTTGTTTCGTGTTTCTGAATTAAATTGAACTTCCTGAATTCGTCATAAAATGCAGAGGAATCTCCACTCTGTGACGTCCCAGCCGTAGCAACAGAACGACTTGGAGTGAAACCACAGCAGACACCGATGTGTATTGCGCACAAGTTGGAAGGCAAACGCACGAGCGGAGCTCCGCCGTAACGTCTCCGCGCGAGCCTCAAGCAGAAGTATACTGAGGCCTTAAGTGTAGAAGGTAATCCAATGCAGTCAAATGACATTGGCCCTGTCAAATGTTATTTTAGTCTGTGCTGTGAGCTGCTAAAATGTAATGGAAATTAATTTGGAAAGTGTGAATCATTTGGAACAAGAATCGAAAGAAGGAACCAGTTCATTCAAATTCAAATAAATGTACAAGTTCCAACCCTACTCCTACTCCTGGATGCCTCCCTGGTGAGGAGTTCTGAGCATGCCCCTAAGGGAAGAGGCGCAGGGGACCACTGAGGACACAGAGAGACTGTCTCCCATGTGGCTTCATGCCTCAGGATCCTCTCAGAATTGCTGGATAAAGTGTCTGGGTAGAGGGAACTGAGCTTCCCTACTAAAGCTGATATCCAACCCTGAGTAAGCGGAAGACAATGGATGGATGGATGACATACTTGACTGGTTTTCTTCAGCAGTGTTTGCTTTAAAGGTGACACTTCTTTTCCAGGGGACAAGAATGCTGGTATTCCTGGACTTGTTACAATCCATCCTGGGATTTCCCTGAGCATCCTAGGAAAGTCAAACATTAAATGATGAACATTTATATGAGGCATTCCAACAGCATTCAGCTTACCTGGCTGCACTCTAATAATGTTCTGTCTTCTTGTCGTGTTTTCTCCCTACAATACACACCAGACCTCCAAATTAAAAATGAAAAATTTCATAGAACATACAGCATGTTTCAATGTTCAAGTTCCACTGCACATTAAAGGAAGCATTCTTACAGTTGACCACTGCTGCAGTGCTGTTGGAACATGTAGTACTGCAGGGCCAGCACACTTAGCTTCGCAAGCTCAGCAAGTCCAGCACAGTCGCATTGCTTTCCCTCCTGCTGATTCAGACTGGATAAAAATGTCATCAATCAAAAATTAAAGTAAAATAATATCAAGTCAGTCTGAAAAACAGTTATGATTTCATACCTCCTCTCTTTTTTCTTACTCACTTTCTGGGCCACCTTAAGTTTGCTAAATTCCTGAAATATATAGAAGGGTACATAGATACTATTAATGTAAATTGTTTATCTGTTCTGTTATTAATGCCACAAAACACGGAGAAAAGGGGGGAGTGTAAAGGAAAAGGATGTAACCCCAGTTTTCAGGAAACTTTGCAATGGAGTTTTGTATGAAATAAATCTAGTGCAAATCCAGATAAATGAGCGGATTGAGAACATTGTCTCACTTTTTGCTGTCCACAATTTCAAATAAATGGAGCTGTGATGAAAAAACAAAAAACAAAAAAAACAAAAAACAAAAAAAACAAAAACAAAAACAGCAATAACGATGCAACTTAACTGCTGCCTAGGGAATAAAGTGGAACAACTACAGTATATGAGTCATACAGACATGTTGGATGATTTGTTGCACCAATTCAGCAACATTCTAGTTTCATCCAACATTAGGCTTTACAATGGGAGCTCATATGAACAATCTCACAGAATTATTTTTTCGTTATTTCCATTGATTTGTTTTTTGGACATCATAGCTTAAGTTTCTACCCCATAGCCCCATGTTAAAAAGTTGTTTGAATTTAACTGACCTGAGTAGCATAGTCCAAATCAGACATGCTCAGCTCAGTAAGCACACTCTTGTCGGCTGTGAGCGGCTTTTCGGTTTGAGTGAAGGCTGACGAGTGCTCGGTGAGCGGTGTGCCCACCATGATGCCACAAGAAGCAACACAAGGCACTATTATGCAGGCTTTGTCGCTGGATGCAGCTGCTTCACTACCAAAGTGAGCCTCTCCGGTTAGTGTCTTCTGGTTCTTAACAACAATGGCTATGCTGCTGTCTTCCTGAATTTTGCTGGCAGTGCTTGAGTCATCCGTCATAATTCCCACACTGCACTTTGTGGAAATCTCCTCTTGCCCCTCTTTCCCTTTCTCCCGCTCTCCCTCAGCAGACATCTGGACGTTGCCTTGTTCAGGTAGAACTGGCAGACCAGTGTTGTTACTGGACTCAACTTCATCTTCTATTAAGTCATATAGCTTGGACTGGAGCTCCATTTCGACTTGCTGACATTCAGACCTGAAAGGTAAAACAATGTGGACTTTATGAAACTAGAAATGCAAAGGCGAAAAAAAAAAAAAAGTCACAACAAAATTAAACATTGCAGCTGTTGTTTGGTGAGAGTTTCTTCACTGTAAATTGATGGTGTGAGCTGAATTGTCCCATCTGTCAGGTGCCACTGCCATCTGGCTCATCAGTGGAGGATAGCATCCACCTTGCTCCAAGTCCATCGTGAGACCAGGCAGGCCCTGCACGACACCACTAGCACGGGCCTGTCCTAGTCGTGATCCCTGCTGTGAAAACAAAGAATTACATGATAGTATAGTGTTGTGAAAAAGTTTTTGCCCGCTTCGCAAATTATATATTTTTTTGCAGTTTCCTCACATTCATTTTTAATATCATCAAACTGTAAAAAGTATTGTTTTTAAAGTCACATACTGTATCTTGTAATTCATGGACTTGGTTTAAAAAAATAAAATAAAAATCTAAACACTTCAAATTCTGTTCAAAGCCTAAAATAAGTTATTTCCAGTAAATATTCCGAAAATGTTCAGGGTACAGAAGGTAATCATAATTTACGAGGGAAACAATCATAAGGATCATACTCTTACTAGACATAAAAGAAGCACGTTCATCTCTGTTTGTGGGCTAAAGATTTGTAGTTTGTAATGGTTTTGATGAAGGAATTAAAAGAGAAAAAAAAGTAATAATATTAAGGAATTCAAATACAGCTAAAAATTATCATTCATGAATATGTATGTGGGGCTGGAAATTAGATTTTGTTTATAGGGGAGTGGGACAAGCGGCTCAAAAATGGATATTTTCTTGAGATGTGGTGATTTATTTATTTCATGTTATTTTTTATTTATTTTGTTATATATGGTAATTTGCCCCTCCGTGAGCCGGCACCTTACCGTGGTGGAGGGGTTTGCGTGTCCCAATGATCCTAGCTATGTTGTCTGTGGCTTTATGCCCCTGGCAGAGTCACCCATGGCAAACAGGTCCAAGGTGAGGGGCCAGACTAAGCACAGCTCAAAAACCCCTTATGATGGACAAAAACTTTGGAGGCACGTTTCCCTTTCCCGGACGCGGGTCACCGGGGCTCCCCTCTGGAGCCAGGCCTGGAGGCGGGGCTCGTTGGCGAGCGCCTGGTGGCCGGGCCTGCGCCCATGGGGCCCGGCCGGGCACAGCCCGAGGAGACAACGTGGGTCCCCCTTCCCACGAGCTCACCACCGGTGGGAGGGGCCAAAGGGGTCGGGTGCAGTGTAGGCTGGGTGGCAGCCAAGGGAGGGGACCTTGGCGGACCGACCCCCGGCTACAGAAGCTGGCTCTTGGGACATGGAATGTCACCTCTCTGGCAGGGAAGGAGCCCGAGCTGGTATGTGAGGCCGATAAGTTCCGACTAGACATAGTCGGACTCGCCTCCACACACAGCTTGGGCTCTGTTACCAGTCCTCTCGAGAGGGTTTGGACTCTCTTCCACTCTGGAGTTACCCATGGTGAGAGGCGCAGAGCAGGTGTGGGCATACTTATTGCCCCCCGGCTCGGTGCCTGTACGTTGGAGTTCACCCCGGTAGACGAGAGGGTAGCCTCCTTCCGCCTTCAGGTGGGGGGACGGGTCCTGACTGTTGTTTGTGCATATGCTCCAAACAGCAGTTCAGAGTACCCACCCTTTTTGGAGTCCTTAGAGGGTGTGCTGGAGAGCGCTCCCCCTGGGGACTCCCTCGTCCTGCTGGGGGACTTCAACGCTCACGTGGGCAATGACAGTGAGACCTGGAGGGGCGTGATTGGGAGGAACGGCCCCCCCCGATCGGAACCCGAGCAGTGTTCTGTTATTGGACTTCTGTATAGGGCTACACGATATTGGAAAAACATGCGATATGCGATATACTTGCTGAACATAGCGATATCGTTATTATTGCGATATTTAACATGTACCTAAAGATATTTCATTTTCATTACCTAATGAAAGAAAAACATTTTTCATGTGGCAAAATAAGCAACCTTAATGTAATCTTAGTTAATTAACTCATTCACTGCCATTGACGGAAAAAGACGTCAAATGATAATTTTTTTTTGCTGGGCTGGCAGTGAATGTGTTAATTGCAATTATGTCTTGATAATTTTCAACTATTGGATGGCGATGCACATTTTAGTTAGCATCTGACTGGTCAAATTCATATAAAAAGTATAAAATTCCATATAAAACTTATTGCATGCCTTTGCGATATGCATATTGCAAGGGCCAATATCGCGATAGATATTTTTTCGATATATTGTGCAGCCCTACTTCTGTCACTTCTGCTCGTCACGGATTGTCCATAACGAACACCATGTTCAAACATAAGGGTGTCCATATGTGCACTTGGCACCAGGACACCCTAGGCTGCAGTTTGATGATCGACTTTGTAGTCGTGTCATCAGATTTGCGGCCGCATGTTTTGGACACTCGGGTGAAGAGCGGGGCGGAGCTGTCAACTGATCACCACCTGGTGGTGTGTTGGCTCCGATGGTGGGGGAAGATGCCGGTCCGACCTGGCAGACCCAAACGTATTGTGAGGGTTTGCTGGGAACGTCTGGCGGAAAACCCTGTCAGTAAGAGCTTCAATGCCCACCTCCGGCAGAGCTTCTCCCTTGTCCCGGGGGAGGCGGGGGACATTGAGTCCGAATGGGCCATGTTCCGCGCCTCCATTGTTGAGGCGGCCGATCGGAGCTGTGGCCGTAAGGCGGTGGCCTGTCGCGGCGGCAATCCTCAAACCCGCTGGTGGACACCAGCGGTAAGGGATGCCGTCAAGCTGAAGAAGGAGTCCTATCGGGCCTTTTTGGCCTGTGGGACTCCGGAGGCGGCTGACAGGTACCGGATGGCCAAGCGGAAAGCGGCTTCGGCGGTTGCTGAGGCAAAAACTCGGACATGGGAGGAGTTCGGTGAGGCCATGGAAAACGACTTCCGGACAGCTTCGAGGAATTCTGGTCCACCATCCGGCGTCTCAGGAGGGGAAAGCAGTGCACCATTAACACTGTGTATAGTGGCGAAGGGGTGCTGCTGACCTCGACTCGGGACGTCGTGAATCGGTGGGGGGAATACTTCGAAGACCTCCTCAATTCCACCGACACGTCTTCCTTTGAGGAAGCAGAGTCCGGGGACTCTGAGGTGGGCTCTCCTATCTCTGGGGTCGAAGTCATTGAGGTGGTTGGAAAGCTCCTCGGTGGCAGGGCCCCGGGGGTGGATGAGATCCGCCCCGAGTTCCTAAAGACTCTGGATGTTGTGGGGCTGTCGTGGTTGACACGTCTCTACAACATCGCGTGGACATCGGGGACAGTGCTTCTGGATTGGCAGACCGGGGTGGTGGGTGTTCCAACTATAGAGGGATCACACTCCTCAGCCTCCCTGGTAAGGTCTATTCAGGGGTGCTGGAGAGGAGGGTCCGTCGGGAAGTCGAATCTCGAATTCAGGAGGAGCGGTGTGGTTTTTGTCCTGGCCGTGGAACAGTGGACCAGCTCTACACCCTCAGAAGGATCCTCGAGGGTGCATGGGAGTTCGCTCAACCAGTCCACATGTGTTTTGTGGATTTGGAGAAGGCGTTTGACCGTGTCCCTCGGCGAGTCCTGTGGGGGGTGCTTTGGGAGTATGGGATACCGAGCCCCCTGATACGGGTCGTTCGGTCCCTGTACGACCGTTGCCAGAGTTTGGTCCGCATTGCCGGCAGTAAGTCGGATTCGTTTCCAGTGAGGGTTGGACTCCGCCAAGGTTGCCCTTTGTCACCGATTCTGTTCATAACTTTTATGGACAGAATTTCTAGGCGCAGCCGAGGCGTTGGGGGGTCCAGTTTGGTGGCCTCTGCATTGCATCTCTGCTCTTTGCAGATGATGTGGTGCTGTTGGCTTCATCAAGCCTCGATCTCCAACTCTCACTGGAGCGGTTCGCAGCCGAGTGTGAAGCGGTTGGGATGAGGATCAGCACCTCCAAATCCGAGACCATGGTCCTCAGTCGGAAAAGGGTGGAGTGTCCTCTCCAGGTCGGGGATGAGATCCTGCCCCAAGTGGAGGAGTTTAAGTATCTTGGGGTCTTGTTCACGAGTGAGGGCAGGATGGAGCGGGAGATCGACAGGCGGATCGGTGTAGCGTCTGCAGTGATGCGGACTCTGTATCGGTCCGTCGTGGTGAAGAAAGAGCTGAGCCAAAAGGCAAAGCTCTCGATTTACCGGTCGATCTACGTTCCAACCCTCACCTATGGTCACAAGCTGTGTGTCGTGACTGAAAGAACGAGATCCCGGATACAAGCGGCCCAAATTAGTTTCCTCCGCAGGGTGTCCGGGCTCTCCCTTAGAGATAGGGTGAGAAGCTCGGTCATCCGGGAGGGACTCAGAGTCGAGCCGCTGCTTCTCCGCGTTGATAGGAGCGAGCTGAGGTGGCATCCGAACCAGATGCCTCCTGGACGCTTCCCTGGAGAAGTGTTCCGGGCATGTCCCACCGGCGGGAGGCCCCGGGGAAGACCCAGGACACGCTGGAGAGACTATGTCTCTCGGCTGGCCTGGGAACGCCTTGGGATCCCGCCGGAGGAGCTGGTTGAAGTGGCTGGGGAGAGGGAGGTCTGGGTTTCCCTCCTAAAGCTGCTGCCCCCGCGACCCGACCTCGGATAAGCGGAAGAAGATGGATGGATGGATGGATGGATGGATGGAAATTTATTACTTATAAGTTTCGAAGAGAATTTGACATGTTTTAAGATGTGATGCGAAAAAGGATACCTCAGCAATACACAAATCCACGTTTACAGATAATTTCGATCCTAAGAAAGGGCAGGACAAGATAAGCTTTATTTATTTCTTGAACGTAACCCTTTGTATAGAGCCTCTTTTTTAACTTGTGTTGTTTTATGTTATTTGTTTTAGATAAAGATAAAAGCAAATCCCTCTTCCTTGCATAATTACTTTAAATCAGCAACAAAGTAGAAGTTTTCGAACCACCAACATATGCCACCATATTTCAATTGAAGTCTGGATTTTAACTAGGTCACTGCAAAACCATTTTATTTTTTCTATCCCAGTCCAAAGTTGATTTGCTGATGTGTTTTTGGATCGTTTGCCTGCTGCGGAACTTAAGTGTACTGAAGATTGAGGTCTTGAATGTATGGCTTAGCATTTCTCCCTCAGGATTTACTGGTAAACTAGAATTCATGGTCCAATCAATCAGAGAAAGTTGCCAGGCCCTTAAAGTGGAAGTAAACCCAAACATGTCCTTTACGATATGTTCGATGCAACCCCTCTACTCGGCACACGGTAGGGCTGGGTATTGCCACCAACCTCACGACACGATACGTATCACGATACAGGGGCCACAATACAATACGTATTGCGATACATATGTATCCCCCATAAGACACATTTTATTTTGTTTTTTTCAAACAAAATATAGGAAAATTGGTTCACTGAGACACATGCCATGTTAAGTTTATAAGTAAATAAATTGATATTCTTCTTCTGCTTTAATTTTTCTTAGCAAGACACAGTGTCCAATCACTGGTGAACTATTTTTGCATTAATTGAAGGCAATTAACTTCAAAGACGCTGCAGGTTTTTATTTTTTAGGTACAACGCAAGCTGCAAAGGCAAACGTTAACTGCCTATTTAAAGTTAACGAGCAATATCGATTCTGACGCCTGTGTATCGATACGTGTATTGTAATGAGGCCCGCAACGATATATTGCTGTATCGATTTTTTGAGCACACCCCTAGCACACGGTGTATTGTATTTGTGGAATTTGAATTAAGCAGCAAAATGCACCCATTTTTAGCCATCTGTGGGGGGGGGGGGGGGGTGGGGGGGGGGGGTCGGCCACTTGCTGTTGACTGAAAATTAGATCAGTTGCGCAGGGCTCAGATAAAAGACCAATCATGGCTCTTCTTACGAACATCACATGACTGATTGGTCGTTACGAAGCTCTGAGCAACTGTGATGTCAATAGTCAGGTTTCCACCCAAAATGCGCAGAAACAGATGTGCGACTTGTGCCCGTTTCCATCCGTTCTTGTTTTGGGAATATGCGCCACGAGATGACCTTGTAGTGAGGGGCACATAATTCACCCATGGAACATTGGCACAATGTGGCGTTCCGGGTCGGAATGTTGATTTTTACAGACTGAACAGAAGTAGTTTGTCTTGTTGGCTAAGTAAGCAAGTGAAGTGTGTTGTTACATTGAGAGCTGATGTCAATAACTCAACTCAACTCAACTTTATTTATAAAGCGCTTTAAGAACAGGCGTTGCTGTATACAAAGTGCTGTACATAAACAAACATATCTTTCTTTTTCATCCACCATTTATTGTGACTAAGCGTGCATGTGATGTAGTATTGGTCAAAACGTGCAACGTATATCCGGTCTTGTAGTCACTTATTCGCAAAAGCTGTTTCCATAGCCAAAATGTGCATTTTCCTTTTTTCGATATGCTTCAAAATCCACCCCTCCAAACATAAAAACTTTTTTTTTTTGTGTGCAAATTTTGGGCGTTTGTTTTTCTTCTTCTTCTTCTTCTTCTTTCAAATTTCTGTCATTTCCATTTAGCTTCTTTTTGGCTGTTATTGGAAATTCGAATAAAAATAGGTGGAGTGAAAAAAGGTAGATTAGAGTTTGCCGTTTTATTTATATTCTACGAACGCAATATTAATCAGAATGCCTTTTTTAGACTGGTGGGGATGGATACAACATATTATAAAGAAAATTTTGGGGTTGACCTGCCCCTTAAGTTGGAAGCAATCCCGGACAATCACCTGTACTACCGTGGACTGTTCGTATGATGTTCTTTTTCTGAAATGTTGTGCTACATTACTTTAGAAATCAAATTGTCACCCTTTCCAGACGGATAGATGTCAATTTATTTCTCATCTGTTCTTGAATATCTTTGAATTGTGGCATTTTGTTGCTGCTTTTTGAGTTTTTTTTTTTTTTTTTTGCAAACGTCATTTCTTCATGTCAGACAGATTCACTTTAAGTCCTTTCTTGAATGAACAGGTGTGGAGATAACCAAGCCTGGACGTGGTCAGTGAAAATGAACTCAGCTTTCCAAAAAAAAAAAAAATGTTATAACCAATAATTACTTAATTATTTAATGGTGCTGTAATGCAGTACTTTTTTCCACACAGGGTCAGTTTTCTTTTTCCTTAATACATAAGATCATTTAGAAATTGCATTTCATGTTTACTTAGTTTATCTTTTTCTGATATTTACATTTGTTTGATGATCTTAAACAATAAAGATAATATGCAACCCAAAACAAATTGAGGAGAAGGCAAACACTTTTTCACGGCATTGTCTATTCACAACATGGGAATTACGTGTCAAGATTTCTAGTTGTATGCTTACTTGTTGCTCAATCAGGTGAAGTGTTGGTCTCTCCGTTTGGGGTCTGTTGTAGGTGGTATGCAAGCGGTCTTGCATGCGGCAAGCAGTGTATGGCCAGTCGTTTTGTACCAAGTTTTCCGCAAACCTTGTAGGGGACGGTTCCAATAATACCTGAGGCACTTCTAGCAACAAGAGTATAATATATAAAATACATACAACATCTCTTCTTTATATTAGAAGCCAAGACACACAACCATGAACATTTTTAAAGATCAAAATGCAATTTCTAATGTCGAACAGTATCAATTCTCAAGATGCTTGCTGACCTCTGTTTTAAATCTTTGCTATTCACTAAATGCCAAGCCAACTATTTGAGTAATCTTATAATCTATATCACCAAATTTTCTCCTTGCTCCAAGCCATATGCATGTACAGGTATCTATGATGAAAACGAGGTTGTCATATAATGCTATAAACTAGGGCTGGGCGATATGGACCAAAACTCATATCCCGATATATTTTGGCTTAATATCGATATACGATATATATCCCGATATATATATATTTATATTTATATATATATTTTTTTTTCCCTCCGCAAGAAAATTTGGAGTCAAAGCTATAATATAACATGTCACAAATAGTTTTATTGAAACCAGATATTTCCATGGATGGGGGCTAAATCAAATGAATAAATAATAAACAGGTTTCTTCACCTGGTTCATGAAAATTGTTCAGTTGTTCAAATAAAATATAAATGCTGTGTAACCATTTTTTAAATTAAAGCTCTGAGTGTAGGTGCACAGTAAAATAAAAATATAATCTTAAAAATATCCTATAAGCTATAATCAGCCGATCTTTTTCTGAGCTCTCTGCACGAGAAAAGTACACACATATACACTGATAACTATAAGTGGTTTACAGAATTTCTTCCCCTTTCTGAGAAATCCACAGATGCAAATAAGGATCATTACAAAAGTACAAAATATGACAAACCCTAACTGACGGTTTATGACTGGAGCTCCTGCAGCATGCAGCTACACACACTTTATCCTTAAATTTGTGGCACTGTTTAGATGGTGAAAAGTTATTTGTAGTGCTTCCACGGTCCACCCCTCGCTTGCACTTGTCTATTGCTCTCCTCTCAGAGTAGCGAGTGTAGTGTAGCTTGTTGCTAGTCATTCATGCTCACTGCTGCACGCTGGCTCAGGGGCTCGTCACACGGGAGGCGACGTTGCTCGCTCTACATTCATTTCCTACGGAAGCAAGGCAACAAGGCAAAAATCGCCTCCCCTCTTCCCTCTCGGCGACACGCTACGTTCGTGCATGTGAAAAATCGCGCGCGTACACGTCTACGTAGGTCCGTGTCGCCTACCGTGTGCAATCAATCCTTCTGCCGTGCTTGGCGTGTTTGAGAAGAGAAGTGGAATAAGTGTGCTTCACACACAAGTGCGAAGTGTCGCCCCTCCCTCGCTCCCTTTTTTTTTTTTTTTTTTCCCCCCGCGATTTGCATGAGTACTTCACAAGTGTGAAGTGTCACCCCCCTCCCCTCCCCCTCACACCTCCTGTGCACAAAAGAGGTGGGGGAGGGGGCAACACGGGGCAGTGAGTGCAACATACGCGGCACACGGCGCTATATCGATATAAACAAAATGGCCTAATTCCATATCCCGTTTAAAAATATATCGATATAATTTTTACATCGATATATCGCCCAGCCCTACTATAAACTACTGTAACTCCAGGCTTTCAATGCTGGTACTGTACAGGCTGATTGTTTGGCTTGTTGCTTCTGAAATTACCTGCAATTGTAATCAAAAAAAGAAACAGTTCAGACACACACAGGGAAGGTAGGTTAACTTACGTGTTGAACCAGACGGTTGCATCAATATTTTAATTCCAGGGTGTGTTTGCAGAAAATTGAAGAATTCTTCATCTATGAAAAACCAAACACGTTTGTTTGTTGCCAGTTGCATTACATGTGTACAGTTCATCAAACACATGGCGCTACATTAGGTACACCATACACCTTCATCGTTCAGCTTTTCTGTTAAAACGTAAAAGCATACTCCAAAGTTTTTCACTCAGAAATAAACACGAGACACTAGGGATGTAACGATAACGGCAATATCGTGATATCACGAAACTGCCACAATATGTTGTCGTTGTCATGTCACGTTATTAAAAGCAGAACATCTGTTTAAAAAAAAAGTCAGGTTGATTTCCATTTGTGCAGTTGTAGCACCCTCTGATGGCTAATTTTTTAGTGCAATTTAATTTTCACAAGTTATGTTTTGTCCCTTCTATGTTTAAAATCCACGCTAATGGTAAGATGAAGGGGCACGTAATATGCTTGTAAACCAAGTCAATATGTGGAGGAACTAATGTGTGCTTGCATTAGCAAGTAAGTGCCTCAATATTCAGTATTATTAGAGATAGTAGGTTGTTTATATGCATTGTTGTAATTAGTGATGTGACGTTCACGAACAATTTGAGTCTTTTGAACGGCTCTTCAATGCGAACGATGGGAACCGAGTCAACCCACTAATCTCGTTAAACTGCTCTTTTGGACGTCGGCACAAGGTGATCCCTGTTCACATTTATGACTGAATTTTTGGCTTCGGAAAGCGAATCAAGAATAAATGAGGTTCTCATTTCAACTCTATTGAGACCAAATCTGGACCATTACGGAGTTATTATATTTAGACCAGATTTAGACGTCTAAATCAAGACCTCATATCAACCTCTCTGTATACCACATCTTGACAATGTAATTAAATACCTTATAATGTCCCAAAAATAACCACACAACAGTTTTGATATAAAATAAAATGCAGGTTCGCACGAATGGTGAGTGGCAGTCCCAAGCATGCAGATGGTCAACCCTTCCTCCCCACTAGGTGGCAGCAACGCGCTTAAAAGAAGCTTACACTTCTGGTCAACACAAACAGAATGCCAACTGTAGTCGACTGTCCACGTCGGTTGCAAAACAAATACTTGCCTCTCGAAAACAGCTCGAAGAGCTGCTTATGGGTGAGTGCTCAGCGATAAACAAAATAACACTTCAATAACGATTGAAGTGTTATTTTGTTTTACAATGTTTAATTTATCTATCAGTCCGATTGTGAGTAAAACGATTGCATGCTACCAAGTTAGCTTAGTAGCTAACTTGTTAGCTTGCCAGTTTATGCTATATATATGGTGTTAGTTTGTTCACAGTTAAGTTGCCAATTTGTGCTACAATGTGTTAGTTTTTTCATTTATAAACAATTTTGAAGATAAGTGCTTCCAGTACAAGGTGTTAGGGAGTTAGTTAGCTTTTTATTTCTTTTATGTTGGCTAGTTGCTACAATGTTTTAAATAAACATAATGATTATGGATTGTACATCAGCTGTTAAGATGCTTCCCCTCCCAATAGTGAACCGTGGATCTTGTGTGATCGCAAGGAGTCAACATATCCAAAAGCACAGACAGAATGCCATATCATTTTTGTAAAAAGGCAAACATTTTTTGGTAATTGGAAAATGTTTAAAACTTACAGCTAACATTTATTTCATTCTTCAAGAGCTAGGAAGAGAGTGTACGAATGGAGAAAAGAAAGGAGGTCATAAGGATTCAACAAATATATTTATTATTATTATTTTTAAAGGTCATATCCATAGTAATTAAAGTTATTCTGTTATTTTTATGTCTGTTTGTCTCAGAGTTTCAGACAAGAGATGCGGATACCCTGATTGCCATCCATCCAAGTCTTGGGGAGAAATCAAAGCTGAGAGTGGACAGTTGCCCATGAAAACTCTGGAGACTTTTAACATGATGTTCTGGGAAATTAGAAATTGGTGTATTTTTTTTCTTCTGTGTTTTAATTTATGCATCCCAGGCACTGATCTGTATACATGACTGTATAGCCCACACACACCCATGCAAGCTGTTGAAGCCACAGTTGACCCCCAATATTATATTTGAAAGAGACCTCTTTTGTTGAATTACAGTTATAATTCTTTAATTAAAAATTACAGGTTTCCTCCTGTAAACATCATGAAGCATATAATTTATACATGTATTTAAGGCAAGTTGTGAAATGTCTGAAGTCTTCTTATGTTTAACAAATTTAAAACACATCACGTTTCTACTAAGTACTGTCTCAAATGTCTAATTTTGATACTGTAAATGTATAGGATCGTATGCCGAGAAATGTTTCTTGGATGTAATAATATGGTGACCTCGTGAATTCAAAATGTATGTATACAGATCAGTGATCCCAGGCAGGTGTTGTCTAAAAAAAAATTCTGATTATTTTTATTTTTAAAATATTTTGGAAATTTTGTTTATTAGACTTTGAGCCACATTTCCACATTATGAAAACAAATATGTATAACATATCAGTAATATTGTATAGTTTTATTGTAATATGTTTAATAATGTGTAAATAAATCAAATATATATTGGTTTCACATTCAAATGTTTGTGATGATTGGATGTTTGAAAAAAATATGCATTTATATTTAAATAGGATAGTTTGGTTAATGTTATCCAGTAGTAAAATAAGCATCACATTGGTGTTACTGAAACCTAATTAAAAGGTCCAAAAACACATGATGTGAATCGTCATAACATCCTGGAACTACATCAAGGTAAGGATCGCAGGTTAAATTTGGTCTTTTTTTTTTGTGTTTTGTTTTTTTTGTTTTAAGACAACCTGATTTAACATTCATTTTTGACAGCTTTACTTTTAATATTGATTCGTTGTGAATAAAATGTTTAACAGACATTTATATGTCTAATGGAGTTTAACTTTGGTATAAAAGAGAACATGTTGCAAACGTCTACATTTAATATATTACACGAGAGGTCTAGGCGTAGATGTCTAATAGACGTCTAAACATGGACGTCTAAAAAAAAAAACTTTAATTTTTAGACCATTTGTAGACCTGTTTTAGCCGTCTAAAAGACGTCTAAGCTTAGCCGTCTAAAAGACGTTTAAGCTTAGACGTCTAATAGACGTCTAGATGTAGACGTCTAAAAAACTTTCACTTTTAGACCATTTGCAGACGGTCTATTAGACGTCTTTTAGACCGAAAAATGCTGGGTGGGGTAGTAACACTTACCGTCTGCGAGCTGTTTGTATTCAGGTGGCAAACTCAAGCGCCAGCTAGTTAACATGGGGTCACTTAAAGCAATGTTAGGATGAGCCAACACAAAATCATAGAGTGACCTGGACGACAAAAGACAGACACATTTAGACGGTCAAAATATAAGCAATGTTGTCAATATCCATAAATGTTCGTACATCTGCAAAAAAAACGTGTTGCTCCTTTTTGAATACGCATGTGGAGTAGGCCATGTAGGTTCTCCTGTAATAAATCACAAATGGCATTCAAGTAAACACTTAGTGATTTCAACGAAGGCACTTTTCACGAACATTTAATTTTGTTATTGCGTCAAATTCAACCAGAGACTTACGTAGCCTTGTTGCATTGGCCTGTCTGTGATAAAATGGAGGTACGCTTGAATGACTCGGCGTAGGCCAGTAAGAGCTCCTTCGGTGGGTCAAAGTTATCGGATAGCACGGCCAATTCGGTTGAAAGTAAGCCATGAATTCAATCTTACTCGATTAATTAATTACAATTATAAAAATTAAATGTAATTGAAGTCAGGGGGAAAAAGTTAGCAACCTTGTTTTGACTCGTTCAAAATGCTCTAACAGGCGTCTTGCTAGCTCGTCAGTGCCACTGACCGTAAAAAAAAAAAAGAAGAAAAAAAAAGGTCGCCAGACAAAGGCCTAATACTCCAGGTTTATAGCTACTATTAACAAATATCAAATAATTTAGACCACCTGGCGTAAGCTTGCAAGAACGAGTTGGAGGGGAGCTACAACTGTTGACGACTGACGGGAGCTATCAGCTCAAAAACTGCCAAATTAAATTAGTCGACGAGTCACTTGAAAACCCCCGCCCACCGCAGAAAGTTACTTCGAACGAATTCTATGTACACATATTTGCAGAAATGTCATCGCTGTACTGTTTAGGACGGCTCTTATGCACTTCAAAACATTTGCGATACAGTAAGTAGTCTACATGAAAACGTACATGGTCTGTGATTGTAAATGGGCAAACGTACATTCTATTAAATTATGGCCATATTTCATAATTAATTATTCAAATGTAAATTTATTCAATACATCAAGTCTGTGACGTATCATTTGATATCGCCACCTGTTAAGTTTGTGCTTTAATACAGTTCAAATAAGTTTATAGATCCTGGAAGAATTTGTAAAATATTTGAATTATTTTTTGTGGAAAACCTTTTTTGTTATTTATTTATTTATTTATTTTAAATAATGGTCAGGTGAAGTTTGAATGCCTACTAAGAGTAAGTTTTAACACGTGATTTTTTTTAAACCATTTATTTATTTATTTATGTATTTATTTATTTATTTGTTTATTTATTTATTATTTAATAAATTATTAATTAGTGTCTGTGCAGAAATGTGACATCTGCACATTTGTTCCAGGGCTGCACTGATTTTTCCAGAGCCAAGTGAAAGCAAAAAAAAAAAAAACTGTCAAACGACCTACAAGAAAAAGTGGTTGAACTTTATTGATCACGAAAAGGATTTAACAAATACTGTATATCTAAAGACGTGATAAGAGCATAGCAGAGTGTTATGTAACACTGTCAAAAAGGATACAGATGAGTGGAACACTTTCTTATGAAGCTACTAGTAAAAGGTTCGTATGGCTAGCTACATTAACCATTCGTTTGAATCATTTGTATTTCTGCTTTTAATGACTATGGTATGAGAGCTCCACCAGAGGGTAGCAGTGGCCCATAAAAACATAAATATGAAAACAAGTCAGTGGGCGGTGTGTATTTGTGACAAACCAGTTATGTCACCGTTTGGAACGGTGGTCTCAATGTTATTGAGGACTATTTAAACACAAGTATGGAACAAATTATGTGAACACATTTTTTCTCCATTTGAACAAGCAAATCCCACATTTCCCTGTAGATCATGTAAACCGGAAAGAGCACTTTGAATGGACTTTACAGTGGGAGGTGTGTGTTTTTGTGTTGACACAGTGAGAGCATGAAGACTCAGAGTTTAAACCACATTAATGCTGCTGTTTCTCATACATGGATCAATAATCCACGAAGAAGCGGCCTGCCAAGTGGCCTGATATATGTCCACTTACGTGGAGGCCTATATCTGTGTCAAGTGTTCTATAACTGCATATATATCGATCTGAAGTCGTGTTTATGTTGTGATTGTTAGATACATACTGCCTTGACAGGTCAATGACGTTTGGCATGGATCAAGAGTGTTATACTCGGCCAGTGGGCTAATTGTGAGGTTGGCAATGGTGGAAGGGGGATGAGGAAGCCCACAAAGCAAGGCAGTGAGTTTACTTACCGGTAATAGGATTTTTGCCTGTGTCCATGACACCCAAACATCACAGCCAAAATGATCAAAAAAGAAGTTTGAATGCCCCAATCTAATCCCAAATTCCTCTCTTCGCTTTTACGACCAGCTAGGTTTTTGACCTATTTTCCTATGACAAATTGCAGCCTAGTGTATGAACAAATAACATTGAAACCATTGCCATTGGTTTCAGTTACACTTTGGCTGCAGTGATAAATAGGCTGTGCAATCACAAAAATATTGTTTTATGGGAACGACTGGTCAGGTCAATTACTAACTACCAAGAATCTAAACACCATCTACATAGGCTACTTACACAATGTTTCTCAATGGGAGTAAGTGATAATCATTCACATCAAAATGGATCTAACAAAAAAAAAAAAAAAAATGTGACTCATAACAGCACAGCCATGTCAAGCTTCCAGCAATAATGGATGGTGTGGTTGTGGTGGTTAAAATCATAAAGAAACACACCAGCATAGCAAGCAATGAAGCATAGAATGTTTATTTGACCCAGTACACATGATAAACTCAGCTGTGTAAGGAACACAATGTGAGAGGGGGCGGGTGCAACAGAAGCCTATACAAGTGTGATCTGTCCCTGTGTATCCCGTAACGCCGCCTTAACCGTAACTCTGGCCTTTTGCACGCCTCGTGACGACATCTGGTCATACAGATCGGCCTGCAGTGAGCCTTCATGAGATTTTGTTTCTTAAAAAAAAAAAGAAGAAAAAAATTGCCAGCGCTATACAACGGGTACAGTATTTAAAAAAATTTAATAATAATCAAGAACTGGACTGCAGGCTTATAGCAAAAATATATACTTTATATAAGTTTTAACATTGCCCTCATTCCAAATAAAATACAGAAACATACAAATGTTCGTCCAAAGACACAAAAGTGATATGTTGGCGGACGCAGTCTTGGCTGATTATACCATGCAAAGTCACCTTTATTGTCATCTTGGAGAAGGTGTCAGGTTTTTATTCTCCGCATGCAATTTGCGATGCTTCCACCAACCATCAGAAGCTGGTTGACAACAGTGAAGACAGCAATGTAAAAAGACACACACACACACAAAAAAAAAAAGAAAAGTAAGGGGGGGGGGGGGGGGGGGAGCAACTTGACCATTTATAAAAAGGTCTCTGTGGGAGAATTATGTACTTGCATATGCATCCCTTTTGAAATAGACGAGTGCTAATTAGTTCTAAAATTGAACAAAACAGCACAGACTTGTACCAAGTTTTGCAATCCCCAAAGAGGGTGATAGTAGATACAATTTCTTACACGGGTATGACACTGAAGGAACACAACATTTACAAGAGAGCAGCCAAACCAATTAGCCTGTAATACTCTAGCTTTAAAGTCCAAAAAAAGTGGCAATAAAAAAGTAATATCTACAGAAATCATTGTTAGTTGAAAATAGGGTTGTTGGACAATCTATGATTGCAATTCACAGCCCTTTCACTCATGTTTTAACTCAGATGCAGGCGCGTAAAAGCAGAGATCAACAAGCTTCCAATAGGCTACTCTATAATAGTGTTGTATTTAGTAAGTCTTATTAAATTTTAGAATTACCTTGCTTGTTTAGGAAAATCAGATTGTCACAAAATAAAAATCACAAACTCTGCTCTTGTCGTTCCAGATACAAGAAATGCAGTCTTCTTTGAGGTCTTGAGGCCTTGCATCTTTCCACCGCAAAGGAGGGCGCCAGAGTTGGAGTCATCCGTCTCACAACCCTTTCCAGTATGTCACATCTTTTACACTTGTCCATTGTTTGTGGCAGTTCAATTTCTTTAAATGAGATCCACAACGATTCCTCTCTGCCTCTGAATTAAAAAATCGTCAAGAGACTTGGGGAGTGTTTTTGCATTTTCGTGTGATAGTTCAGTAGCTGCAACCGTCGGGGAAGGGCAAGCCAGCAACACAATGATCTCCGCTGTCCAGTAGGAAGGGAGCGTTGTCCTCGTAGTGGGTGAGGGGCACCGTGTCGTCGTCCAGGCCCGGCAGGCTGTCCAGGTCAGCCTTCAGGTTAGGCCTCTGGTTGTCAGGGAAGGCCATGGAGAAGAGGGCCTCGGGGTCACACACAAACTTGTACACGTACCGCTCACCAGCCACCTGAGCAGCACAATTCAGTAGACAACGTTTGACTCAGACCTTTTCAAACATACTTTTTAACACAGATTCGCATTGCAAACAAAAAGGATGGAAGGAAGGAAAAAGGGGTAACGTGCCTTTACCTTCTGCATGATGCCCTTCTCGTAGTAGTAACGCAGAGAGCGGCTCAGCTTGTCGTAGTTCATGGCCGGTCTGTTCTTCTGGATGCCCCAGCGGCGAGCCACCTTTACAAGAGGGTGTGTAAGTTACAAACTCATCTGTAACGTCTAACGGAAAAACAGCTGCAGCCAACCCACTTACCTCCTCAGGCTCAATGAGCTTGAACTCCATTCCCCGACCTGTCCAGGCGATAAAGTGTCCGTTGGCCGGGTCGTCTAGCAGGGTGACAAGAAACTGCCAGAGTTGCAGGGAGCCACGGCGCTGGTATGGTGGTCCGTCTCGATAGATGGAGGGCTCCTGCTTAACTTTACCTGCATGCGTGAAAGGAGAAGGGAGAATATTGAGAGTGGAAAAAAATGACAATAAAGCAAGGCGGGCAGTTCTGTACTTCACCACGGTCACAGTGTGGTGAGACATTCCTGCCAGATGGCAAGTGTAAAGGAGACTCGCTATTCATTGTACTTCAGAAAATGTAGACAAATAAATCATGTGTTTTCCTTCCCACCAAAAAAATCTCACCTTCTAATCTTTCAGGGACAACACAGGTGTCATCGAAATAGAGTTGAGGATCTCTGTCGAAGGCGAAACCTGAAGTCAAAAAGGTTTATTATCAGTACTACATGGCTAGTAAACCACCAACTCTTCCAACAATAACGACCATATTGGTCGTTTTACCATGCACCAAAATACGACCAAATGTTGCGTATTGTAGTTTAGCGACCTCTATCTGTTAAAATAGCCATTACAATCACCATGACCATGCTGCTTATCCAATCCGTACTACACTCAACCGGTGCTACAATGCCTCTCTTCTCCAAATACTTTAGTTCCTCTTTGAGTGGTGCCATCATCGCAAAGGGTACTCTGCGCTTTGGTAGCTTCACTGGCGACACACTGCTGTCTATTTCAATTGTATATTCTCCCTCCAAACAGCCATCACCAGTGACATCTCCAAACTCAGTTTTCATTTTCTCCATTGTAATGAGGTCACTTTGTCCATCATCTGCAACCTGTCTTAATTCTTTTTTCACAATCACATCAATGGCAATGTGAAAAAAATTTTTGTTTGATACTGCAACTTAGTGTAGGATATATTGGATTTGTGTTTATATGTTGGTTATTGCACATCATTGAAGTAAGATGGTTGAGAGAGCGTAAAGTGTCTTATTTGGGATTATATTTGTTTTCATAATTTCTATTTTTGAATTTTCATTTATAGGAGAATTGTAATACTTTTAATTTTGTTTTGGTAAAGAGCAAGTAGAGTTTGAAAGATATGTTGTTACGGATAAGGGATGTTACTTCAACAGGTAAAAAAAAGAAAAGATGGTACAATAGGATTGTTAGTCTTTCGCTGCGTGTTTCCGGGAGGACTGTTGTAACTGTGACACAGCGGAAGTAGAGGTGTGTTATGGAGACACTGTGAAATAAAGTGAGTGAGCAAACACAAAGGCTCTAACCGTCCATTCTGTAGAGTTGGAAGACAGAACGGAATGAAACACTATCGGCCATGTTAAATGGCAAAGAAATACAAAACAGACTTGAACCCGGAACGTCTGTGCGAGAGACTAACGTCTAACTTACGTCTTACTGAGCTAACAGTCCATCTTTGTGTTCACTTTAGTGTTAACATGTACACCTGCATGTCATTTCGTCGTCACTGACTAATGAATGGGTTAGTATGAGGCTTCAGTGAGGCTGTACAGTACACGTTACCGTCTTTACATGGACACAAATGGTTGAGATTAGGAAAAAGGCACAGTGAGGTTGTAGTTACAAAACATGTAGTCAACACTAAAACAAATCACTGGACAAATAGCTCAGTCAGATAAACACTCGTCTTTAGGACCAGACGAACCAGGTTCCAGACTCTCTTAGTATTTTTCACATTTAACTTGGTCGATAAAGGTCGCTTAACTAAAATACGTAAGATTTGGTCGTAATTTGGCACATTTTCAAAATGACCTATGTGGTCGTATTTATTGGAGGACTGACTCCTAGTAAACATGTAACAAAGTGCAGTGCATCGCTAGCATGGACTATCTACTTCCCCCTGACCGGTCATTTAAAATGCCGCTGACCTCTACGGCTCGATAAACACCGCACGGCCCAGGGGATACAAATACCTCACAGACGAAACACTTCCTAACTTATGAGAACTGGGGGTTGGAGAGGAGGGAGAGAGAGAGAGAGAGAGAGAGAGAGAGAGAGAGAGAGAGAGAGAGAGAGAGAGAGAGAGAGAGAGAGAGAGAGAGAGAGAGAGAGAGAGAGAGAGAGAGAGAGAGAGAGAGAGAGAGAGAGAGAGAGAGATGAGAGTAGAGAGAGAGAGAGAGAGAGAGAGAGAGAGAGGAGAGAGAGGGAGAGGGAGAGGGAGGAGGGAGAGGGAGAGAGAGGAGAGGGAGAGAGAACAACAACAACTTACTTTCGTGGTTATTTTGGTAGTAGCTCCCCGCTGTCCCAAAGGATGAGTGGCAGTTGGGCACCTCTGCAAAACAAAGACAGTGGGCATATAATTTTAGACCACAGACATCCCAGCCTTTGGTGTCATCGCAAATGTGCGCCGCATCAAAGTCTACCTCACAGCTGATAGGTATATTTGGAAATACGTATAAAGATACACAGCTTTAAATAGCGTCTTTGATTTGTGTGATTGGCTTCATGTTGATAAATATCAGTAATGATGGATGGATCAGTGGCTGCTACCAGTCACATTAAGCCGCAGCTTCAACTGCCTCCCGCCTACGCACGCATTTCTCAGAGTAGACTAAAACCCAGATCCGAGCCGTACCGCACGACCCACTCCAGCCCTCGTACGCCCACCAAGCCTCTAAACTGGATTAGTGCTGTGGCTGCTGTGTTAAATCTCAATGATAATCAAGTTACAAGCGGCCGTCCCCCTCGGGTGTTTGGGGCCTGGCTTCCGCTCGTCTCTGCATACCAACCACGATGCAATTGTTCATTATTCTGTGTCCCATCAACTGATAAGATCGACAGAATCAACCGTACAAGACTAGACTTGGCAGGAAGTCGGTGTAGCAAAAGACAGACATGTTAAATATCTGGTTTGACTGATACGGTCCCTGCCAATATCCCAAACACGGACATGCTCCGCCCATCTCGAGATGATAGCCCTCTGTGACGTAGGTGTTTAAAGCCATAAGAAGCTAAGAGGATTTGTCATTACATCACAGCCAGGCCAGCCGGCCATCCACTGTGCAGAAAAGGAGAGTATGTGACGTTGTTGGGGTTTTTCCTCCCCCAAAGTTGAGCGTTTCAGGAAAAGAGGATGTTAATGCCGCAGAGCATAACAGCTGGGTGTGTGGGTGTTGGACAACAGTCAGGCGCTTGTTTGATTTATACCATGTGACTAAACAGTGAGTCTCTTTCATCGAGGGATCACAGGTTTCCCCAACCCCAGAAGGTGGGCTGACAAATGTTGGCCTGCTTCTTTTACCATGAAGTGGAGACATTTTAAGCCTTTTGTGATCAACTCGTTGTACCTTGCAGGCCACAAGGTCCTTTGAGGACTCTGGCCTCGATCTATTCAGGTAGCTCAGTGAGGAGCTTCTTGCACCTGGCTGGATGACCCATTTACTTTTTGCCCTTAGAGGCTTAGGCTGAGCTGAAAGACCCACTTTTACTTTACTGGTGTGACTCGCGAAGAATGATCAGATTAAACTCAGAAAGTGCAAGTGTGTAAGGGAGTACCTGTGCACCCATGCCGCCTTTACACGCTAAAACTTGCATTCATGTGTCAGCAGTCTTGAACAAACACAGCCAAGCGCATTCCTAACCCTGAGCTAGCTGTGGACTATCTGGCTCAATAGACCAACATGAAGTGTCACTCACCGGAATCGAAGCAGAAATCGCGGGGGTTCCTGCTTGATGGCCATCGGGTGGAATGCAGCCTGGCGCGGGGGAGCTGGCGGTCCTACGCTGGGAACTCCCTGCTCGGTGTATCTCGGGTCAATGAGTTCCTGTTTGAAGCCATGCGGGGGTACAGCCACCAGGGTTCGGACATTTGCCGGTGGTACAGTGGTCGGCCCTCATGTGGCCGACCACTGTTATTAGCCAGCTGGGGCAGGAAGTGGGGCCTCCCTTGACTCTCCGATGGGGGAAAGGTACAGATGGCTCTGACATCTGCCTCTGGAACCTAAAGATGGTATACAGAAAATCTGTCAGTGTTAGATTTCCAGTGTTCGATGACATCTGGTATAAACAGTGTTATTCTGACACTTGTCAGGATAAAAATATGACTCTGTCAGAGTAAATTTCCTCAAGTGTTGGAGCTGAGGCTAGGTGTAACCTAATCAGTTAAACTGACCACACCCTTTCCAGCATTTCAATAGAGATACATCCAGTTGTTGGGGCAGCGTGGCTCAGTGGTAGACTAGTTGTTTCTTGACCCTGAGAGTGTGGGTTCAATCCTAGGCCAGTGTAACTATGTCAAAGTATCCTTGAGCAACATACTGAAGCCCCAAGTTGTTCCTGATTTGAGGGCCTTGTAAGGTGGAAAAACACTATATAAATGATGTACTTTTTACCAGAGTGAAGTGTTAGTTTGAGTTCAATTTTAACACTGGCATTAGTGTAGAGTACTTTCAACACTACTCAGTGTTTACCAGTGTAGATTTTTAACACTATACAGTGATGGGAGTAACACTGGTTAAGTGTTAAAAAGTAACACTTTGAAAAGTGTCAATTTACACTCCTTGGTGTGGACACATATAAACAATTTTCTAGTGCTAGATTTAACACAATTTGGTGTTAATCTAACACTAGCGATTTTGCTGTGTATGAGAAAGTAACATCCCAAATAGAACAACTGAAATGATGTCATTGCAGTAAGGCATACAGTTTGAGAAAACTTCCCACTTGTAGCCTGATTTTTAAGGACAATGTCAGTTCTTTTATCTTGGGTCTTGCCCCACCATGTCGTTCGTCGGCCACTCACCCACCCGTCGTCAAAGAATAATTTCTAATCCCATCTCCCACATTGACCACCAGGCTTAGCAAGATTTCTGGGGGAAAACCCTGATTGTGAATTTTGGGCAAGATGATTTGGAACTGACTTTTGCTAACCGTGGTAAGAAAAACGATAGGAAATCTGCATTACCGTTTACAACAAGACATAAAAGAAGTGATCATCAGCCGGTCAGTAGATTATGGGCACTGCCCAGGATTCGGTGGAATTGCTTACCTGTGCTCTGGCGTAAAGTTATTGGCATCCTGGCCGATTAGAGCGCACGGCACGGCGAATGGCGGGCTGTGGACTGAGAGTGGCGTCTGGTTTCGCGGGCCTGCGCTCTGTGTGAGGGCCTGTTGCTGCTGCGGGAGATGTACCGTCCGTGGTCCAGGGTTCAGGTTGGCTACATTGGTGTGAGGGGGAGGTGTAGGTTCGTTGAGGGGGCGTGGTCCAGCGGCGCTAGTGGAACCACATGGAGACACCGGCGTGGAGGGAGGGGTTAATGGTTTGAAGCCAGGAGTGGACTTCCTGTCGCAGGCACTGAGTGTCAAAAGGAAAGCGTCAATTAGAGAGGAATTCTTCTTCATAAAATATCTTCAGTTATCTTGTACCTGTAGCTGTAAAGGCACTTGTCTCCGTAGGGCATGGGACTCCTGTCCTGGTGGCAGGGGGACAGCTCTTTGGAGGGAGTCAGCTCACGTTTGATCTTGGTTGGTGGCGGTCCATGAAACATCACTGGACAGAAGCAGACACGTGACAAATTGGACCACCATCAGAAGAAGTCCAGACACCAGCTACGTAATTGGAGCCATAGGCAGAAGTGCAAGAGTTATCGTAATCATATTTAGCATATCATGTGGACAATGCGTGTATGTATTGCCTCATCTGTCCAGAGCCACTTAGCAGTTATTTATCCTGCATCCATGCCCCACTGTTTGTGTAGCTGGGGTGATTTAAATGGAACTATATGCGCAAAACCCATCAAACTTCACGTCTGATTCCCATTAGGACATACTCAATCCCAATACCCATGAATCACTGTGGCTGCAACCTAATGGCGGTGAATGATTTTCTTCCCCGACTGCTGCTGTAACCATTAGACCAGAGACGCAGCCCTCTGCATACCGGCTGCAGTTACCAGGGCGCCGCATAATGGCCGGGTAGAAACTAGATCCCGGAGAGGAGAGGGCGTCAGATGACGAGGGCGTTGATGGACTGCGGCCGAGCAAACAACCAACGTGTGGTCCCTTGTGTGTGCACACTGAAGCCTAATGGTGGTGAAAAGATTTTCCTTTGCACTCAAACGGTGCAAAATGGATGATGCTACTTTGGTGTACCCTTTATATGCCACAATTATATTCTGTATAGACCAATTTATTGCACATCTGTCACTCTACCGATGGCAAGTAAACAAGGACAGAAACCACAATGTTATTCTCCTTATAAGACTTGGATTACAGGTCTTCCCTGAACTCCTTGCATGCTATTAGAGTGGTCAAAATTAATCAATTAATCAAGTAGTTGATTACCAAATCGATTAATCCTTTGGCGCCATTTTTTTTTTTTTTTAATTTTCCAAATCCTCTGACCTCAACATGTCAATAGAGCTCGTACACTGATTTCGGTAGTCCTTCATGGGGGAGAAAAAAAAAAAAAAAAAAAAAAAAAAGACTGCTTATCTTCTATGTTTTAATCAAAATAAGACATTTGCAAACATCTGTTTTTACTTTGGAAAACAATGACTGAACCGGTAACATAGTACAACATCAATCCCCTTTTTTAGTCACTATACCAATACAAAGTACAAAATAACCACCCATCATTGGTTAATAAACACTAATCCGGGAAAAAATGCTTTTGGAATACACTTAAATGTAAATTTAAAATGAATCTGATTAGTCGATTAATCCATTCTAAAAATATTCACTATACTGGTGCCACCTGCTGCTCCTCAGAGATTGTATGAAGAGCTTTCTTCCTTGTCGAAAGTGTCCTGGTAAGAAGCATAATTTATTCAGGGTGGTCGACAGGGTTGAGAGCATTTGTATTTGTTATGTAGGAAATGTGTGATTCACCAGTGCAGTCTCATTGTAATCGCCTATCTTGCAATCTGGCCTTGAATAGGTGCGAGAGAGAACGCCTGCAGCCTGGCAACTGCAGCCACCGTCAGCAACTCATCTCACACTCACACAGAATCAACACTGCAAACTCTTTACTGACACAGCTATGAATATTCCCACAATGCACTTCTGATTCCAACATCATGCTACAAGACTGAAGAGGCACTCTATCCCAAATTGACAAAAGTGAACTCCAATCGCAACCAGCAGGATACCTTTCAAGGCAGGGGAGCTGCATCCACACACACAATTTTGGAAAGCAGGGTAGAGGGGGTAGAAGACCGCCCCATCCGCTGGAATCTGGTCCGCTCCGGCAGCGAGGCCCGAGTGCGGGAAAGTGTGAAATCAGATTAGGAGCTTGGCTCATGTGATGCCCCATGCCAATCGGCTGATTAAACTCAAAATGGTTGAGAGGGAGAGGCGGACAAGAGAGCGCACACAAGCTCAGAGCGGACTTCTGAGGACAAAGGATGACGTTTGTCCTTGACGGGATTAAAACTTTTTAATAAACAACGGGTGACCCAGACTTCAGGTCAGGGAAAGTTTGTGACAAATACTCTTAAAGAAGCACGCCCCGATGCTCCACAACGAGCAGGTCTTAGTAATGCTTAAAACATCCCAATTAGGAGGCAGGTTAGGCGGCCTCGGGGGACACGGTCAACAACAACATGAAGGAGTACTCACAGCTATCCGACTGGAAGTCCGGGACGAACTGCTCATCATCTGGCACCTGGGCTGTGAGGACAAAGGATGGCAAAAAGTTAAAACATGTCGGAAATTAACACGAACTGACATCTTGGAAAAACTCAAAAAGTTACCAATCACCATCTATTAACAAAAAAATGTCTAAGTCAGCAGCTTGTCACATGCAGAACTTTGGCCATCTTCCCCTTGTTACAAAACACCAAAACGTAGAACTAGTTCACACTCAAGTTAATGTTCCACCTCAAAACTCCAAGTCAGCATTTATCCAGAAACAAAACACCTGAACCACAAGCGTTCTCAGAAAAAGCAAGTGGAACTCACCTTCTGCAATCCAGATGTCCTGAAGCTGACTGAGATCTTGGAAGAGTTCTGTCCGTCAGATTACAAAGATATTAGTATTATCTTAATTGATTGTAGTCTTTATTACAACCGAGGCCACACACCTTCTGTGTCCTGGGCGAGCTCAGTGTCCACAAACTTCCTCTTCCTATCACTGAAGATCCTGCTATGTTCCTCGCCATGAGACTGTTATGGGCAGAACATAGGGAAAGGGTACTTTAACGACAGTCCGATGACATCGGAGTACTGGCGGATCTGCCAGTCAAATGATGGATTGTGGTTCATCCCATGTATGATGCTCGTGACGTGTACCACTTACATTGGGCGGGACCATGAACGGGACCTGCTGGTCGTAGAAGCCGTCCATGTTCGGTTTCCGGTTTCCTGGGGGAAGGAGGGGGAGGGTTAGTTCGTACTAAAGGGATGGTACTTTGTGGATCACTAGAAGACACAAAAGCACCACAGGAACATGGATGTTCACCATGTTTGCCATGTTGCAACAAACAAGCGGCTTTTTGAGATTTGAGCCGTGCCAGGCGAGAGGAAGTCGCACAACGTAAACGCGCATAATGCAGTTACATAAGCCGGACTCAATGACTGAGATGGCAAACGCTTTCCTCTATAATCAGCCTGCACAGCTTGAATAAAACATCATGAAAGGTTGTCGTTAGTGGAGAAGGGAAGGAGGCCGGCCCTTGAACTAAACATCACCAGTCGGTAAGGACACATAAAAAGTTGTATTTGTACAACAATAGGCAGCAGCCGGCAGTGGCCTCCATTCTCACATCTCTCTGTGGGCCTTAGAGATATGACTCACTCTGCTATCTCTCGTTAATGGATGACGAATAAAGCATAGCTGAAGGCAATTACTGCAGACGCTGAGCAGATAGCACTTAGAACATGAGGGTGTGTATGTGTGGCACCATGTTCATGTCACACAAGTCAACATTTGACAGTTTTAAAAGCCCCCACATAGATATTTACCTGAAAACCAGGTGTATACTTCACTCGCAAATGGTATTATTTTTCAATAGTACAACTAAAGATTTTTTTTCAAATGATACACCAGGAGCAAATTATATTAATCGGCTGAGAACAGGTTTCTAAATGATATTAAATAAAATTCTGGGAGATTTCCACGGCTCTGGTGTAGCGCCACCCCCGTCTGAGCATTAAAAACAAAAGGCAGTTGTGTATGTGTACGGAACATGACCGAGAATGTTAAAAGTGGTCACTGAACGCAGCAGCCACAGTGTGGATTTTCAGTACAAATTGCACAACACAATGTCGGCGGAACAAACTTTTGTTAACTTTTTAGCTTCGGGTGATGGGGTTGTCACCAAATACCCCCTTTTACTCTTCTTAGCCCTTCCCCCACCCTTCGTCACCTTGTTTTTCTCAATGAAGTGAAACTTGATACTTGATCCGCGTGGAAACGCGCAGGAGGAGGGGAACCAGTGGCCCCTCCATTCATTAAAAAAAAAATATCACAAACAATCCGCCTCATCTGCCGATAAGAGATAACGCAAATAGCGCAATTCACGGATTCTTTTATTCTAAAATGTCGATGACGCACGTAAAAAAAAAGTGCTAGTGAAAAAGTAAAGACATTTTGCTCAAATGGCGTTGCGCTCTTTCGCCTTAAACATTTGACCGTTTCGCGAAAAATAAAACAACTTGCCCCAGCAAAATAGACATGAAGCTTACCTCAACTGTGGTTGTATGTTTCCTCTTGAGCAAGCGAATGTGGTAAATATGTCCACAAAAGGGTGGGGGGGAAAAAGAAAGAAGAACGAGTAGCTAGCGGTGTAGCCGCACGCTCGGATTGATGTGACCGTCTCCACTCACAAAACTTGACTGAGCTCTTCGTTCATGGATCCACTTGCTTTTCCCCTGGGCTTGTGAGCAACGCGGAGACAGACACTGATTGGCCAGAGGGACATGTCTGTCAGACGAGGCAACCAATGGGGGCGCCTTAGCTCATGAATTATGCACGATTTCCGCTCGTCCAATCGGAGCGTGGCACTGACCTATTTTTATGAATGGCTGGATTTCATTCACAATTTTTTTCCCCCTCAACTGTCGACGGCAAAGTTGACTTAAAGGGCCAGCGTCAGTGGAAATGGAGCTACTCATGAGGAACGGAGTGCTACTTTGAACTGTGTTGCTGCTTCATTTGCTGTATTATTCTTGAAATGCCACATAACATTAACCAATGTGTGTGTGTTCACTTACTTTTATATAAATACCATCAAATTTCCCAAATCAAATAGCAAAAATAATGGCTAATAATAAAACCAAGAAAGCAAGTTAATAATAACTGTCTGTATATGTGTGCTAGAGTGTGTGCGTATGTGTGGATAGGAAACAGCTACGCCCACAGGAAGGTTAGAGGTCATGAAAAAAAAAAAACATTTGTCACTGTCACCCCTCTGTCACCAAATTAGTACAGTATAGTATCCCCCACGTCGCGTGCACTCTCTAAAGCATCTCTCTTGAAAATCCATCCCAACAGCTGGTATGAAAGCAATAATCCGTCAAATCCTTGTAGCTGCCATGCACAAATTATGGAACTGTGTGGGAGTCAATAATAGTAAATCATGATACAAACCCTTTTCACACTGCCTGGTACAGCTGCCATTTCCCCACCTTTTTTGTTTTTTTTCCCAAACTCCTCCTCCATCATAAGGTTACGGCTCAGGGAGGCGGCGGTTAACAAAAAAATATATATGTATATTTTGCTTTATGTGTCAGTTTTACACTAAACTTAAAATGGGAGTGACAAAAGCTTTGGCTCTCATGTAGAAAACTATGTTAAAACTTATTTAAATATATTAAGTCTGTTTCAATGTGGTTAAAGCATGTGAAATATATAATAATTGTAATATCTCATGTCCTCCCCATAGCATGGTTATCAATTGAGTGCTTTGGGCACCATATGGTGTAAACAGTGTTATATAAAAAGCAGTCCATCTACCATAACTGTTGTGACCCAGCGTTGGGACCCTATTTTCCTATTGTTGTCAAGCCAAGTAACTTTTACAGAAGTTAAGAACAATAAACAATAAAATAAAAAATAAATAAATAAAAAAAACAAGAGCAAAAATAGCCTTTGAAAACATATTAAGGATGGTATCAGTATTGCGTCGATACCAGCCTTATTTCACGGTTTAGGTACTTGTGAAGTCAGCCAATACAAGCCACTAATACAAAATACTTAAAGCACAAAAAAAAAAAAATGTAATTGTCTAAATCCTGCTCACCAGTAGTAGGCGCTACATTGGGTCGGTTTGCCACATTGGTGAATCCTCATGTACAGCATGACGTAATCTGAATTTGTATGTAAGTCGGAGCGCACTTTGGTACATGGCTAAACTATGCTAGCGCAGTACTAAAGTCATAAATGCAGTATACATTTTACAGTATACTACAATGCCGTGTCACTGTGTGAAACTGCTGAGTTGTGTGTTAAAGACGGATAAACTGAAGCGGCGTTCCGCTCGGTCATGCCTCAGGTCAGCAGCTTGTCTTTCAGCGAGATGAAGATGTGTGCTTGTGTAGGTGAGTGTGGCTAAAAATAGCAGCTGTCAAATTCAATTGTACGCATGCTAGGCGTGAAATAGCAGAGGACGTGTTTGCAAGCAGAAGCCCGCGGGGCCGCTAACGCACCTTTTTTTTTCTTTTCGGTGAGGATGTGGTGGGTGCTTACTGGGAGGCATTCAGAGGGCGAGCGCATTGTGTTGCTCGGGCTTAAAATAAACACAGCATATATGCAGACTGTGCATTTTGCTGCCAGGTCAGGACGACTTCCTCGTCCCTCGAAAGGCCGAGTAGTGCTAGTGTAGGTCAGCGTGATGCCAGCCTATTTTGCCCAAGTCTAATTTGGGCTAATTCTGATCTTGAAAACAATTC
Organism: Festucalex cinctus; assembly: GCF_051991245.1. Lineage (NCBI taxonomy): Eukaryota > Metazoa > Chordata > Actinopteri > Syngnathiformes > Syngnathidae > Festucalex > Festucalex cinctus. The sequence continues at coordinate 9,248,765 of NC_135421.1, forward strand.
AAAAAGCATATCTTTAAATTTCATTATTTTTTCTTTTCATTATTTAGAAAAACAAACTAACTGTTGTTTTTGTTTTTAGAATTAAATCAAACAAAAATCTGTTAAGACATCACAAATGAACTAAGTCATTTCTATCAAATAAAAAAAAATGTGTATTTCCACACAACATGCTTATTTTCTATTTTTATCCAAACCCCACCCCCTGACCCACCCACAAACAAAACTAACTTTTTCCATCCAGATTAAACAGAAATAAAATAAATCTAGAGATGTACACATTTCTTTGGATAATATAATTCGTGTCCATTGCTGTCAAATGAAAAGCATCTATCTGCAAATTACTTTTTTTCTTTGAACTAAAACAAAACAAAAATAAGTTGTCATGTTGCAGTTGTATTTGTCCCAACATGGCGACGTCTGTCAAATGGTTGGGGCCCCATTTTTTTTTTTTTTTTTTTTTTTAATGTAGCCTTCAGGCGCAGTAGGCCTATATTCTCTGAGTGAGGGACAAGATTTGACATGATGGCTATTAATAGCACTTTGCCAGATAATTCCTGCCTTGTTATCTTTGCAGCCACTCTCAAGAAGCCTCGCCTTCGGCACACTATTCTTCTCAGTTGTGTAAGCTACACTTTCTCTTCATGAACTCCACATTTTCTGCCGCCCCTGTTCTTGGGCTATTTCTGTCAGTGACACTCCGAGAAGCCATTCAACTACAGAAGACGAGCACTCGAAAGAACGCAGTCTTGTTTAAACCCGAAATGAATTCTGTCCTGCGGCCTTTCGCATTAGCTCAAGTTAGCATGCTAATTAGGACCATTAGAAAATAAGCCTGCAGGGAGGAAAAATGTAATGTGGCTAGTGCTACAGAATAATTTAGCAGATATGGAAGCTATTTTTTACTATTATGGAGCTTTTCAAAACAAACCGCTTCAAGTGGATTTTAAAATTTCCTGGATGTCGGCACAAAGTAGTCAGAAAATGTGATCTTTCCTTTATCTAAGGTTTAACAACAGACAAACATAATCTGCTTAAACCAGTATAACACAATTTTTTTTACTGGACACACTATGTAAACAGTGCAGAGTAGAAAAAAAAAGTTTGTTAAACTTTAGGCTAATGACTTCTCCAAGAGCCAATTGGATTAAGGAGTCAGCCAACCAACCAACAATTGCTGTAATCTGTAGCTGTGTTTTATTGGGATTAAGCAATGGATGACCGGTAACCTTTTGCTTTTTAAACCTGAAAATACTGGGATTGTTACTGGTCCTGCCAGACAGAGAAACCTGTTTAAGGACATGTACCATTGCCTTAAATGACTCATCATAAAATCTCGCCGTTATGTTTGACTTAACTCTCTTTTTGACTGCACATCGGGAACATTTTGTACAACTATTCATGACAATTTTGCTAAGATTTGGGTAATTTAATTTTATCCCTGGGTGAGTGCATAGTTCATTAATTTTGTTACATCTCTCGTCTTGACTGATGGAACGTTCTGCTTTCTGGTCTTCCCTTGCCTAGTAATAAACGTCTGTAGCTAGTAGGCTACAAAAATGCTCCATGACTCAGACTACAAAATTTCATCATATTACCCCAATACTGGCCAACTTGCAGTTGCTGTCCCACCTGAGATGTAATTTTAAGGCTTTATTTATTCATAAAATATTACATGACTTAGCACCTTTCTATCTTGCTGACTAAGTGGTACCTTATGTTCCATCCAGAGCATTCTCAGTTCAGCCTCCAGGCCGCTGTAAAATTGTGTAAATTGCTCCCCTAACATCTTCATTATTAAATTAGAATACAAGAATCAGTTGTCAACTAGATTACAGTGCATTGCTTTTTTATTTAAAATCAAAAAACTAAGTAAAGTAACTAATTTCTATACAGTAAATACTTGTGCTGTGGATGACCTACTGGTTTTATTAAAGAGATACTTTACTTATTTAGCCATTTTTGGCAGTCAAACATTAATATTTTCCCATAATAAATTTGATATTTTTATTATTTTTCATGTCCAATTAGTACCTTTAAAAACACATTTTGCAACTTGTTGTCGACTAAAAATGACATCACAAGGGCTCAGGTAACCAATCATAGCTCAGCTTGTGAATGTCACGTGACGAAACCTAGAAAACAGGTGAGCTGTGATTGGTTACCTGAGCCCTTGTGATGTCATTTTCAGTCGACAGCAAGTTGCAAAATGTGTTTTTAAAGTTACTAATTGTACGTGAAAAACAATGACAGTACCAAATTAATTATAGTCAAAATATTAACTTTTTATTGCTATAATGGGCCAAATAAGTGAAGTATCTCTTTAACAAATTTGAAATGCCTGGAAATATACATAGTGAGCGCAATGTAGCTCAACGTTCTGGCTTAAATGTAGTGTTTATCCTTACCAAAAATACTCAAGTAAAAGTAAAAAGTATTTTGCATTAAAACTACCCCGATAAAAAGTAACATAAGTAAAAGTAACGTAGTAAATGTAACTCCTTACTACCCACCCATGCTGCTAAATGTACATGTGTCCTAATCACCGTTTATTTACTGCTGAAAATAATGAATCAAGCCAAGACAAGAATTTTGAATACCTCTTTTTTTTTTCTTTTTTTTTCTTGTTCACTCAAGTGATTGTTGATACAGCAGGCATGTGGTAAGATGACGACACATGAAATGTCACAAACGAGTGCTGTATGTACATTCAAAGTGGTTATAGTGGTGTACGACATTGTTTGAACAGTAAATGTCACGCTATTGTAAACACACAATCGTCTGTCATTCACATACACACACTCACGGGAAACACACTACGTTATGTACAGTCTCAGTGTTTATGTATCAGCGTTGATGAGTTGAAGTCAAGTGAGCTCGGTGCGTTTTTAAAGGGAAAAGGTGGGCAAAAGGCGGCAAAGCCTCACCCCTTAGCACATCTTTATTTGCCTCACGCTGAGTGTCTTGCAAAAACCAGCTGGACTGAGACAGCTATCACCAAAAGTTGAATTCAATACCTTCTTTTTTTCACTTGATCCTTTCTCCGGTTTCCTGACAACTTCACGACTCTGGTTTCAGGTGAATTAAAGAGCGCACGCACGAGAGAGCGATGATGATGACGTTTACGCTGTAAGGCTAATGAATAATACTGAGCTCTCAATGAAAGAAAGGGGAAAAAAAGGAAAAACAAACATAAAACGAAACAGAGCTTACAACGGAATTTTGCTGATCTGGCAGGTAATCTGTGGAGAAAAAACTTGACGTGCTAGACAAAAACTTACTCTCCAATTTTGGAATTAGCATGTCAATTTTTGTAATCAACATAAAAATCTAACAGATTTTTTTTTCTTCCAGATTTTTTTTCCCAGTCTTAGATTTGCATTGAATAACAACGAAACATTTTGCTGAAACCTTACAAGTCACAATTTGGTAAATTTAATGTTTTTTCAAAAATCCACAATATTGGTCCGCCCACGTGTGTGTGTGTGTGTGTGTGTTATTATTGTTATTATTATTATTAGAAATTATTCATCAATCTAAAGTGCTGAAAATGGCTTACTCTCTGACGATTCATGGATAGACAAACGTACCATTTTGGGGTAGTCCTGAAAAGTGCTGATTTTGGAGGTAGAAGGTTTCGGCCCAACACCATCGAATTGCATAGGGGTGTGAATTGCCTAGTACCTGACGATTCGATCCGTATCACGATTCATAGGTCACGATTCGATTCGATACCGATTAATCCCGATATGAATTTACAAGTCAATTGTTGCGATTTTTTTACTCAAATTTTGAAAATACCATTCAGTAAACTTGTACAATGTACACTATAAGATTTGTATGAAAATGTATTATTTATTGATCTGAAACTTCAGTTTTATGACTGAGCCACTGCATTTAACAAACAGGTTGTAACCTTTTTCATGTTAGAAGAGCATTGAAATAAAATATTAAGGCTTAATGTTCCATTAATATAACATTCTTCCATGCTTAAGGTGTGAAAGTTAGACGATTTTTTTTAACACCCCTAGCAATTACAAACATGCTTTTACTTTGAAAGTCGCTGATCAAAATTTTATCATTTTTTTCCCAACATGTTTATGGACCAACAGTGACCAAATCAAAAATATTTTTTGTGTATTTCAGCACAGTCAATTAGAAAAAAAGTGTCTTTTTTTTTTTTTTCTAAAGGGATGGAAACTAAATCAAATTTTTTATTATTGATTTCTCAATTAATAAAATTACTGTTAGTTGCAGTCCAACTTGTTTAACAATAAAAAAAATTGAGAGGCGTGAGTCACACTTGCAACGTGACACTCTCCCATTCCACCTGATTTATCTGTTTGGTGCCATTTGGACACTTGTACAACTGCCCCGAATGTTAAAATTACATTGAAAGATTGCTTGGCGACAGTTTGATTTATGATATTTCCTACGATGGGAAAAGTGGTGTAGAATTCCAAACAGCTGTCCAGAGTTTCTGTAGGTAGTTAGATCGGTGACTTCCTATAAGTCACACTGGTATCACTTTGTAAGTCCAGATAATTTGTTCATGTTGACATTTAAAAAGTCTAAAATGATTGTGAGATGGTGAAAAAAAACGGACGTGAATTCCACTTAAGGGGAAAAGCTCTCAATCCAGTGATCATGGTGAACAACACTGACATGACGAGGATATATTAAAACACACTTGTATGCGCAGTACATGTGATCTAATCCTACATTCCTGATATATACAAATACTATGTTTCGCGTACATTTTGACATCTTCTCTCTCACCTTTGGCCAGTTAGGACACGCGACACAAAGCCGCGGGGGGCGAATTAGACCCTTCCCGAAATAGCGGGATGCATTGAGAAAGGGGGCTTGCAGTTTTAGCTTCGGTACATAAAAACCTGCAGGGGTCTGGCTGTTAGTCCCTGAGGGGATGTACAGTAATTGGACCACTCCAATATCAACTTTCAAATTTCAAGCCCGTGTTGCCGAAGTTGGTCTAAAGGTACATTGAGAAAGATGCAAAATGGTTCGCCCCCATTTCGGATGACCCGCTGCCATCCAGCCCTGAACAAAAGAGGTCAATAATGGATGAAGCCGCTTTGCTCTCCCAATCGAATGTTCATACAAACGGCTGCTGAATTATTTCTGAGCTGTTCTGAGCGGGCCTCGGAAGGCGACTAGCTTCCTCTTGTGGTCCTTGCATCACGTCCTTTGCAGTTGCTTTCATGGTTGGCAGGCCTTTGGTGTGTGTTGGCAGTTGATTGAAGAAGGATTACTGGATGAGTGCCAGACCTGCTCGAGCTGCCTGTACAGTATACTGCATGTGGTTTTTAGCATTTTTGTGTTGTATAGTGAGTCCGCAGGGGATGCGTAAACACGCATCCCCACTAGTCCCGACTGCGAGTGCGCTTCTTGAAAAAAAAGAAAGGTGTCTTCTGAGGGGGGCCCAGCAACATAGGAACTTGGTTCTTGTGGGTGATCCTGATCTGTAAAAAACAAACATGTGTTAAAAGTCTTTAGGGCTACAATATTTTCCTTGTCACTATTCTAACTATAATTTAACTTAATATTTTATGTTTAATTTTCATTTTTTGCTGTTGTTTCTTTTCACTAGTTACCATATTATGCTGTATTTCTATTTCTATGCATGTTTGGCATAAATTTGAACAAAAGGTTTATTGTAAACTTTCCCATTGTTTTGATTATATATTTTCTTTGATTTCACATATTGTATGTCTTGTTTGCCAATTTTTCTCTTGTTCATGTCTCATCAATTCGTTTGGTTTTCGTCTCCACCTGTTTCTAAACAAAAACAACCAATCAGCTAACTCCAGCCTTGCCCAGGTGTACCTAGTTGTCTCGTCAATTTGTTTGTATTTTTGCTGCATTCCAGGTAAGTGGGAAGTTCGAGTTTTTAATGTGATTTGGACTGGTTGCATGAAGTTATTCAGTAGAATGTACGGAATGCTTACAAGACATTCTTGTATTTATATAAATAAAGAAAATTATTAAGGAAGGTTTGTTGGAAGTCGGAATGTGTCCTGATTATTCCAAAACAAAAAACAATTCATTGGAATCAACTATCTTTGTAGTTTACATTTGCCTTGACCGCTTGGAGTTTTACAGCTGGAACAGTCCAAGCGAGATAAGTCCGATTTCCCATTTTTCTGGAATGCAGCATTAGTTCACTGCTTTTTTTCCCCCCGTCTTTGTCCGATCACTGTCGTTGTTACTGCAAGTTCTGATTCTAGTTTAATCATATTTCCTATTGTGGTGAGTGTTTACTTCACCTGTATTTATTTGCTACTTTGAGTGAATTTGGATTCTTGGGACTTCTACTCTAAACTCTTTTTAGCAAGTCAGCGTCCCGTTGTCATGAGCCATGTTCATTGCTTTTGGTTTTGATTGGATTTTGGTTATGCCATATGTTTCCTGTGTGACATAAGTTGTGTCCCTGTTGAAATTGTCTGTCTCCTCAAGTTTGATCATTTCCACCTGTGCTTGTCATCCCGGTCCCTTGTGTCATCCAATGAGCTCTCTCAACCATATGTGTCTTGTCCAGGTGCCTCTGGTCTCATCAGTTTGTGTGTATTATGCTGCCTTTGAGGAAATCTAAGATTTTTAAACAGGTATTTATTTATATTTATGCATTGCTACTTTAATTTCATTATTTGAAATAGCTTCACATAATATGATTTGGAACGACTGTGTTGAGCAATCTTTGTTGCTTACATTTGTCTCGAACGCTTTGAGGTCGGAATTGCGACAATCCGAGTTTGATTCATCCGAGTTCCCATCTTTCTTGAATGCAGCATTATTTCCCTGCTTTCTTTCAGTACTTGTTGGTTCATTGCCAGTGGCATGTCTTGTTGCTATGTGTTCGCTTGGCTTGTTTGTCTCATTTGTAACTATGACTGTTGTTTTGGCCTTGGTGATTTGTATGTTTTTCAAGGTTACTCAAGTACCTTATTTGCCTCTTGTTTTTGTTACATTAATTTTTTTATTTTTTATTTTTTATTTTTTAAGGACACATCTGCCTCACTTGCCTTGCTTCTTTGCGCTTGGGTCCACCACCATACATCGTGACACCCATCACTGGTGAACTATTTTTAGAACCGACCCATGGGCAACTTATGTTGTCCTTAGGGCTTACTAGTACATGCTGGTACTAAGAACAATGCACATTATTCAGAGGAAAAAAAGTAATCTTTACAGTATCCTGTCCTTCTCCCTCCCTCCTCCTCTGTTACGCGCAGAGAAGGTGAAAAAGTGGTAGTCGGCTCATGCCAGGTGAAAAATCAAAACCCTAAATGGCTGTGTAAATAGCTGTAGACTTGATTCACCCAATCAGATTGCAGATCAGTTTCGGAACTAAGGTGGAATGCAATTTTTATGGAGTTCTTAGTAAGCAGTCCAAGAGGGACAGTGATGTACCCAAAGTGTACTTCTATTTCTGATATTGTGACGCGATGACAGTGATGGCTTCCTGGTAACCAAACACATGCTGATTTAAAAAACAAAAAAACAAAAAACAAAACCTTTCAGAACTCATAATACACCAAAACGATGTGGCTCCTCCGCCTCCGTGAAGACACGCTGTGGTAAAATGAAAAATGTTTGACTGCGCGAGGGAGTACACAAAATAGCTGACGTTCTTTTTTTCTTTTAATACAAACAGCAGTGTCGGCCTTCCTGCGCTATTGGACGGCATGACCGCGTTGGATGTGAAAGTCTGGGGGCGTGCAGAGAAATGTGCCAACAAGCGCAAGAGAAAGCAAATGAGTCAAGGCTAAAGTATTTTAAAAAAAAATGGAACATAAGATCAAGGATGAGAGATGGCTCAGGATGATTTATGCCATTCATCATCCATTCAGACTAACACAGTTGATACAAGTTAAAACTAAGGTGACAATTCAAGGCCATTAATTTGCTAGCTTACATCTTTGAATCTTTCCATCCATTGTCATGAATAAGGCTACAGTTGTCCATGGGTTCAGATCCTTTTCTACACTCATTTGGTCAAAAATAATCCAAATTGGGTCAATAAGTCACCAACAACTTTTTGGGTTCAATGAAAACAAAAAGTTGGGTGAAATGAATACATCATTTTGGGTGTTGTTTTGGGGGTTATTCATTGACGTAACATTTTGGGTTAAATTATTTAGCACATTGAATTAAATAACTCAAAGTTAGGTCATTCTGTTTTTGACCCATATTGGGTTATACAGTTAAGCCCAAAAGTATTTGGACAGTGACACAATTTTCATGATTTAGGCTCTGCATGCCACCACATTGAATTTAAACCGAAACAACTACAATGGAATTGAAGTGAAGAATTTAAGCTTTTATTCAAGAGGTTGAACAGAAATATATGATTAAGCATGTGGGAATTGTAGCTATTTTTATGCAAATGCTCCTTATTCTAAGGGCTCAAATGTAATTGGACACACAATCATAACAAAGTAAAATGTTACTTTTCAATATTTTGTTGAGAATCCTTTGCAGGCAATGATTACCTGAAGTCTGGAACCCATGGACATCACCAAACGCTGGGTTTCCTCCTTTGTGATGCTTTGCTAGGCTTTTATTGCAGCTGTCTTCAGTTGTTGTATCTTTGAACGTCTTTCTGCCTTAAGTTTTGCCGTGAGAAAGTGAAATGCATGCTAGATTGGTCAGAGATCGAGTGATTAACTCCACCATTGAAGAATATTCCTCTTCTTTGCTTAAAAAAACAAAACAAAACAAAAAAAACTCCTGGGTTGCTTTTGTAGTATGTTTTGGATCATTGTCCATCTCTACTATGAAGCACCGTCCAATCAAGTTTGCTGCATTTGGCTGAATCCGAGCAGAAATGATATCCCTATACACTTTAGAATTCATCGGGCTGCTTCTGTCTTTTGCCATATCATCGAAAAACACAAGTGACCACGTGCCATTGCATGCTCATGCCATCACACAAACACCACCATGTTTACCGAAGATGTGGTATGCTTTGGATCATGAGCTGTTCCAATTCTTCTCCAAACTTTCTTCTCATTATTCTAGTACAGGTTGATCTTAGTCTCATCTGTCCAAAGAATGCTGTTCCAGACCTGGACTGACTTCGTCAGGTGTTTTTTTTTTTTTTGGCAGTCATTTCTGGCCTTTTTATTTTTGAGGCTGATTAATGGTTTGCGCCTTATGGTGAATCCTTTGTATTTACTCTCGTGATGTCTTCTTTTTATGGTAGACTTACATACTGATACACCAACTTCTTGGAGAGTGTTCTTCACTTGTGTGGATGTTGTGAAGGGCTTTTTCTTCACAATGGAAAGGATTCTGTGATCATCCACCACTGTTGTCTTCCGTGGATGTCCAGGCCTTTTTGAGTTCACAAGATCACCAGTTCATTTTGTTTTCTCACAATGTACCAAAATGTTGATTTGGCCACTCTGAACATCTCTTCTCGCTCTTTTTGATTGTTTTGTTCTTTTTTTTTTTTTTTGTCAGCCTCAGGATGGGCTATTTCACCCCAATTGAGAGCTCCTTTGACAGCATGTTGTGTGTTCACAGCAACAGCTTCCAAATGCAAACGCCCCACCTAGAATCAACTCCAGACTTATTAAACTGCGTATTTCATGACAGGTCAATAAGGGAAGGGCCCATGTTTTTTTTGTTTTTTTTTGCACCCTTCTGAGACAATTTTCCAGTTACTTTTTGCCCCCTGAAAAAGAGACAACTACATTTTAAAGAGCTGTAATTCCTAAACCCCTGCTCTAATTTGGATGTCAATACTCTCAAATTAAAGCAGAGAGTCTGCACTTTAATTCTATATCGATTATATGATTGTATCCTGGATATGTTTTTGTCAATAGCTAAAATAAAACTTGTGTCACTGTCCAAATACTTTTGGGCCAAACTGTATTTAATCTGTTTTTAGAGTGTATAGGCCAAAAAAGTGAAGACATGATCCGGGGGGAAATGTGGAAGCTTTGACGCTAGCACTCCAAAGACAAGCCATGTGTGCTTCATATACATGACGTACATTGTTCATAGATTTTCTATGTTCATGTATGTGCAGAGGATATCAAAAGTCCATAGTCCCCTATTCAATGTCAGATTTTAGAGATAGGGGGGAAAAAATGAGACCAAGATAAATAAAATAACGTGTGTATTTCAATTGAAAAACATGCCAGAGAAGTCCTACTCCTAGTAGAACATCTATATTGTATTGGTGTTAATGAGAAGCACTTTCAATAGTGGCAGGTGCATAAGGCTTTCCATTTAACATCTGTTTGAATGTGAGGAGTTAATCCTGAACGCAAACATATCCTCAGTTATAAGAGGGTGTAAAGTGTTTTTTTTTTTGTTTTTTTCCTAGTTCAGTGGTACAAGTTCATTCAGCGGTAATTCATTGGTAAATTTTGTGACATTTTGTGGCGTTTAACGTAGTTACAATCCCAAAATGTCACATTTATACATTTACCGGTCATATTAGTGTGTTAAGTTTGGGTTGGCATATTCTTTTTTTTTTTTCTATGCGTAAAGAAAAATAGTATAAGTCTAAACTATTACCCACTGTCTTACTTATGGATTACAGGGTACCTTTTCCAAGGCCAAAAAGTACAGGTACAGTATCTAACAAATGTTTTGTAAATAATTTACGTTTTCATGGGGATGACAATTTACTGCACTGTAAAGTAGTCAGTTTCCAGCAAGTGTAATAGTGTACGTTGACTGTCACCTTTAAATAACTAGTCACAGCCATTAAAGCTGAAACAAAGAGAGAAAATGTCCAAATTGTGTCCTTAGTGTCAATACTGCGAGTGACCACCATTATCCCAATTGAACACACTCGCGCCCCATTAACACCTGAAACCTTGCAACAAACTGGGTCCAATTTGAACATTTTTAAGTCTGTGCTCACTTTTGTTGCCATCACTTGAGACATATTTAGAGGGGACAGGAAATTATCACTGTTACAGGCCAAAAAGTTCTAAAATGACTTCACGTTGTAGCAAAGTGTAATTGTGGGAATGCTAAAAGCATCCCACATATGTTATTCTGATTTTTATTCTCCTCATTTTTATTTATTTTTTGTCAAAATACAACTCCCACATAATACTTCTGATTTACACCGTTCAAATTTCAACTTGCTTCAAAAATTCATGCATTCCGGTGTATATATCGTCTGATTCCAAGTTACGTACAGTACTCGCACAATTTGACGTTAAATAAAAACTTTTCCCCATTCATCTTCAATGGGACTGACATTGAACTTTTTCTAAGACCCACTTTCCACGCCCACTTCCATACATACAACTGATCATCATTACCAGCTCTGTGGTACTGCTCAGTTCTTCTTATTCATTTATCTTTCAACTTCAAATTAAAACTTTGTAATTTTCACAGAATTAATCTTTCAATTTACCCCCTGCGACCCTTGTGAGGAATAAGCGGTCAAGAAAATGGATGGATGGATGGATGGATAATCTTTCAATTTACTTCAGAAGCATTCATCTCAGCATTCAGCTGCTGGCATTCAGCTTTCAGCATTCCCACGCAATTTCTCCAGAAATTGCAATTAGTCTCGTTTCTTTAGTTCTGTCCCATGAAAAATACAATACAACAAAAATGTGAGGGGTGTACTGACTTCTGTGAGATACTGGATGTTTCCAATTTGTAAAAAGGTCAAGGGTACAAAAGCAGAATGTCCAGAAGTCCAATTCTCTCTTCACCAAGCTCAGAATGTTCCAAACTGTACTCAAGTTGGTTGAAATGTAGCTCAAGATATTTGTACCTTAACCAGGGTCAAAAAGTTTGAAGCATTAGTCTCCTAAAGCTAGAACCGTGTACATTTTTGTAAACATCATGTTGACCTACTTCTTGTTCAGCACAACCCGGCATGGTTAGTCATGTACTTGTTCTGTGAGAGTGTAAGCTTCGGGGGCCTATTTTGCTTTTGTTTGGCACAACCCAACACGATTTAGCCATTTCGCTCCCATTACAAGTGTGCTACACAATTGCAGGTAGCCTAAACTTTTTTAGTTGAAAATGGTCGCTCTCACCATGCATGGCGGCTGCATCCAGGGCTCGCCGTCAATCTGCATGGGCAGCCGACGGGACGTCCTGTACAGATGAAGATAGAGAGGGGATGCAAAGGGTCAGATCACACGTGCTCACGAATGCATGCACCCATGGGGAAAACATTGAACATTTTTCCCATGACACCCTGAAAGAAATACGGTGTACACACGCATACACCATGCACAGGCTAAATTTTGAGGATTTTCTTTCAACAGCCACTTGGCTGATGACCAGTTCAGGATGCACTACAAAAAAATAGATGGTGTAATGTCCATTCATTTACAGTATATGGTATTACAAATGTTACAAAAAATACAGTAGCTAAAATGAGTGACAGATTTTGGAGTTGTCTTCAACTGAACAAACTTCCCAAACTGAGCAAAGTTACATTGAGCTGCAAAAAATCTGTCCATGGAGAACCAAAGTTGCACTTCTGGTTCTTCCGCTCTTTTTTTTTTTTTTTTTTCTAAATATCTTCACTCTTGATAATGACAACTCTTATGTAAAACTGTTTATAGTAAAATTAATCAGTTTTTGTGCTGGTCCAACCTGTTTAACTCAAAGAACAAGAATACAAGAGAAGTTGTCAGGGTAACTTCAATACTATATATTTTAATAATCGTTGTGAGCGTGCACACAGTCCAAGGCTGTTCTTATGTATACAACGGTTGTACTCAGAAGGACATTCCATTGAATATATGGGCCTTGACTTTGGAGCACATTCTCAACACAATTCCGTAGGATTTCTTCACATAAACTAGTAATGTGATGGAATTTATTTGGAGGATTATTGACCTTAATGCTATTCAGAATTGTGAAATCTATGAAAAACGCTCCCACTCTTTTGAAATGCAAGTTAATTTACTGTTGGAGAAGGACATTTTTTATTTGCAATGCATTGATGTGAGTGTTCAATAGTCCACTTACTTTCATGAATGTGGTAGAATCCGAAACATGATATAAGAATTCCTACTAAATAGTCATGTTACAATTTTTTGCCCGTGCACACAAGTTGTGCTCATTCTGCCGAAAATGTACATTTGTTTGAAGGGTGTTTCACACCATAAAAAGCCCAAGAACATGTTTCTTTTTTCTAGTTTTGGGAATGAATATGGGATATTTTTCCAACATGGTGGCTCTTCGAACAGACATGAGAAAACGTCTCATTCGCTTGAACAGAATGATCATTGGGAAACCCTCCATGTGAAAGTAAATACATAAATAACATTCTAAATAAATGCATTTATGATTAAGGTAATACCAGTTATCTTTTGAAGGTGGGGGCAGAGGGTAAAGGGGAGGAGTCACGAGACAGATGAAGTAGTATGGAGGAGAAGTGGGTCAAACAAGAAGTAACAACCTGATGGTGACGTTGGTGCATTGAGCCAGACGGCGCCCGGCGCTCTTCAGCCCAGTGTAGATTTGACCCATCTCGATGGCACCCTCCAGGCCCACCACCTCCAGCAGCTGGTCGCTGAAGTCTGCATCCATGACACACGCTAACATTTAGCGCATTTGCTTGACACAGATGTGGAGCAATAACTGATGATTTTGAATGAGATACAGTACAGTATTCAAAAGGCATTGAATTGATCACAACTGGACTGGTTTGGTTATCTGGTTGCAATTGATTCATTGCCCTTCAAATGAAATGACCCGAATCCTGGATGAAAGCGAATATTTACAGGCAGTACAGTACATGTTTTTTTTTTTTGTTTTGTTTTTTTTAGCTCGTTGAGTTAAAAGGTCAGAATGACTACAACATGGTTCTTTGTAAGGTATTTATTTCTTTATGTATTGGTTCCTTGTGTTACCCTCAGACTCGAGGGTGACACGAGAGTGGATTTTGTTCCGTCCCAGTGTCCAACTATGGTTAAAAAATACATACATAAATCCTCTCACTCCCCATTACAAAGACTCCCGTCAAAGCCAGATAACAACACCCAGAAACGCCGAATGCTTCTCTTGGGCCTGATCTAATGTGAGAGTAGAAAAGTGTGCTGTGGTCTGACGAGTCCGAAAATGTCACATTATTATTGTTTTTTTTGTTTTGTTTTGTTTTTTGTTTGTTTGTTTTTTTAGAAATCAAGAACAAGACAATGTGTCTTCTGGGCCAAAGAGGAAAAGACCAAGTTCAAAAGCCAGCATCTATGATGGTATGTTGGTGTGTTTGTGCCCATGACATGGGTAACTTGCACATTTGTGAAGGCACTATTAATAATGAAAGGTTTTTCAGCAAGAAAATGCCAAACCACATTCTGCACTTGTTACAACAGTGTGGATTGGTAATAAAAGGGAGCGCGTACTAGCTTGACCTACCAGCAGTCCAGACCTGTCTCCCGTTAAAAATGTGGCACAGTATGAAACACAAATACAACAACGGGAGCCCCGGATTGTTGCGCAACTGAAGTTGTGCATTAAAGCAAGAATGGGAACGAGTTCTAGCTACAAACTGTCTTCAGTGTCAAGCTACAAACTGTCTTCAGTGTCATGATTATTATTATTATATATATATATATATTTTTTTTTTTAAATACTTTTGTAATGGTTCAGGTTTAGTTTGGGTTTTGTCATTAACCTCATGTTTCTTCAGTTAAGTTCAGTCATGATCTGTGTTTTGCGTTGTTGTCCTTGTGTGCCCCCTAGTCTTGTCAAGCATTGTCTTGTCTATCTGTGTTTGCCTGCCCTTCCCCATGTTTCCACCAATCAGCATCCTCTGCCACTTGTGTATTGCCCAGCTGTGTCTAATTGTGTCAATTAGTGTGTGTGTGTATTTAGTTTCTTGTCTCCCTGCTGTCCGTTGTCGATTCATTATTATTTCCTCCCGACATGCTGCCGCATTTTTGCCCCAGAGTTCCTCTCAAGTTTGTCTTGTTTGCCTTTCCGGAGTTTGTTTGTTTCTTACCAGTACCTCATTTACCTCCTTGTTTTGTTCTATTAAATGCCTCTTTGGCTTCACCTCTGCCTCCTTGCCCTGCATTTGGGTCCACCACCACATCACTATCTTGATGTTTCCCTAATGCTTATTGTTGTTGTTAAAATGAAAGGTGATGTACCACAGTGGTAAACATGTCCTTGCCCCAGCTGTTTTGGAATGTGTTACATCAAATTCAAAACTTCAAAAACTTGATCAGTTTGAAGATTAAATATCTCCCTGTTTTCAATTGAATGTAGGTTGAAAAAGATTTTCAAATCATTATATTGTGTTTTTGTGTTACTTTGTGTGTTAGTTAATTTTGGAGCGATGACGAATCCCAGTAGACAACATGTTAGTAGTCCATCAGACTATCCATTTACTTGTCCTCTTGTACTCATTTGGGTCACAGTGCGAGCCTGTGG
Organism: Festucalex cinctus; assembly: GCF_051991245.1. Lineage (NCBI taxonomy): Eukaryota > Metazoa > Chordata > Actinopteri > Syngnathiformes > Syngnathidae > Festucalex > Festucalex cinctus. Next base: position 9,264,164 of record NC_135421.1, read on the forward strand.
GTCACTATCAGTAGACTTTAGGCCAGAGGCAGGATAAACCCAGCACTGGTTGTCAGCCAATTGTGTGGCATTTACAATAGACAAAAAAAGAATTCAATGAACCTAACATGCAAGTTTTTTGGAATGTGGGAAGAAGCTATAGTATAATAACTGCAAAAAAATTCAGGCAAGTATGGGCGAAACATACCAACTAAATTTAAACCCTGAAACTCAGAACTATGATGCGGCCTTGCTAATCTATAGCATTTCAATGGCCTTGCAGTCTAATACAACTGTGACATACTTACAGCCCAAAACACACTTGCAGATTTTTACAAATGATTTGAAACATGAATTATGAACGATATAACTAGTTAATTTGCACAGCCATCCGGTGTGATAATTTGTGAGCTGCCACAGCACAATCAGCTCACTGACAAACTTCTGACTTATTTCACTTTTTCCGCACAAACTGTGCACACATGCAAAAAAGCCTTCTGTGCGTGTTTGAGTACAGTCCAAAGAGAATAAAAGCCATGTATTTTGTGGTGGGAGCATGGCCCGAGGGTCTGCGCCCAGACACGTCCAGACTGGCAGCCTGTTGTGACTGCAGTGCAAACAACGTCAATAATTCCCCAACGTGGTTCGAGCTCGCTCATCCCGTCACGTCTCTGTGTGTCGAAACGCAAACATCTCGTTCAGTGTTGTACTGTAAATATTTGTCTTTATTTTTAAGTAAATAGTTGAAAAATATATCACTCAATCCATGTTTTTTATTGTAAATTATCTAGAAGAAGGAGGTCAACTGCAATAATAAATACAGTATAATGTTGAACTAGTATATACTGTATAGTGAATTATTATGATTATAAAGGTGGAATATTATGGATCTTGTGCATGTATTTTTGTTTATCACCCAAAGTTGTTGTTAACAAGCATCTAATCACTAACTTTTTGTTTTAGCACACTGGAGGTCCTATAAACTGAGTCAGCGCTACAGGCCAGGAAAAAACAATACATCAAGTTGTGTTTTCACTTCGTATATCTCATTGTTGACATCTTAGTTAAGTGTAAAAGGAATAAAATGCAGCAAAGAGGCATCCAATTAACCTTTCCAGTTTAAATGTAGCATAACAAAGGGAACAGAACAGGGAAACCATGCACATCAAATCAAGACTGAGAGACATAGCTGCCTAGCAGACATTGCTAATGCTAATCAGTATATGATGGAGACAATTATTATCTAGAGCAACATTGTTTTCATATCTATTTACCATTGCTAATCATTGAATAAAACAGTAGGTCAATAAAAGTTACAGAGCTAGCCTTTTTACGTAGCTTAGCTGGCTAAACACTCCCTCACATAGCCTACCATAACGTTAGCATGTTGATTAACAAGCTAACAAGAATATACATATATATATATAATATACATATTTTATTCCATGAATAATACAAGTATAGTGGCACTTGACTTATGAATGTAATTTTCTCTGTGAACAAACTTGTAACTCATTTTTTTCAGTTATCAAATTAAAATCCCATTTATATGAAATCAAATTACATTCTTTCAAATCTTTTGATCTGTTTTTACTAGTAAATAAAAATAGCACTGTATTGTTTAAAAACATAATGAAACATAACAAAATGAAGCAAAAGAGAATGTAAGGGAATTACTGGCCATTGGGACAAGTAGGATGTTACAACAGCGGTCTGGTTTGATCTTCTGTAGCTGCTCACGAGTGTTCCATTTAATATTTGTGTATTGTATTGTATTGTATTTGTACTGTACAGCCACGGACCATTTATGACAATGACAAAACAAAGTCGGAGGAATTTCGGATTTTGTTTTTTGGCTACAAGAATGAATCATGGCTAATTTTGCATTTTATCTTACATATTTATATTTCACAACATTAATAATTTAATGTTATGGGAACATGTTTTGACTGCATCAAAGTTGAGCCAACACGAGCTATCTTTTAAACATGTGACAATATACATTTTTATTTTCACCTTTTACTTTTGTACTTTAGGACATTTCAGCAATTAAGTACTAATTAAGTACAGTTGAATCAATGCTTCTCATTTTATCAGTCATTTTTACACACAGGTGTCTGTACCTAAACTAAAGTACAGTGTGTCAGTACTTTTGTCACCTCTGAATATATTTGCATAGATCCGCAGGAATTTGAGTGCACAAAACAAATGCAACATGCAAGATTCAGCTGCTATGTTTGAGATGTTAAACACCATTCATAGATCATTGTTTGTTCATGTCGTGTTTAATATAAGCTATCCCCCCGCCCCTCCCTTCTCGAGCGCACGCCTACATGCACTTGCACTCCTTTCCTTCCTACCAGTGCCAAACATGGGCACACCGACCTGCCCTTGCCCCGCTGCGTTGAGGCACGATGGCGGAGTAGCCCCGCCGCGCTCTGTGTTCTCACATCGGCTGCGCTTTGGAAGCGGCCATCAAACGGCATCAGCGAGGTAGGGCTAAGAATAGATGAGAACAGCCTCTTACATAATGCCAGCATGCAGCAATGCATCCTGGGATGGGATGGCATTTGCTTTGCCAAGTCACTGGGAATTGGCTGCTCTTTTGTTTTGTCAAATTTCAGCCTGGTGCCAGGATCATTCTTTCTATTAAACATATACAAGTACATTATGGTTTACATTTTGTTGCACTTTTCAGGGTTTAAACCAAATTAAAAATCAACCTATTGTGATAATGTCTAACCTCATGATACTGAAACTATTTAAAGTCAAATTATTATTATTATTATTATTATTATTATTATTATTATTATTATTATTATTATTATCATTAATAATTTAAGTTTAAGTTGTAATGTCTGGAGTCACGCCAGGGTTAAGTTTGAGTTCATGACTTGTTAAATTGGGTTCATGACCGTGAGGTAAAGTGTCTGTTTTGAACTGATGTAACTAGTAACTAGTTTCAACTCGTTTTAGGCTATGTGATGTCAAGAATCTTTAATCCCTTTACCTGGTCAACAGCCAATCAGATAATTCCATGTCAGTCCTGTTACCCACATGTCTAGCCACAACCAATCAGATCGATTCCTTGTCTATTTAAGCCTCCTGAGATGTGTGTGTGTCTTTGTCGGATTATTACTTCTGTTACCACTGTCTCTCTGGGCAACACACTGTGTTGGGGGTGTTGTTTAACTTTTAAACAATGATTACGTTTTTAAGTCGGAGTTTGGGTTTCAAATGAGAGATTCAAGCCAAAGTTTTAAGTAGGGATGTTCGATAACACTCCCCCCGAATACTGATACCAGTACGAGTACTCAACTCGAGTACTCACCAAGACCGATACTAAGTACCGATACAAACTAGTACTTTTGATATATGAAATTTTTTTAAAAAAAGGGAGCAAATCCCACCAAAAAATGAAAAATCAAGACCTAAATGCAAATGGCGATTTTCTATTCTTCTAATTTCTAGCTCCTGGTCATAAAATGGCCATAAGAGGGAGGCCGATACTGGTATCTGTTACTATGAACCGGCTATTGGCCTGATACCGATACCTGGTATTGGTACTCGCCCATCCCTAGTTTTAAATTAGGGCTTCAAGTCTACAATAGTGTTTCAAGCAGTTCAAATGAGTACAGCATTTCAACCAAGGGTTGGGGATGGTTTTTAAATGAGGGTTTCTTGTCTGGGCTAGAACATAGAGGACTTTATATTCACTTTTCAGTTTTGGAGTCCTGAAGGAACAGTCCATCCCAGACTACTCACTAATAAACTAAAATTTATAGGTTACATGTTTAATACGGTTCTTAACAGACTGGCTGGTGAGTGTACATTTAAAACAGACTCAAAAGTGACGCTGAGGAATGTTTTCAGCTTTCGTTCCAAGACAGCTACAGCCTAGTATATAAACATTTTAGGCAAACATATTTGTGTATCCTTCCCACTGGCTGAGCCGCCTGTTTTTGTCTTGGGGTGGTCCGAGTGGTGGCAGATGGTCAAGAGGAACTACAGTAGATCACCTCTGAGGGAGGTAAAAGTCGGGGGAGAGCACTTGGCCTTGCGTCAAAGAACGCCTTGTTACGATGATACTGTCCAAAAATAAAATGAGTATCATGTCAGCGGATTCTAGAAGATAAAGCACAAACAGTCCGATGCTTTCGCAGATATTTTCCCATCATAAATACATTTCAAGACGATAAATTGCGTAAGAAGTTTCGAAAGAAAAGATGTTTTACATGAATGAAACTTCGGTCAAAGTAGATGTCGTCTAAAGCTAGCAAACTGTCATGAATTGTAAAAGTGGTTCTTGTGGTGATTGACGCTGTTTGACTTACAATCTAATGACAAAGGTTATGATCACTGAAGCTTGCGCAGATAAATGGCACTGATGTGCATTTTTATTTATGGTGAAATGGATTGTGCAACTGGTTGATTCAGTAATAATAATGTTAAAATGAAACAATATTCATTAAAAAAAAAACAAAAAAAACAACAACCGCTCAACCTTTCTGGGTCTATCTGGCTGTGCAAATCCAAACACAGTTTTTTCTCAACGTTTCATTCCAGGTCAGCGAGAGTCACTCATTCACATTCTGCCACCCAGAAGTATCTTGGCGGCTACACAACAAGTTGTTCTTCTATTTTTATCCGGCAACAACACGAGCTTCAGGTCACTTCCTAATTGCATATTGTTGTGTGTTCACATCACAATCAGGGAGCCTACCTTGGACTACCTTGGTGTTTGCCACAAACAAGGATTTGCAACTGGAAATACTACACAAATTTCAAATGTATGATTGTCGCTCTGCGCGTGAGACTGGGGAGGAAAAATCACTTTTAACAATCCCCAGGAAAATCGATCACAAGGGTTAGGGGGGGATGATGAGCAATTTTTCTCCTTTCTGATTTTAGCTCTATTATCGGTATGTATAACCCACTGAAGAGGCTAAGCAGTTGTCGTTAGCGTGTCAGTGGAAGGTCAACCACTTTCTCACTCGCACTCAACAGCTCAGTGACTTCCTACAGGAAATATTTCTAGCCTCGCAAATCGGTCGGGGTGGGCGTACACTGGCAGCGGCATCAGGGTAATTATAGTCTGCTGTTTTTGTTCTGTGAGAACAAAAACAAATTGGCGTCTCTGGATGCGACAGACCTAAAATAGCCTCAGATGTGGCAGCTCCCAGTGTGAGCGTTGTCAGCCACTGTAGGCGGGAGCATACTGTCGACGGACCCATCATGAATAAAAAAATATATTCTCCATACGGTACAAATAGCTTCGGTTTTTATTTTTTCTTTAATTTAAAAAGAGGGGGGTTCAGAAGAAAACTTCCAAAATTGGATATACTGTACAACTAAACTGTACATGCTTTATGTTGGACATGACAAATATGCTGACGGTAGGCAACAGCCTTAACTGGATTGCAGTCAATCACAGGGCACATACTTGTATAGCAACAGACAACTTGTCACCTCACACTGTCACTAAGTGGGAAGTGAAACAATGCTGTCTGCACGGACTTTACTTCAATTAAAAGCTTCAATTGTATCTGAAAATTATTCTTAGACATACAGTAAAAATTTGTCGACACGTGCCAAGGCGAAAAAAATAAAATAAAAAAAATTATTTGTGACACAGTTATGCGAATTAATGACTTCATTTGTTGAATGAACAATTGGTCTTCTTTTTCATAACAGTTCTTGGGGGTTTTTTTTCACATTGTGTTTCGCATCAAAATGTATTTTTTTTTTGTCTAGAAGAAAAGTTAATTGATTGAAAAAATCAAGAGCTACTGCTATCTAATTTTGAGCACATTTATTCTGCAGACCTCAAAAATCAAAATCAAATCTCAGGACTCAATTGTGAAAACAAACAAATAACATTGTGACTGTTATTGTAAACGGTTCAGTTTAGCAAGTAGATTTTCTTTCCACAGTCTAGACATTTATTAATTTGCCTGCTATTTTGGCTAAAAAGTTGGATACTTTAGTCTTCCGACCAGATGTCTGTGAAAAATGTACTCAATCACCCAAGAACTTAATTCCGGTGTTAAACACGTCAATCATAGTTTATCTTAGAAATTATCAAGTCTTGTAACTTATGTACATTGGCAATGATTACCGCCAGGTTCAGATCGGAGCGGCTTCAAGTGAAGACAGGAAAAAAAAGACTGGAAAAAAAAAGAAAATGTTTGGACAACAACATAAGTAGCTACTTGAGCCTTGACCTCTGACTACCTGCAGTAGGTGTTGTGAAAGACAATGCATCCAGCCAAGCAAAATATTTAGGACCGTCTCTCTTTATTCGCAATTTTGCTATTCAATGTGTTTTGATGAGTCACAAAACAAATTTTTTCCCTCACAAACTGTGATGTGAAACCATTTATTTCGAGCCTTGCAAGCTTTTCATTGGAAAGCGACACAATTTTGTCATTGTTAGCATCATTAATTGCTAACTAGATAGCTATGATTATGTAAAGTATGGGTGTCCAAACTTTTCCATTTGAGGGCCACATACAGAAACTCAGAAGGACGCAAGGGCTACATAATGTTATGAAGAGAAATTGTGTTTAGTCCTAAAAATTGTACAAATAATTTATTTGTGCTTTTGCATATTTAGAAAAATGCTACAGTATATAAACCAATTTATTTGTAATATGGCAGTAGGGTTATTATAGTTTTGGAATTTTTTCATTTGAGTTCGTTTTTATTAGTTTTCAGGGTGGTTCTGTTAGTTTTTATTGATTTATCCATCCATCCATCCATTTTCTTGACCGCTTATTCCTCACAAGGGTCGCGGGGGCTGCTGGCGCCTATCTCAGCTGGCTCTGGGCAGTAGGCGGGGGACACCCTGGACTGGTTGCCAACCAATCGCAGTTTATTGATTTAGTTATTTCAAAAAATGCTTAGTATTAGTTTAGTTTGTTAGTTTCATTATGAGTTTTAAAAAATTTTTATTACTTGTGCGCAATATTTAAAAAACACCATGGGAGCAACGTCATCTTTTGGTGCTTTTCTATTGGCTGCTGCTAGATGACGTCACTTCTGTGTGACATAATTTCAAACGTCATTATTCCGGTTTATAGCAAAATAAATCTACTAAAAAATTACATTTAAAATCATCCCCAAAGGCTCATGCATGAAATTAATTACCAAAGACTAAAACGAAGGACGTTTGCTATAATTATAGTTAGTTTTAGTTTTGAAAACATAAAATGTAGTTTCAGTTAGTTTTCCTTTTTTAAAAAGCATTTCATTTTATTTTATTTCGGTAACAATATTGTTTTTTGAATTTTAGTTTTAGTTTTTTCATTGGTTTTAGTTCACTAAAATGACCTTTAATGGCACCTGTTTTTCGATACCCTCCCTTCTTACTTTGACCATCTCCAAACATTTTTTGTTTTGTTAATTTTATTTGAACTGAGTCAAATGCCATTTTTAGCATATGTCGTGGGCCACTGAAAAATGAACGGCGGGCAGCAAATGTCCCCCGGGCCGTAGTTTGGACACCACTGATGTAAAGTCAACAATTATATGAATAAGGACGAATATTTGTAATCGCCCGTAGCACACACCCAGTTGTTCTGTCACTAAGCACTGTAAACCTTGCTCTCATTCCCGCTTGCTATCACCCCCTTTTTATTTATGTTCATCAACTGGCTGCAGGAAGTTGTGGAAATTTGATCTGGGAGCAGAGAGGAAGTAAACAAGGGAGGTAGCGATAGCACGCTGATAAACGGTGAGGAGTGAGCGAACTACGGTGGGAAGAGTTTGCACGTAAATCCTTTTCCTGTCATCGCCGTGTTCCTCGACTGACATCTGTTTTCGGGCTCAGTGACAATTTGCGCCCCTTGAACTTCAGACTTATGGCAGTCTGAACATTTTTATTTATTTTTTTTAGTTTGGCAACATGTGCAAGAACTAGAATTGCACATAATTGGTCCATTCCTTGCTGCTAGAGCACACAAGAAAGAAGAGACTCAATTTGTTAGTACTAATACTATAACCTGTTAAAACAAGTCACTGGCTTAGTCTGAGCATGTTCAACACAAGTTAATTTAGTCGTGTCAACTACAGGGTGTTCCAAAATGGTTGACCCCATTCTAAATGCCCACATCTCGGAAACTACTTGATGGATCTTAATAAAACTAAATACACTTTATGTTGAAGGTCGTAAATTTTATTGGTTAAATTTAGAAAGAAAAGTACAAATATTTGTTGGTTCTATGACATCCATCCATCCATCCATCCATTTTCTTGACCGCTTATTCCTCACAAGGGTCGCGGGGGGTGCTGGCGCCTATCTCAGCTGGCTCTGGGCAGTAGGCAGGGGACACCCTGGACTGGTTGCCAGCCAATCGCAGGGCGGTTCTATGACAGATTTTCATAAATGTTTAACACCAAGTGGCAGGTTATATTTTGGAATTACAGCTCAAGTGCTTTTTAGGACGTTCAGAACTTCCGTTCCTGTGTTTTGTGTAAGCTCGATGTTACACACAAAAACTTGAAACGTTTCTACACAAGCTGTGAAAATTTGAGGTCATTCCAAGGAATATTGTCAAAATTATTGGCCTACGAAATGGGGTCAAACATTTTGGAAGACCCTGTATATTTAATATGTTCACTTTGTATTACCTTTGGATTAACTTAATTCAAGTGAATATATAAAATTTAATCTTAATCTCTATCATTTGAGTTCTTGGCCTGTGCCCCGCCCCTTTAATGTCATTTGTTTAATTGTTCTTCTAATTAGCTAACAGACAGCAAAGAAAATCTAATCTCCCTTGAAGGGATGTAGTGAATCCCCTCCAGCACAGCTAACTTGCCGTTTCAAACGTCAATACACATCAAAATGACCCCAGGCATTTAGGTAAATATGCACAGGAGATTATTTGCTCCCTTGTCAATCAGATAAGAGATTTTGGAGCGACGCGAATGACGCCGTCATCCAGCGTACCTGAGTCCCATCTCAGCTGTGTGCAGGCATAACACGACAAGACGAAAGCGGTGCAGACACGCGCACGCCGCGGGCTTTTCGCAAAGCACTCCGGGTTGCTCTGGAAGATTACATTAACTCCAGCAAATGGATTTAAAAGCTTCACTTTAGTGCACCAGACAATGCTACTGCCATAAGCAATTTAGTGTATGACAAAGGCACACATGGACGCACATGCACACAGTCTATGAGTCCTGCTACCAAAGCATTGACAGCAGAAGCTAATGAAATGAATCACGATTCTGAGATTCCAGCACGCGCCTTAACGTTGATTACATCATATACTAATATTCAAGTGACCAAAGGGCCAGCAAACCTAATCTACATTTACAACTTTATCGCTAATGTTAGTTTCATGTATTCATTAATTCCCAACACTGTATAGGGATACATGATTTTTGTTGTTGTTGTAATTTTTTTGTCAATTAGATTTCATACTAAACACTTTGGTTATGTTTATGGTTTACAGATGTTATTTTTATTTTTTTTACATGTTTGATAATTGTTGATGTTGTGATGTGAATCACCTTCACACTTGGAGATTGAAGTTTTGTTTTGATTCTTTGCATGTCTAATGCTAACATTGTATCTATATTATTATTATTATTATTATTATTATTATTATTATACAATATTGGTGTACATGACATACATTTTGATACATCAAAATTCGTACCCTATTATTATTATTCTTATTATTATTATTATTATTATTATATACCGTATTTTCCGCACTATAAGGCGCACCGCATTATAAGGCGCACCTTCAATGAATGACATATTTTAAAACATTTTCCATATATAAGGCGCTACAGTCAAGGCTGAGGTTACGTTATGCATCCATTAGATGGTGCTGCGCTAAAGGGAACGTCAACAAAACAGTCAGATAGGTCAGTCAAACTTTATTAATAATTACAAACCAGCTTTCTGACAACTCCATTCACTCCCAAAATGAATAAACAGCTGTTTGATTATTTTCTCTGAGGTAAAGTATTCGTATTAGCTAGCGATTCCAAGATGGCGGGATCTTCTGCGCATGCGCGTCTCCGATCGTGCAGGGTCACCGATAGCGTCTTGACAGCGAGACCTGTTGCGGCTCAATATTGATCCATATATATTATAAGGCGCATGGTTTGAATAAATTGATGGCTTTTAGGTGCGCCTTATAGTGAGGAAAATACGGTATTTATTTATTTTTTATTTACACTTGTATGGCAGTTAAGAATGTTAAACTGTTACTTATAACAGCTTGTACAGTTAATGAAGATTTTGTGATTGTCACAGTTTGATCCTAGAACAGTTGAAATTACAAATCCAAACAAATCAAAAGTCAACCAGCATTCTAAACCAGATTGTATTATACCTTAAATGTACCATAATTTAGCATGCTTATTTTTGAAGTATGGTTCTTAAAGTTATTGCTTGCTCATAGTACTTTTAAATTCAGCAGGCCAAACTAAAAAGTGTCAAAACCTCTAAACATAAGCAAACAAAGTACTGTCATGTATTCAACAGACAAACACATTGAAAAAGGTTAAACTCTCACATTTGTTTGTCACTATTTCCTGAGAAATCAATGGAATTTAAACGTCGTCATCTACTGTACTGTAGACACTAGGTCAAAAACAAGCGCATCAGCAAGAGGTTAAGTAGAGTACAAGGCCAGAGGAGTGAGTGTGAGTACAGTGTTGTATTTCTGGTCAGCCAGCGTGATGAGATAAGGATACAACTGGGAGTGAGTACAGTGTGTCTTTCTTTAAGAGGATACATTAAGGTAAGGAGCGTGTGGAGGAATCAGGTCAGCGCTTAAAGGCCTAGATACACCAATCCCACGTCGGGAGTCGGACAGCGTTGGGCCGACGGCATGCACCGTCTGATCAGTGTATAAATTACCATCATGACGTCGGATCGAGTTGGAATAAGTCGGGGGTGGGCGTTTCCAGCAAATTCGACATGCTAAATCGGCGTCGGGGCATTTGATCTCTGTGATTGACTGTTAGCTAGTGAATCAGCGCACGGGGCAAGAAGAAGTGAAGAACACGGGTAAACGGTACTCAACTCAACTTGATGGTTTTTCAGGACAGCACACATGAATATTAAAGTGCCCAATAAAGGATATGATCATATTTCAGCATATTTTTTGCATGAAGATTTGCAAGGTCGTCTGATAAAAAAAACTAATTGTATTTTGAAGGTGGCTTCAAAGCTGTTGGTCAATGTGGTAATAGACATCATTTACATTTACATTTGTGTTTAAAAATAGTCGCCGTTCCTCCTATGGAGGACCAAAACTGCCAAAATTCGAAATAAATAAATGAGTAAATAAATAAATAAGTAAATGTCTAAAAGTTCATAAAAAAATGAATATAAAAAAATATAATTCCAAAATTATATCTAAAAAAATAAATATAAATGGAAATAAATCTGTTTTTATTTTCACTTTTAGTCATTTATTTAGACATTTATTTAATTATTAAGCCATTTATTTATTTAGTCATTTATTTATCTATTTATTTAGTCACTATTTATCTATTTATTTAGTCATTTATTTAGTCATTTATTTAGTCATTTATTTATTTAGTCATTTATTTATTTTGAATTTTGGCAGGTTTGGGCCGTACAGCCAAGTCGAAATGTTATTCAAACACAGGCTTAGGACCGCCCCCTCATTTGAATAACATTTCGACTTGGCTGTACGGCCCAAAACTGCCAAAATTAAAAATAATTGAATGACTAAATAAATGACTAAATAAATAAATGACTAAATAAATAAATAAATGAATGACTAAATAAATAGATAAATAAATGACTAAATAAATGTCTAAATAAATAAATAAATGTCGAAATAAATACATAAATGTCGAAATAAATAAATAAATGACTAAAAGTGAAAATAAAAACGTATTTATTTCCATTTATATTTATTTGTTTAGATATAATTTTCGAATTATATTTTTTTATTTTGACTTTTAGTCATTTATTTATTTATGTAGTCATTTATTTATTTCAAATTTTGGCAGTTTTGGTCCTCCATATCCTCCACCTCGGCCCGACGTCCTCGGAGCGTCCAAGTAAGCACAGATAGGCAGTAGTAATTCAATTATAACGGTGGACCGGCGACAGTCCAGGTCTCCATCAGGCAGAGGAAATCCAAGTTGTTGGAAAGGAAAAACTCCCTCGAAATAAAAGTTTTGTATATATATATATATATATATATATATATATATCTCCAGAGAGTGCACTATATGAGGCACAAATAAAGTTTTTCCACACTCTTGTTAATGCACTTTTGAAGAAGCTAATTTGTTGTTTCTGATTGTCCTTAATGTTTCACAACAAAGGTGACTTGCACATAAAAAGACTCATTGAGCTGGCAGAGTGACAATTACAGTTGACTTTACTGTACAAATACGGGTGCGTTATGCTAATGGCGCTGAATGAGTGCTCCATGCTTGAGGCTGATGGCACACAAACAAAAAACTGACTCAAATGAGTCATTGAGGTGTTCTCGTGATGTTCTTTTGAGCGTAACATTGCCGTCACCATGGCAACATTGCATCACTGCAGTGCGGGAAAAGAGACTAGAATCATCACTCAGGACACTTGCGCTCACCTTGCATGCAAAACTTGAGCTCTTTGGGGTCGGTGACGGTGCTGCTCGGGATCCTGTCGGGAACCTTCTTGCTCATGCGGTTGTAGTGCCGCCGCTTCTTGGTCTCGCCCCACAGGTTGGAGCCGCCGTGCATGCTGGGAATGTTGAGCACGGCGATGCCCTCCAAGGAGGTGTTGCTCAAGTCCAATGTGATGCCGTCGCACTGCAGCACAAAAAGGTAGCAGAAGTATTAGTGAGCATATGTTTTTCGACAGCTAGCATACATCAAAATAGTCTACTTCCAAACGGAATGAAAAATGCAGTCTCGAAAATTGCATTCCACTACAATGCCATGTCAATTTGAATTTGATTCATTGTTTAACCTGCACTTACAAGTGGTCCCAATTATGTTTTTCAAGTTATGAGCAGTCACTTGGTCTATTTTTTTATTTTTTATTTTTTATTTTTTTGACGTTGCTAACCAAAAATTAAGTTATGAGCATGTTTTAAGCTGTTGCTAGAGTGAAGTGGAAAAAATGGAGAGCCACAGTTTATTGAAAGAGACAAACAGTCAAATAGAAACAAAAACAACACGAAAACACTAATAAGAAGCATGAAGTAGAAGGTAACATTGAACTAACCGGGTAGCAAATGGCTAACTTGACTGACTGCAGCTCTGACGTCACTCACTTATTTCGCACAGGTTATTTCTTTACATTCTTTTTTATTATGTTTTTTTTTTTTGTTACTGATTTGTAATACAGTGTACTTTTTCTTCATTTAAAAAATGTAACAAAAAAGTCAACATGTAATTTTGCTGAAATAAACAAAAAAAGGAATATTTTAAAATTAAGAGCAAATAGTCATAATGTGAAAAAATTAACAGATTAGACCTTCTAGGGGAAAAAATCATTAGAAGAATACAATTGTAAATTCTTGAGAAAAAAAAACGCTAAGTCAAGAATAAAGTTAATAAAGTCATCTTCTTACACAAATACTGTAAAGTATTTTTGAGAAATATTCATATCAGAATAACGTTGATAGTAAAGTTGTAATATCCCATGAAAAAAAATGTTTTTTGGGAGGGGAAAAAAAAAGTCAAATTACAAGAAAAATATTATTTACGAAAATATTAAAACATATTTTGAGAATAAAATCAAAGCAGATTTCCACAACTTATACTAAAGTGTAACCACAACAGTTCTCTTAACGCAGAGAAAGTATTTATTTATGGTTGAAATATTCCATCTTTACGCTCTTGATATTACTTTTTTTCCTTGGGAAAAAAATGACTATTTTGCGAGATCACAACTTTCTTCTTGTAATGACTTATTAATGTAATATTACAATTTTTTTTATAATAATTTATTGCCACAAGAGCATTTTTTGTGGCCCTCATGCAGTACTTTGTATTTGGTATCTTGAGATAAAAAATAAATAAAAAAAATCGAACATAATTATCCAACAGTAAGCCTAAAATGTATTTTATCTGGATTTTCTAAGAAAAACCTACTGTTAGTCATTGAATCCAATTAGAACCACAATAGAATTATGTTTCTTATTAGCAATATTACGTATCTTTGCAAAAATAGAATATCTGTTGCGCCTACTATTTTGAATCTTATTGTTGCATTTAGTAAGATTTACAAGTTGGGAAGGTTTTCTTGTGAAGGCAAACACACGGCCAGCTTTACTTTCCATTTGCTCATCGCTCTTGCACAGGGCTGAATCTCAAGCGTTGACTCACCTCAACCTCAATGCACTCATTCAGCTTCTTGCAGGTGGCTGAAATGGTCTCAGTGGTGCCGAACTCAAAGTACCACAGCTTGTTCTTCATTCTGACCAGCAAAACAAAACAAAAATCAATCAAGGACACAAGTGCAGTCCCGACAACACGTGAGGTCACAAGTTTTTGTTGTTGTTGACATATTGAAGCTGTCTGCTGCCTTGAGTCATGTCATGTTTTAGCACAACTCGGGGTAATGTGACCCAGCAGGCCAAAACTCGGCAACAGCACCTTGAAACTGTACGAATCCAGCCATTCTGTTCATTTGTTCATCAAAACTGTGCATGTACAATGTCCTCACTGACTGTATTCACCAGGATATTGTACATATAACATTGCCACAGGTGGGGCGTGTGGTGAAACAGTGCTGGTGGCCACTACTTGTATAAATCAGGGCAAATACCAACCCGTCAGTCAAAGCATCTGCCCAAAAGTGCCCGACAGACAGACATGTCATGATAGATCATTTTATCAATTGGAACAGTTTTGGCGAAGGAAACATGAACATTCTTTATGTAAGAAGTAGAATTGACGGCATCCGAGCATGAAGAGAATTTACAAATTTGAACACTGGGCCAGTGAGACGAACCCTCCTAGATTAGCATAGCGATAGCTAGCTGGTACGACAGACACGGCATGGATGGACAACAAGTTTGGATTTAATAGTTTACCAAAAGCAAAAATACACTGTGGTTTTTGAGGGCCAGTGTTTGGCAAGGGATCCTGAAGGTTCAAGTAAGCTATTTTAAACTAAAAAGGAAAACCTTTCCGTAGGTGTTAAGTAGCTGTCACGGGTGGTACGAAGTGAAAGTGGGGAGATGGTGGTGGATATGAAGTAAGGACCCAATGGCAGAGACACATGATGGAGAGAGGAACGTGAGGACTTTATTGTCAACCATCAAGAAAAGAGAGGACAGGATGTGAGAGGACTGGTTGCCAAGTCTGATGAGGTGAGGGACAACTTGACAAACGTGGGAAGACTTGGTATGACATGGGGAGACTTGGCTTGACCAGGACAGGACAGGACAGGACAGGACAATGCTCCCACACCGCGTGAACAAACACCACTGAATAAATACACCACTAACGAGACACTAACGAGACGCTAACAAGACACACCTGGGAAATACAATAGGCTGAGGGCACTGATTGGTCACACATACTGGGAAGGGAAGACACACGCAGGTGGACAAGGTTAAGGATAACGAGACAAGGGAGACAAACCAGATGAAAGACAACATGAACACCCAAAATGTAACAAAAAAAAAAACAAACCCACTGAACTGAAACATGACAGTAGCAGTGCCAATTTTGTTTTTTGATACAATCTGAAAATAACCAATTTGTGCTTTTTCCTTCCTATTCAAAAGTTTTCAAATGTTGAAAAGTATCTCACAGTTAGTGTCTTTTCACAATACGTAAATACAGTTATGCTCGTAACTTGACATACTGTATCCCTTTACCGTTAGTAGATATGTATTGCACAATGAAAACTAACCCTATTACATGAAAAAAAAAGATTGATATTTGTGGCTGATAAAGGTCTGTAGTCGAAATGCAATATAGTTAGTGGCATAGTTTAGCATGTACGGTATGTGTGTGTTTAAGAATGTTGATGAATCCACGTGATTCTGATGATTATGATTTCCCGCCCAAGCCTGAAACATCTCGCCCTCTATTGCTGGGCAAGTGGCATACTGTACATCTCACAATATATAACACCAATTAACGCAAAGGCATGCTTGCCATCACGCAATAGCACTCTATTGATGCAACAGCTCAATGTGACAAGGGTACCGTATGTCAGAGCTAGGGGTCTTAAAAAAAAAATCGATTCGGCAATATATCGCGATACTACAGCACACAATTCTCGAATCGATTCAATAGGCAGCTGAATCGATTTTTTAACATCCATTTTTGATGGGAAAATATTCAACAAAACGTCTAATGCCGATGTCAGACTACACGAAAACAGCCCGATTTCAGCCCGACCGACGTGTCGCGGACAAACGGGGCATGTCGTAAACGATTTTGGGTTGACTTGACGTAGCGTCGCCCGTGTAATGTGACACGTTCAACGACTGGTCGCCTGTTGTCCGGGACGGTTCACGACCATCACGACAAAAGTAGAATTTTTGCTCGTCTTGACGCATAATGTGACATACCTCCGACGTCGTCTGTTTGGTTCCACAGCATTGACCAATAGCGAGAGGGAGCGAAACGTCAATCACACACTGAACAGCACTTTATAGCTCTTTTTATTTATGTATACATTTGTTTATTTATTCGTTTATGTATTTATTTATTTATCCCCTGGATAGTTCATGGGATGGGGCCAGACAGGTGCATCTCGAGGGGAAAAAAAAAAAAAAAGCGCCCGCTGCAGCGCTGCGGCTGCATGGAGCGCGCACGCATCCGTGCGACCAGTCAGGCAACGGCGACGTGAATAGAGGACCAAAATATATTGTGACTGTTGTTCTAATAATTTCAGAAATTTGGGCATATGAGATGGGCACATATTTAGTGAGGATCGATCACATTTTCATATAGTCGGACCAGGCCTCGCCGCCTTAACTGTCACCCGCTCTCACTTGAAAGTTTCCCCCCTCGGAGTGAGTGGCCTACAATCCAATGCACCGTACTAAAACAAGTCAAATATGAATAAATGAAGCAGTAAAAAAAATAATCAAACAATATAATATTTCAGTGTTTGATAAAATAATAAAACAAGATGTCATCCCGCAAATTAATCAACAAAATCACCTATAATTATCCCGGCGCATATAGGCCTAAATAAATTAAAATACAGTGTTGGCTACTAAATCATATTTTAAACACTATTGAGGAGCAGGGAGCGCAAGCAATGCGATCACATCACATGCGTGCTCCCATGCGTGCTCCATTCACGCAAACACTTCCTGTCCATGCTTTTTTTTTTTTTTTTTTTTTTGTCCCACCTCCCCGACAAACACTGGCCGACGCATTTCTCTTGGCAAGACAACACACGATGATCGGCTGGTGTCTTGTCGCGTTCAGACGTGTAGTGTGACTACACGCCCCGTCCACGACACGGAGCGAGTTTGTCGTGTAATGTGACAGCGCAACTGTCGTGTAAGACAAAAAAATCGCGTAGTCTGACATTGGCATAACTTTCACAACTTAAGCATGGAAGAATGTTATATTAATGGAACATTAAGCCTTAATATTTGATTTCAATGCTGTTCAAACATGAAAAATGTTTAAACCTGTTTGTTAAATACAGTGACTCACAGTTATAAGACTGAAGCTTCAGATCAATAAATAATACATTTTCAGACAGATCTTACAGTGTACATGTACAAGTTTACTGAATGGTATTTTCTGAATTTGAGTAAAAAAATCTCAACAATCCACTTGTAAATTCATATCGGGATTAATCGGTATCGAATCGAATCGTGACCTATGAATCGTGATACGGATCGAATCGTCAGGTACTAGGCAATTCACACCCCTAGTCAGAGCCAAAGGTTGCCTGCTACGATGTTCAAGCAGAGGACCATGTCTTTTTTTCAAATGATGGTACACTATTTAATTTTCAATTCTAGCCAAGATGTATTTTAATCTGATGTTCTTCTACAGTCACAAACCACACTTACACTAAATAGTAGCGTTCGATAGCACTTGCTCCCATTAAGTTTGGAACAGCAAATCCTGATTTGGCTAGAATTTCATCAGCTACGTAGCTAGCGTGATATACTTTGATGATTAATGAATTAAACAGGAAGTTGACACCGTAAATGAAATTGGAGGTTTTCTTCTCGACTCGCTCATGACACAAGCTTCTTTCCATTTTGGAAGCGACAATATGTCTACCACAACAACATAACATGACAAAACAGATTCAAAACTATATCCTACAGCACTGTTGTATGCAATCAGATGATTAGATATGCTGCTGCCAGACAGAACACAATAGGACTGTATTTAAAAAAATAAATAAATAAATCAAATATTGAATTGTTTTTCCTTTTCGAGGCTGATATCTTTTCATGAAACCATGAATCAATTATTTTCATCTCTTTTTCCTATAAATTCATAAGAAAATAGAATTTTAAAGGCCACATTTTTTTTTGTATCTTGTTTTCTTGAAATGTAGTGTTCACATGAATTTAAAAGTATTTTCTTACATTTATGAAAGACCTGAATCTTTTTTTTATTTATATTTACAATTATTGAATTAGAATTATGGGGAAAAAAATCATCACATTTTGGCTGATGTCAATGTTTGTTTAATACTTAAGTGATTATAACACGTTATTTTCATTACTAAACTACATCATTTAACCAAGCCTCCTCAAAATTTAATTTGGAGTTTGTTTGTGGAGTTTTCATTATGTCTTTAATATTTAAGAAGAATTGATGTTCCATAATTAATGAATATCAAATTGAATTGAAGTGAATCAAATCGGGAAAAATCGAAATAGAATCAAACTTCTCCCTTGTGAATCGAAATCGAATCGATTGACAAAATTAGACTTGATACCCAGCCCTAGAACACAAGTTAAACTATTCTCGTGGCGTAATTACATAGAAAGTCAATGCAGTTCATGAAGATGTAGTGACGCGAACTTGGACAAGCACCTATGAATTCACATGTTCACTCATTCTCTTGAATTTGAAAATTATAACTCGAAGCAAATACATTGTGAAAAATGTGGCATATCTGGTGGGTGCTTGTTCACAGCTGTTGAACTGTGAACCAAAACAGCATTTAGCATTAGCTAAATTTTTAGCACAACCGTCACAGCCACCTGATTGCCTAGAAATGTTCAAACTTTTTTTTTTTTTTTTTTTTTTTTTTTTTTTTTTTTTTTAACGATACTGTCATTTAGCTTTCAACAGACCGACCACCCCAGCCATGAAAGTTGCGGGTCGACTTCAGCTTCCCCTCAAAAAGGCAGGAAATTCCTAGCTTTAATCAGCAGTGTGAAAGGGACTAAAGCGTTTCACCTCCCCCAGGAAGCTTTGTCAGAATAAGTGATTGGGAGCTAATGTGACATCACAATTAGGAACAGTTGCCTTGCTCCACAAGGAAAAATGTCCCAGCTCATTAAACTGCTTCCACTGGAGACGGCCTGCTAAGATGTAATTAACTCACATTTCACAAGCCTTCTTATTTCGTCATCTTATCATTATACTGTATAGTTAGTGCCAGGTGTTGCATGCTCACCATAACAACAGCTACTGGAGATGTTTGACTCCCAAACAAAGATTGGGACAGATCACAGAGCTTATCTCTTTACATTTCCATCCTAAAGGGGTACCTGACCTCAGTCCAGGGACATGTTGGCGGAAGCAAGTTGTTGTGAAAACACAGTTCAGGGGCTGGAATAGAGCTACGACCCCCAAGATGACTCCTCTTCTTTCCAGATAAGCATTTCCTTTAATCCTCAACATGAGCAGTGACCCTTTGACCACAATTAACACCCCCCCACCCCCCGTCCTCCGTCTGCTCTGCACGTAAAATGGTATTAATTTGCAAAATATACAAACTTATATACCAAGAAATCCATCTGGAGGCATATGGTATATGGCTTTACTATACTATATATTGCACACAATGGCTTTATTTTTGAGACCTTATATCTTGCTATTATTCACCCTGTATGCTGTAGCTTTAGTTAAGTATGTTTTTATTTGCACTATGCTAATAATTGCATTTTGTTGTTCTGCAGCACAATTGTATTCTATTTTTAAACCAACCACTATAAAGAAAATGGAATTTGTTGGCAACTATTTTTAAAATACAGTATATTATTAGAGAGGATTGTCACAATAGGAGAAAGTCAACATGAAAAATCAAACTGCTGCTTCGCTTAAACATCAGTAGCCCTTGCTTGCAAAAAAAATAAAATGATCCATACTCAGTATAGCCACAACGTTGTGGGACGGAGGTCAAAAAGGTTTTGACGTTTGATCCTCACTAATCAGCTGACGACTTTATTTTCTTAGGCAGCTCACACGAAAGAGAGCTAATGGTGATTAAGAGGTCAACGGTCAACTAACAGGACATTTGTCAGTTTGTGGAAATGAGGTCACCAGTCCACCAAAAAACAAAAATCAATGAATGAATTAAACAACACTTTTCAGCTTTGAGAGGAGACTGCAGAAAACAGGCCGCTGCAACAAAGTAGAGATTGGAGAGGGCATACCAACCAACAGTCAAAGCTAACATTAGCATGTGTGGGAGCATAGGATAAGTGGCGCAGAAATGGATTTCTAGTGTGTGTTCACAAATGTCATAATGATAAGTCTTACAATATGAGTGGTGTTGACCACTCTGATCACTTATTGGCTAAGCATATTCATTACTGTATAACGTTTGAGAAATCCGCGGATAGAAGTACCAAATGCAAACATACTTTAGCTTAGCCCATTTCTGAGCCCTGTATGCGTTTGTGGTGATGTTTGTACAGTATTTTATGTAAGTGATTTTGGAGTTTTGTGTTTTGCTTGAGGGCATTATGATAGTGCTGACAGTAATTTCTCGACACACACACTCATACAGTATATGAACCCAGAAAATCTTCGTTCAAAAGCTTATTTGTCTGTGTACTCAATGAATTATATATGTTCATCCAATTTGCTGGTATCAATGCTAAAAAATTGAAGTATTATCAGGAAATTTATTTGATAGATTGGGATTTCTTGTGTGCAGAGACATTTTTTTTGTGTGTGGGGTAGTTTTCTCTGATCTTGCTAACAGTTTTGGCTGTCAACCACCACTTAAAGAATGCACTCAAAGCCTTCTCATGTGATCACACGTACCGGTAATCTCATGAAACTGAAGAACCTTAGAATGTCCCGGACAGTGTTGCCACAGTTACCGTGAAAAAGTATAAGTAAAAGTAAGTTACTTTACTCATTACTTGATTTTAAAAGTAACTTTGTTACTTTACTGATTAGTTGAATTTATTAGTAACTCATTTAGACTACAATTTATTTTATTAGTGACTTTCAGAAGAAGCAGACAACCCGGCTTAACATAAAAATGACAACTGGTTTTGCCAGTACTTTATTGGAAGTTCATTTTTAACAGAAATTTTTAAGGAAGGATTTTCATGAAAAAAACAAACAAAAAAAACTTAACATAAATACATTTACATTACAAAATGAGTCTCTAAACTGCACTTATAAATACACTTGTGATACTGTATATATATAGCCTATAATAGTGATGGGACTTTTGGCTCTTTCAGGGGAGCCGTTAATTTGGGAGCCGTTCACGTAAAAGAGCCGTTCAAAAGACTGGCTCTTTAAAAAAAAAAAAAAAAAAAAAAAAAAAAAAAAGACGCCTTATGATACATGGTCATGAAAAAAGAAAAACGCCTTAGTACACATGGTCGTTTAAAAAAAAAACAAAAAAAAAAAACAAATGCCTTACTATAATTGGCTGTTTAAAAAAAAAAAAAGCCTTACTATACATGGTAGCGATGGGACTTTTGGCTCTTTCAGGGGAGCCGTTCATTCGGGAGCCGTTCACATAAAAGAGCTGTTCAAAAGATAGGCTCTTTTATGTTTTTTTGTTTTTTTTGTTTTTTTGTTCGTTTTTTTTTAAAGCATTTTTTCCTGGGGGGGGGGGCTCTCGGCAAAGACTCGGTTCCCATCGTTCACATTGAAGAGCCGTTCAAAAGACTTGATTTGTTCGTGACAGACACATCAATAGCCTATAATATAAAACAAAGGCAGTTAAATCTATAATGGTAAAATTTTAAAATTATAATGAATGTCATTAATAAGTTTAAAAAATTTTAGCCATCAACTCTGTTCCAAAAGCCAAGCCATTATGGACCAAGCAGCTACTTCTTCCCATTCCACTCACGTCAAGCTGACGTCATTTCCTTCTGTGAGCGCTGAATTGTTAGCTTGTGTGAAAAATCCCTGGCACCTGGGCTCACAATCACACGTACAGTGACCTATTTTTGAAGACAGGCATTTATTTGTGTGCTCGGCATAAAAAAATGGTGCATCTTTATTTTCTTTCCGGGGCAAGTTTGGGAATCCACCATGTCGAGGTTTACCAATGTGTCACATTTAAAAGGGATGGAGAGAAGCCTCTTAAAGTGGACACGATTTGGAGTTGGATGTGTTGATGCCCAAACGTCGCAACCTGCCTCTGTTTAACTGCTTGTCTGGCCCCGCCCCTTACACATTTGTGCCACAACGTGCGCCTGACTTGCATTGGCCAAGAAAATCGGGCCCACAGTCTCCTTTCTAACAAGCCATGGATGGAAAGGTGCTGCTGAAGGTTGTGTGTGTGTGTGAGACATGCATGAAAAGACACAAGTGGGAATGTGTATGAGTGGCAAAGAGGACAAACACAGCAGTGTCGCTAATGTCCCTATGGGACTGACGCTGGGTCAAAGGCGATCGATCATCTTGTCACCCGTGGAGATAAAAAAATAAAAAAATCTTTTCAAGTCAAACGGCTACGAATGGGATGCAAAGTGCCAAGTCATCTCCACAATGGAACAGTTGCGGCTGTCAATCAGCTGTCTGTAGCTCTGCGGAGGATCATTCACAGATGAACAATAGCCTTCAGTGTTGGCTTACTGTAAATAGTGTTGATTAGCGTGTCGCTAAAGTGACACTTTAGCGCTCTCGCTGGGGGATCAGTGTGACGGTGGCCATAAGGAGCTCACTTGTCACTCAAATAGATTATTAGAATTACACTGCAAGATTCCATCCTTTAACATTATTCTTCTGGGTTGTGGGAAAGCTTGTCCTCTGGAATGCTGAAAACTAATTAAGTTGTCACAACTGTAATATGCCCAAAGTTGCCAGGGTCACTTGTAACTAACTCATTCACTCCCAGCCACTTTTGCAAGGCCCACAGAATATTGTGTTCCATTTCTATCAAAACATGGAGCCTACCAAAAGAAAGATTAAAGTCTCTTCTTTCATCAGGAAAAAAAGTATGTTTGTATGTGTTTCGAGTTTGCAGCAATTAGCATTAGAATATAGCTAAGCTTCATCAATATTCACATTCCTGGTGAAAACACTGACAAAAAGAGCTTGTTGCAACAAAGCCATGGCTTGATCTCTTATACTCTGCTGACACCATGTCAGAAGCTGCATCAAAGCCTTCTGTATGCTCTTGCATTAAAAAAACAAACAAAAAAAAAAAACGTCTAAACAGGTTTTTGGGAGGGAATGACAAAATATTTAAAAACGTTTTTACACATTTTTGGGATTGAATGAGTTAATAATAATAATAACAATAATAATAATAATAATAATAATAATAATAATAATAATAATAATAATAATAATAATAATAATAATACACAACGGGCAAGCAGACCAACTGCTTGTCCTTTTCCGAGAGCAAATGTTGAAATTTACTTTGTCTGCATATATCATGCTGTCATGCCTCAAAATGCCATGTTGCATAACCCAATAGCCAAAACAACACGGGTTTTAACCCTCTTCAGCATTTAATTAAACAATAACAGTGTCAACTTTTTACAAAACGCCATTGTCATTCTGATGCCCAAAAAAGACACTGCTTTTATCCATTTCAATTTGAACAATAACGGTGTAAACATTGAAGATGATACCTTGTATTTACCTTTTTTTTTTTTAATATATCAAAAGGCTGCTCTATAATAGTTCACTTAACACATGAGAGTAATGTTCCATCGGAGAATTGGGGCATCTTTTTGGTCACCCACCTCCACCAGTCATTGATGTAGCAAATACATACAGGACAGCAAATGGAAGACCTCTGCATCAATTATTTAAATCCAAAGAGTAAACAAGATGTCTCAATAACACTCTCATACTCGCACTTCCTAGTCAGAGTAGTTGGAGAGGGCTGAATTCATGCTATTATACGAACAGGCCCTGTTCCCACTGGGATGGCGGAACAAGCTTTTATACTTAACTGCCTTGTCAGCAGGGAAGAGCCGACAGGCGAATGTTTGGAGCTCGGGAAAGAATGTGACGAGCCAACACTGGGACCTCAATGCTATGATTGTAATATTTCATATCTTGTCTGTTAAAAATTTCTTTCTTTCTGATAATCAGCAAAATAATTTTAACAAAAAACATACATAAATAAAAAAATGTTAATTAAGAACCTACCAAAAGAAAGACTAAAGTCTCATCTTTCATCAGGAAAAAAAGTATATTTCTATCTGTTTCCGTTTTGCAGCAATTAGCATTAGAACATAGTTAAGTTTCATCATTATTCACAAATGTGTTTAGAATTGTGATTAATTGAGCTTTTTTTCAACATGGCCCTTTGCTCTGCTGCCACCTGCTGGTCGTTTGAGTAATAACTACCAATTCTTCAACCGTTTTTTGCAGTTGAGAGGCTGCATCAAAGTCTTCTGTATGCATTAAAACAACAAACAATAAAAAAAAAACTTATAAATATGTCTTTGGGACACTGAAAACATTTAAAATAGAACATATTTATACGTTTTTGGGAGGAAATGTGTGAAAAGGATGTTTTGTCTTTTTAAATAGTTAATTATGAAATGAATAAACAGAATGAATAAATATATAAATAACACAATAACAATAAAAAAAATCTATATAAATAATTGTCTGTATGGTATTTTCATTTTCTTTAATTAATTGATTATTTAATTACATAAAATCCTTTTAAAGTGAAAATAAAATGGTGGTGCCTTAAGATGCTACTTTAATTGATTAATTATTTAATTTAATACAATTCTGTTTAAAATAAATTCAGAATGGCTTTTCATTTGACGACGACGATCTTTTTAAATCTGTCTGGCAGTCTCAAAACTAAGGATGTAACGATATCCAAACATCATGATATGATATTATCACGATGTGAAGGCCATGATACGATAATTAGCACGAATTTGTGGGGAGGTTGGTGATACAAAAGAAGGTCACAATATTGTAAAAAAAAATGAGCTCATACTGTATTATGCTTTTGTACATGACAGCAATGCATATAAACACTCTACACTCTCTAATAACACTTAATATAGAGGCTCTTTCTTGTTAATATGCACACATTGGAGTTCCTCCACATATTGACTTGGTTCACACGCATATTATGTTCCCCGTTATCTGACCAGTAGTGTGGATTTTAAACCAAAATATGCCTTGCGAAAATTAAACTGCATTAAAAAACTAGCCATCAGAGGGTGCTAGAATTGCACAAATGGAAATCAACCTGGCTTTTTGAATAGATGTGCTGCTATTAATATTGCGATATGACGACGACGATATATTGTGGCGCTTTTATTATTGTCATATCACGATATTGCCGTTATCGTTACAACCCTACTCAAAATTGAACACTCTTTGGAAATAGGACATTTTCTACTGGATCTCATTTAATTGTGCACAGGGATGTGCATGGTGTGTCAAAGATCAATATACAGATCCAGCTGGGCAGGCAGCTATTGATTTATGTTGATTGGCTCACATTTCCAGATTAAAAGTGCAAGGTCATCTGTTGCCTATGCAATGTAACGCAATCTACATGGTAAACACACTGCTAACTACACCGCAAGAAAGAAAGTGGCCATCACAGCCTGTTATGCAAAAATGTTCATCTCCTAACCTGCTGTTGAACTTCTCCGGGTGTTTCTCCCTCATCAGATGGAAACGATGGGCAATGGAGGCATCCTGTGAAGAAAAGGACATAAAACGATTCACCATAAATGATGCTCCATGTCAGTAGCGTTTAGAAAGTCTCACTTTTGGAAAAATAACTGACATTAAGGAAATTGTTGCAACAAATCCCTTTATGTGTAATTATGCTTATTTACTTGACCTCAGAGAGTACCAGAAATTTATTCGTGGTAAACCTGTCCTGGTTGGTATCTTATTCATTCAGTATGAGTGGTCTGGATGCCTTACTGATTATACCATTCATGAAAAAAATGCATACTGTTCAGTTGCACAACATAATCATTACATTATAACCATAATCGTTCATAAATTACGGCATCATCATTTGCTATTGTAATGTATTTATTGCAGCAACCTTGTAAGGGCAGACACAGGATTGTTGTTGTAATTCCAGTTTGAGCCTGACCAGCGGTGGCGCCCATGAGACTCTGCACAGCTGCTGCTCATCAGCAATTATGTCCTGTATATTTAAAAGGCTGCTTCTGCACCTGTATTTTGTCGGACTATTCACTTGCTCATGCCGCAGTCCAAGATACCCTCGACTCCTCGACCTTGTTTTTGACCTTGACCTTGACCTTGACCTTGACCTTGACCTTGACCTTGACCTTGACCTTGACCTTGACCTTGACCTTGACCTTGTTCTTGCCTTCCTGTCTTGTTTCTTGTAAATTCTTGAAGATTTCTGTATACTTTGCCTTGTTGTCCTTTTGGATTGGCTCAAGTGTGTTTTCGGTTCAGCATATTTCTTGTGTGTGATTTTTGTTATTTAAAATTGCAAGCTTTGTTGAACTTTTTGCCTGTGTGCTTAATTTTTGTTGTAAATAAGTCCATCCATCCATTTTCTTAAGCGCTTACTCCTCATAAGGGTTGTGGGGGAGCTGGAGCCTATCCCATCTATCTATCTATCTCAATAGCAGCTTCTAAGCAATACATAACATAAAATAAATATTGTTAATGTTGTTTTTATAACCCTATCTAAAGTTTTTTTTCTTTGTATGCTTGTTCTGTATAGTGACATCATCTGCGGCTGCTCTAAAGTGTCCGACAAGAACATAAATCAAATTACTTCAAGTGCCTCCTCGCACACAAGGCCATTGTCAAGATAAATAGGTTAAAAGCTTCTTGTCTTTCTTGCTATTTTGCTATCATGTGGAGGGAAATGAAATATATACACTCTCTGGCCACTTCATTAGGTACACCAATTTGATCTAATAAAGAACTCTAATACAAGAACTAGCGTTCGTAACCTGAACCTGGAACTGAACCTGAAGACTTGGATTAGAAACTTTCGTTTGAACAATATGCCCATTACAGTATGGTCGATGTAGTTTCTAGTGATATACACTGCACTGCAATATACTAACACAGCTGAGCGCTCCCCTCAGGCTAACTTGAATAATTAGTTTAAACTTGTTAAAAAGATAAAGTGAAGGTAGTAGATCAGTAAAAATGACCATGGGGACTACCAGAGAAAAGAATAAAAAACAACCGGAAATTTCCGATAAAGATTAAAGCCTCCAAGAATACAAAAGAATAATGCTCCAAAACCAAACAAAGGCATTGTTCACACTGCAGCTCAATTGTGATATTTTTTGCCTATATGCGACACGTATCTGATTTTTGTTATGCTGCGTGAACAGTACAATTCCGATACTTTTTAAATCCGAATGGGCCTTATTCGTATGTGGATATAGATCGGGTACGTACGCTCATCCGCACACATCCGATCTATACATCATCTGCGCGGGCGGGGGAGACTACTGACACATCTGTGAATATAAAAAGCTATGTTGAGTAACAGTGTTAACTTTTTGTTTAAAATTTAATCACACTTGAAACATGATGCATAAAGTTGACATTTGTGGCGATGTATATTAAAAATTCAGCCCAGCAGACGGTTCATCACGCGCGGCAATGACAGAACGTCATCTTCTGTAGACGTCTCAATGAAATGAGATCGAGGAGTGTCCCCTCATTTCCCCAAAATATTTCTACCTCTTCCAACCTCGCTACTCTGGCAAATGAAGAAAAAATGAGTCAGTCGCATAACTGTTGCTTTTTGTAAACAACATTCAAAACTGACGCTGGAGGAAGCCGAGGACAGCAGCGAACCAGAAACGAGCGTGAAAACAGTCCACCAATCAGGAGCGGGCGTTCACACAGCCTAATTTGCATAATTCATGCAGACAGGACATGAATCAAACTCCTAAGACGTCCGGGAAACAAGTTCAGCAGTCCTTTTTTTATTTGTCTTACAGTATCTAGGAACGTTTTATATTGCTTATACCGGTACAGAAATAAATGAAAAATACAAAACACAAACTTCTTGTCAATCAATTAAAAATCTTACAGCATTTTACTCTTATAATTGGTGACCCAATATTAAAAAAAAAAAAAAAAAAAAAAAAAAAAGTTAAAGTTTTGCATTGATATGTTAAGTATGCATGTCACTGTTGTGTTCAGAATCATATATGGATTTTCTTGGCTGACTGCGAGATGTTACGTCGAGCGTGGCCTGACGGACACTGATGCGCCGATCTGACAGCATCAGCAAATTTCATATCTCAAAATAGAAGCGCCGGTGCCACTTTAATTGGCAGAGAACTTGAAACCCGCCGAGCGACGGGACATCACAAGCAATTTGATGGACTGAGAGGAACCGTGAGGAATGTGGGGCTTGGAGTATCTCACGTGTCATGAGATACGGCAAGGTGATTGCAATGACAACAACAAATGTGGAAAACATGGCAGAATTGAGGGGTTGAGGCATTGAGGGCATCAAAAGGCCTCGAGTGTGGATGCGAATGTTTTTTTTTTTTCGAACTCATTTGGGTTTACGACCACACGAAGCTTTCCAAAAACAAGACAAACTGTCACATCAGAAACTGTGAAAATATTTGCTATCGCCGCTAGCATCAAAGTTGTTTTGATCCTAAAGTTGACAGAACAGGAAGTGTAACTGTAAAGGACAAACCGACTTGACCACATTGACCGAAACATCTTCAAGCTGGTTAACTGGCATGAAATTACAATGAGCAAATTTCACACTGGGTGCAAAACAGCAACGACACATCCTTAGAAGTTTTTGTATAGTATTGAGGGTTTCTGTAATTGGGATTTACTTTTTTTATACAGTATATACTTTTTTTTCTATGCAATCTAAATCCGTACTTGGTGAGTCTATTGTGCTGTTTTATGAGTAAACAAATAAAGCTCATTTAAGACAATTTCTGGTGGCTATATTTTCCTTAATTTATGCTACTTCATGAAGATGAACAGCATTGTTTTATTTAAAAATGATTTTATTGCCTCCGCCTACTGCCCAGAGCCAGCTGAGATAGGCGCCAGTACCCCCGCGACCCTTATGAGGAATAAGCGGTCAAGAATATGGATTGATGGATGATTTTAGGGGGCAATGTCTAAAATTGCACATACCAATTTAATATTTTTGTCTATTTGAATAGAAAAATCAGAAGTTACTCACCGGTTATTTCATTGTTGAATAGTATTTTTACTTAGTACTTACTACTACTCAAAGAATTTGTTTTACTTTTACTTAAGCAGCCATATTATTCTCAAGCAGGGACCACCAACATGGTGCCCAAGGGGACTATAGCAGGACAACATGAGTAACAGTCCCGGAGGCGTATTGTATAAAAAGCTCATCAGTGATATATTTCTTATGTTTTTGTGTTGCTGATAGAAAAAGTGCACTATTTCTAAAACATTTTGTGAAATGCCAGAATTTTTTAAAACCTAGTATAGACCCTTCCAGTGCGACATCACGTTTAAGTGTGCCCCTTGTTTGTTAGCAGCTAGCAAGCTAAGATAGCTTGAAAACTTCGAAGTATATCCGGACACAAATGATTTAATGAATGACAATTTACACCTGTAAAACAACATACCTTAAGCTTCCGCTTCCACTTTGCCTTCCAACAAACTCCTCTTTTGTAGCTAGCGGCTCCAAACGGCTGGTTTCAATGAGCCACAGTAATGTAGTGTCCTACTCGGGACGTTTTTTTGTGACACTTGACATATTTCCCACTTTTTAACAAAAACGCTCGCCGAAAATCAAGCTTTGTACATTCATTTGTTATGGGATGTTTGCCTTCCGTGAGGCGCAGCGGACGCTAAGCAGTGACGTCAGCTGGAAGGGTCTTTAGTGCAAAGGTCAGACCATAACATTCACAGAGACAAGCTTGGGGGCCTGAGATTGCTATGTTATTTTATGAGTGTCTATATCAAGCCGGTAGCCCTTTGAAATAATCTCAGTAGAAAAAATGTTGGTGAAATACTGAAACCTGTTCTAAAGGAACAGTAGCCTGCTCTTGTGTACAATTTTTGCGTACTTTACCAACTCTGGTGGTGAAATATAGAGGTGGATTAAGTCAAGTGTGCCCCCAAGGAAGACTTTGGTACCAAATGGACGGCCTCTTGCAGCCCAAAATTGTGAAAAAGGGTCAAGAAATGCACGTCGTGAGCACAGACTGTCAACTTTGCCCCCAGTCAATGTTTTAGCATGAAAAAATTTTTTTGTCCTAAAGTAATTTATTATTGGAATATATATTTTATTTTATTTTATTTATTTTTTTTATTTTTTTTAGAGATAGACCGATATGCTTTTTTCAGGGCCGATACCGATTCCGATTATCGGTAGTCAAGGAGGCAGATAACCGATATTTGAAGCCGATATTCATTTGCAGTAAAAGTTAAAATGTTGGCACCAAATTTTTGAATAATGCAAACCCTAACCGTTCTTTACAATGGATTCTCACACTACACTTTTCATTTTACATCCTTCTATCTGCAATAAGACGTTGGTGGCGGGGGGAGTTAAATGTGGGGGCCAATGTGACATTACCTTTTATAGCATTTGGGATACTTGTAGTTTTATTCTATAAATGTTATATTTTTATATTTTGAAGTAATAGGAGGAACCCTGTCATTCAAAATGTGCATCAGCTGTGGCATTACTTATTACTACAGCAAAAAAATAATAATAATTCCATGAGAAAAACTATTCATCCCTGAACACCATACAGTTCTTGTAGACCTTATTATAATTATTGTTATTGTTACCATATAGACAGTTTTGATAAGCTGAGGATCTTAAATCGAGAACAGCAATATCATGCTACTCCTCTCTACAAGAGAACTGTCAAAAGACACTTCATCATGTAGTTTACTGCCACTTAGGATGCCCCAATCAACGCAGAAAAAGGTAGAGTAAAATAACTTGGTTATAATAATAGTAAGAATAACTTGGTTAAACAGACATTGTTGCGGTGGACCGCTGCCAGTTTCTGCTGTTTAATGTGTTTTACACTTATAGACACGTGTGTGTATATGGGCACACTATTCTCTCACTACTGTACTGTACTGTATCACTTAATGGCACAGATGTACTTGTCTAAATAATAACTGGGCTGCAACATTGCTAATTCACTTTAACAAGCACTATCTTAGCTGTCCACAATGAATAGTTACTAACACACGAGAAAGTTATACAACACACCAAACATGAGCTCATTATTCAAAGTATGATGCACGTAACGAAATTACATCACTGAACATTAATTGCAGCCGACTACGGCCGTAGATGTTACATATTAGTGGCATCGATTGAGAGGATAATGTCCCAAATGACGGCAGACATGACGTGAAAAGAGAGACAAAACGAGCAAATAAGCACACTATACTTTAGTGCACTTCTCTACTAATGCCAAACATACGGAAGAGAACATGTTCGTGTAGTTAAACGGTGTTTGAGACACTTAATTTGTTACGGAGCGGACTTTAACGAGGTGCACAACGAGCTGTCAATCAAATCGACGTTGAAGCTTAAGGCACACAATGGCAAACCAGTGCGACAAATAAACACAATATAAAGTAACTAAACGCTATTTAGTGTCACTGTGGCATCTGACTGCATAATAACCGCTATGCAACAAGTAGTGGACGTGACCCAGAATGCAATGTGTGCGTCACGAGAGGTAAATATAATGACGTTACTCTACTCTTAACATGGAACTAGACAATAAAATAATGACAACTGTTAATATTTGGAACCTTTCTAACAAACATTATTTACTTAATTAAGTGAAAATGTGTGTGATTCCCTCCCCGAGTAGTTCAAGTAGCGAATTAGCTACTGGGTGTTAGCCTACATGCTAAGATGAACACACCACTGTTAGCTAGCGGGGATTCAATGCAAGGCAATGCAGCTCCATTCATATAGTGCATTTAATACACAACATAATTCAATGTGTTTAGCTTATCATGGTGAAAAGTTCAGCGGAGTCTCTTCTCTTTTAACTTACCTTCGAAGCATGTGTCTCGCGTTGTGGGTGCGTGTGTGACCGGCTACTGTGATACACGGCATACACTACTGATTGGTTCTGGCTCTTGCACGGCTAACCAATCAAATGCTGCTATGGGCGTTACATTGCTGGAGTTGGACTCCATAACAGACAGAGACGCTCTCGGGGCTGCATTCGAAGCGAAAAGACGGAGTTTTAAATGGATCGCTCATATCGGCCGTCAGATTAATAAAACAGACCGATACCGATATGTACCAATATGTCAAATATCGGCCCCGATTATCGGCCCGACCGATTATCGGTCTATCTCTAATTTTTTTTTTAGAGCTCAGAATTGTTCATTCGGTAGTCTTACCGATTCAACGTCTTATCATCGTTGCTCTTTTTTTTTTTTGTGTGTGTGTGTGCGTTTGCGTGCGTGCGTTTGTGTGCGTGCGTGCGCGTGCGTGTGCGTGCAAATACGTATAAATCTATACTAATTAATTCACCTAAAGCCTTATAAATATCCCATTACCCTTCGCCTTAACCAGGTACTTCAGAATCTTGCCAGAGTCGTGAGGTTTAAATGGTCAGGAGACCAGAGAAAAGGTCAGAAAAAAATAAAGAGAAAAGAAAGATAAATCAAAGTGAAATCCAGCACCGACCAAACACTTCCTGCCTTCCCCATGATTACAAAATCAAAGTCTTACGCCAACCCCGGAAGCCTCTAAATTCCAGCAAATTTAGCGAGATCTCAAGAGACCAGAGGAAAAACTAAAGAGAGGAAGGAGGGAAGGATCGATAAGGCAGAGTGAGATCCATAGAAGCCAGTACATCCAATCCATCAAAGTGAAATCCAGCACCAACAAAACCCCTCCTGCGTGGTTACAAAACCAGAGTCTTATGTCAACCCCAGAAACCTCAAACTTCCAATAAATTGAGATCTCAAGTGACCAGAGGAAAAACTAAAGAGACGAAGGAGGGAAGGATAGATAAAGCAAAGTGAGATCCACAGACACCAGCACCCACTGATTCAAGGGGCTGTGGGAGGGAGAGGCTACTTCTGTTGAGTTTCAGTAGATGCTGGTGCGACGGATCTGGCATGCATAAGGACCACCACCAAAGAAAGAAGCCGTCAACCGCGGTCCAGCAAAGCGAGCACCGCCCCCCCCCCCCCGAAATCCCGCGGCAGCACCAAGGCCACCCCCAAGCCACCCGAGCGGACGCCGGTCGGCGAGCCGACCCAGACGCCCGGAACACCCCCGCCCCAGCCCCGGCCCACACCCCTGAGCCCAAGGCCGCAGAACGAGGCCCAGCGGGCCCCCACAGCGCCCCACCGGTCCCCAGCCCCCATCCCCCCACGACCCCCGCGCACCCCACCCAAACCCGCCACCCACCACGACCCAGGCCCCACCACCCCCGGCCACCAAACCACCGAACACACCCCGACCCCCAACACCCAAACCCCCACCCACCCATACCTCCACCCCCCCCAAACAAGCCGCGAACCCGGCCCCCCGCGAGCCCCCCCCCCCCCCCCCCCCCCCGGGCGACAAGGGAAAAGGGACCGGGAGGCAGAGGAGGATGGGCGGGAGGAGGCGAGGAGGGAGAGGCGACGGGGGGGAGGAAGGGGGGGGGGGGGGGAGAGGGAGCCACGGGGCACACCAGAGGCCCACCCGCCCCGAACCGCGCCGCCGGGCACGGAGCAGCGGACCGCGCCGGGACGGCGCCGCCCCGGGCACCAGGGAAAGCACCCCAACACCGCACCCCACAGGGGGCCCAGGGAGCGGCCAAGACGCAACCGCTACCGAGCAGACAACGGGGTGGGGGGGGGCAGAACCACCCCCGCCCGACCACAGGGGATGGCGTCAAGAAAATTGACTAATTAGCATGCAGTAACACCAAGTGTTGATGCTTAGTGCCCACTAGAAATAACTCTTAAGGAGTTAGTGAGTATAGTGTCGTATAGTGTGGTATGCTCGAGCCCACTAGCAGCAACTAGGTTCCTGACTATATAAAAATAAAAACAATCAGATACAAAATACCAAATACAGAAGCAGCGAAAACAGAAGTTGTAACGATGTGGTGGCTCTCGTTAACAGGCAGAATCTTGGCAGGATTAATTTGCAAAATTAAGATTAAAATATTCTATGTACATAGACCATATTTGTTTAAATCTTGATACTTGATTTTTATTTAAGGCAGAGATTTTTTCCATTGAGATATAATTTATTAGTAAGTTTAACCAGTGGTTGATATTTAGAGATTGTTTATTTTTCCAATTGACAAGGATTATTTTTTTAGCAATAGTAAGGGCTATAAATATAGATTGGGATTGTTTACATGGTAGCTCAGTTATTGTTAAGTCACCTAGTAAACACAATCTTGGAGATAAAGGAAGCCTACAGTTTAATATATCAGCGAGCTTTTCCAAGATTTTAGTCCAGAATATTGGAATATTTTTTAATGTTGATCAAACAGGATGTGTTACCAGGCAGACAGGACAAATTAATAGAAACTCGTGGAGACGATGAATTAGCATACATGAAATGAGCAATGCTAGTGTTACAAATTACAATTGGACGCAAGCTGGCAACAACACATCCCAAAAACACTTAAATAGAACGAATGTGGTGCGGATGCGTTGACGGCATTGTGTTAACATCTGGACACGCTGGGCCCTCAGCTGAACCCAACGACATTAGACACATAGCGTTGCATGGAATGACCCCAAACGTCTGAGTCATTATTTCGATCTGGTGGGCCAATTTATTAGCCCTGGCTCGCTATAACTAATGTAATTAATCAGCAAAACAACAAGTCTTGTATATTTCATACAGTAAGTAGCATGTGGGGGGGTGGAGTCAAAGCAGCATGAATCCACAGCTGGAGACGATTATATCCGACGATGTTTGTTTCCTCATTCTTGTAAAACTCGTGACTTGCATAATCTTGACAAACAAGTTTGTGGTACTGTCTGTAACCATGACGACCATCCATTCCAGTCTCGATTCAAAAGTTCATTCATTCATCATTCATTTCATATTTTGTTAAACAACTTTCATGGTACAGAATACAGATACTACTTACATTAAGTTTTCAGGTAAAATTTCAGGATGAGCCTAAAACTCACTGTGACCTTTGTAGGTAAACTCATTTTGATCTTCTCAAAACTTTGGAATGCACATACAATTGTTCAATGTTTCAGTACTTTTGTACAACTTGTCTTCCAACAAGAAGCTGAATAGCAAAATTTTCAACGACGCCCACTTCGAAGCCTCTCTGCATCTCTTAAAACCTGCTGATAACCACCTGAGACATTACAGCTGTACTTTTACGTGACCAACCTCTATTAACTAATTAGTTACTACACTTGTTAACCCATTACATGTAAAACCTTCCATGAGTATCTTTGCTGAGAGAGCATGTAGGCATATCCGCAAAAACAAATTGTGTGCAAGAGGATATGTGTGTGTGCATGCATTGGAGTATTGCTGGCATTCAGTGAAGGTCAGGGGAAGTATCAGTGACAGGAAGTCAGCAGCTGCCAGGTCCACGCCAGGTTATGAATAATGGACGGTAATGAATAACCATGCTGAGAGACACCTGCCGACTCTTGAAGACCAGAGGAACTCTGCTCAAGAGCACTAAGGTCACACACGTGGCCCAACGACAAGTTGACACACTTTTGTTCATTTGTACTCCTCACTGGTATTTTGTTGTTGTTGAAATTAGCAAACTGTCTAGGGAATATACCAAAGCAACAGGAGGCACTGGCTATATAGTATTTTTGCCTATCAGAATCGTGAAGAACGTAATTTATGGAAAATGCAAAACAACAAGGGTGAACCGAGGACTTGTGGTGTACCACTGGTACTGTATTTACGTTGGCATTAAACTTAATACGGGATCTTTTTCAAGTTCGTTTTTCTTTAAGATTGTTTTTCCATTGTTAGGCTATAAAATGACACTGTTGTAAACAAAATTTTACATCGAAATCAACTTCTTCTATTTACAAGTAGCTATTTAGTATTCTATTTACTTTATCTATACCTAGAAATCAATCTAAATTAGTAATTGTCTGGTGACTAGACAATTACTTAGATTGATTTCTAGTTTATACAGAAATTAGTCAATTAATTAGTTGGACGGTTAGCTGCTATCTATGCTATCCACTTAGTCAGTTCATTAGTTAGCTAGTTTGTTCGCCAGTCAGAAATTTAGCCTACTCTTCTTTTGCCAACTGCGCTAGATCTCTCAGATTTGACGGGTGCCTCTTCCCAGCTGCTCTTTTGAGAAATTTCCACAGGTGTTCTCTGGGATTTAAATCAGGACTCATTGCTGGCCAATTCAAAACTCTCTAGCGCTTTTTCCTAAGTCTGCTTGTGGTCAATATCCTGCTGTAAGACCCACCCCACTCTGATGGAGACCGAGCCCTACATTGCACTCCAAAATTCTTCGGTAGTCTTCAGATTTCATGATGCTATGCTTACAGTCAAGACATTTGGTACCAGAAACGGCAAAACAACCTCAAAACATTAGTGAACCTGCAGCATGTTTGGCCATAGGGACCGTGTTCTTTTCTTTGAAGACTACACTACAGTAACTACTTTGACCTCATCTGTCCACAGTACATTCTCCCAGAAGGATTTTGGCTTCTACAGGTATGTGTTGTCAAACTCCAGCCTGACTTTTATTTGTGTCTGTTGCAGTGGGTGTCCAACCACAGCATCTCTTTTCATTCAAATGGAAATGGAGCGTGTGAGCTTCAGGTAACCTTGAATTTGTTTGCAAGTGAATTGAGGTGCTTTGTTCACAATTTTAACAATCTTTTGTTGCGATCTTTCATGATTTTTTCCCCTCTTCCATCCACATTCAAGGAGGTCAGCTACAGTGCCATGGGCTGTGAAATTCTTGCTGATTCCCTGATGTTGCGCACAGTAGACACAGGGACATTCGGATCTCTGGAGATGATTTTATAGCCTTGAGATTGGCCATGCTTTTCCACAGTTTTTGGTTTTCACATCCTCTGACAGTTTCTCCGTGCTCAATGTGGTATACAGACACACGCACAAAGGCTGAGTCACTGTTTCCCCATTTTAATTGGCGTAACTTCTTAAATGCCAAGAAATAAATGTGGATACAGAAGAATTTGTAATTGTTGCAATTTTCTGAGAGAACTTACAGCACAGAATTTCCAAGAGACACTCGTGTTCTTAAGACTAACATTGTTTATGGCTATTACTTAATTAGCTAAACAATTGGGTAATAATTTAGATGCGACCAAGCTAGTTAGGTATTTTGTTATTTGCTAACAATCTTATCAATTTGGTGCTTGGCTGCTAGCTATACAATGAGCAAGGGAATTAGTTACTTAGCTAGCTAGTTAGCTAAGGGACTTAGCTACTCCCTATCTGCTATCCATATACATAATTGGTTCATTGGTTAGTGGTTCAACTGCTATCTAACTAGTTAATTAGTTAGCAAGATAGTTAATTTCCTAGCCATGATGTAAGTTAACTGTTAGCAAAATTTATCTAGCTTAAAATAGTTTGTTAGTTGGTTAGCGCTTTTAATTCATTTTAAATCTACTTTGATTATTGCATCATTGTTTTGTTAAAGCCTACATATTCTGCCTGTCAACCAATCTGAATGAATGCCCAGGATGTTTTTACATTCAGCACTTAAGTTACGCGCTTATACGCATCATAAAAGGTGCGGCACAGTCGACACCATCTTGGCAAGCGATCAAGCGTAGTGTTGTGGTACACATTCGGAAATGGCAAGGTGCCCCCACCCCTGCCAACACGTCAAGACCCCAACAACATGATCTCTCTCTCTCTCTCTCTTTTTTTTCACCAGCAACCATGGCTAGCTAGTGGTGTGGCCTTACTAGCGTGCACTTTGCATTGTCACTAACCACAGTTTTGTTGTTGGATAGGAGTTATGCACAACCAAGTTCTGCATTCTGTCCAACTCTTCTAAAGGTGAGTCAGGTGTTTAATATACCCAATGCCATGAGAAACTTTTTATAACGTTGAATGTGTATGTGATGTACGCACGTGTGTGGCCAGCCTGGCCTTAGGGCCTATTTTAAAAAATCCATCCATCCATCCATCCATCCATCCATCACCACTTATCTGGAGTCTGGTTGCAGGGACAACAGCTTTTAGCAGAGAAGCCCAGACTTCCCTCTCCCCAGCCACTTCATTTAGCTCAACCGGCAGGATCCCAAGGTGTTTCCAGGCCAGCCGAAAGACATATGCCACTTTTCCACTAGACCCGAACAGCACATCACCACACCGCACGGACTGGCCCGACACCAGAAGGCGTCCATTGTATGTCCATTACAACAGCGGTTTGGTGGGATGGGTCCGGGATCAATTGAACCGTCCGAGCATGCACACTTGCAGCGTGTATGGATCTGCCATAAGATTTAACGAATGGAAAGTCTCAGCCACTATTTTTGGGGGGATTCAAAATATGAATTGCCATTGCATGATGTGGCAACATCACAAAGTACAGTCTATCAAATGCACAAGAAGCATTCACATATAGAAAATGCTATTTCCAGGTTTAAACCAGCGAAACAAAGGTGGCCACTAGCCGGCCAGCATCGAGTCAAAAATACCCATACATCAACATTGAACCATATTTACAATCGATGAAATACTGCGATGATGATGACAAGGCCCCACTTGGCTCCAGATCACCAGCGCTTCAGAACCACCTCTGAGATGGTTCTAAATTGGAATGGAACCGCAAACATCCGGGGGAAACCAACTGACTCGGTATGGAACCGGGTTAGTGGAAAAGCGGCAGTATTCTCTCCAGCATGTCCTGTCACGACTATGAGGTGGGTTGACAAGTGCAGGAGGCAAACAAGTCTGAGGTGCTCAAAAAGGTGTAATTTAATCAAACAAAACAAACGGGGAAAACAGGGTACTTAGTAACTAAGAAAAACAATAAAATCCAGAAGGGGAAAACAATACAAGACGTGGCGGAACAATGGAAGCATGAACGTGGGGAAACAAGAACAATGAACCAACAAGAACTGAACCGAAAACAGGTGACTAAATACACACACTAATTGGCAATGATTAGACACAGCTGGGCAAGACACAAGTGGCAGGGGGTGCTGATTGGTTGACACATGAGGAAGGGCAGGCAAACACAGGTGGACATGACAAGGCTTAACAAGTAGGGGAGACAAGGAAATCACAAGAAAACAAACTACAATAGAACCAAAAGTAAACCCAAAAACCAACCCCTAAACCCAAACCATGACATGTCCTGGGTCCTCCCCAGGGTCTCCTGCCAGTGGGACATGCCCGGAACACCTCTCCAGGGAGGCATCCAAACCAGATGCCCGAGCCACCTTAGCTGGCACCTCTCAACGTGGAGGAATAGTGGCTCGACTCCGAGTCCCTCCTGGATGACCGAGCATCTCTAAGGGAGAGCCCAGACACCCTGAGGAGGAAACTCATTTTGGCCGCTTGTATCTGGGATCTTGTTCTTTTGGTCATTACCTACAGCTATTTAAAACAAAGAAAAGGGAAAAAAAAAAAAAAAAAACAGATGAAAAATCAATCCAGTAATCGACATCTGTCAGTGTGGAAAGAGTTACAAAGCCACTGCTAAAGCTTGAGGACTCAAATAAACCACGCTGAGAGCCATTATCCACAAATGGAGAAAACATGGAACAGTGCTAAACCTTCCTAGGAGTGTTCAGCCTACCATTACATCAGACTCATGTAGGAGGCCACAAAGGAATTCAGGACAACATCTAAAGAACTGTAGACCAAAAGTTCCGAAGCGAAAAACACTGCTGACCAAAAAAAGACATCAAATCTTCTCTTACTTTCACAAAAAATAAAATGAATCTGATTGATTCCGAAGACTTTTGTGCTTCTGAGACTACACACCAGCACTACTGTATAGTGGATTGCGAATAAGTCCTAAAACAGTCCAACTAATTCTGATATCTAGCTCGCTAGCTCGTTATTGGGCGAATTAGGTGAACGTGCTACTATAAAACTACCATTAGTGCTTGTAATTGTAATATATCATATCATCTTTAAAGTGAATTGTAGGATTCTCAGAGGGAAAAAAAAAAAAAAAAAAAGTTTTCACAGCATGACTACAAGAATAAAAAAACAGACGCTAGCATGATTTGTCATCACATTGGACAAGCCCACCACATGCTCCACACCATGTAGCCAAGTCAACGTCATGTACTGTAACTGTGGAAGCGCTCACATTGAGCCTGATGTCACCATGGCTCCCAAAACGTTGAAGCACAAGATTAGCCAAGCAGATTGGAGGGCCTCTTACGGTGACGTGGTGGACTGAGTCACAGCGGCTGGTTTGCTCAGGTGTCCAGATAGGCAGCCATCTGTCGCCATTACACCCGCTAGGCTCCACGATCTGTCACCCTGGCTTTTACATAGCTACTGTAGTGCATTTATTATGTGTCTCAACCTGTGCCCATTTATATATATTTGTCCATGGTCCATTGTTCATCAATAAAGGAATGTGGATATACATTTTATTTATTTAGTGACTTTTGGAACTCGTTTAGTTATTTATTTTATTATTATTTTTTCAAAGTAAGTAGCTACACATTAACAAATCAACCCAGTTAACTAGCCAGTAGCTACTTAGAGCTACAAGTTAGTTGATAGCCAGGTATTTAGCTCGCCAGTTAGTTAGCTATATAGCCACATTACACAGTTTGTTAATTAGAGCGCTAGATGCTATCAAAATGGCTAGTTGATAGCTAGTTAATAAGCAGTGAGTTAGTTATTTAGGGCACATTCTGAAATGAACTCAGAGCACGCGCTAGTTCACTCCAACCGTTCAAAAACTGTGTTGCTCAAATTTGCTGTATGGAAATTCAGGGGTACGTTCACTAAGAATGCGCTGCATCCGCTAAGAGTGCTAAATATTGCTCCACAACTGCACCCGTAGTCTGCTCCCTGTTAACCACCTATTCACTAAGGATATTACTCTAATCATACACCGCCGCAAACACGCCCGCAAATTCTGACAGTTGGGAGCAAATTTGCACCAGATTTACCACGCATTGATGTTGGAACAGTTGGGAGAAAGATGACATTATCAGAAAGCGAGCTTGGACCGAGGAGGTGCAGAAGCGTTTTCCTCATTTAGCGCCATTAAGCTGTAGTAAGCAGAGAGGACAAAGACGTCATTCATTCATAAAATACAAATTATTGGTGCGATAATTTTCTAAAAAATATATATTTTTATTTCAGAGGTTGACGTGGGCATACAGTATATATCATGTAAAAATGATCACAAAATGCCACCCCCCTAACCCCCAACCCATGATCGCTGATCAGCCCGGGTTACGTCATGTGTTAAACCAACAAAGAAAAAAGGACTAAGCTTTACAGGCCATCTTTTTTCTCATACAAACAATTCTCAGAACTTCTCGCCTCCAGGTTTAGTTGTGCTCGCAAGCAGCACACTTCGGAAGGGTTGACGTGCGAGGCCCCGTGGAAGTAACTTGAGCAGGGTATTTTGCTCTAAGATGAACTCATATGCTATTTCAATTTGGCTTTGTAAAGTCCACAAATTACATGAGATTTCTCCAACAAGCTCCAATATAGTCTGTGTTTCTCTATCTTCACAC
The DNA here is from genome assembly GCF_051991245.1 of Festucalex cinctus. NCBI lineage: Eukaryota > Metazoa > Chordata > Actinopteri > Syngnathiformes > Syngnathidae > Festucalex > Festucalex cinctus. The sequence continues at coordinate 9,306,128 of NC_135421.1, forward strand.
CAGTGGATAAGTTTAATTTTGACAGCCCTAAATATTATTATTAGCACAAATCTTCACCCCAAATTTTTTATTAACGTGAATTACGGTACTTCTTTTGAATGAACTAATTATTTACTAAACTATTATGAAATTCTATATAGTAATATATCTAAACTACCATTAATACAAATTTCACCTGTCATTTGATCAAATTAAATAGATTTGAATTTAAATTTAAATAGATTTGAAATATATTTGAGCGGGAAAATGAAAAGTGACACAACATACAAAGCTGCAACCAGAAGACACAGTTCACACATAGACAAGTGTGCTGTGGGTTCGGTCTGGCAAGCATGCAGACATCAGCGGGAGTGCAGTTGTGTAACATCGCCACAGTGCATCCTCTTCTACCTGTGCACATAATGTCCTCTTTTGGCATTTGTATCTTTTTTTCTTTTCTTTTTTTTTGCTATGATCAACTCTCTACATGCAATGACTAAGAGTTATTTTAATTTGTTCCGTTAAGTTATCGCACTGGAGACACACAGTAAGTAATCAAAAACAACAACAGAAAATGAGAAAGAAACAACACTAATGACTCATCTTAAAATTGGGTTAAACATTACAAATACCATTTGGCGAAAATACACATACAGCTTTGGAAGGTAGTTATCGCTAACTAGTTAGCCAGTTAGTAATTTAGCTAACTAATTTAGCTACTTAGCTAGCCTTCCCCAAACCGTACAGCATACCACCCAATAAAAATAGCACAAAAAGTATGAATAATAAAATAAGATGGTCTCATTTATTAACAAATGTACAGGTGAAATCTAAGCCTCTATAACTGAATTTAAAGATCATACCTTTAAAAGAAGCCACGATTTGTTGTATGAATGACAACAAGAGGATACACAGGTTTATTTTGCCAACTAATGGAAGAGCATTTCATTGTTGCGCCAGTCACTATATATCACTGGCATCGATTGTTTCCCAGCTTGTTCAATAGTCAGGTGATTAGTTAACTGATATCTAATTATTTATCTAACCAATTAGTACATTACCTAGTTACCCTGTTAGTTTGTCTAGATAGCATTTACAATAGTAATTCATTCGGTCTAATTTTCAGCTAGTTTTGAAAATATGATCCAGTTAGTTAGTTAGTTAGTTAGTTAGTTAATAAATAGACGGTATGTAGGTAGCCAGTTAAAAGGTATGATCAGCCAGTTAACTAGCTGCTAAATAATGTCGTTATTTAGTTAGGGAGTGCAATGGCTGTTTTTACAAGTCCACAGCTCAGGCTTCATTCAAGTGAATGTCGACTGCACAGCTGCTGCGTTGCCATGGTGATGCTTCACTACTGACGTGTGGCAACACATACGCGTTCGACTACCCTGAAGATATTTGTGTGTCAACTCCATAAAAAATGTGAATGAGTCCTTTGGCCAGTAACTCCAATGGAACATGAGCTGATAAGAAGATGGGTTGCTCGGTAACAGTAACCTGGTAACCAACCAAATTCACAAATGAAGAAAGTTGTCAGAGAGGGAGCAATTCAATGATGCATCTGCTCTTCGTTAATGGCAAAAGAGACTTGATCATTTTACTGCAAACTAACTGACCATAACATGCCGGTGTCATCTTATTAGGTGTATGTGATTATTACACATTTTGGGTATATTGCAATATGACACAATGTTACTTGTATGTTACTGTATTGAAATCTATTACTTTATTGTAATTTACTATTTAAAAAAATGAAATAAGATTTTATCTAATGAGGTGAGTGCTTCAGTGCTAATATCCATCCATTTTCTTGACCGCTTATTCCTCACAAGGGTCGCGGGGGCTGCTGGCGCCTATCTCAGCTGGCTCTGGGCAGTAGGCAGGGGACACCCTGGACTGGTTGCCAACCGATCGCAGGGCACACAGAGACAAACAACCATCCACACTCACAAGCACACCTAGGGACAATTCGGAGCGCCCAATTAACCTGCCAAGCATGTCTTTGGAATGTGGGAGGAGACCGGAGTACCCGGAGAAGACCCACGCGGGCACGGGGAGAACATGCAAACTCCACCCAGGAAGGTCCGAGCCTGGACTCGAACCGGAGACCTCAGAACTGGGAAGCGGACGTGCTCAGTGCTAATATGTTCCAGTTAAATGTTCTTACCACTCCAATAGAAAAGTAGTTGTTGACGATGTTGTAGGGTACCGGGTCACCCTTCTCCTCCTTGTCATCTGGCACTATGTCGATATTCCAGCGATCCAGCACCACCTCGATACTGTGCTCAATGTCGCGCAGGAACTTTAACAAGCTGCCACCCTCGTATCCTGAAAACATACATTTAGTAGGATTTTAGACACAAACGGAAGCTCATATTTGAGGAATATGTTGCAAGCGCAACCATCCCTGATATTTGGGTGGCATTAGGATCTAATAAAATTATTTATTTTTGTATACTTTCAAACTAAATTCTTTTGAGATTGCTGATTGACATATCGTTGTCCAATTAAAAACACGAAACAGCAATTAAAAAAAAAATGATTTCTGCAAAATGCAATTTTTTTTTCTTTGTGTTCTGAATTAAGAAAAAACTCCCTAAATGTTCGGTACTTTTTATTGGGTCATTGATTGTCAATGTAAAAGCTTTGATAGATTTTCTACTAAATTCTTTTGAACACATGCTACATAGGGCCACTGCCAAGTGAAATTTACAGCCATCCCATTTTTTATTATATTTATGTTTTATTGTATCTATCTACTAAAACTATTTTCTTCTCTTTCAAAATAAAAGAGAACACCAAGCTTCATACTGTATGATTTCCTACAAAATTATTTTGAGAACTGTCGACATAAAAAAAAAAAAAAAAAAAAAAAAAAAGGAAAAATAAAGCTCACCTCGTAAGAAAGAAAAAACATGTCCTGTAACTCAAAATTTCATAGGTGTTGGTTTTATACCTATGAGAAACAATGAACATGTATCTTTAGAATATTTGCTTTGTATTGGACAATGTTTGTTTGTTTATTTGCACAATCTTTAAAAAATACAAATATGGCAGTAAAAAATAAATAAATAAATAAAATAAATACAATAGGTGAAGGTGAGGCAGAAAACCATTATGGGCTTATCATAGACCTCACCTAAGAATAATAAACTAACATTTTAATAACAAAAATATTCTACTATAAAATATAATAATAATATACTAACTACACAAATATACTGATAATATACTGATAGAAACTTGACAGGGTTTAATAAAAAAGACTAATTATACAGGTCAAACATGATATGCAAAATAGGAGGTAACCATGTGAAACTACTTGCTTTAAAAAGTAAAGGTTTAGTCACAATGACTTCTTTTTCCCCCCTGAAAAAGACCCTGAAAATGGAAGTAATAAAATGGCAAACAGAATTCAATGATGGATGTTTATTTTTGTGAAACTGCTTGCATTAAAGCTTAAATAATCACATCTTGATTATTTGGTTCAAAACAATTTGGCGTTGTATAAAGGCAAACTCCAAGACCTAACTCAAAGTAAATGCTTGTTTGTGCCTTTAGCAACTGTTTATAATAATTCTAATCGACCATGGTCCATGAAACTGATAGGTGGTTCTTTGGTACATATCCTGTCAATTTATCTTCAAAACTAAAAATATCGAGCAGGTGGTGATATTTTCTGTCCGGGTGACTCACAGTTGAGCGTTGGCCCAACAGTGTAGCTTGTCACATAAAACGGTAAATCAACTAAATGAATGCATTGCCGCAAGCTCATATTTTAAAAAAAAATATTTGTCTTTTTTATTTTTTTTTAAATTATTTTTATTAACAGGAAGTTGAAACTGTTTGCCCCTATTCTCGAGTGAGAACTCATGATCCAGGCTTTAACTGATTTCCACTTAACTCTTCAATTGCCTTTTTTTTCCTCTTACCTAATGAGGTTACATAAATGCACAATGTTATCTTAATGCCCATGTAATTCCATCATGTGGGTGCATTTCACTTGTGCCGCTTCTAATTTTGTAAACAAGGTTTGCTGGCAGGATCAACGCAAATGAATACTGCTCAATGGTCTGTTTCCAATAGACAATTTGCACTTGAAGTAATGACTTTGCCTGTGTTGTATAGCATGTCGCGCGGTCTCACCTCCCCCCCAGCGGAGGCAGCGTGCCAGGTCGTTGCCTGTCCCCAGCGGCAGAATGGCCACCGGGGGATGCCGGGCGAAGTTGGCCTTGTCTGCAGAGACATATTTCTATTGTCACATTTGCTCACCAGTGACTGAACACGCAATATAAAATGACAGGCTTTTTTCAAAGACGTTTTCATTGACGTTAATATTGGTCAAAATGACCCCACCAGTTTTTAGGAACATTTTTGTGACCGGAGTGTGCATCATGCCTTTGAAGGTTACATCTTACCATACTACATATCAAGGTGATGCACGAAAACATAAAAAAAAAAAAATATATAAAATGTTGCAAGCTAATGCTGAAAATGGACAACATGAATACGTGAATAAAGTTGAACAAGTACCTATACAGTCCAGGATCCAACCAACGGTACCGTCCCCGCCGCATGCAAGCACTCGGAAATCAGGGACGTCGTGAAAAAAGTTGAGCCTAAATGGATAGACGTGTTGTAATGTGTTAGCATCACCAGAGTCAACTTTGATCAATTCTCATTAGCCCAAGTTGAAATATTAAGCACAAACACAATTCTGAGCAGTGACGATGCTCTATAGTCTATGACTAGTGGTGTATACGTATCTAGAAAAAAACCTATTTCAAGTTAACTGTCATTTAAAATCAATTCTTTTGACTGGCCTCTTTTATCCCTTTGCTATTTGTATACATGTGAAAATACAGTAGTGTTTGTAAAACGTGACTAGTAAAGGAATACATACAAAAATGTAAACAAAAACAACCCTCCTGGTAAAAAGGCCAATGACTGTGGGGTCTTGTAGTTTTGACCAAATCATGAATGGGGTCTAGTAAACTAACATTAACAACTGAACTTTAGATTATCAATATATATTGAGAGCAAGCAATGATGTGGATGAGTTTGCTGTAATGGTACGACTCATGTCATTCAGCGGAATTCTCTGTATGAATTCATTTACACATCTATATTTATTTTTTATTTTTTGAGTCTCATTGTTTTTTTTATTTAATTTGACTTTTATTAATTTAGATTTTCTCATACATATATATATATATATATATATATATATATATATATATATATATATATATATATATATATATATATACCCTTTATATTTCTTTTAATTTATCTAATTTTTTAATTAGATTTATTTATCAATTTAGATTTTTATTTTATTTATTCATTTTAAATTTTGGCATTTTTGGTTCTCCATAAGAAATATCAAGACATATCCGTGGAGCTTTTTTTTTTTTTTTTATCTGTTTTTAATTTGATTTTTATATCCATTTTTATTTATTTTAATTTATCTAATTTTTGAATTTGATTTATTTATCATGTTTTCATTTTTATGTATTTATTTATTCATTTTACATTTTGGCATTTTTGGTCCTCCATAAGAAATAACAAGACACATCCGTGGAGCTTTTTTTTCTGCTTTGAATTATATTTTTATATCCATTTTAATTTATTTTCAATGTTGACATTTTTGGTCCTCCATAAGAAAGATGAACACACGTCCGTATAGCATTTTTCTGCGGCGGAATTTGTCTAACCATGTGACAATGTGCACCTCTACAGCAGGGCTGGACTGTCCAAGTGGCATACAGGGCAGATGCCCGTGGGCCGATGTGGTGCTATTCAATTATTATTTTCCTCCATTTTACATCAGCGACCGGCCCACAATTTAGAGGGACCAGCCCATTAAATCGTTATATAGAATGCAAACTGAACCAATAAACATCAGTGGTAGAGGTACGTGGTAGCCAAGAATGGTCAAGAATTGTGCTGGGCCGACGGGCGTAAGTCCAAATGCCAGAGCCAATTATTTGTGCCAGTCCAGCCCTGATCTACAGTCTTAACTGGATACAATAGGTGTGCCAAGAGTGCTATAGATACGGAAGGCCAAGCAAGAAAGGTCACAGCGACATAAAAGCCTAACTCAAGTCACCTACAGTATCTAATTGTGTGCCCAAAATGTAACCATATACCTTTCCATTAAATTGCCCTCAATTTCCAGTTATCTCTCACAAATTCCAATAATTCCCATGGAAAGCACCCAATTTGGAAAAGTTGGAAAGTTCCCCAGCTTGCTTCCCATTGAAATTTACCAATGTTTTGTAAAAATTTACTGGAGATTTTCCATATCTTTCCAAACCTAGGTATGAGATGAAGAGAGACTATCCATCCATCCACATATGCACACTCCACCTTCACCATCTTCTCCCGAGTTTCCTATGCGGCCACAGGGCACACACGTGACCTTCAAAGGGACCTTTCATGTGAGTGGGACAAAGGTGTCGATGGAGGCTTTCATCTGTGGCAGCTGCACGCGGCCAAAGACGCCTTTCACTCAAGCCAGCCACCTGGTGCTCAGCGGATCATTAATGCCCACATTTAGGCCACAATCATACTGAATTTATATTACACACCTTGGGAATGAAAATCTTTTATGTACAGTCGTGATGTTGACAATTTGCAATATTCATCCATCCATGCATCCAATATTGTTCAGCATAATTCTGGCAAGTCTTTTAGGATTTTATTTACATGTAAATTTGTATATAAAAATGTGTCATGGGTTTATTTTTAAAAGGTAAAAAAATGAAAATATATTCACTGGTATTGGTAAATATAAAATACAGGTACAGTACACGGAATACAAAATGTAATTACATCTGGCAAATCATTTTTTTATTTTATACATCAATGTGTGACTGTATTTTTTATTTTATTTATTTTTTTAGTGAAATCCTTCCAGTTTGTATTTATTTCTATATAAGTCTGTATTTGTAATGGATAAAATATGAAAAAACATTTTTTTTTCCTAATTTGTATTTTTCATAGATAAAAAATGAATGACATTCTTTAGAATTCTACGTTTCCATTAATTATATGTGAATCTAAAAATGTGTAAAAAAAAAAAAAGAAAAAAAAAGAAAAAAAAAGTGTGAACTCTTGATTCTAATTTTTTTTTAAATAATGTGGCGGGCCAAATCTGGACCCCTGGCCTTGAGTTTGACACCTGTCAATTAGATTCTAACATAGCAGAATAGCAGATACCATTTCACATCATCACGTTTCTATCTCTGTCAAATCTCATCAGTGTACTTTTTTTTTTGCATTCATGGCGGATTATGATGAAGAAAATTCATATCTGTGGCACTGCTGGGAATCGGGCAATAGCGCGGGGCTTGGGTGTTGAAGTTTGTGTACATATGAGTCACTTCCATTGTCTATATCACTGTGAAACGTTCATTAATCCTCTTAAAACTGATTGTCTGTTCTGCACTGGGATTTTTATGAGCGACCGTCTAAAAACAAGCGCGCGTTAGTGGGCCAAAAACAATCTCCGTCTCACCTCGCTGCCAGCTGAGCCTGTTGCTAAGGCACCATGGCAACACTCGGCCTCTTTTGAGAGACAAGTTAACCCTGTAGGCAACCTACATCCATTTGATTGTGTACTTAATGTTGTGGCTGGTGAGTGTCATTTGAGTTATTTGTGATCTAAAATCAATTGTTTCTCAAGGAGACTGAGGATGTTGATAATTAATGGAATTAAATCAAGTTAATGGATAAGCATTTACCTGAGTGCTGGGCCACCTTGGTCCAAACTATGCACCTGCCGTGGGTTTAGAAGATACCGGAACTTCCTGAGAACCCTGAAACGAGGAGAAGCGACCACTCTTTAACGGCCAAAAAGGAAAAGAAAATCTTGTTATACACTTGTCATTTCAATATTGTTTATTATTATCTATTTAAATATTTTAGATGAGTAAAAAAAAAGTCTAGAAAACAAATTGTCTTTTGGGTTTCTTTATATTCAAATACACACAAGTATTACAGAGCATTCTACATAAGAGTGGTCTGTGAGATAGTGTGCAGTAAATTATCATGGGAAGATTTTTATGAAGCCTTCGGGGAGGTGAGTTACATAGAAAGAAGAGTAGTCTAAAAACAAAGAGGTACTTTTCTGTGTAGGCTTATCTTCCAAGGCCATTCCGTTATACCTTCATGTACAGCAGTGCTTCTCAAATAGTATTATAATATTAATAAATAAATATAATATTGTTAATTTATTTATTTGCAAATACTATCATTTTGAATTTGATGCTTGCAACAAGTTCCAAAAATTCTGGGAAAGGGAAGGGGCAAGAAAAGACTAGAAAAGTTGAGAAATGCTACAACAAACAAACTAACAAACAAAACCTGTTTGGAACATTACACAGTTGAACAGGTTAATTAGAAACAGATGAGTGGCATGACTGGATATAAAAAGGAGCATCCCCGAAAGGCTCAGTTGTTCACATGCAAAGTTGGAGCAAGGTTCATCGCTTTGTGAACACCGAACAACCCAGAAAATCTGCACATAACCACAAGGTCCGACAACCAACCCCGAATGCCCGTGACCTCTGATCCCACAGGCTTTAAAAACCAGCATCACTGTATAAATGATATTACTACATGCGTTCAGGAACACTTCAGCAAAACCAACATCAGGTAACAGAGTTCATCGTGACATCTACAAATACAAGTTAAAACGCTACCCTGCAAAACAAACACCATATATCAATAACACCCAAGAATACAACAAGCCTATTTTGATGAAGGAGGGAGTTCAAAGTACAACTAACAGATATCTGTTTCCAAATTTAAGGAGCAAAATTAAATAGTCATCAGAAATATTTTCAGTTACTAGAAAAAAAATCGTACATTGTTATTTCCTGCCAATGGTAAAAACACATCCCATATATCAACATAATACTTTTGTCTATACATTGACCTTTGCCCTCTCAAACTGAATTCAGTCCTGTACGCACGCCAGTTTCCTGTGACCTTCGTAGAGTTATACAACTAATACAGTGAACTCTGTTTTCTGAATAACACACATATAATTCCTGTCATGTGTCCTGTATGCCCTGACCAAACAATACATGCTGACTGATGCAACATAGTTTGCACACAGAAACCAATTATGTAAACTATTGGTGAGCAAGCGTCCCTCTTAGTAAAATTAAAAAGTTTCTGAAAGCACAACTGAAACTAATGGAGGAATAGATGTTGTAGATGATGACCGCAATGTATCTCAATGGACATCTTTAGTCATTAGCACTATTTGATGAATACAGTGTATATGAGAAAATGCAATATAAAATAGCAATCTCACCGTTCCCCCTGTCTTCCGCCACTTTTAGGATTGACCAGCACCAGCAGAGGATGAGTGCCTGGGAAGGGTGAGATCTGGAGAGAAGAAGGTGAATCAACAAGGTGAAATTCTTTAGTCTTCAGTGCAAGTTCTGGTTTTGGTTGGAGATATGGCCTGAACAAGGAATTACACTGATCAGCAGCAAATTTTAAGCAGAGAAGGCTTTATGTGTCCCATATGCATGTGTGACTGATTTAAAAAAAAAAAAAAAAAAAAAAAAAAAAAAAATTCTTTAAGTTTTCTCCTAGCACGTCGTGTTTTTTTTTTAAATAGATATTGTTTCAGACGTTTCAGAAAAAATTCTGTTGCTGAAACTAACTCTTAATTCATAAACATTACTATATTACATATAATATGATTGTTATTATATTATGATCATTATGAAAATGTCAGGTTGACCTGTTTGACATTTATTAAACACTACAAAAAGGAGAGAAGACAGTCAGTTCAAAACTCGCAAGGAGAGCGGAGAGGAACTGACTAATAAAATTTACTACTGCACTCTTTGGAAAATCCCCTTCTTATTCTCTCTTTTTAGTTGGTTTCCACGCCCCTAGTTACATAAGTGTTCCAACCCTAATAATGCAAATGCAAAACATAGTTGGGACACAGTGTACTTGTTTGTCAATGTGTGTGTGTGTGCATGTGAGTGGACAATTGCTGAGTACATGTGTGGTCAAGTTTGCAATCATTTCTTAACAGAAAACAGGCGGCCTCAGCAGACTGGCTCTAACCATTCTGCTGCATTAGATGTTCTGGTTCTTGTGCTTCTTGAGTCATCTTCTGTTAAGATAACATATAGCTAGGCTATGTGAATGTGAGTGTGGAGCAGAGCAAAGCATTCTTCATTGCAAGCAGAAGCATTCTTTATTGCAGCAAATGTATGATAACTTATATTTACAATTATTCCTACAGAAAATCTGATGTTCTAGAGAAAAAACAAGCATTTGGTATCAGTGCAAAAAGAATCATCTAGAAAAATGTACTTGCATCTCCGATATAAAAAATTTAAATATGCGTTGACCAGTGTTACCTGCAGTGCTTGTCCGTCTCCAGGTGAGAATTTGAACACCTGGTTGATGTCATCCGGGCTGGTGCAGGAAGGCGATTCACCCTCTCCGCGTTTGGCCCCAGACTGGCGGTCCTGCAGACAAGACCGGTGATAAATGAGGCGACTTCTGTCTCTGACTGAATCATTTTCAAAGTTTGAAATGGAAGCAGGTGTTTGCTGAACTCAGCGTGACACTCTGACTGGCATATGCACCTGCTGTTCACACCTGAAAGTGACATGTGATCTTTTTCAAAGGCAAATGAGTGACGTGTTTGTTGACAGGGTAAATCGGGGAGAGGCTATGGGTTGTCTTTCATATTGGGAGTGGGAAGTAATAAAGTAAAAATACTTACAGAGGATGTAAAAAAAAAATAAAAAAATACAAATCTTAATAATATGTTCCATGCAGCCCAACTAGTCTAATACGGTATTCTGGTTTATATTGTGTTAGTGCAATATGAGTTAAGCAGCAAAATCCAGCCCTTTTTATCAATATCAGAAGGCAGCCATTTTGCCACTTGCTGTCAAGTGAAAATGACATCACAGTTGCTCAGGTCTCGGGTCACAATCAATCACATCTCAGCTTCAGAAAACAGGTGAGCTGTGATTGGTTGTTGCCTGAGCCTTGCGCAACTGTGACGCCATCTTCAGTCGATAGCAAGTGGCAAAATGGCTGCCCCCTGAGATGTAGTAATAATCAGAATGTCACGTTTAGACTAGTGAAGTCACATCTAACATATTATTGTCAAGAAATGTTTAACATTGACTTGCCTTTTAAGTTTTAAGATTTATTAGTTAGCTGTACTTGACTATTTATTTGTCCGGTTTCCTTTTACTTTGCACATTTGAGAGCCCCTGCGCATTAATGCACTCTAATCTCCATTGTGATGTGGTACAATATGAAGTGTAGTATGTGACTCACCAGGACAACAGGACAAATGTAGGAGGGCAGCAGCGTATGGTCCCGCAAGGCTCCTCCATCACACTCTGGCTTCACATGGGATGCACATTTGTTATGCAGCTGTGGAGGACAGCAGGAAGACACCTAAGTAAATGTGATAGTATAGTACATCCATTCAGCCATTTTCTAAAGTGCTTGCACTCTGCGTGTGCTCAAGCCTATTCCAGGTGACTTGAGGCAGTGAAAGGGTACACCTTTGATTGGTTGCCAATCATTCAAAGACCACATACAAACAAACACATTCAGACTTGTGGACAATTTAGTGGATTTAATTAACTTGTGATTTATATAACAGCTTTGAGAAAAAGATTGATAGACTGATGCATTTGCTGACACTTCTGTGGCACAGCTTTGATTGTAAAAGCAAGTGAGTGAGGTCATCTAGTGGATATAAGCAGTATTGCATCTGAACATAGCACTAAAAGTAAGATAATGTGTTTGATAAATTATTTCTTTGTTGTAACGATGCTCCATCCATCCATCCATCCATCCATCCATCCATCCATCCATCCATCCATCCATCTATCCATCATTACTCACAGTGATCTGGCACCACACACAGTGGAGGCCGGTCAGGCCTTGGTAACACTTGATGCTCCGGTGACATCGGTCACACTTGGTAGGGGAGTTGCCCTCCATCCACACGTGCTGCATAGCCTGAAAACACACACACAAACAAGTCGATCAAATTTATCATTGACATTTTCATAATGTTTAGAACCAACAGGCATCATGATTAGTATTTGACAACTGCTGAAATGAACTAAAACAATGACAAAAAAAATTGTTTGGGGGGTATTATTATGATTTATCTAGTGTGGCCTTATAGTGATGAGGAAAAAAAAATCAACTGATTGTTGTAAATGGTTGTGCAGAGAAGATGGCAATGTATAGTAGCTAGAACAAGAAGAAGGCCATATCTTTTTTTCCTTTTTTATTTCCTGTATCCACTATAAAGGTTATCTATCCTAATCTAATCTATAATCATCATTCAAGACATAACCATGTTTTCTCAATTGTCAGGGTTTGTTGACTGGTAGTTCCATCAGAGAAAGCTCAGTCTCTTGCCACTCTGAAGTACAGTGACATCATGGGGAAAAGATCTGTAGTAACTGTATGTGCGAGTGTACGCTCACGTTGGTGTGCCTGCGTGACTTGGCGTAGGTGCTGATGCATGCGGCGATGTCTTTGGACACACAGCGCTCGTGCACCGTGTACTTGCATACTGTCGGAAAAAACCACACACTTTTTAGTGACGACACACGCGTAACATACGTGTACATGGTCGTGGCCATCTACTCACAGGAGCAGCAGAGGCCCTGCTTGCGCACGCCCAGCAGCATGGTGTGACAAAAGTTACAGTAGGCCGGTTTGTTGAAGTGCTTTAGACGCCACACGTGCTGACCGTCCTCCTGAACGTTCTAGAGGCAGACATGAAAACGTTTGTTGTTTTTGCACGAACACAAAAAATGATAGTAGTGATTATTTGCTCAAAAACATCAAGGTGACAAATGTTGACACCTCGACAGAGGTCTCACGCGAACACAAGATCGTTGAAGTCATCATGACATGACATCATTTAGTCTTCAAAGACATTTGTTGTTTTTGGCCAGTGAACTAGAGAAATGCAGATACAAACCGTGTCCATGCCGAGCAGCACCAGTAAAGGGATGGTGGTCAGGCCTCCCCGGATCCACTCTTCCAGGGTGACTGTGCCATCCCGGTCAAAGTCGATCTCCTCCATCATTTCCTTCAGGATCTACGGTGGCCGAGGCAGAAGCACTGAGACACACTTTCTACCTCATTTTAGGCTAGGCGAGTTGAGATTTCTATGCCAATGTACAGTGTAACTGCTTAAAAAGTAGCACAATTTGGAGTTCAAACCAAAAATTGGAGACTTTCCTAAAAAATTCAATAGGTCAAGGGTCACCAACAATCCTGAAGTGGCGACAGCTCTTACACTTCAAATCATCATTTCTAAAACATACCAAGGAAATCACAAAGTCCCATGGTCATTGTTGGGCTATTTCTAAATGCCCAAAGGCGCCATGCTAGTGATCCTTGCTCTTGATCGACCTATGTTAAAGCAGTTAAACATAAAGTAAGAAAACAAACAAACGGAAAAAAAAAGCTTAAATTCTCTTATTAGGTTATGTGGTAAACCGATAAAAAACATTAAATAGGCTGCAAATGGCCAGACTTTGGACACCTCTGACATTACTGGATACAGTTCTGACGTTTTCAAATGCCACTTACTGATGTTAACATAAATGTCAAGTGGAGATTTTTTTGTGCAAGTGCGACCTCTAGTGAAAATGTTTCTTCAAACATTGCCTGTAAAGTTGCTAAATGTTTCATGGCGGTGACAGTCTAACCCTGGAGCAAATTATTTCTATTTGAAAAATGTTATGAATTTCAAAGGACTTGGAAGTCAACCAGTATCCACCAGAATTGTGCTCCACTTGGAACGTTCCACAGTACCATCCACCCACAGGACATATCATCATGTACACCAGTACAATCAACCGTGTCATTATTTACTTTAAAGTGGTTATGAATCCGTGTGCTCTGCTGCTCACCGGCCGAAGCTCTGTGGAGTCCCACTCCAGATACTCAGCAACGTGTACCATTTGATTGATGATACGGTCCAGCTCCTACCAGATCCCAAATAGGACAAAAGAAAACATTGTGGCACATGGATCACAACCTCTCACATCAAAACATGATGTAAAGATGCTACAAATTCCATACGGGCTGCAATGTTCTGTTTATGCCTCTGAACCTGGCTAGCATTAAAACGGACGGATCATAACAAACGATCTTAATGTCAACACACCGCCTGCCAACTAGCTTCTATTTTTAGGACAATGGGTAACCAAGATGGAAAGAAAACAGAAAGACGGAGAAAGTTGTGGGGATACTCACCGAACTGTCCAAGACGCCGTTGCCGTCTGTATCGTATAGCCGGAACATGACTGCAAGGGAAACAAAGAGAAATTTCAGGTTTGCTCAGTGATGAGTTATGTAGTTCACAAGGGGGAATATTATCTTGTGTGAGTGGAGATGAGTCTCTGCCACATGTGCCAAATGAGGCATTAGCATTAGCATCATAGCATGCTCATAGAGTGAATTCACTGTTTCACAGATTTTATTGGGGAACCTATCCTCTGTTATTCATTGAAAAATGCACCTATTCCCTGTTAGTATTACGTTGGCACCACCTGTGGTACCTTATGCCAAGGAACAATGTTAAAGTTAATTGAGGAGCTCATTCGAAAGCTGATTGGTTAAACAAACATTCCTATAGTTGAAGTCACATTGTTCAAAACTACTCAGGTTATACAGTATGACCTTGTGACCTCACTAGCCTTAACATGACATTCTGATTAGTATTACATTTTCGGAAGATGAGTTATGAAGCAAAAGCCAGCCGTTTTTATCCATCTCAGGGGGCAGCCATTTTGCCACTTGCTGTCGACTGAAGATGACATCAACGTTGCTCAGGGCTCAGGCAACACCTAATCATAGCTCACCTGTTATCTGAAGCTGAATTGTGATCGGTTGTTACCTGAGACCTGAGCAACATTGATGTCATCTTTAGTCGACAGCAAGTGGCAAAATAGCCGCCCCCTGAGATGGATAAAAAAACTGCTTAATTTTGCTGCTTAACTCATATTCCACTAACGCAATATTAACTTGAATACCATATTTAGACTAGTGGAGCTGCATATAAAATAAATAAATAAATAAATAAATTGACATGGCAGCATAGCGATAGAAAATGATCTTCCATGGCACTAGTAGTTTCCACGTCCCGGTTTTGCCCGTCACTCACACTCAAGCTTGTCCTCCGGTGTGCCGCGCTCCAGCAGAGAAAGGTAACAGACTATGTCCTTCAGGAAGACCACCTGCGGCACTGACTGGGGGGATCCTTTCTGGGGCGACGGGGTCCTCCGTAGAGACAAATGCTTCTCAGAGCGACTTCTCTCTGTAGATGCACAATTCATATTGGATCACAAGTGTATAACAAGATTTTTGAAAAGATTTTCCTTTGTTTAAACTTGGTTATGAAACACCATTATAGTACATTACAGACACAACAGATACTCAATGACACATTATCCATATCATAAGTGGTCTACTTCTCTGTGTGATTTGAAACAAGATAGCTCACCAAGAGACTAAATTGAACTTTCCAATGACGATTAAAATTTGTACAATTGGAGCGTCCATCCATCCATCATCTGAACCGCTTATCCTCCACGATGGTTGCAGCCGAGCTGGAGCCTATCCCAGCTATCTTTAGGCAGGCTACAAACTGAACGGGTTGCTGAATTAGACTGTAAAGAATTAAGCAGTTTGTGCATCATTGATTAATAAACGCCGGCTCCTACTGGTCTGTGTGAATTGGCCACCGGGGGCAGTATAATACAGTCATGCAGGCACAAACAAAGAAGAGTTTTATAATTACTGCAAGTAGAAATCATACCGCGCCCGAAAACACATTATGAAGAAGAAAAATAAACACATACACAAATCAGAATTTTTTGGAGAAATGTATTTCAAAATCAAGAACAGTACAGCTCGGACTTGGCCTCAAAATCCCCATTCCCTGATTGTGACTGCGTTTGGAATACACCCCGAGCGCACTCTGCTTCACTCCGACCATTCGGAAACTCTGGACATTGCTCAAATTTGAAATTTGATTATTCAGGGTACTCTAAAAAAGGAATGCCAGTGAAGCACGAAATGCTTATTGCAACATCGGCTGCATTCAGAAATCAATGGAATAGAAGCGTCTGCAGCAGCGTCTGCATCTCCACATATACACACTCTGTGGTCGTCGGGTATTCAAACTGAATTTCCAAACGCACCCTGTGTTGACGTCAGCAAATGAACTTTGGTTGAATTTGAAAATTCGGCTTCTTTAAGTACGGAAAAGTTTTACTTTGTAGTTTAAAGTGGCTTACCTTAACTAGAATATAGTGTGACCAAAAGTAGAATCATGGTGGTTGATTATTGAGCCTTTTAATGCTATAAATAGTAAATCCTTGTTGTGGTGGATGCCACATGCTAGCAGCAGCTGCGGTAGCAGCACTAGGGTTACGTCATACATTATTTACCAAGAATACAATTAATTCTTCATATTTTAATTTCGATTGACTCTATTGAAGTGGATTTAAGGCTATGTGCCTTATTTAAGTACTCAATGTGCCTTTGTTTTATGTTAACTGTGAGATCAAACTTCAATTGTGTGTGGCAGTAAACAGCTTTGACCAAACGACCGCTCGTATCTTAAAAATGTGTAACTCTTGTCTTTCGTGTCTCAAGGCACCACTTTAAAACATTGAGGTAGTCGCTCTACAACTGAATGAAAGTCTGAAGCTAAGTTGTCTGGCTCACCCGGTGAGAGTTTCGGAGGCGACACTGGTGACCGGGCTGGGCCGACATTGGGGGTCAGGACATTATTGCTGCTCTGGGAAGGCTTGACCTGGACGCATGGAGAGCGGTGTGGTCCCCCGGGCGTGTGGGCCCCGGTTCTGGACCGCTGCGAGGAGGAGCGGGACGAACAAGGGGAGGTGGTGGCCCCAGTGCCGCCAGCGAGCTCTGGAGTGATTCGACCCATAGCCGACAGGATGCTCTTACCGTTCATGCCTTAGACACAAAAGGAAGGAATCCTTTAAAGATAGAATAATGTGGAGCCTCTGAAGTCGAACACACGCTTTTTAATTGAGCTGCAACAATGTTTTCCATTGAAAAATGCTCATTTTCCAGGTCAAACTGTCACCATCATAGTAATAACCAGTTTAACATTGACTGCATGTTGCAATAATCTTTCAATGCTCACTAAACAAGTTTTGGTTGTTCGACTTAAGAGGTTCCCTTGTTGCAAAAAAAAACAAAAAACAAACAAGGAATCACAAGTCAGTTATTTAAAGCAAAGGAGCACAACACAATAAAATTGCAAATGGATGAAACTCATAAGGGAAGTTGGTGAAGTTACAACATTTGGCTAAACAAATGTCACAAAATGGATTCCGCAACCAAAAAATAGCCATCAACACAACAAGCAGCGGCAGCAGGTGGAGGGCGGCTGCAGCCAGCCCGTCAAGGCAGGTTTGCTAGTACCTGTGATGGGGGCGCAAGCCACCTCAGTGTGAATAGAGATACCAGCATCAATGGAGCAGGACTCTTTGAGAAGGAAACACATTGAGCAACAATAAGACAACATTGACGCAGGATTAATTTGGTTTTGTTCCAATACTTGACCTTCTTTTCTTCGATCTTAATTATATCAAAACTAATATAAATGGCGATTTTAATAAACATCATGTTATGATTAATGTATCTTAGATGACCTTTCGTCTTTACCTGTCAAGACGGAGAAGAATACCTAGAGTGAAAATGGGCATCTTTATCCCACCCTGGCTGTGTAGTTGTTTATAATCCACCAAACACCAGGGGGCAGTGCAGGCCCAAATAATTGTCATCAATTTTCTCTGACAGTGTCCTTTAGTGTCGTGGTAAACTGCAACCTATCCTGCCTGACTTTGTGGGAGACACCCTGGATTGGTTGCCAGATAATCACAGGGTAGCACATATTATTTATTATTAAACATTCACACTTAACATTCACACCTATGGACAATTTTAAGTCTTTAATAAATCTACCGTGACATGCACAAGGAAAACACTATACCCAAAGAAAACCCATGCAAACTCTACACAGCCAAGATTTCGAACCAAGAACCTATGACTGTGGGGCAACCATGATATCCACTTTCAATATCACCTCATCTGCAGCCTATACCAGCTGACAGATTACAGAGAAACATTCACACCTATGCACAATTTAGTCTTCATGCGTGTGCATGCGTTTATACAGAGAAACTCCACACAAGCAGACAGGAAAGAGCTGAAATTTGAAATCATAACTGTGAGGCAGGTGTGCCAACCATCAGGACACGTGCTGTCACCTGAAACAATTTTCACCCTCTTCAAAATCTGCTCTCGTTATTTATAATTTACATGCTTTGTAGCATTACATATTAATTATTCACATAAGTAAAGTCCACATAAAATTGCAACCAAAAAAATCACAGGAAGCAAATCTGGAAATTGCTAAATAAATGGTTATTTGAAATATTTGTACATCAAATCCAAGATGTTGAACAAGTAAATATTGGTTACAAGCTTCGTAGAAAATAATAATTGAAAAATGCAATTAATCGGGATTAATTACAGAAAAACTTTGTGATTAACTAGTTTCAATTTTTTTATTGCTTGACAGCACTATTACATACACATCAAAACAGTGAAAATCGTAACTAATATTTGCAAATCATAATACAAACCTAATAATGATCAAAATTAAACAGAGAAAGGATCCATAAAAGTAATTAAAATATTGTAAATCGCAATATTTGTGCTATTTAGCAAATACTGTAGCTATCATATGGGAATAATATGACTGACACTCTTTTAGCCAAGACTGAAAGCGTCAAACATTAGATTAATTCCATATTCTTATTCTATTATTATTTTCATTATTATTTAATTTTATTATTATTTTCTTTCGGGCGGCACGGTAGACGAGTGGTTAGCACGTCCGCTTCCCAGTTCTGAGGTCTCCGGTTCGAGTCCAGGCTCGGACCTTCCTGGGTGGAGTTTGCATGTTCTCCCCGTGCCCGCGTGGGTCTTCTCCGGGTACTCCGGTCTCCTCCCACATTCCAAAGACATGCATGGCAGGTTAATTGGGCGCTCCGAATTGTCCCTAGGTGTGCGTGTGAGTGTGGATGGTTGTTTGTCTCTGTGTGCCCTGCGATTGGCTGGCAACCAGTCCAGGGTGTCCCCCGCCTACTGCCCAGAGCCAGCTGAGATAGGCGCCAGCAGCCCCCGCGACCCTTGTGAGGAATAAGCGGTCAAGAAAATGGATGGATGGATGGATTATTTTCTTTCATAAATATTATTACAACAGATTTCACGTTGCAACATCAACAACATCCGAAAGAAGAGTTGACGGGTTGAAGCCACGGCTTTACTACAGTGAAGATGAATTAATCTATCCATCTATTATTTTTTTTCCAACCACTTATCCTTATTCGGGCTGCAGGTGATTTGGAGCCTATCCCAAATGACTATGGGCAAACCTAACATGTGTGTTACTGAAATGTTGGAGGATGCCAGAGTACGCACACAAGCACATGGAGAACATACAAACACCAGAGCTGAGATTTGAATACACAACTTCAGAGTTGTGAAGGAGTTGCGATAAAAACTAATCCACAACTGAACTTCCAAAATCATTCAAATAATTATTGTTTTTGTTAATTATTTTGCTAAGTTTATTCAACTTCATTGTTGTGACGACCATTAGGAACCCCTATTTACATGGAAAGGCTTCTACATTCAAGTGTCAAGAAGATTGAAGGAAGGAAACATGAGAGAAGCTCACCCAGTAAGCTGCCTGCTGCTCGACAATGGTCAGGCGAGGCACCTCCCGTCTTGCTCTTGAAGGAGGTGAAGAGGTGCTGACACAGCTCCTCTGGGATATTGTTCTCCAGGTAGGTGGCCATGAAAAGCTGGAAGCCCTCATAGTCGATCGGCTGCATGAAGGAACATGTTGAGCTGATGACAAGCATGGCATACTTCCTTTTGCTTTTTATGTGTGTGTGTGTGTGTATATATATATATATATATATATATATATATATATATATATATATATATATATATATATATATATATATATATATATATATATATATATATACCTGTATATGAAATGTTGGCAACACAATGAGCAGTTGTTGCTAAATGGAACTTCTGGAAACTAAAATGATATCAAAAACACTCTGATGATGATGACCCATTTCACTTTCTGTAGTAGGTCCCTAAACTTTTACCCGTATAGTGTGTGGAGTTCCCCAGAGAAATGTTTTAGGTCCACTTGACGACCATTATATTTTATGCAATTTTTGAAGTTGAAGTTTGTTTATTAAACATAGAAACATAACATATAAACATAAACAAATAGCAAATAAAAATTTAAAGAAAGAAGAAGAAAAACTCATAGCAAACATTAGTCATGGTTTACATGTCCAAAGAGAGTAGAAAGAAGTTAAAAACTTATCTAGTCCTACCCCTTATTCTTTGTATCTTTTAACTTATTTCATTATTAATACAGTAAATTAATACATTACAATAAAAGAAAATGTGTAATCCTGCTCGTGTAGACAATTACACTTTAACATACGTACATTTGTCAGTAGCGTATGTGCATGAATTTCTGAGGCATACACAATAATAATACATCCTCATACTCGCATATACAATTTTCATTACACTCAGATCAAAAAACTTCCCTTCCTATTGATGGAGTCTGTCCCAATACTTTTGTCAATTTAGCGTACAGTATATTGCTGTGTTTCTCTGTTAGTGCAATGTTACGTTGCACAAAAGCATGAGATGACTTCAGCCTCTATTGCGTGATACAAATGTAACAGTAACGACCTAGCAACACAACAAACAATTGGAAGAGGGTTTGAATGGTTACCCTCATGCACGATGAATACATTAAACATTCAAGATGGCAGTGCATAACATCAATGCCACTTAATGCACTGTTGATGGCTGCAAGTATTGGGCCAGTAAAGCCTCCCCCCTGCTGCCGCTCAGTGCTGTCGGGAGACGCTGAGCAACACATTCAGTTGTAAACGTGAGGGAGTGCCAATGTACAGTACGTGCAGCCAACTGACAGATAGATACCACATCAACACAGCATGCACCCCCAGCACCACCTGGGCCGAGCCTTACTTTGTCGAGAACATCTCGCTGCTGTTTCATGCGTGCAGCCGTAGAAGAGGGAAGGAAGGAAGGAAGGAAGGAAGGAAGGAAGGAAGGAAGGAAGGAAGGAAGGAAGGATTCAAGATGATGTCATTAGTGGCCATGTCCATAAATATTTTAAACCATCTTGTCTATTCAATATATACTTCATATTAAAATGCTTAAATATATAAATATAATATTTAAAAAAAAAGAGTTAAAGACAAAATCTGGACAGAGATGTTCACAACCATAAATGTAAAAAGAATTGACCAAACCAGAAGAATTCTCAAAGGCTAGAAGACAAAAAGCAAAATACAAATGGAGTATTTAAACAACTCATGTCTTCCATTTATATGATCTAAAATCAGGAACATTATTGTGGGATGTTCAACCATCTCCCCTGGAGTTTTCATTTTTGAACGCTGGTCCAGAAATGCTGATTTCACCCTAGTTTCCCTAGATACCATTTCAACTCAATTCTCATGGATTCTGCTGTGGATATAGAAATACAGAATAATTCATGAATGTTTGAAATGCATCAGTTCAGAACTATGTCTGGTAGAGTGATTGAATGCTACAGATTGAACATTTGCCAATGTGATGTATGCAGAAAGATGAAAATGATGGTCAATGACTGTGTCACAAGCAACATATACAATGGTGCCTAAATTTATGAGATTAATTCATCCCATGACTGGGCTCGTAACTCACTTTACTTGTCTCTCAAATGGTGAGTGAGACGCAGGGCCCTGGGTGGATGTTGTGGCATTCACTGCCAGCATCAAGCGTGCTCAAACCACAAATTTGGGCTCGTGATAAACCAGCTCACAAAATTTACTAATTTGGAAAACTTGGAGGGAAACTCAGTGCATACTTTAGTCAGGGTAACACTGAACTTAATCCATATAATACCAAGTTGACCCAATGAAAGTTTTTTTGTAGTCCTGATAACCTCAAACTTCCAAGTAGATTATACTGTAATTGCCAAACAGTTTGTGGCAGTTATCTCTGGCATGACTGAAATAGATGCTGTTTATCAATGAGTCCCATATACATAGAGGTGGGGAATTTCTGCTCCAAATATATGCATATTACCTCATTTCTATACGCGCAAAAACCACGCAAACCTTTAGTGGATTTGGCCATTACTGTGAGACTTTCATCTTAATTACATGTCATAAAACAATTTCTTTTCATTCTATTTTATTATATTTGGTTACATCTTTAAACCTGTTGTAGTTTGGATTTGATCAGTTCTCCAAAAGTTCCAACGGTGGAAAAACGGCAATTGTTCTCGTCATTCTGGTCCCTTTTGTCTTCCTATCAACGCCCTCTGCTACTTTTCTCATTTCCAGGTGTTTGTTATTGTCTCGTTAGTTTGCTCCTATATAGTTCCCGCCTTCCCCGCTGTCTTTGTTGGCTCATTCGTTTGCTTTTCTCAGTTGTCCTGTTTTTCTTCTGGTTAGCCTAGCCCTAGTGTGTTTTGTTTGTTACGTAAAAGTTGTATCTGCTTTCTTTCTTTTGTTAGTTGAATAGTTGTAACTCCAAGTTCCTTGTTTGCATTTTAATTTGTCTTTTGGAAATAAATTAATATATATATATATTTTTTTTGACATCCTGCAAAGCTACCTCTCCTCCCCATTTCCTGCATTTGAATCCTCAACTTTCTTCTCCTGACAACGCATAATAACTATTTTGGTCTGTCATTTATATTGACTGCAATTCTACTGTCCACCACTAGTTGGCGGCACATTTATTTCCAGTAGTAAATAAATGGTAAATGGACTGCTTAAGAAGAATTAAACACAAAGTATTTCAACATAGCCTAGTTTTTGATAAAAATTATTAGAACTTATAATTATGTTAACCTGCTTTTTACGCCTACTCAAGTGCTGGCTGTAGATTCATTTTAAAACAATTAAAAAAAAAAAAAAATTTGGGCATGATTGTTGATGCATATTGTCAAATGAGAAGTTTATTAGTTTGGAAAAAAATGGATTTGTTAACACATAGAGGAATCAGTACACAGTCAGTATACTGTATTATTGTTATTTAACCGTGTTTGTATTATTTTCAAATGCCATGAATGCTATAAAAACTTGCCTTTCGAGTATATTTAAATACAGTGCTTCTATAGCGCCAATTTTACTTATTGGCTACAACGTAATCCCCACAATGGAGGGGAAAGTTACTGAATTTATATTTGTGGGAACTCAACTCAACTCAAGTTAATGCTGAAAGCATGCCACATATGTTATTGTGATTTTTATTCTCCTCACTTTTTTGCCGAGAAACAACTCCCACATAATACTTCCGATTTACACAGGTCAAATTTCAACTTGCTTCAAAAATTCACACATTCTGGGGTATATATCTTTTGATTCCACGTTACTTACAGTACTCGCACAATTTGACGTTAAATATAAATTTTTCCCCATTCATTTTCAAAGGGACTAACATTGAACTTTTTCTAAGTCCAAGTTTCCACACCCACTTCCATACATACAACTGATCATCATTACCAGCTCTGTGATACTGCTCAGTTCTTTTTATTCATTTATCTTTCAACTTACAATTCTCAACAATTAAAATTTTGTGATTTTCACATAATTTATCTTTCAATTTACTTCAAAAGCATTCAGCTTAGCATTCAGCTATTGGCATTCAGCTTTCAGCATTCACACGCAATTTCTCCAGAAATTGCACTGAGTCTAGTTTACAATACAAAGCTCTTTTCTCATATAACAAAATTTTGGAGGGCGCTGGAACGGGTCAATTAATTTCAATAGAGAACACAGATTGAATATAGTAAATTGAGTTGCGAGCTTGGTCACGCAACAAATTAAACTCATAAAGCCCCTGCAGTGTTTAATAGGCTCTGAGAGAAGGAAACCACACGGGTGCCCTATATTTTAATTAAATATTATTCAGTGAGTGCTATGATAATGTCCATCAAAACATCAAAGGGCCCATCCACTGCACACCAAAAAAGGTAACGTGGATCAGGTTGTGCACCTTAGGATTAGGAATGGAAACATGCGGTTGTGCAATATGTTCGGAGCCCGTCACTCAGGAAACATCCTCCCCTCAACTTGCTGCTGTTGGTTTAACCCCGCCAGCTCCCAAAGAGACCACCACCGCCACTCTTCTGTCCTTTTTTGGTCAAACCCACCAACAGACTTTAATTTGCTGTACATCGTGCAATAAGTGCACACCACACACTCATAGACAGCTGCTACAGTGAAAAATGAAGAAGCTTTTTTTTTCTTCATAGATAGCTAGAACGTCAACAACCGGTTGTGGAAATGGTGTCTTTCACTTTTTTTGACTTGTGTTATTGTTTTTTGATCTGATGGTTTTTCCTCATTCTCAGTCTCAAAGCAGTCTTTTTTTCCCACTGGTTTTTGAGTGGTGACTTCTGTGAACAGCTAACAGTTTTGATTAACAACCCTTGAAGGATTGTTAAAAATCAAAAGGGTTCTTAATCACATTAAAAGTCACCTGACACTGACTTGTCTTTGGCAATTTCAGTCAGTGTGTCAGATCCTAATGAGACACCTCAGCCATCTTATTTATGTCTCAAAATTAATAGGGTTGTCGCTCTGGTCGAAGATAATGTGACCAGATGTTTGAAGATGATTAGTTGAATATTGTGCCAGACAAGAAAAGAGCCAATTTTAAAAAATTAGAATATACATAATTCACAAAATGTTGGGCATATTCATCCATCTGGATGAACCTAAACGGCTCGATAACATTTACACAGTGAAAAAATGAAACATGGGATAAACTTGAGAAAAATGAATATCTGAGGTTAATCTGATGTTTACAATTCATTTAGGGTAACCTGATGTTTTTAAAAACTTTTATTTGAATTTATTTCTAAATGTAAAGGAAACCACTTGTTTGAAATGGTTGGTTCCAAACTAGAAAAACTGTTCTTTTCGTTACTACTTTGTGCAAATAAGTCTTTTCATCATCATCCGAAAGCCTTGGATTTGAACCCAAAACTTCTGAATGTTGAGGTACACATGCTAGTCATCTACCACACCTCTGTCATGACTAGGGCCATGCAAGGGTTATGCTTACCGTCGTGACTAGGGTCAGGGAAGGGTTATGTTTGGGTCATGACCGTGAGGTCAAGTGTCTGTTTTAAACTGATGTAATCGGCATCTAGTTTCAACTCATCTTAAGCTATGTGATGTCAGAAGCTATGTGTTGTCAGGAATCTTTTTTCTCTTTATCTGGTCAACAGCCGATCAGATAATACCATGTCAGTCCTGTTACCCACATGTCTAGCCACAGCCAATCAGATCGATTTGTTATCTATATAAACCGGCCTGAGAAGTGTGTGTTTTTGTCGGATTATTATCTCTGTTCCTCTGTGCAACTCTCGTTGTTTCTCGTCTAGTCAAGTTTGTTCCACGCCTCTCGATGTGAATAAATAGTTCTGGGATCCAACCCCAGAACATAACAGCCTCCACTTGAACATATAAAGTCGAATCAAGTAACAATGCTCTAAATGGTTCAAATTGAAAATTATAAACCAAATTATAAGATTAAAAAAAATGAGTATAATCTTTAGCCCGCTCTCAACCAGAACATTGCTTTTTGCATATAAAAGTGAGAAAAAGAATGAAACAGTGTAAATGTACAGTCTTTTAATCTGTGGGGGGGAATTACATCAATTTCTTGGTTGTTTTTTTCAAAGTTGACACTAGTTTTAATCTGTGGAGGAAAAAATGCATTCCATTTTATATCAAAGGTAATACTGTAGTTCATTTTATGTTCAACCAGTAATTTCAAAGACCCAAAACCCTAACTTCTTCTAATTATTGTATGTGGTGCTTTGACCATTCTATGGTGACTTGATATATTGTATATTGATTAAAATCATCGGTGTTCTTGCACTTGTACTTACAGCTAAATGTATTAAAAGTAAATTTGAAATTCAGTAATTACATATCACAAAAAACAAAAATATGAAAGCAATAGGAAAAAAAATGTGAGGTAGCCAATAAAACACTGAACACCACTTTATCTGTATGCTTGCTACAGCTCTGGATGTCTTTGTGGTTATAGTATTCAAATAATTCCACACTTCCTGTCTGCAACACCTTGCTGCTACGTGACCGACATGTGGCATCGCCGCCAAGGACGACCATGATCCATTTGCATCGTTATTTGGGGAGGCACAATATATCTGATAGAACTCGTCTGGGACATTCAAAATGAAGGACAAAGGGAGCGCAGCCTGTCTAAATGATATGTATGTATGCTCACTTGAGTGGATCATTTGGTCATATAGCAATAAAGATAGTCATCCATCATAACATCGATGGAAGAAGCAAAAAGTGTAAAAAATAAATAAATAAAAAAAAACACCTTAAAACGACACCAGAAAAAAGTCACTAGATTTGTCGCTAGTCGCTTTTGACAAGAAAAGACACCAAGAGGCTTTGGAAAGTCTCCATATTTAGCAAGAAAGTCACCAAGTTTGCAACACTCTAAGTACGTAAGGCATTTCAAACTAAAACATTTTTTTTTTCCCACGAAGTGGAAGTAAAATGTGCCTGCTCTCCGGGTCAATAGTTTTCAAATAAGTGAAGCAAAGTGCACTCCCTTGACCAGTCACCATTTAGCATTTGAATCTACCGTAACTGCATTTTTGGACTACATCTTTATTTCGGAAAAGTACAAGGAATGTTGCAGTGTTGTCAACTCGTCGTCTCGTCAAATCTGGTGACATTCCAAATCCTCTGCAACTTTTTTTTTGTCCAAAGCAATTAGCAACAATTCTAGCAACTTTTCCTCTTGTTCTCTTTTACTTACTTTTTGCCTCTCGCACGACGTTATTCCTCTCTCCTACAGCGCCCATTACAATTACTTGCAAATTGCCAATTATGCAAATTAGGCGATTATGTTATTTGACGACTTTTAGGACAGCCAATAGCTACTTTCCTTACTGGTGTGTTGGCAACAATGACCACCGGAGGGGATTTCTTTTGTTACCATGATGAAGATGGAGCCAAGTGTCCACAGTTATCTTACTGTATCGAATATGTCACGGTGACAGTACAACAGGTGGTGAGCTCGCTTTGCTGCTATATTTGTAGCACAAGCAGCAGGCTGCATGATGGATCACATGTAATGGTTGATGAGAAATAATGTGGGTGTGTGAACACCGTCTGCTTTACTCACTCATCAGTGTTGAAGAGTGAGCAACGATGCAAAAAACAACAAAAAAAACAAAAAAACAAACAAACAAACAAAAAAACACACTGTTGTTTGCCCCTCCCTTTTTGGAACCAGATATAAGACGCCTCCTTTGTCGCCATTTCGCTTAAAGGCAACCACTGCGGCTGCTACACCGCCCCGATGACTCATGCACGCACACACTGGCGAAATGATGGATGACAGAGAGCGAGGCCAAATTCGGCCATTGTGGCGCCAGGTGAGCCTACGTGGATGTTGAGTCTGTCTAGCCCACACGGAGCCAAAGAGAGCACTCGTATTGTTCATCAAGCTAACAAAAGAGGCAAGAGAGAAATTATAAAAAAAGGAAAGATAATCATGACAATGGTTATAGCAACAACAAAAGTGAACCACATTATATCACATTGAGTTCAATAAAACTAATGTATGATTTTTATAAACATCAAAGACAATTCAGTTGTCAATCAACCATAGGTGGGTGATAGGAAGCATCCAAATACTTTGTTAATCTACTTAAATAGGTTTTCAAGTATCTGTACATGAGTATTTATCCTCCTGACATTTTTTTTTTTGTTATGGTTGCGTGGTGAGGTTGAGGGAAAGTAGACCCAAGTGTAGTGAAACAAGGTAGCAAGGCAGGGATAAAGGAGCAAAAAGTCATTTTTTTTTATTAAACGTAAACAAGGTGGTGAACATAGCACAGGCAGGCATAAACAAAAACAACGTAGTTCAAAATCAAAGTGCGAACTTAAACGAGAGGTGCATACAAAAAGCAGGACATGGGGCAATGACAATGGACCGACAAAGACTGATTGAAAAACAAGATGTTAAATGCACACTCACTAATGAGCCAATGAGACACACTTGGACAAGACACATGGGGCTGGGGGTGCTGATTGGTTTACACAAATGGGTGATATAACAAAACAAAACAAACCAAAACAAAACAAAACAGATCATGTCAGAGAATACAAGAACACAAAACCCAACAAAACAAAATCATGACATTTTTAACTTTTGCTTTTCTAACAACGATGACAACGATTCAGAAAAGAAAGATATTCCCTATACTTGACCTTATTTAAGAGAATTGTTTGACGTTGTCAGTGACAAAATTGTTTCTTAATTATTGTTTTGTTCCAGGTTAAAAAGCAAAGAAATCCGTCCAATCTGAAACAACACATTGTATTTCTTTAGTCTTTATCATTTTTTTTTATTTCACAACATTAGCAAAACTATGTGAACACGTTGTCTTGATAGTGTTAAAGCCAAGCCAGTGCTAGCTCTTAAACAACATGCAACTTGAAAGTTTAGTTCCTTTTTCTCATTACAAGCACTGTATACTGTATATAATTGACAATCATGTTTGTTTTTCGTAAACATCAAAGAAAATTTAGCAACTTTGACTAAACTAATGTGCCTGTGTGTGTTGTTTTTTTTTTTAACATGTAAGAGTTTTGATTCCACCCTTTGGTCGGGTTTCTGTCAACTCTGACGAGAATTTAGCTGTCGCTAAAGCTAACATACATATTTTTGGAATCATTAAGGACAATTCACTCTTCAGTAAAACCAAAGGTTATAGCTACTTCACTCTTCAACAAATGTGTTTGTTTTTAAAAACATCAACGAAACAACAGTTTTTGTGAACAAAGCCAAATTAAGAATGAATGCTGAATATGTCTTGTTCACATCCACCCATCCATTCGATATTTTCAGAAACAACAAATCGATCCAGCCTGCATGTATTTGAAAGCATCAAAGACAATTCAGAGGCTTTAACGAATAGAACTTGTTTTTGGTCAACTGTGAAGACATTTTTGAATAGTCACAGCAATAAAGATGATTTTATGCCTTCGACTGACCCAACGTATGTTTTCATAAGCATCAAAGAGTATAGACCAGTTTAGAGCTTTCCATTCACCTGGTGTTCATATATTTCAGTTACCTTATAAAGCCACATCAAAAAGCACTGAAGCCACCACAATTATATTCATGAATTTTTATGAAAGAGGTCAATGAAATCAACAGCTACTACCTACTAACAACTGGGAACTCACATTGATGTCACCTGTAACCGCAAATCACTGACACGAGAATGAAGACGATGGTGATGTGAACAAACCTGCTCAGGATTATATTTGGAGAGCACTCCTTCGCCATGGAACTCCTCCAGAACATCCTTTAACTTCTTTGTGGAGTCTGTGGAGAAAATAACCTTTTAATGCAAGGCATATTCATATTGGCATATTTTTCCTTAAAGAATAAGAATCATCAGTGCCAGAGAACCATATATGGAAACGTAAAGAAAAATAAAGAGTCCCCATGTCTTTGACATTCTTTGATCAAAATACCCCAAGGATCGAGAATTACAGTAATACAGTTGTCATACAGCCTATTTCTTGCCATGGTATAATTGTCTTATTTATGGGGCTGATCTGTCTAATCCAGTGTGTCAGCCCCCATTCCACCCCATATTCTCCGTCTGCTTCGTTCGAATCACAGTTGGCTGGAGCTCGCCAACGCAGACCTGCTGCCGCTTGGCTCCTCGTCCGTCTCCTGGTCAGTCTTGCCTGGTGGCCGGGTGCTTGCTTCGACGAGCGAAAGCAGTGCCAGAGTGTGTAAAACAAGCAGATGTCCTTATCTTAAAGGCAATGAAATCACCTTGCGCAACGCTACAGCTGGTTCATTTAGCCAATAGCCCCAATCGCCCACCCACACAGCTACGGTCGAGATCCCATTCATTACATTATGACTCATGAATGTAACATTTTATCACAATGAAGATGAATTACAATTGTCAATGTGTCACGAAACACAAACATACCCAGCCAAAACAATTTAGCCCAACAGTATTATATATGAATATATAGAATATTTGTTCCATGAAATTGTATGACGTTATTCCCAACGGTTGCAATGCCTCCAGTACACAGAGGCGTATGCTAGATTTGTTTTTTTTTGTCCAATCACATTCAGTCTCTATGTACTGCTATGTCCATCTTATCTGCCTCAGGCTTCAGAATCATTAGTAATGGTCGTTAGTAATTTAATCTATATTAGCAACACAGCTGTTTCTGTAACCAATCAAATTTCAAATTTGCCTCAAAGGTCAGCGAACTGGCCCAAAATATCCATCCATCCATCCATCCATCCATCCATCCATCCATCCATCCATCCATCCATCCATCCATCCCTGGACTAGTACACCCTGGACTAGTTGCCAGCCAATCGCAGGGCACACAGAGATGAACAACCATCCACACTCACAAGCACACCTAGGGACAATTAGGAGCGCCCAATCCATCCATCCATCCATCCATCCATCCATCCATCCATCCATCCATCCATTTTCTTGACCGCTTATTCCTCACAAGGGCTGCAGGAGGTGCTGGAGCCTATCTCAGCTGACTTTGGGCAGTAGGCGGGGTACACCCTGGACTAGTTGCCAGCCAATCGCAGGGCACACAGAGATGAACAACCATCCACACTCACAAGCACACCTAGGGACAATTAGGAGCGCCCAATTAACTTGACATTCATGTCTTTGGAATGTGGGAGGAGACCGGAGTACCCGGAGAAGACCCACGCAGGGACGGGGAGAACATGCAAACTCCACCCAGGAAGGCCGGAGCCTGTACTCGAACCCGAGTCTTCAAAACTGGGAGGCAGACGTGCTAACCAGTCATCCACCATGTCGCCCGGCCCACAATAACGTAAGTATTTTTCCGTTCTCCAATTGGCAGGCCAGAGAAAATCAAGTTGAACTAGTAAAACATCATCTTTTGCGATCTGCATACGTTTTAATACATTCAATCATCGTATCTCAGATGAGCGCGACTCATGTTTTTGTCATGTTATTCGATAAATATTTATTCTGAAATCTTTAAGATTAGGTGGATTCATCACTGAAGGCCCGGGTACTAAATATACAGCCTGCCACTGATGTAGACAGAGCAAGAATTTACTATCTTATGGAAGATGACTGCAGTGTCTCACTAATCATACATCGATGCTCAGTAACCTTAAGACAGCGACTCTCAGCGAATGATGGATGGACATCCATAAAATGTAATAAACCTTTATTTTCTCGCACAAGGACAAGAAGAGGAGTTGAGGCATGTGCTCGTTTGACTAACAAATAGGCCACAAGGCCAGTAGGTGAAAGTCCAATGTCCAACCAATTTAGTGCCTGTCTGTTTATGTAAATGTGCTTGCTTATTATTCAAATTAATAGACAAGGCAGACAAAAACAGAACTTCAGACCAACAGGCTGATCAGAGACACATTTTGAGGTTTATGTCCTGCACATACAATTAAGATCAGAATTACAATTTATAACAACTGTGGTCTGCATCCAAAAATAAACAAGAATGACGTAAATCTTTTCTGGTTTTCGCACAGAAGACAGTTGTCCGAATCCCCATTCATTTTGTCCCATAGGCTTTCCATTTTCTGTTACACGGTATGTGCTAATGGCTAGTGACGGCACAGCCAGATCATGAACAGCAATAAGCCACATCGCAGAGCATGAATGCACGTCTGCTAAGGCTACACTTATTCTACCTATGTGAATTCAACTACAGTAAAATTTGTTAATATGAAATAGGACGTATAGAAACTTACATGGTACATAGTGGGACAGGAAACGACAGGAAATGTATGCATTGCCCAGCATGTCACAAACGTTTCAACGTACTGGCATCTGTGGTAAGCCACGGACCAAACCATAGTGCGCCTTTGAGCCCCCACGTCGACCCGCACTCATACGTAGACATTCCGTGAGAACATTTAGAAATACAGAGGAAAAAAACAGCCAAAATCTCACGCCACGCTGTGTTTCAGGTAAACAGAACTGCTGTGGCCACCGGGAACATACTGTAAACCAAGGGTGCCCAAGTCTGGCCGTTGAGAGCCCCTATCTAGCCTGTTTTCCATGTTTCTCTTAAGCAACTCACCTGATTCATGATTAGGATCGTTATCAGGATTCTACAAAGCTTGCTAATGAACTGATCATTGGATTCAGCTGTATTGGAGGAGAGAGGCATGGAAAACAGGCTGGATAGATGCTCTCGAGGATCGGAATTGGACACCTTTGCTGTAAACATAGCCTAAGGTAGTGTTTCTCAATTCTGGTCCTCGAGGAAATCTTCCCAGCCTGTTTTTCACATCTCCTGATTCCAACGCAGGTGAGGACTGTTATCAGGCTTCTCCAGAGCTTCCTGATGAGCTGTCATTGGAATCACCTGCGTTGGAAATGAGGAAACATGATAATAATAGGGGTACTTGAGGACCGCGGTTGAGAACCACTGCCTTAAATCTTGTACAGACAGAATCGTCTCAAAACATGTGAGTGTCCAAAAGAAGATGCCTATGACGTTTAAGGGCTGTAATATATATGGCAAGTCTGGAGTGGCGCTGTAGAGCTGCCACAGGAAGTTAACGGAAAGCGTAGAAGAAGAATCAGCAAGGAAGACGAACCACTGATCTGAATAGCCGGTTTTGAAGCTACGAGGCTACCATATTACTCCTCCCAAGAAACGTTTCTCTGCATACAGTCCTATACATTTACATTATCGAAATTAGAGAACATTTGAAACAGTACTTAGTAAAAACAACAGGGATCTAGCAACTGAGCGACAAAAGAAAAGGGGTCTTCAAAGTAGTTTAAACATCAGTCTGCTCGCGAGATGGGAGGACTAAGATGGCTGCCCAGTCGTTTCAACAGCTTGCACGGGCGTGTATGGGCTAGCGGCTATCCAGTAATACAGTATTTACAACTAAGTGAGACGAACACAACACAGGAGAAGTGACAATGCTGGGTGATTCAAGTATAACATTACGCAAAAGATTTTGCTGTAAAAGCATAAACAAGCTAAGGAGGTTGCGCAAAACGAGGAAGACAGTGACACGGCTATCCACCGTTGTTTACAGACTAGTGGTTCATCCGCAGTCATGGGAGAAGTAGCTATCCTGCTATGGTGTCCACATTGGAATGTTTTGAAATCTTTCCACTCTGGTGCCCGGTTTCAAAAGTTACCGGTTTCAAGCTCCGGAAACGAGCCGTGTGGACGAACTGCCCAAACGGTAAGAAACTTGTGCGGATATACTGAAACGGGCTTTTGTGTGAACGGTGCCTTAGGCCAACACTCGTCCTTGGGACACACTATAAGACCTGTTTTCTATGTCTCCCACAACCTTGTAACGAATGTAGTATTATTCTTCGTAAACATTCATAAAGATTGACTGCAATTTTGTTTTCTGTCAACCTGTCGTACATGCTTTTCTAAACATCAAATACAACTTAGGTGTTTGATTAACCTAAGTTCATTACTATTGACCAATATTTAGTCTACAGTGACTTAACGTACATGTTTTCAGTCCTAGTCTGGGTTAAAGTGTTTGGGTCAAACTACTATAGTTTTTCTGATATGTATACTACTTTTTTGGCATAACACCATATTTTATTTTTCATATAAAAGCACCCCAAAAACAAACACACACACAGGCATAGATAGCAGTGTGTTACTGTGTGTATGTACTTACACTCACTGTACTGCTGCAGTTGATTGAACTCAGCCGGGCTCAGGCAAACCCAGCTCCCGTCTCCCATAATGCCGTAATTTGCCGAGGTTGGGAGACGTCTGGAAAGGTGCAATTTCCACCAGAAATAGGCAGGATACTTAGGTCAGATTGAGGATGAAGATTGAGGCTAGGAGGTTTGTCATCTCGTCCAGGAGAAGAATTATAGTCCCTGAATCTTCTGAAGCTCTTTATTAATCCCAAATATGAAGTATAAAATGTCCGGCAGGAGATGTGACAAGGAGGAGGATGTGTCAGGATGAGATCAGGCCAGATGTAACCGGTCTGATTGTCATTTTAGCGATGTTGTCCTCATGACTCAGCAGAAAAGACCTCCATGTTCACACCTGCACACAAACACACGGAATTATACACTTTTATTAACATAGCAATCGTTAATACTTAATTTCAAACAGCCCAATGATGCAGAGCAGTTGTGCACCAACCACCACAGTAAAAATATCGTTGAATGAACAGTGTCTTTCAAAACTGTGCACTAATGGTGGCTATGAGTGAATGCCACATGGTAGTTTTGAATTTCTGCTCACACTAACAAACACATAGGTTCTTTGCCAATTTTAATAACCCTTAATGTAATACTTTATGAAAGAAGAAGCACTTATTTTGACAAATAAATTGTATTTTACATAATAGATAGATAGATAGATAGATAGATAGATAGATAGATAGATAGATAGATGCCATGTCAGTTGGCCCGCAACGATCACTTCCGAGATACATCTTCAAAATAAAAGCTGAGTAAGGCATTGACATCCGTGTACATACAGTCTTGCTTGTTTCACTTTTATTTTGAAGTTGACACTCACGGTCTATCTGACACGACGAGGAGAGGTAGGACTCAGACGCAGGATAAAGGTAGGCCACAAAGGCAACAGATTTATTGCCGGTCAGCAGCTGTCTCCTCTCACACTGAGAGGAGAAAGGGGGATCAAAAAGTGGAGAACTAAAAACGCTCCACTGGGGAGGAAAAAACAGGCAAAAGGTACAGGGGACAACAAAAGGCGCTCCGCTAGGGAGGAAACAAGGCTCAAGGCACAAGGGGTAACTAAGGGCGCTCCGCTGTGGAGGATAAGGCACAAAAACAAGGCAAAACAACAAGGCAACAGGAACAAGGACTCGAGGACTCGAGGACTGTGGGACGCTTCCATGCACTAACTGTGACACTTCGGCACTGAGGGTAGAATGTGGGTGGCTTTTATTGTCAGTCTGATTGGTGGCAGGTGTTCGTAATCATGGGCGGGGACCGGTGATTATGGAGCGGCAGGAAGGGTAAGTGACCTGGAGTGATAGGAGAGTTAGGATTTTCACAATACAGGAAACATGGATAACAAAATAAAAGCATGGCCTGTCACGCAGGTGGCGGCGTGACAGTACCCCCCCCTCAATGGCCGGCTCCTGACGGCCATCCGACCCATAGAGTCCAAAAACAAGGGCGGGCGGAAGGGGGCACGGAGGTGGGAACACGGCCCACCCCTCCGTCCCAGACAAAAGGGCAGGCCAGGAGGGCGACCATGAAGCCAGACAAGGGGCCGTTCAGGATGTTCCCGATAGAAGAGTCCGCGGGCGGACTTGACGTGACTTGGCGAGGCGTAGCAGACGTGGCGTGGCAAGCTTGGCAGACTTGACGAGGCGTGGCAGGCTTGGCAAACGTGGCAGAATTGGCGTGACAGGCTTGGCAGACTTGGCGAGACGTGGCAGGCTTGGCTGGCTTGGCAGACGGGGCAGACTTGGCGTGGCAGACATGACGAGGCGTGGCAGGCCTGGCGTACTTGACGAGGCGTGGCAGGCTTGGCGTGGCAGGACAGGCTGGGCCGACCTGGCGTGGTGTGGACTGCTTTGGCGTGGACGGCTTTGGCGTGGACGGCTTTGGCGTGGTCGGCTTTGGCGTGGTCGGCTTTGGCGTGGTCGGCTTTGGCGTGGTCGGCTTTGGCGTGGTCGGCTTTGGCGTGGTCGGCTTTGGCGTGGTCGGCTTTGGCGTGGTCGGCTTTGGCGTGGTCGGCTTTGGCTTGGTCGGCTTTGGCTTGGTCGGCTTTGGCTTGGTCGGCGTGATGCAGAGACTTGGCGTGACCTGATGCAGAGACTTGGCGTGACATGATGCAGAGACTTGGTGTGGCTCAGGGTCTTGGAGATGCGCCCGGCGAGACTCGGGGGCTTGAGGCGGTGACTGGCGAGGTTCAGGAGCGAGAGACTCAAGGGTGACCAGGTTGACTGCGGCTGAGGATGCACTGGTCGCTGATTGGTCCAAAACGTGATCCCTACAATCTTTTCCCCAATCCAGTATATTCCCGGAGTTCCAGTCAATTCGGGGGTTGTGTTGACGTAGCCAAGGATATCCCAGTACCAAAGTGGGAGACGAAGCTTGGATTACGTGGAAACGGAGATTCTCGACATGTTGTCCAATTTGTACTTCCAGGGGTTCGGTGATGTGGGTGATGTTGAAGAGCTCCTTGCCATTCAGGGCTCTGGCCTGGATGATCCGGGGAAGGGGTTCGGTGGTGGCTCGTACTTGCTCAACGAGGCCCCAGTCCATGAGGCTCTCGTCGGAACCGGAGTCGATGAGTGCTGGCATGTCAATGGTCATAGCATGGTGGCGTATCTGGGCTTGCGTGATTCGTTGTGTCTTAACAGGTCGGGGTGACGGGAAACTCACCGGTGAACCTCTTTTCACGGTGCAAGTTCCCACCAGATGACCAAGTTCACCACAGTAGAAGCAGCGGCCTTCTTGGCGGCGACGCTGTCGCTCCTCTGTGGTTAACTGGGCCCGACCAAGCTGCATGGGTTCCTCCTCGACGTTCCGCACTTCCCTTGGCGCAGGTCGGGGAGGCAAGATGAGCTGTGGCATTTCAATTTCCATTGGCGATGACAAGGGGGTTGGTTCTACCCTTCTATGGTGCCCGCTGGACTTGGTCAACTCCCGTCGACGATGATCAGCCCGGATCGCTAGGGAGATCAGAGCATCCAAGTCGGTGGGAAGGTCCACGGGTATCAGGAGTTCTTGGATGGCGGGTGAGAGTCCTTTCAGAAAATGGTCCTGTAATGCTGTGGAATTCCAGCCACTGTTTGTGGCCAAGGTGCGAAAACGGATTGCGTAATCGTTGACGGGTTCTTTGCCTTGTTGGAGCCGGCTCAATGCTCGTGCCTTCTCTCGGTCATTGTTGTCGGGATCAAAGACCTGGCGCAAGGCGGCTTGAAAATCCTGTACCTTCTGGCAGACCGAGGAGCCGCAGGCCCATTCCGCGGTTGCCCAGGTCTTAGCTCGTCCAGTCAGGTGGGACACCATGAAGGCTACCCGGGACCGAGCTGTGGAAAATGCCTGTGGTGAGTGTTCAAAATGGATGTCACACTCCGTGAGAAAGGTCTGACATTGTCCAGGTTCACCGGAGTATCGTTCTGGGGAGGCCAGTCTCAATCCTACCCCGGTGAATGACGTGGTCGGGACAGAGAGTTCGGGGAGGGGTAGCTGTCCGGTGGGGGCTGGAGCCCGACGCCGCGATTGGCTCACCAGTTCGTGGACCTGGCTCGACAGCTCCTTCAGCTCCGAAATCACGGCTTGCTGAATCTTTTCCTGGTTGGCAAGCCGGACCTCTAGGCTCTGCAGCGCAGCCTCGACCTTTCCTGCTGGGTCCATGCTGGCCGAAGTGTACTGACACGACGAGGAGAGGTAGGACTCAGACGCAGGATAAAGGTAGGCCACAAAGGCAACAGATTTATTGCCGGTCAGCAGCTGTCTCCTCTCACACTGAGAGGAGAAAGGGGGATCAAAAAGTGGAGAACTAAAAACGCTCCACTGGGGAGGAAAAAACAGGCAAAAGGTACAGGGGACAACAAAAGGCGCTCCGCTAGGGAGGAAACAAGGCTCAAGGCACAAGGGGTAACTAAGGGCGCTCCGCTGTGGAGGATAAGGCACAAAAACAAGGCAAAACAACAAGGCAACAGGAACAAGGACTCGAGGACTCGAGGACTGTGGGACGCTTCCATGCACTAACTGTGACACTTCGGCACTGAGGGTAGAATGTGGGTGGCTTTTATTGTCAGTCTGATTGGTGGCAGGTGTTCGTAATCATGGGCGGGGACCGGTGATTATGGAGCGGCAGGAAGGGTAAGTGACCTGGAGTGATAGGAGAGTTAGGATTTTCACAATACAGGAAACATGGATAACAAAATAAAAGCATGGCCTGTCACGCAGGTGGCGGCGTGACACTATCAAAGCGGTCCGTGGTGCAAAAAAAAGATTGGGCACTGGAACGCTGTCCTACAGAAGAGTGCTAACCTATTTTATATATATATATATATATATATATATATATATATATATATATATATATATATATATATATATATATATATATATATATATATATATATATATATATATATATATATATATATATATATATATATATATATATATATATATATATGTCATGTTTTGGTTTGGTGGGGGTCGCTTCGCCTGGGCTGCCACCTCCTGTTCCTCGTCAGGCGGCGCATGGAATGCGGCCGCCACCTCCTGTTCCTCGTCAGGCGGCGCATGGATTGCGGCCGCCACCGCCTGCACCAGTTCCGGCGGCGCCCGGCCAGCGGCCGCCATCGCCTGCACCTGTTCCGGCGGCGCTCGGCCAGCGGCCGCCATCGCCTGCACCAGTTCCGGCGGCGCCCGGCCAGCGGCCGTCTCCTGCTCCTCATCTGGCGGCGAACACCCCGCCGCCACCTCTGCTCCTTGTCGGGCGTCGAGGACGCCCTCCTGACTGGCCCCGCTGGGACTCTCTTGTCGGGCGTCGAGGACGCCCTCCTGAACTGCTTTTTGTCTGGGACGGATGGGTGGGCCGTGTGCCCTCCTCCGTGCCCCCTTCCGCCCGCCCTTGTTTTTGGACTTTTTATGTTGGACGTCTGGGAGCCGTCCCTTGAGGGGGGGGGTTATGTCATGTTTTGGTTTGGTGGGGGTGGGTTTTTGTTGTCTTTTGGTCGTTTGTCATGTGTTCCTTGTTTCTTCCCTTGTCCCGTTATGTCAAACCACGTCCACCTGAGTGTTTCTTCCCTTCCCAGTGTATCCACCAATCAGCTTCCCCTGCCACTTGTGTCTTGCCCAGCTGTGTCTAGTCATTGTCATTAGCCTGTGTGTATTTAGTCCCCTGTTTTCCGTTCGGTTCTTGTGGAGTCATAGTATCTGTTGTGCCTGTTGTTGTCCCTGTGTTCCATGCCATGCCATGCCTTGTGTTTGTTTTTTGATCTTGTTAATTTTTTCATAGTACCTTGTTTATAGTTTTTGTTAATTAAATCCCCTTTTTTACCTGCATCCCTGCCTTGCCCTGTTTTTTGGTTGCCTCCTGCATTTGGGTCCTGCCTTCAACACCCCACATCGTGACAGAATGACTCCACCAGAACTGGACCCAGCGGGGGCAATGGCGGAATGGGAGCCCTGGGCGAAGAAGGGGCTTGAGGCCTGCGACCGAGCCATTGTCGGGCAGAAGGAGGGGCTTGAAGCCTGCGACCGAGCCATTGCCGGGTTAAAGGAGGTACTGGCTTTGCTCCGTGGCGTCGGGAGTGACGGGTCAGACAGGCCTCAAGTCCCTGAACCTCGTCTGCTGGAGCCTCTCGCTCCTGAACCTCGTCTGCTGCAGCCTCTCGCTCCTGAACCTCGTCTGCTGGAGCCTCTCGCTCCTGAACCTTGTCTGCTGGAGCCTCTCGCTCCTGAACCTTGTCTGCTGCAGCCTCTCGCTCCTGAACATTGTCTGCTGGAGCCTCTCGCTCCTGAACCTTGTCTGCTGGAGCCTCTCGCTCCTGAACCTTGTCTGCTGGAGCCTCTCGCTCCTGAACCTCGTCTGCTGCAGCCTCTCGCTCCTGAACCTCGTCTGCTGCAGCCTCTCGCTCCTGAACCTCGTCTGCTGGAGCCTCTCGCTCCTGAACCTTGTCTGCTGGAGCCTCTCGCTCCTGAACCTTGTCTGCTGGAGCCTCTCGCTCCTGAACCTCGTCTGCTGGAGCCTCTCGCTCCTGAACCTCGTCTGCTGGAGCCTCTCGCTCCTGAACCTCGTCTGCTGCAGCCTCTCGCTCCTGAACCTCGTCTGCTGGAGCCTCTCGCTCCTGAACCTTGTCTGCTGGAGCCTCTCGCTCCTGAACCTTGTCTGCTGCAACCTCTCGCTCCGGAACCTTGTCTGCTGCCGCCGCAGCCCCTGGCCGCGTCGCCTGGGCCGTTGCCGCCGCAGCCCCTGGCCGCTTCGCCTGGGCCGCTGCCGCCGCAGCCCCTGGCCGCTTCGCCTGGGCCGCTGCCGCCGCAGCCCCTGGCCGCTTCGCCTGGGCCGCTGCCGCCGCAGCCCCTGGCCGCTTCGCCTGGGCCGCTGCCGCCACAGCCCCTGGCCGCTTCGCCTGGGCCGCTGCCGCCGCAGCCCCTGGCCGCTTCGCCTGGGCCGCTGCCGCCGCAGCCCCTGGCCGCTTCGCCTGGGCCGCTGCCGCCGCAGCCCCTGGCCGCTTCGCCTGGGCTGCCACCTCCTGTTCCTCGTCAGGCGGCGCATGGAATGCGGCCGCCACCTCCTGTTCCTCGTCAGGCGGCGCATGGATTGCGGCCGCCACCGCCTGCACCAGTTCCGGCGGCGCCCGGCCAGCGGCCGCCATCGCCTGCACCTGTTCCGGCGGCGCTCGGCCAGCGGCCGCCATCGCCTGCACCAGTTCCGGCGGCGCCCGGCCAGCGGCCGTCTCCTGCTCCTCATCTGGCGGCGAACACCCCGCCGCCACCTCTGCTCCTTGTCGGGCGTCGAGGACGCCCTCCTGACTGGCCCCGCTGGGACTCTCTTGTCGGGCGTCGAGGACGCCCTCCTGAACTGCTTTTTGTCTGGGACGGATGGGTGGGCCGTGTGCCCTCCTCCGTGCCCCCTTCCGCCCGCCCTTGTTTTTGGACTTTTTATGTTGGACGTCTGGGAGCCGTCCCTTGAGGGGGGGGTTATGTCATGTTTTGGTTTGGTGGGGGTGGGTTTTTGTTGTCTTTTGGTCGTTTGTCATGTGTTCCTTGTTTCTTCCCTTGTCCCGTTATGTCAAACCACGTCCACCTGAGTGTTTCTTCCCTTCCCAGTGTATCCACCAATCAGCTTCCCCTGCCACTTGTGTCTTGCCCAGCTGTGTCTAGTCATTGTCATTAGCCTGTGTGTATTTAGTCCCCTGTTTTCCGTTCGGTTCTTGTGGAGTCATAGTATCTGTTGTGCCTGTTGTTGTCCCTGTGTTCCATGCCATGCCATGCCATGCCTTGTGTTTGTTTTTTGATCTTGTTAATTTTTTCATAGTACCTTGTTTATAGTTTTTGTTAATTAAATCCCCTTTTTTACCTGCATCCCTGCCTTGCCCTGTTTTTTGGTTGCCTCCTGCATTTGGGTCCTGCCTTCAACACCCCACATCGTGACTATATATATATATATATATAACAGTAAATTGCATTGTTTTAATAAGCTGCCAATTGTGTGGCCCTGATATGTTGTTGTAATTAGGACATTAAAAGTACAAATTTGAAAAAAAAACAAAAACGTTTGTTCAGTTATATTAAAATGACATATCTACACAAATTAACGATAAACCTTAAAGTTGTATTCATGGATCTTTTGTATCTCCGTCTTCCGGGTGGATCATCTTAACAATTGGTTCTCAATCTTGTCAATCAATCTGCCGTAACGCCCTCATGAGTGCTCGCACCCCCCGCAGACGAGCAGGAGAGCTGATAGGATGTCTGCCATGCGCATTTTTTAAAAAGTGACAAACGGACGTTTGGCTTCTACTTTTTCACAAGATCCTTGAATACACCTTTAATTCGTAGATGTAAGTAGCTGTACCATAAATATCTAAGGGAGTGCCCAAATCCGGTCTTCAAGAGCCCCTATCCAGCCGGTTTTCAATGTTTCTCTCCACCAACACACCTGATTCATGATCAGGATCGTTATTAGACTCCTGCAATTGCGGATGAGCTGATCATTGGATTCAGCTGCGCTGGAGGAGGGAGACATGGAAATCAGGCTGGATAGGGTCTCTCGAGGACTGAATTTGGGCACCCCCTTAGAGACTTATGGTACGTCTACTTACATCTATGACTCAAGGTTTAATTTGTGTAGATATATCATTTTAATATAACCGAAAAAAAAAGTTCTTTTTTACTTTTAATGTCCTAATTACAACAACACGGACCCGTCGCCATGGGCGGGCCTTGGGGGTCCGTGCCCGCCCTGTCAGTCAGCCGTGCCCGCCCGCCCCCGAAATTTTGTCCATATCGTACAGCCCTAATCCAACACGCAAATGAAGGCAACTGCTAGCCAATTCCAGATAGAAGGGGCTGGGTCACAGAGTCATTCATTCGGACATAGTTGTTTACAGAAGTGAAGAGTGGATTTGTTTCAAATGAACTTTTGAGTTGAATAAATGCAAAATGAACTACACATTTTTTTTTCAGTTTGTCTTTTAGATTTCGGAACGAACTGCCGCTTTTAAGTGACAGAAAATATTTCTGAACACTTTTGCAGTTGTCACAATGCCGCTGTTCAACCTGATGAACATTAGATTTAGGTTGATAAAGTGTGCCCCCCCCCCCCCAAAAAAAAGGCAATGCCCCCCCTACAATTTCTTTCTGGTGACGGGTCTGCAACAACATATCAGCAATTGGCAGCTTATTAAAACAATAAAATTTGCTGTTTTATATATATATATATATATATATATTTATATATATATATATATAAAACATTTAATTCCTATTTAACACTGATGACTTCCGTGGCTTGTTCGTGAAATGAATTGTCCACCTCGGACTTGTAGTATGAGACCCTGCGATCAGATAGCTAGCTTAGCACTCTTCTCTAGGGGAGCGTTCCAGTGCCCTATTTTTTTTGCAAGTGATCCATGAGGTTGGTGGGGAAAATGAGAACCAAACAAAAACCTCTGGTGCTCATTTGAAGACCACGCCGAAATGTTTATGTGCACCCGTCCTTAATTCTAATTATATTTAATAATACTGCTTTATATTTTGTGATCATAGAACTGTGTAGCAGTTCTTGACATGACTTGACCTGCAAGAAGTGTGACGGTGGGAATGTGAGTGCGAATGGTTGTCTCTTTATGTACCCTATGATAGACTGATAACCAGTTCAGTGTAGGGATGTAACGATATTGTGCTTTTATAACATCAATGTTGTGTTATTATTGTTATGTTTTATTATTATTATGCTATTATTGTTACGTTATGTTGTTAATGCACGCACACATATTCAGTTCCTCTTGCTTCATGGGCAAATTACGTTCCCCTTTATCTGACAATTAATGTACATTTTAAACAAAAAGGGCCACAACATCCTGAATGAAAATTAAATTGCACTAAAAAACTAGACACCAGAGGGTGCTAGAACTGCACAAATGGAAATCAATCTGATCTTTTTTTAACAGATGTGTTGCATTTAAATTGTGAACATGCCGACGCCGATATTGTGGCAGCTTTAATAGCACAATATTGCGCTTATCGTTACATCCCTAGTTCAGGGTGCCGTCTACCTTTTGCCTGAAGTCAGCTGCGATGGGCTCCAGCTCCTCGCGACCCTGAACATGATAAACAGTATAGAAAATGGTTGGGTTTATTTTTGTTCTATAAAGATTTACATCATTTTGATGTGACGCGTTCAGCTCACTCTGCAAGCAGGATTTCTTTGTTTTGCTTTTTTCAAATAGCTACTTTCAGCCTTTTGAAATACAGTATAATATTTTTCCCCACAGAGAACACATGCATTACATCATGTCAACATGTTGTCAGCAACAAACAATACAATCATTTCGGTTACGAGATGAAAAGAAC
This sequence comes from Festucalex cinctus, assembly GCF_051991245.1. NCBI lineage: Eukaryota > Metazoa > Chordata > Actinopteri > Syngnathiformes > Syngnathidae > Festucalex > Festucalex cinctus. Next base: position 9,349,944 of record NC_135421.1, read on the forward strand.
ACATGAGCAATCTGCCCTGTGTTCGTCAAAGTGAAGCATGTGCGCTCATGGACATGCATGTGTTGTTGTGGAAAGGGACAAAAGGAAGATCCCTGCGTGTTCTAGTGTGTGCGTGTGTGTACAGGGGGCCTCCCCCCTCTGGTGCAGAGAGGGATTCTGTTTTGCTGAGCGGGTTGCTGGGCAACCATGACGTCACTGCAGCGCAAAGAGAAACACCACGACGGAAACATGAAGGACACTTGACTTACTGTCCGAGATTGCTATCTGCTTTCATACACTGCCCTCCTACTATTAGCGGTCTCAACATTAGGCACACCTGCACGAACTGATGACATCCAACTAGATCCCTTCATGAGAACAAAACCCACTTATGACTGACACTGTCAGGGAGGTACCAATTTAATATATTGTGGATGTGGTTGTAGTTTACTGCAACGCTGGCTATTGTTCCCCAGCGTGGTTGGTAAGTGAAACATTCAGGTCAAATCCACCTGTCACTGTGCTCCGAGTAAAAAAAATAATTCATCTGGAGCCCTGGTTTAAAGTGTTTGGGTGGAGCAAAACAATTGAAAATCATTTATCAGGATTTTTTTTCCTCTGGAAAACATGACCAAAATTACACAAGCCTTTCTCACCCATCATTGAGAATGTCTCTGACTTAGACATCAAGACAGCTCGGTGCAAACAATGGAATGATGTGCAACAAACATCCTCAACCCAACCACATGTTTGCTCTCCCCAGCAAGCAACGGGGGAATCACATACAAACACTCGTGTTAGATCAGTCAAAGGCGACAATGAAAATCAGCCCTGCTTGTGATCTTGCTCACCAAGTTCAAACAGTAAAACGATTGTTGTCACTTTCCTAACAGATTGGCTGAAATCCGCCAGACTACACAAGACACACTTGCCTGACTTGCCAACCATGACATACAACCATAATTTCATCCTGCACACTATCATATGACAGAGGAAGAAAAACAAGTTTGCTGTACTACACAGTTGCCATCGATGACCAATCAGAGGACAGAAAAATGCTGACAGCTCGCTGGTGATGTGATGTGAATTAATGTGGATAAATTTGAAATCTGATTGGTTAAAGAAACAGTCTCACTGCCAATATAAATATACATTTACTGCAGGGGTTAGCAACCTTAAATAATCCAAAAGAGCCATTTGGACTGTCTCCCACAGGAAGAAAACAAAAAACGCTTGTAGGTGAAAAAGTCTTTAGGTTGCTACGTCAGCACTTCCAAATATGGGCACGCAGGCTACTGGGATGCCATCTTCTTTTCGTTCTGTCACGCCAACCTTTCAAACTGTGCACAGCAGTGTGACAAATGCGTACGTCTTTGATGAACCTCTTGCATGTGTTCGTAAACATCAAAGACAATTTCAGCTAACTTTACCGTTTTCCGTATCTTGTCTTCCACTAGTTTAGCATTGTCTATTCGTAAATTTGAGCAAACCTAACACTTCTTTGTAAACAGAAAGCAATTTTAGTCTTGGATGAACCTAGAGTACTTTCTTTTCCATAAACATAACGTGTACCTCCAGTGCCCCATTTTGGGATGGGGAAACGGAGCAAGATTGTAAAATTTGATTCACATATGGTGCTCCAATTTTTGTATCTAGTCTTGTATTTGCCAAAATAATTCCACTGGTTAATTTTAATGGATGTCACCTCGTTGACAGGCCGTCACCCCCACCCAGTAGTTACTATTGAGTGATACGCCAGATCCTACGGGTACTATAGACTTCTATTTATATCTATACTTATCTATTTATGTATTTATTTTAAAAGGATATAACTAATTGGCTGGCAACCAGTTCAGGGTGTACCCCGCCTACTGCCTGAAGACAGCTGGGATAGGCTCCAGTACCCCTGCGACGCTTGTGAGGAATAAGTAGTTAAAAAATGGATGGATGGATGGATGGATGGATGGATGGATGGATGGATGGATGGATGGATGGATGGATGGATGGATGGATGGATGGATAACTAGGCGTGTCAAAATTAGTGCGTTAATTTAAAGTTCCTTTAACTCATTTTTAACGCGCGATTAATGACCACCCTTTACTTGGAAAGCCTGTACTGGGGAATTCCAGTCGCAACGCAGCAGGCACGTCCACGTCAAAATTAATTTAGCAGTAATAAATTTAATAAAAAAAACTGGGGTCAAGTTGTATTTTAAAATTTTAAAACTTTGCAGAATTTCACAAGTTACTTCATGTTAAAGATTAGATAGCTCTTAATATGGAAAGAAAAATGTACTGAGCTGTCACCAACGTCTTACAAATGCAATTATGCCATCTAGTGGCAGAAAAAATACCTCAACACAAATCAATATCTCAATCGGTTTTTTTTTGGGGGGGGGGGGGTTTACAGTTCAGTATCCATCCATCCATCCATTTTCTTGACCGCTTATTCCTCACAAGGGTCGCGGGGGGTGCTGGAGCCTATCTCAGCTGGCTCTGGGCAATAGGCGAGGTACACCCCAGACTGGTTGCCAGCCAATCGCATACTCAACTCAACTCAACATTAGTTATATAGCGCTATTAAACAGCCTGAGCTGTCACAAAGAGCTTTACATAAACACAAAAAACAAATACAACATTACATAAAACATACAGTTCAGTCCATATTTTTAATTTTAACTAAATTTTATGAATTATTATGAAATTACTGTACTGCTAAGTATGAACACTAGCTGTCATGACATCACGGCAAATACGTTCTGGGTAACAAGAACTGTTTGGATGCCGTTTTTCTTGAAGAACTATATACTATAAATTTCTCATTCTGAACACCACAGGGACACTTTAAAGACAAATTAGAGTCTACAACAAACCAAAATGATGTTTTTGTAAATGTGGAAGGACATTTAGACTGCTCAACTGCTAGCCAAAAGGTGGGCTGAAATGTATTTGTTGTCAGAGTAGCTAGAGCACAATTAAGTGAGTACCCAATACTGTATGCTCTATGTGGGAACTCGGCATATCTCACGACTATTTTTGAAAATAATAATAATAATAATAATAATAATCTGAGTACAAATACAGAACTAGCTGTATGTGACCTATTTTTGGCCCGACCGGACCCACCAGATGTTTTTTTGAATGCGTTTTGGAAATAAATAAAGTAACACAAGCATTTACTTCATTTATTCTCCATGGTCTTTTTATGTGGTTCCTATCAACACAGTTGCCATGCGCTCGCATGTGACTTTGTAAAGCTTACTCGTGCCTGTGCCTGCACTTCACGTCGTCTGCCCACACAGGCCGCCTTTGTCACGTAAAATGTCAATTGACTCGCTGCAAGGCACACAGATAGCCGCTGCTAATACGAGAGGAGATGTTTGCGGTGATAATGGCAAGCTGGAGGGATGCTCGCTGACATATGCTCACGCAGGAAGTAGGACAATAATGCTGTTGTTTTTTTGGCAGCGCAGGAAGCGTCTGACACCCCCGTCCTAGCGAGTCCAGGGTCGAACCACTTGACAAGGAAGTGCAGCAGACCCGATAGAGGCGGCAGTCTCGGCGCTGTCATTGTGGACACGCCCACGAAAGGAAGTTGTAGGTCTTTTGTGAAAATGTGATTACGACGCGGAAGCTTTTTTTCTTTTTTTTCCTCAGTGTCAAACACAAGACACTCATTGAAAATATGTTTTCACCATGTTTGTCTAATTTGGACGTTGTACAAGTGGGTCACTAAAATGTATCACGATATAAGTTTTTCATGCTGATGGATATCAGTTATTGAGTTTTTTGTTTTGGTCACCTACAAACAAGCAAGGGCTAGTTTTGTGACCTTTTGAGCCAAAACCTTCCATTAGTGAGAGCATTGAAGATGAAACATGGCTGCATCGTCTAGCTTGACAATGATCCCAAACACAACGAAGGGAAGCATTGCAAAGTCCTGGTCAGCCAGTCTCCAGACCTCAACCCCATAGAAAATCTGTGGAGGCAGCTGAAAGTCAGCGTTGCCCAGCGGCATCTCCAAAATATCACTGCTGGAATGGGTTGATATATCAGCTCCAGTGTGTGCAAATGTGATGAAGACTTACAGTAAACGTTTGATCTCTGTGGTTGCCAACAAAGCATTCAGTGGAACTTTTGTTATTGACCCACTGTCATTTACAAATTCTTTTTTCAACAATCCTACAATATGATTATATATTTTTTTGACAACGTATCCCTTACAGTTGATGCGTACCTATGATGAAAATAGCAGACCTCTGTCATCATTTTAAGTGGGAGAACTTGCACATTTGGTTCATGTTTTGGTAACTGTGGCCCTCCTTTTTTTTTTTTTTTTTGTCACTTCCCTCTACCGGTGGCGTGTATTACGAATACTTGTAATTCAAGTTTTTGTCTTGCAACACAGCAGAAAAAAAAAAAAACTAAGCAGGGCTCTACACTAACTTTACTACTGGTAGCACTGGTGCAAGTAACATTTGTATTTGCTCGCACAGTACAGGATTTGGTTGCATCATTTTTTGCGGAGGTCCAGCACGACCCTCGGCATACGCAACTCGATATATTTGCAAAATATTTCATTGGAACACGAGGTTTGCCTGCAGCAGCAGTGGCTATCAAAACAAGTCAGTAATTTCGTATAGCTTAACTCATGTGAACATTATTTTGTTTAGCTCTTCACCTGCTCCTCGGCCGATGTTCCCCTGACCCTTTCATCTGTATTGTTTGACTTATCACCTTCCACTGGCCCTCCTTTACCACCATCATTCTCCTCCTCATTCTCATTTTCTTTTAGAAAATAATCAGCAATAGACCGCTTCATTTTTTAAAAATTCGCTGCCGCTTTTCCATGAGCCCCGCACTGCACGCTACCACACCACACCCGCCTCCATTGCTTTTCCGTTACAGGAGGCGTGGGGCGGGAAGGGGGTGGGATCATTTGAACTGTCCAAGCCAAGCTTGCACTCCAGCAGTGCGTGTGGATCTGCCATAACATTTCACGAGTGGCAAGTCATGCCAACATTGAACCATATTTACAATTTCATGGATGAAATATTGCGATTCACGACCGGCTCACGAGTCGCGAAGCTATTTCTGAATGGAGAGCTCTGCCGCTGACTATGGATGTAACAATAAGGGCACGATCGTGATATCGTGATATTAAAACTGCCATGTTCACAATATTTAAAAGGAACACATTTGTTTAAAAAGTCAGGTTGATTTCCATTTGTGCAGTTCTAGCACCCTCTAGTGGCAAGTTTATTAGTGCAATTTAATTTTTATTAGGGATATTTTGGCCTTCTATGTTCAAAATCATGTCAGATGAAGGGGAACCTAATTTGCTTGTGAAGCGTTCAATGTGTGCTTGCATTAGCAAGTAAGTGCTTCAATATTGTTATTAGAGATTGTAGGTGGTTTATACGCATTGCTGTTATGTACAAAAGCACAATATTGTGCTTTTTTTTAGTATGAGCTTTTTTTTTTTTACAATAATGTGATCTTTTTTAAATACCGCCAACGGTCCCACAATATCGTGATAATTATCGTATTGTGACCTTCATATCGTGATAATATCGTATCGTGATGTTTGGATATCGTTACATCACTACCGCTGACGCTCTCATTCAAGTGAATGGGAACACACGACCAGCGAGCGTTGTGGACTCGCGATTTTCCACAAACATTACAAATCCATCCACAAGTACCTCCATCCATCCATCCATCCATTTTCTTGACCGCTTATTCCTCACAAGGGTCGCGGGGGGTGCTGGCGCCTATCTCAGCTGGCTCTGGGCAGTAGGCGGGGGACACCCTGAACTGGTTGCCACCCAATCGCAGGGCACACAGAGACGAACAACCATCCACACTCACAAGCACACCTAGGGACAATTCGGAGCGCCCAATCAACCTGCCATGCATGTCTTTGGAATGTGGGAGGAGACCGGAGTACCCGGAGAAGACCCACGCGGGCACGGGGAGAACATGCAAACTCCACCCAGGAAGGCCGGAGCCTGGACTCGAACCGGAGTCCTCAGAACTGGGAGGCGGACGTGCCAACGACCACCGTGCCGCCCTCCACAAGTACCTTTTAAATTGTAATTATAGTTCAGATTATTATATATAATTGTATGTGCCGCATTTTTATGACTTTGGCGAAGACCGGCGGGCGCCTTTGCTTCTCTCGTGCAAACAAGGAAATGGGCATGTGCCACGACGTTGCTCTCTGTCAATCAGATGACAGGTGACGACACGGCCCCCCTCGTCTCCCGACGACCGGCGCTGCAGAACAACTGCCGAAAGGGTTCTAAACAGAGGTTACAACGGAACCGCTCGGCCCCAAAAGAGTGCCATAGAGACATCCGGGGACAAAAAATGCCGCTTCTACATAGAACTGGTCCGGGGGAAAACCTCCATTATGTTTGCATGTAAATTGTAGTCTGCGCGGTGTGTGTGTACATGTATGCTGTGCCGATCAGGAAGTAGCCAGCCAATCACATTGCAGCGAGTCATGTCACTCAAATACTATTGGATTGAGTCGGCGCACGGTGGAGCCCTCTCGTTGCTACGGGAGAGCCAGCGGAGGACACAGCGACTTTCGAATGTACGTTTTAAACATAGTGCAGAGGGAGCATTAATGTACTTAGGCTGTGTGAGCGGTATTTTTTTACACCAGCACACACTTGATAGTTGCCCGCATTTGCGAGTGAAATGCTCGCACTGTCGAGCCCTGCAACTAAGTGACTACACCGGATGCGACTGCGGTGCGGCTCCGGTGCGTTCCGGCGACGCAACCAATTAGATTCCATTCATTCGAATGGTGCAATTTACACCGGATGCGTGTGCGTTGCGTGTCGACTGCGTCTCAGCTGCGGCGTGCCGCAGCCCTTCCGCACGGATAGACCTATTTTCTATTTTTGCCGGAAGCCGCATCCGTCGGCCTTCGGTAAATGGCAAGCTAGCACAAAACACATTGAGGCGGACAGGAAGACTGACGCAGTTTCAAAATAAAGTTCCGGTTACCTTTCAGAATAAAACACTCGCCAGCTCCTATTTCGCAAGCATGTCAGCAAAACGTGATGTGGGCGTAGCCGGGCCTGATGTTAACGGGCAAGGTGCTCATTCACGGTTTAGACACCAGCGAACATGGACGAGGAGAGGTTAAAATTGGAGGTGGAAAGCCACAAAATAATAAAAGTCCACCTCTCTTTCTGCTTCTCTGTTTAGCACAGACTTTTCTGTGTGTTTGTCGTTGTTTTTAATGCCACATGATCGCGCGCCGTCACGTGAGACACGCCGGGAAGTGGTCGGCGACGGAGCTGCCGGACCGCAGTTGTGCGTAGCCGGTGTGAGTTGGCCAAAAAATTGACGCGTACGGAGCACGCAGTCAAGACGCACCGCAGCCGCACCGCACACGTGACAGTTCGTAGCTCAAGAACTTCATTGGGTTCAGCCTTCACTACCGTTTTACCTGAGAACTTTCCACTAGATTTGCCATTCATTTGTAAATGTATTTTTATTTTTGTAAACAAGTTTTTACATTATATATATAAAAAATGAATTTGTGTTTTCAAGTTTTGCCACTTTTACTATGTCAAATTATTCTTCTGAGATTTTTTTTCCCTTCCTGCATTCCTTCATTTTGTTAAATTGCTGTTTATGTGTACCTTAGTTCTAGATCTTGTTTCATAATATGTAATTTTTGTTGGTGGTTTTGGGGTAATTTCTTAACATTTGTCTGTCGGACTTTGTTCCTAAGCAACCAGCATATTGAATGAGAAAAATGAGCATAATGGCTGCAATTGGATGGCAAGCACTTTGAGGTGTACCCTGTCTCGCATGGCCACCACCCCAGTGAGGATGCGCTTTTCGGACAATGAATGAATGAATGAATGAATGAATGAATGAATGAATGAATGAACATAACTGAAAGATACCTTTGTGTTTATAAAAATTCAGTCAACTCTGACATGCCTTTTAGTTCACTTAGTCTCCTTTTTGTTAGTTTACGTATGCTAACAGCACATTTTAACACAAGACATATCATATTACTGTTATCTTACTGCCTAATAACAACAATAATATGCTTTTGCGTCTCTTGAGAATGATAAAAGCTTTTATGGACTGCAATGGTAGAAAGCCACCACAGCATCATGTTTATAACACGCCCAAGTGGATGCTTAGCAATCAATAAACATCTCATCCAGCTGCACAAGATGTCGTTAAGCAGATGCTGTCAGCTGCCTCATGCTGGAGCGTCACTCACTCAGACAAACTCAGGAATAAATCAATAACTATGAAATGATATGAAATTTAAAGAGCATGTATTTTTAAACTACTTTGGCATTTGTTTAGGCTTCTAAATGGAATAAAATGAGGCGAAATGTAAAACGTTTGAGTGTCTTAACATCCTGCTGAACACCATCTCAGGCATCATATGTTTGTACTTTGTTGTTCAATATCATCCATCCATCTTCCATGCCACTGACTTATCCCGTGCAAGGTCATTGTAAACTGGAGCCTATCCCAGCTGACTTGGGACGAAAGGCAGACTACAGGAGACACTAGAGACAACCATTCACTCTCACATTCACACTGTCAATGAGCTAAACACCGATTTCAGGCAAATGTATCACGGCGACATCAGTGACTATCATGTAATTATTATTATTATTGCTGTTGTTTTAATTGAGTCAGAGGGAGTGCTCACAAGCCACTTTCAAGGCACACAAACAAACAAGCATTCCCAGCACATTGACACCCATGGTTAGCTTCGAACCCAGAACCACTCAACTGTGCTATGCAAACATTACTCCATTGCTGACATTAATAGTGTTAATATGCACACAACATTTATAGGTCAAACATAGAGTGGGCATTTGCACTGCAAAATAGTTCCTGCCTTATTTATCTGTTTTCAGGTGTGCATGTAAATTTTGTGACGTCAAATTCAAATAACAATGTATGTACCGGACAAATGTTGAACACACCTGTCTTAAAGCACAAACGTAAAGTCGATTTGAAGGTTGTGAGATGTTGATAGGAAGACAACAGCAGGAATGTCAGCCAAAAGTCCTTCCTACCTGATTTCTTCCTTTGCCGTTGACAGGAAGAATCCCCGCTTAACATCCCAGATCAGCAGCACCACAAGCGTGCGCGGAGCCGGTCCCGAGCTTCCGAGCCTGCAGACTTGAGTCCACGCTGTAGTGTAGCAGAAACAGCAACATCTCTCACCTCATCCTTCTTCACTGTGAATGCAAGACTTTTTTCTTTTTTTTTTCCTCTCTGTGAAGCCCTGCCCCTCTCTCTCTCTTCCTCGCTCACTGTCGTGTGCTTCTCGCTCTCTTCCCTCTTTCTGTTTCCTCTCACGTTTCGCGGCTCATTGGCTTGTTTGCTTGTGAGCAACTTTTTTTTTTTTTTTTTGCCAGTGTTTCCCCAATACAAAAATTACTTAGAAAAATTGTGGCTCATCATTTTAATCCCTTTCTCTTGTAATGGTCTCCGTCACATGATTTGAAGAAAAACGTGCAATGTGTTTGCAAGGTCACATGCTGTAATGTCAAATCTCATTCGATCAGGTTCATTTGTTTTGTACGTTTATTACTTGTTTTTAGTTTTAAAAAATAGTATTACTTTTTTTTTATTAATTAAATTCAATAAAAGGGCTGATAAATATATCAACATGGGAAATGGTAATAAAATGGTAATAAAATAAAATTAAAATTGCAATTAAAATGCAGTAAAATCAAAAAATGTGTAACAAGAAACTTGGGTTATTAGTGTATTAATGTTTTCCAAACTTTATTGAGTCAATTAGACTTACATTTTATGTAATAAAAATTCAAGGAACTCAACCTAACAAAAAAAGTCAAAAACGGTCGCAAGATGCGGGTCTTTTGGTGATTCCAAGAGCCAAAAAGAAGTCCACGGGTTCAAGAGCGCTTTTGATTCAGGCTCCAGTATGGAGGACCAAAACTGCCAAAATTCAAATGAAATAAATGACTAAATATATAACTATCCATCCATCCATTTTCTTTACCGCTTATTCCTCACAAGGGTCGCGGGGGTGCTGGCGCCTATCTCAACTGGCTCTGGGCAGTATAAATAAATAACAATAAAAGTGAAAATAAAAAAGGATCTAAAAACCATATATAATATAAAAAAAATATATATATATAAATTGTTTATTTAGTCATGTATTTATTTTTAATTTTGGCAGTTTTGGTCCTCCATAGTCCAGTGCTCTGGAATGCTCTACCTCAGAGGTAGAAACGTTTAAATCGTGTCTTAAGACTCATTTTTACTCTTGCATTTGGTTGAATGATGAGGGCCTGGTGACTGCCACTGCTTTCTTTCCCTCCCTTGCCCACGGCTTGGAGAGAGAGGTATTAATGAACAATTTGGATGCTGCTTTACGGGTTCTGCGCTGCTGGTTGGCCGGGATGAGATCCAGGGTGGACAATCACCTTGAAGTTGCCGCCATGGAGATAGCTTCCCTGCCCCGACCTACCGGGCTGGATTTGGATGAGGACCCACTTCCCTGACAACTTGCAGTGCTTCAAATTCCTAAATGGATTTTGACACTATTTTAGTTACGAATGTTTAGTGTCACAAACTATGTTGTTGCCCATTCGGCATCCATTGCAGCCTGGTCATCCTGGAAGGGGGATTACCACATATGTGGTCCCTTCTCAAGGTCATTTTTTCCCAGATGGGTTTTTTCAAGTTTTTCCTAGCCCTTTTGGGTTCGAACAGGTGATGTCGTTGATTTTTGTCAACTGTGGGCATCTGAAGCCCTTTGAGACTCTTGTGTGATTAAGGTCTATACAAATAAACTTGACTTTGTACGAACACCTTAATACTAAAAATAAAAATAATGATGTTGTGTTAATTTTCTCACAGTATTGAAATCCAGGCCTGCACCTTGGTGGTGAATTGTTACTTTATAAATTTGGGTAAGGCTACTATTTGGTGTGAGGATTACATTTTGGTTGAAATGTGGATAAACAAAAATTGATGTCTGACTAATATGTTATCCAAAAGCTCCTTGTTTGAGATTGGGGTTAGATTTAGCTGAGGGATGGGTTGGAGTTCAGTTGGTGGGTTCAGTTAAAGGTTGACAGAGTTGCCAACCATTACGGATTGTCCGTATTTTGTTATGGAAATCACTGACCGCCTCCCCATTCCGGCCATAATAATGAATATTAGTGTTGTAGCGAAACCATTTTTTGGCTCCCGATACTGATTCCGTTACCCAGTTTTTCTGTATCGGCCGATGCCGATACTATACCGATACGAGGCCGGTTGAAAAAAAAAAAAAAGGTTTTAATTTTAAACTACATACTCCCTTGTATGTGAAATCATCATGGCTTGTTCAGGAACTGCTAAAAAAACAAAAAACCTTTGTGAAACAGACAAATAAAAATAATACAAAATGAATCCAGTAGAACTTTTTTGTTGCCTACTTGGCATGCCTAATAGTGGCATCAGCATGTTCCTTGTTAGTACTTGCCGATGCCAATACCACTGTTTTAATGCCGTATCGGAGCCTTTCCCAATACAGGTATCGGAACAATGCTAATGAATATTACAGATATTAAAAAAAATAATAATAATCCAGTAACATCATGCATCACTGCTCAAGCACAGCAGTAAAAGATAGCGAATCCAGCCACCATTTGCTGAAAACTTACGTTTTGAGGCTAACCCTGGTGAATGTATGCTATTCATATCTGTCACGACGAGGAGAGGTAGGACCCAGACGCAGGATAAAGGTAGGCCACAAAGGCAACAGGTTTATTGCCGGTCAGCAGCTGTCTCCTCTCACACTGAGAGGAGAAAGGGGAATCAAAAAGTGGAGAACTAAAAACGCTCCACTGGGGAGGAAAAAACAGGCAAAAGGTATAGGGGACAACAAAAGGCGCTCCGCTAGGGAGGAAAAAGGCTCAAGGCAAAAGGGGTAACTAAAGGCGCTCCACTGGGGAGGACAAGGCACAAAAACAAGGCAAGACAACAAGGCACCGGGAACAAGGACTCGAGGACTGTGGGACGCTTCCATGCACTGACTGTGTGTGACACTTCGGCAAACTGAGGGAGAAGGCTGATGGCTTTTATTGCAGGGTTGATTGGAAGCAGATGGTGGTGATCATGGGCGTGGACCGGTAATTAGTGAGCTGCAGGAAGAGCAAGTGACCTGGGGTGAGAGGAGAGTTAGAACTTTCAAAATAAAATGGGAAACATGACTATGAAAATAAAAGCATGGGCCGTCACGCCGATGGCGGCGTGACAGTACCCCCCCCCCCCTCAATGGCCGGCTCCTGACGGCCATCCGACTCAAAGAGTCCAAAAACAAGGGCGGGCGGAAGGGGGCACGGAGGTGGGAACACGGCCCACCCCTCCGTCCCAGACCAAAGGCAGTTCAGGAGGGCGTCCATGACGCCCGACGAGAGGTGAAGGCAGCCGCAGGGCTTGCGGCGCCGGGACTTTGGGCGGCGCCTGGCGAGGTTCCGGGACTTTGGGCGGCGCCTGGCGAGGTTCCGGGACTTTGGGCGGCGCCTGGCGAGGTTCCGGGACTTTGGGCGGCGCCCGGCGAGGCTCCGGGACTTTGGGCGGCGCCCGGCGAGGCTCCGGGACTTTGGGCGGCGCCCGGCGAGGCTCCGGGACTTTGGGCGGCGCCCGGCGAGGCTCCCGGACTTTGGGCGGCGCCCGGCGAGGCTCAGGGTCTTTGGGCGGCGCCTGGCGAGGTTCAGGGTCTTTGGGCGGCGCCTGGCGAGGCTCAGGGTCTTTGGGCGGCGCCTGGCGAGGCTCAGGGTCTTTGGGCGGCGCCTGGCGAGGTTCAGGGGCGAGAGGCTGCAGCAGGCGAGGTTCAGGGGCGAGAGGCTGCAGCAGGCGAGGTTCAGGGGCGAGAGGCTGCAGCAGGCGAGGTTCAGGGGTGAGAGGCTGCAGCAGGCAAGGTTCAGGGGCGAGAGGCCGCAGCAGGCGAGGTTCAAGGGCGAGAGGCCGCAGCAGGCGAGGTTCAAGGGCGAGAGGCCGCAGCAGGCGAGGTTCAGGGGCTTGAGGCTGCAGCAGACAAGGCTCAGGGGCGAGAGGCTGCAGCAGGCGAGGTTCAGGGGCGAGAGGCTGCAGCAGGCGAGGTTCAGGGGCGAGAGGCTGCAGCAGGCGAGGTTCAGGGGCGAGAGGCTGCAGCAGGCGAGGTTCAGGGGCGAGAGGCTGCAGCAGGCGAGGTTCAGGGGCGAGAGGCTGCAGCAGGCGAGGTTCAGGGGCGAGAGGCTGCGCCCGGCGAGGTTCAGGGTCTTGGAGCTGCGCCCGGCGAGGCTCGGGGGCTTGAGGCGGTGCCCGGCGAGGCTCGGGGGCGAGAGGCTGCAGCGGACGAGGTTCAGGGTCCTGAGGCCAGTCCGACCCATCACTCCAGACGCCACGGACCAAAGCCAGTACTTCCTTTAGCTCGGCAATGGCTCGGGCGCCGGCTTCAAGCCCCTTCCTCTGCCAGGGCTCCAATTCGGACATTCCTGCTGGGTCCATGCTGGCCGAAGTGTACTGTCACGACGAGGAGAGGTAGGACCCAGACGCAGGATAAAGGTAGGCCACAAAGGCAACAGGTTTATTGCCGGTCAGCAGCTGTCTCCTCTCACACTGAGAGGAGAAAGGGGAATCAAAAAGTGGAGAACTAAAAACGCTCCACTGGGGAGGAAAAAACAGGCAAAAGGTATAGGGGACAACAAAAGGCGCTCCGCTAGGGAGGAAAAAGGCTCAAGGCAAAAGGGGTAACTAAAGGCGCTCCGCTGGGGAGGACAAGGCACAAAAACAAGGCAAGACAACAAGGCACCGGGAACAAGGACTCGAGGACTGTGGGACGCTTCCATGCACTGAGATGTGTGTGACACTTCGGCAAGCTGAGGGAGAAGGCTGATGGCTTTTATTGCAGGGTTGATTGGAAGCAGGTGGTGGTGATCATGGGCGTGGACCGGTAATTAGTGAGCTGCAGGAAGAGCAAGTGACCTGGGGTGAGAGGAGAGTTAGAACTTTCAAAATAAAACGGGAAACATGACTATGAAAATAAAAGCATGGGCCGTCACGCCGATGGCGGCGTGACAATATCAGCGGCAATGAATAATGGCAGGGACACAAAGTTTTAGTGGAATATTGGACAGTAATGATTTAGTGTGATAGATAAAATATATATGTATACTGCAAAGATGTACTGTGGTAATGGGGTCCCATGATAATGTTCTTGACAAAAGCTTTAAAATATGGAAATTCAGATGAATTGTTCCGAATTGTTTCAAAAGGTTGACAGCTCTGGGTTGAGTTTGGTGGATTCTTTTACAATTTTTTTGTTAATTAGTTATACGAACAGACTGCTTTTTGTTTGTTTGTTTGTTTGTTTGTTTGATTTGTTTAAGACAAACAAAAACAGATACAGTAACTACAAAACAACTTTGCCTAATAATAAACCGTATCATACAACTGAATTTTGACATATGTGACTCAATGTTGTCCCAGTGCTGAGCGTTAGCGTTAGCATGAGGTCAAGTTGTTATGGATGAATAAACTCAAAACAAAAACATTCAAACCAAAAGAAAAAAAAAATGCCATCTTTTTTTTTTCTGTAGATGCTCTCTCTCTCTCTCTCTCTCTCTGTCTCTCTCTCTCTCTCTCTCTCTCTCTCTCTCTCTCTCTCTCTCTCTCTCTCTCTCTCTCTCTCTCTCTCTCTCTCTCTCTCTCTCTCTCTCTCTCTCACACACACACACACACACATGCACACACGCACGCACACACACTGCTCAGCATGTCAACCTCCAGTAAAGGTGTCACTGCAACGTGCCGGCCTGTTGTTGCGCTGCTGGCTATCTCTGTTGTGACATCATTGATTAATGATGCCAGACCCGCCCCGCTTGCCCATTTCTCGCTAAACGCACACAAACCCACAAAAACACACACTAATGCATGTGCTAATGCACCAGAGTCCATCTTTCTGCAGGCTTTTTGTCCCATTTTGCAGAATTCAGCCTCATTTGCCACTTATTGCTGTTGCACTGCTAAACGAACCACATCCCTGGAGGACAGAGAAAGCCTCCATTATTGTTTTTCTGTCTCTCCTCATCTCCAACAGCATCCTGTCTTTTTTTCAGCCAATTAATTCATCAACTGTCTTGTGGATTTGGCTTGTTGGACACAACAACAAATAACAGTAGTGTTGCTATTGCTACGGAACATTGATGTACAAGTCTGGAGAACAAAACCCCTCAAAAATGTTTTGTCTTGAGTTTCAAGTGATGGGTACTTAGAAGTTAGGGGAAACCCTTATTTGAACTAATAACCCAAGATGAAACCTTGCTTTGAAACCCTATCATGGCTTATTTTGAAACCTAAAACCTGACTTGAAAACCTGCCCCTGTAATATATTCTTATTCTTATATTTTACTACTGTATATTGTTGTTGCAGGCAGATTTGAATTGTGCAAGCTGACCTCTCTCCATGACTTCACCGCCCACGCAGGAAGTGTGTGACGCGTGCACACTCACAATATAACAATCGTGACGACAAAACAGGAAGCGGCAGGCGGCAATAAAGACACGTGTCGTTTGACAGTTGAACAAAGATTTCTTTTAAACTAAAAATAGCATAAAAAAAAAACAAAATACAACACAAGGTTTATCATTGCAGGCTGAGCACATGTACACATAAGTTTTGCTTTTAGTTTCTCAATGCGTTCACATACATGCCTTGCTAACGTTTGTCCTCTCAAAAGTGTGAAAATAACGTCTCTCCTCCAATATCAGTAGAAATCTCACCATCAACGTTGCTGAGTATTGCTGAAAATGCTTTTATTTTCTGATGATTGAGTTGTTTTTTACAAGAGACACACTTTTCACACACACAAAAATGTGACACAGATCCAAATCTGCTTTGTTTCTGCTTATTTAGATTTACTCCACAAGGGTAGTGTCATGTCTGGGGTCACGCCAGGGTTAAGTTTGAGTTTATGACCTGTTAAGTTGGGTTCAAGACCGTGAGGTCAAGTGTCTGTTATGTACTGATGTAATAAGTGTCTGTTTTGAACTGATGTAACTAGCATCCAGTTTCAACTGGTTTTAGGCTATGTGATGTTATGTGACGTCAAGGGGTATGAGATGTCAAGAATCTTTAATCAGTCAGATAATTCCATGTCAGCCCTGTTACCCACATGTCTAGCCTCAACCAATCAGATCAATTCCTTGTCTATATAAGCCTCTTGAGAAGTAGTGTGTGTCTTTGTCAGATTATTACTTCTGTTACCACTGTCTCTCTGTGCAACTCTCTTTGTTTTTCGTCTAGTCAAGTTTGTTCTACGCCTCTCGATGTGAATAAATAGTTAAAATCTTATTTGTGGCTGCGTTTTTGGGATCGAACCTGCAGCACATGACAGTTAGGATTTTAGATTACACAGATTCAGGGACTAAACAGAAAGTCAAACAACAACAGCTTGCTTTGATCACAATTTATGTTCTTTATTACTGGTTGGGAGCATTTCTTTCCCCAATCGTAGAAAGGACAAGAAATTAATTGGGAGAAGGCCTTTGTATCAACTCATTTTTAATCATACTAAACCATATAAAAAATAAATAAATAAATAAATAAATAAAAATGTCGGGTTGTTGTACTAATCTACTGGCAGGCTAGCAAAAGCAGGGTTAATTACTTAAACTTAGACGATTGGGTTGAACACTCTAAAAAGCAAATTGTTGAACCAATTTAAGATTACAAATTGAATTGTTGACCAACTTAATAAAATTTCTTCAATTGGTCACACACGCAATTAAATTAAGTTAATCCAAAGGGAATATATGAAGTTTAATTATGAGTTCATTAAATTTAATTTATAGTCACTTTGGATTAATTTAGTTAAAGTCAATTTGGATTCATTTAATTATATCATTATCATTTTATAAGCAAATATATTATGCTTAACGAACTCCTAATTAATTAAACTTAATATCTGCACATTGATTAACGTAATTCAATTGTGTGTTACCAATTGAGGCAATTTTATTAAGTCAACAATTCAATTTGTAATCTTAAATTGATTCAACAATTCTGTTTTTATAGTGAAATCTTCACTATAAATTTTGGATTTGGAGTGGCTGAATAGTCGAAGCTGGTCACCATTTTGATGTGTAATGGAGTTGAAGTAAATGTGGTAATATTCTTAAAAGACTTTGCTGGTAGCACTGCTGACTTTGGGCACGGGGGTTGGAGTTCAAGTCCTGGTAATATAATAATATTAAATATTTGTTTTTTTGGTGCTCAGTGAACTTCATAAAAGCTGAAGTAGCCCATTAAAGGAGCAGGATTGATAATTGGCCATCACTGTGTGTGGTGCAGTTTTCACGGTTTGAATGTTGCAATAAAAATGCAGACTTGGAGCCAAGCAGCACACTAGCGGCGGTCTTCATAAACAACAAGCTGAGAATGTCTTTGATGAGAAACATGGGACTTATTTTAGCGAGCATCAGCCAGAGCAGATGAATAACATAAGCCAATAAAGGGATTCTTTTTTTTTGGAATATCAAGCAGCCAGGTCATTAGACTGAGTTATTACTTGGTGCCTCGTCTACTCGGTTTTCATTAACTCGGACAGAATTCCAATATCATACGCAAGAGTATTTTTTAAGGCAACTCAACAGTGATGATATAAATACATGCACACTACAAAGGTATGTGACTCATGATAAATTACAGCGCCAGACACATACAGTTTATTATCACATGGATGCAGTTGCCTGACATTTGCATCTAATAAACAGTGATTGGCTGAGACTCAATGTCTTGAACGAGTAACACATGTGACTTCCGACATTTCACACGCCCAATTATGTCAATATTTTGTCAACATGACTTTGTCACGAACATGCAGCAAGACTTTTCAGAAAGTAAAACAAAAAGTATTTCCCTGTAATCTGGCTTTTCTCATTCTGGCTCACATTGTTGTGGTTGTGCTCTCAAGGTGGTATGTTTTTGTATTTTTCCACTCGCCTCTGATTGAAGTGTGAGGCGTGTCCTCCTGCGCCGCACCTGTTTCCCATCCTCAATCAACCCTTGCCGACACTCGTCGGAGTATTGACCTTGCTACGCCTTTGAGTTTTATTCTGACCTGAACTACTTTAATCTCTAGCCTCGTCTCTTGTTTCTAGTTTGTTTCGTGAGTCGTTTTGATTCATAGTTTTGTGTTGTTTCCTCAGCTTTTAGTTTGAGTGTTTGATATCCACGTGTTTTTCTACTTCGCCTTTAGTTATCCGCTTTTTACAGCGTGTTTTGTATTTTGGTTTTGTTTATTCGCGTTGTGCAACCGCACAACGTAGCCCTCGGGTATATTTTTGTTACCACCGCTGCTTGCAGCTTTTGCAAGCGTCTTTTGTTAACTGTTTTTCTCCTGGCTTCATTCAGCGCTTTTGGTTCTAGAACTTGTACAATACATTTGTTAAATTATCTCTTTGTGTATCTGCGTTTGTGGGATCCGTATTCGGTTTACCCGGAACCCATAAAACACATTTGGGAGAGTAAAGCAAATAAGCTCATTTGTTAGCCCCAAAACAAATATATTGCACCAGAACAGTGATTCTCAAAGTGCATTTAAAAGTCCCTTTAGTTTTACAGTATGTGATTTTTTTTTTTTTTTAACTGCCTACACATACAGTTCAGTTGTATTTAACTTTCATATTAAACTGTATATTTTTTAACAGTTGTGCAGTATGTTTTCATTGAATCATTTTGAGCGGTTTACAAAAAATACTAAATATACTTTTGGGGCATAAAACTGCTCCATATTTTTTCGTGAACACATAAAACGTTCTGCGACACTCTACTTGAATGTGCATCATGAGTTGAATAGCTCAGTATTTATTTAGGTTGTGCTCGGTGCAATAAGGTGGAGAACCACACTGCACTTACATAATGTTAGCTATCATTACAGTATATTTGATTGTGTTGAATTAGAATGTTAAATTAAACTGTGGTGGTTTTGTGAAAATAGTCGCAAAAGTTGCCAACTCCGTCTCCAGTCTGCATGGTTACTATTTTTATTTTTTTTTTTTTTTAATCTGTGTGTTTGTGTTGATCGTCTTGAGATTTCTTTTCACCCAGCACAGGTTCAAGACACCCTGTGTCGGGATGAGCAAAGCAGCCCCAGGACATAACTGAGCCTGCTGTTTGTTGAAAGTTGTCTCTTTATTTTTTCCACAGCTATAAAAAGAAACATGAACAAATATTTAAAGCAAATCCGCGATACTTTGTTTCAGTTCAGCAAAAGTAATTGTAGTGTGAAAAACATTTTAGTTTACTACTGACACGCTCAATTTGTCAAGGAAACAAAAGAGACGCCCATGCGGATCAATATGTTGCAGCTGAAAAGAAGCTAATCAATTCCAGTCTGTTTCATCTGCAATCCAGGCAACCCCTCAAGCGGAGCAGTGAAAATGATTTGTGCATTTTTTTAAAATGATACCATTTACAAACACCTGACATCACATTTTGAATTCATACATTTAATAAAGTTGTTTTGCCATATGTAAATGTTCAATTAATTCTGCTTGACTGGGAGTAATTTCTTGTGATTCTTGTTATTAACATAAGTAGCTTAGCCTTCCAAAGGTCAGCAATTGGAAGAGGATGGCGGCCCCCATTCTGAGCCTCAACAACGTTTGAGAAACTCCATAAACAGGAAGCTGATATCTGCGCCTCACTATTAAAAGCATGCATATTCATGGTGGCGTGTGGAGATGGCTTGTATTATTACTGCTGTGCTCCACGGTAGCAACTGAATTATTCAAAGAAGGACACATCAATAATAAAATAAGGTAAATGCATATGTTGGGATTTTAAAAATCTAAAGGTTAGGGGCTAAAAGCTGGACAGCTTTCAACTTTCTGGACAGTGCCCACATGGGCAATGACAGTGAGACCTGGAAGGGTGTGATTGGTATACTATGAACCGAGATGGAGATCAACAGGTGGATCAGTGCAGCGTCTGCTGTGATGTGTACTATATGAGTCCATTGTGGTAAAGAAGGAGCTCAGCCGAAGGCAAAGCTCTTGATTTACTGGTCGATCAAAATCTCGATCTGTGGGTTGTGACCGAAAGGACAACCAGGTAAGCGCGGTAGAAAATGAATGGATGGATGGATGTAACAGACTCGTATTAGTTAAACTAAAATTTAAATAATCACAATGTTTAAAATACTTGATTAAACAGACTTGTTGGTTGTTGACAAGCCTGCTCTTGACATTTCACAGCCACCACCACCATCTTGGCAAAGGTGTGAGCTCCCTGCAGCTGAGCAGCAAAAGACAGACTGCCAGTGACAACAATGCAGCGCCCCCCCCCCCCCCCCCCCCCCCCTCCAAAAAAAAAGAAAAGAAAATGTCACAAAGACCTTTATGTCACTACAACTTGACATTCAAATCCATCATTTGCCATTTCTCCCAATGAAACCTCCTGTTTGTTGTGTTGTTCGTTTGCATTCTGTCCCTGGAGCAGACACAAGGGGCCCTGTTTTCATGCCCAGCATAATTCTTGCACTGTCTAACTGTGCGCATGGGTGGAGTTTTCTTTTATTTGGTATTTTTTAGGCCGAAGGCGCCGCTTGCTTTGTTGTGTGCCGTTGTCGGAGAGAACAACACAACCAACTAGAAACCCTCCCATCATACTCTGTCTTGTGTATCTCCCACATATATTTATTTTATTGTGGACACCGTCGGAGTATTTCTGTAACATTGTATCAATAATGTGTGCATATCACGTGCTGTTTTAGTAAAGTCTGATAAAGTACAGCGGTGCTTAAGACAAGTCACTATCTAAATAGGTTATGGTACACTGGTCCTTCGTATGGGGTCATCAACAGCTGGGGTGGGGGAGATCAGAAGATTCTGTCAGGGCCACAACGTGTTGGAAGGCTCTGTATGAAAAGTATCTCATGTAAATTTTATTCGATCGGGAACGTATGCAAGGAGTCATATGATTTGTGCATTCCCCAGCCACTTGAAGTTAAAAGTGACATTTTTTTCTCATTTCCGCCTTTGATGGTGGATTCAGTTCAGTAAACACCCTCGTTTACTCTCCTCTGTCTCCTGCCTAATGTGATTAGTGTGCACTCACAGAACCAGTTCCACTAGGGAAGAATCATCGTTTCCAAACTGGAGTACTGGAAAAATAAATGTTCGTACTCTCACTAGACCATTAGAATTGCACATGAGCCTGACCCCACGTGATACCTGTTCAAAAAAATTACTCACAAAATGTAGGCAATTGCTACTGTCACGAGATATTTATGAGATTCGCCACCTTGTACTATACAAATAAAACAGACCAAGTAGAAATGATTCATCGAATCAAAATTAAAGTCACGATCACAATCAGTCA